>NC_090386.1:15275598-15875598 GCF_036365525.1 Heterodontus francisci | reverse complement strand
TTTTTCATGCAGCGAGTGGTTAAGGTCTGGAATGCCTGTGAACATGCTGGAGGCAGGTTCAATTGAAGCATTCAAAAGGGAATTAGCTATATGAAAAGGAAGAATGTGCAGGGTTACAGGAAGAAGGCAGGGGAATGGAACTGAGGGGGTTGCTCTTTCAGAGAGCCGGTGCGGACATGATAGGCCAAATGGCCACCTTCTGAACTGCGAAGATTCTGTGATTCTGTGCTATTAGGAAGGATTTAAACTAACTTGGTATGGGGTGGAAACTAGGAGATAACATTAGAGAGGGAAAACAAGGTAAAGAATTGGGAGAGACCAGAGTAAGAAATAGTAAGAAATTAGATGGAATCAAAGTAAGAGAGAATGCAGTAAGGTTAGGTTTAGTGTGTATGTATGTGAATGCATGGAGTGTGTTAAATAAGGTTGGTGAGCTACAGATGCAGATAACCATTTG
Organism: Heterodontus francisci; assembly: GCF_036365525.1. NCBI lineage: Eukaryota > Metazoa > Chordata > Chondrichthyes > Heterodontiformes > Heterodontidae > Heterodontus > Heterodontus francisci. The sequence continues at coordinate 15,875,141 of NC_090386.1, read as the reverse complement.
GGAATATGATGTTGTGGCGATAATGGCAACCTGGCTCAAAAATGGCAAGACTGGGTACTAAATATTCTGGATAGAAGGTGCTCAGGAAAGTAGGGAAGGGAAGGAAAGAATCAGGTGTGACACTATTGATTAAGAGATATTACAGTGCAGGAGAGAGAGAATGTTGTAGAGGGGTCCAGAACAGAATCTAATTGGTTAGAGTTAAGAAACAATAGAGGTACCATTGCACTGCTGGGTGTATCCTGTAGGCCAATAACTAGTGGGAAAAATAGAGAGAATCAAAGTTGCACAGAAATTAGAGAAAATGCAAAAACTGAAGGGAACTATAATGGGGGACTTTAATTAACCAAATATAGACTGGATTAGTAATAGTGCAAAGGGCAGAAAGGGGGAAGTGCATTCAGGAGAATTTTCTTGATCGGTTTGTTTCCGGCTCAACAAGTAAGGACACATTGCTGGATCTAGTTCTGGGAAATTAAGTGGGTCAAGTGTCAGGAGTGAAACATTTAGGGGACAGTGATCATAGTATAAGGTTTAGGTTAGTTTTGGAAAAGGACATGGAGCAATGCCGTGTAAAAAGTATTAACTTCAATGGGGTGAGAAGGTTTATTTGTTATTTTTATTTATTTAGAGATACAGCACTGAAACAGGCCCTTCGAGTCTGTGCCGACTAACAACCACCCATTTATACTAATGCTACATTAATCCCATATTCCCTACTACATCCCCACCATTCTCCTACCACCTACCTACACTAGGGGCAATTTCCAATGGCCAATTTACCTATCAACCTGAAAGTCTTCGGCTGTGGGAGCAAACTAGAGCACCCGGTGGAAACCCACACGGTCACAGGGAGAACTTGCAAATTCCACACAGGCAGTACCCAGAACTGAACCCGGGTCGCTGGAGTTCTGAGGCTGTGGTGCGAACCACTGCGCCACTGTGAAAATGGAACTGATCTAGGTAAATTGGAATCAAAGATTGGCAGGCAAAACCTTAAAGAGGACTTAGTTTGGGAATAGTTGAGGTGCATTCCCACAAGGGCAAAAGGTAGGACAAACAAAGCCAGAGCTCCCTGGATGACAAAAGAGATAGCGATTAAGATGAAGCCGAAAAACAGTGCATTTGACAGATGTCAGGTTGATAATACTAGGCTGAATATAGAAGATTCAGAGGGGAAGTAAAAAAAGAAATTAGACAAGCAAAGGGAGAGTATGAGAACAGACTGGCAGCTAACATAAAAGGAAATCCCAAAGTCTTCCATAGGCATAGAAATAGTAAAACAGTGGTAAAAGGAGGAGTGGAGGGTTAAGGTCCAAAAAAGGGATTTATGCATGGAGGCAGAGGGCATGGCTAAGGTACCAAATGAGTACTTTGCATTTGTCTTTAAGGAGAAGATGCTGCCAAATTCATTGTGAAAGAGGAAGTAGCTGAGACACTGAATGGGCTAAAAATTGATTACAGAGGATAGATTGAAAGGCTGGCTGTTCTTAAAATTGATGTCACCAGGACTGGATGAGATGCATCCGAGGATACTGAGAGAAGTAAGGGTGGAAATTGCAGAGACACTGGCAAGAATTTTCCAATCCTCCTTAGATGCAGGGGTGATGCCAGAGGACTGGTGAATTGCAAATGTTACACCCTTGTTTAAAAAGGGTGTAAGGACAAGCCCGGCAACTACAGGCCAGTAAGTTTAACTTGGTGGTGGGAAATCTTTTAGGAATGATAATTCGGGGCAAAACATCCAGCCGTGAATGGTGGTGGACAATTAAACAACTAACTGGAGGAGGTGGCTCCACAATATCCCCATCCTCAATGATGGGGGAGCCCAGCACGTCAGTGCGAAAGATAAGACTGAAGCATTTGCAACAATCTTGAGCCAGAAGTGCCGAGTTGATGAACCACCTCAGCCTCCTCCTGAAAATCCCAGCATCACAGATGCCAGACTTCAGCCAATTCGATTCACTGCGTGAAATCAAGAAATGACTGAAGGCACTGGATACTGCAAAAGCTATGGGCCCTGACAATATTCCAGCAATAGTACTGAAGACCTGTGCTCCAGAACTTGCCGTGCCCCTAGCCAAGCTGTTCCAGTACAGCTACAACACTGGCATCTACCCTGCAATGTGGAAATTTGCCCAGGTATGTCCTGTACACAAAAAGCAGGACAAGTCCAACCCGGCCAATTACCGCCCCATCAGCCTACTCTCCATCATCAGTAAAGTGATGGAAGGTGTCATCAACAGTGCCATCAAGCGACACTTGCTTAGCAATAAAATGCTCAGTGACGCTCAGTTTGGGTTCCGCCAGGGCCACTCAGCTCCTGACCTCATACAGCCTTGGTTCAAACATGGACAAAAGAGCTGAACTCAAGAGGTGAGCTGAGAGTGACTGCCCTTGACATCAAGGCAGCATTTGACCGAGTATGGCATCAAGGAGCCCCAGCAAAACTGAGGTCAATGGGAATCAGGGGGAAAACAATTCGCTGGCTGGAATCATATCTAGCTCAAAGGAAGATGGTTGTGGTTGTTGGAGGTCAATCATCTGAGCTCCAGGACATCACTGCAGGAATTCCTCAGGGTAGTGTCCTAGGCCCAACCATCTTCAGCTGCTTCATCAATGACCTTCCTTGAATCATAAGGTCAGAAGTGGGAATGTTCGCTGATGATTGCACAATGTTCAGCACCATTCGTGACTCCTCAGATACTGAAGCAGTCCGTGTAGAAATGCAGTAAGACCTGGACAATATCCAGGCTTGGGCTGATAAATGGCAAGTAACATTCGCGCCACACAAGTGCCAGGCAATGACCATCTCCAACAAGAGAGAATCTAACCATCTCCCCTTGACATTCAACGGCATTACCATCGCTGAATCGCCCACTATCAACATCCTAAGGGCTACCATTGACCAGAAACTGAACTGAAGTATCCACATAAATACCGTGGCCACAAGAGCAGGTCAGAGGCTAGGAATCCTGAGGCGAGTAACGCACCTCCTGATTCCCCAAAGCCTGTCCACCATCTACAAGGCACAAGTCAAGAGTGTGGTGGAATACTGTCCACTTGCCTGGATGGGTGCAGCTCCAACAACACTCAAGAAGCTCAACACCATTCAGGACAAAGTAGCCTGCTTGATTGGCACCCCATGTACAAACATTCACTCCCTCCACCACTGTCGCACGGTGGCAGCAGTGTGTACCATCTACAAGATGCACTGCAGCAATGCACCAAGGCTCCTTAGACAGCACCTTCCAAACCCTCGACCTCTACCAACTAGAAGGACAAGGGCAGCAAATACATGGGAACACCACCACCTGCAAGTTCCCCTCCAAGTCACACACCATCCTGACTTGGAACTATATCGCCGTTCCTTCACTGTCGCTGGGTCAAATTCCTGAAACTCCTTTCTAACAGCACTGTGCGTATACCTACCCCAAATGGACTGCAGCGGTTCAAGAAGGCAGCTCACCACCACCTTCTCAAGGGCAATTAGGGATGGGCCTGGCCAGTGACGCCCACATCCCATGAATGAATATAAAAAAAATAGTCATCACTTGGACAAATATGGATTAATTAAGGAAAGCCAGCACGGATTTGTTTAGGGCAAATCATGTTTAACTAACTTGATTGAGTTTTTGGACGAAGGTTGAAGTGCGTAATGTGGTTAATATGTATATGCAGTTCCAAAAGTCATTTGTTAAAGTGCCATGTAACAGGCTCGTCAGCAAAGTTGAATCCCATGGAATAAAAGTGACAAAGGGACACTGGAAAAATGGGTACAAAATTGGGTGAGTGACAGGAAGGTGGACAGTTGGTTTTGGGACTGGAGGAAGGTATATTGGGGGAGTTCCCTGGGGATTGGTATTCGGGACATTGCTTTTCTTGATCTATGTTAGACCTAGATCTGGATATGCAGTGCATAATTTCAATCTTTGCTGATGACACACACTTGGAAGCCTTATGAACTGTGAGGTGGTCATCCAGATGAGCTATCAGAGCTGGAGACTCCATACCCCAGAGATGGGCCACAGGCAGGGAAGGCTGCTTCTGCGGCCCCAATGGGCCATCCGAAGGGGCATGCCTGATGACTACTCTGATTTATAATTTAATAGTTAACTCTCCAAGGGCATCTCCATGTTGAGGTGCTGTCTCAATCCCCAAGCTGCTTCAGTAGTGCCCATCTCTCCCAGTGTGGCTGCCAACGTGCCGTCCTTTAAAGGCCTGTGAGCATTAAGGTGGCCAATTAGATTGTCTCTGCTAAAAAAAATTGCTGATCTGGTCCTGCTGCTGATTGCCCAGGTAAAATCTTGCCCTATGACTCTATGAACGATAAAAATAGCCTCTAAGTGTGACTGATTCACTGTATGGTGGTACTGATAGGGGAATTGTGCTTTAGTAAATACCTGATCTTGCTTTGTTACAGTTTTATGTGTGTGTAATCTGTTGATTAAGGTTAACAATTCAGCTTTGCACAAGAAAGCAATCCAAAAGGAACTGGACAGTCTTTGTAATGGAGAGCATATCGGGTTAGTAGCTTAGGTTCAGGGTCAAGTAGAATGCCAAGATTGTGAATAGTTTGGTCCAGCCTGAGATAGTGGCTGGGGATGGGGGTAGAATCTATGATGAGGGAAAGGAGTTTGTGTGCAAATTGTGTTTTCCCAATGCGTAAGTACAGTTCATCCAGGACTAGATGTTGGTCAAGCAGTCTGATAACACAGAGGCCATGGAAGGGTAGAGATAGGTAGAAGTGAGGTAGAGCTGAGTGGTGTTTTTAAAAAAAAAAGTGAAAAACATTAATTTCTGGCCTATACGCAGTGTTGCATTTCTGTTGTTGATTGCTGCTCTGCGATGCCTAGACATGGTCAGCATTGCAGCTACTGCATCCCTGTCTCAGATTTCTTTCAGCCCTTCCTTAGCCATTTCCCTGAAGGTAGCAGGACAGGTCGATAAGGTGGTTCAGAAGGCATATGGAATCCTTTCCATGGTATAGAATACAAGAGCAGGCAGCTTATGCTGGAACTGTATAACTCATTGGTTAGGCCATAACTTGAGTACTGTGTGCAGTTCTGGGTCACCTCATTACAGAAAGATGTAATTGCACTAGAGAGGGTACAGAGAAGTTTTACAAGGATGTTGCCAGCACTGGAAAAATGCAGCTATGAGGAAAAATTGGATGGGCTGGGGTTGTTCTCCTTGGAACAGAGAAAGCTGAGGGGAGATCTGATTGAAATGTACAAAATTTTGAGGGGCCTGGATAGAGTAGAGGTGAAGGGTCTATTCACCTTAGCAGAGAGGTCAGTGACGAGGGGGCATAGATTTAAAGTGATTGGTAGAAAAATTAGAGGAGAGATGAGGAAAATCTTCTTCACCCAGAGGTTGGTGGGGGTCTGGAACTCACTGCCTGAAAGGGTTGTTGTGACCAGGTGAGCAATGTGTCTAGGGGTCTCGTGCTGTCTTCACCTGGTCTTATTGTAACAGGGTTTAATTTTAAACACACTGTGTTTTGAGCTCCCCCTTTGTGAATCCTTGTCCACAACTTTCCAATTATAAGGCAAATAAATGAGCACAAACCGGCTTTCTTTGGTTTAAAGCAGAAAGATGAAATTTATTAAACCTTAAACTTAACTCTAATACAGTTCACACTTATGGATATACAATGCACTCATGCTAGCATGCACATGTGATATAAACGTGCAGATAGGAATAGAAAAAAGCAGAAGAAAAGATAAGTAGAACAGTTTGAGGCAATATCTTGTTACTGTTTCTCAAGCTCGCTGTAGTCCTCAATTGAAGATATGGTCTTGCGATTCGTTGGGGCTCAGTAATCTTCTTAAAACATTGTTCACGTGGCAAACCCTTCTCTCTTTGAGTTTCATGTGTTTTCACAATATTCAGTTCCGTGGAAAGAGATGAAGGCAAGCAGACAGACAGGCTAGGAGATGTTCTCAGTGCCAGGAGAAGGTCTTTACTCCATGAGCTTTGTCTCTGTTCAAATCCCTTTGTTTGGGAGTTCAAATTCAAAAAGCCCCAGGATTAGCCATGTGACTAGCTCCTTATATGGAACAGTCTCTTCAACATCCTTGGTTGGAGGTTCAAATTTCTCTGTCACAGCCAGTCAGCCATGTGACCAAAACTGGTCCGACCACTTCTCTGTATTGGAGGAACGGGATTGGCTCCCTTTGTTTCCACATTGACTGGTACTATGCAAATATCCTTCAAGCCAGAGATTGCAATTTTTAAAGTTTTAATGTTCATGTGGCGAAATAATGTGTGCCTTAGTCTTGGCAGGTGGGGTTTGCCTGACAGGGTGGTTGAAGCAGAAACCCTCAACCTATTCAAAAGGAGTCTGGATATACAACTTCAAATTTTACCTAGAATATCATCCATCCAATCTTAAATTTGCATGTCATCTTTTTTATGTGAACCTTTATCAAAAGGATTCTGGAACTCGATGTACATGTATCATAGGACTCCATTGTTTGTTTGAGATGCCAGCTCCTCAAAAGGCTATGCAGGCGGGCCAGGCAGGGTCTCCCTTGCTGCACTTTAGTACATTATTAAATGGCTGCTTAGAGCCATTATAGCTGTCTTAGAGCCTGTCTTAGAGTGAAGACCAAAGTACGGAAGGTCGTCATCAGGGAACTCCTCTTTGCTGATGATGCTGCATTAACATCCCATGCAAAAGAGTATCTGCAGAGACTCATCGACAGGTTTGCGGCTGCCTGCAACGAATTTGGCCTAACCATCAGCCTCAAGAAAACGAAAATCATGGGACAAGACATCAGAAATGCTCCATCCATCAATATCGGCGACCATGCTCTGGAACTGGTTCAAGAGTTCGCCTACCTAGGCTCAACTATCACCAGTAACCTGTCTCTTGATGCAGAAATCAACAAGCGCGTGGGAAAGGCGTCTGCTGCTATGTCCAGACTGGCCAAGAGGGTGTGGGAAAATGGCGCTCTGACACGGAACACAAAAGTCCGAGTGTATCAAGTCTGTGTCCTCAGTACCTTGCTCTATGGCAGCGAGGCCTGGACAACGTATGTCAGCCAAGAGCGACGTCTCAAGTCATTCCATCTTCGCTGCCTCCTGAGAATCCTTTGCATCAGATCTCCAACGCAGAAGTCCTCGAGGCGGCCAACATCCCCAGCATATACACCCTACTGAGCCAGCGACACTTGAGATGGCTTGGCCATGTGAGCTGCATGGAAGATGGCAGGATCCCCAAGGACACATTGTACAGCGAGCTCGCCACTGGTATCAGACCCACATGGCCGTCCATGTCTCTGCTTTAAAGACGTCGGCAAACGCGACATGAAGTCCTGTGACATTGATCACAAGTCGTGGGAGTCAGTTGCCAGTGATCGCCAGAACTGGCGGACAGCCATAAAGGCGAGGCTAAAGAGTGGCGAGTCGAAGAGACTTAGCTGTTGGCATGAAAAAAGACAAACGCAAGGAGAGAGCCAATTGTTTAACAGCCCCGACAACCAATTTTATTTGCAGCGCCTGTGGAAGAGTCTATCACTCTAGAATTGGCCTTTATAGCCACTCCAGGCGCTGCTTCACAAACCACTGACCATCTCCAGGCACTTACCCATTGTCTATCGAGACAAGGAGGCCAAAGAAATGGCTGCTATGTTCACCTTACTACTAACAGTGACTGTACTTCACTGTATGTGAAATGCTTTGGAATGCTTTTGAGAGATGTGCTAAGTGCCAGAGTAATGTCAATTCTTTCTATTGATCAGTTCCTTTGTTTTGGCAGTTGTTGATGTAAGACTAATGCAGCCCTTAGTTATTGGAGTTTGGTTATCCTTTTTGTCTTGTTTTTAATTGAGTAAGAACTCCTGTGTAATCACCAAAGCACAATGACTGTCAGCATTTCATGATTTTCATTTCAATTACTTAGTATCGTTAATGTAGAAAAATCATCTGTAGCATTAATGGATAACAATGGACTCTTTCTGGATATGGCACCAATTGATACCATCCACAAGACTCGGTCAGTATCTACCAGTGCTGAGTAGCACGCCAAATAATTGACTTCCCATTGACTGATGCCTACAGTGCCTGCTTCTGCTGTCTTATTGGAATCACAACCTTCAAAAGTGAAATGCCTTTTACAAAATTAGCAACTATAAAGCAATTTTCTTTCAGTTAGAAGCAAGTATGGTTAGCACCGCAGCCTCACAGCTCCTGCGACCCGGGTTCAGTTCTGGTTACTGCCTGTGCGGAGTTTGCAAGTTCTCCCTGTGACCACGTGGATTTCCGCTGGGTGCTCCAGTTTCCTCCCACAGCCAAAGACTTGCAGGTTGATAGGTAAATTGGCCATTGTCAATTGCCCCCAGTGTAGGTAGATGGTAGGAGAATGATGGTGATGTAGTAGGGAATATGGGATTAATGTAGGATTAGTATAAATGGGTGGTTGTTGGTCGGCACAGACTCGGTGGGCCGAAGGGCCTGTTTCAGTGCTGTATCTCTATAAGAGAGCACTGGATGTCAAACTGGAAGCCTCATGTGGTTCAGCATGACATGAAGTGGCGTTCTGAGCAGCGTAGATCAGTGGGCTTTACTTTGGTTTGTAGGTGGAATACTTTATTTCTTGTCTGTGGGTGAGAAAGGAGAGATCATTAGACTTCAGTGTAGATGCAGACGTGAGAAAACTGGACTGTGTTCCTACCTCCCTACTTTAATTAGTATTACCAACAAGAGAGAGGAGATATGTTAACTGAGAGTCCAGGAAATTTCTAATACAGGATGGTGATACTTCCTAATTGCTTGTGCAGGTACAGGTTCTTTCAAAGAATAATGAAGACTTTTTCTACCCACAATAAGTAATTGCCATTAATAGCATTGTATTTTTCTTCTTCCTAGAAGGCTGCAGATTCTACAAACAACAGCAAAAATACAACTGACTCAAAAAATGCAAGCTTACAAATTTCCAGACAACCTCAGAAGGTACCATTTATTTTATTTATTTAGAGATACAGCACTGAAACAGGCCCTTCAGCCCACCGAGTCTGTGCCAACCATCAACCACCCATTTATACTAATCCTACATTAACCCCATAACCCTTTTACATCCCCACAATTCCCCTACCACCTACCTATACCACAGGCAATTTATAATGGCCAATTTACCTATCAACCTGCAAGTCTTTGGCAGTGGGAGGAAACCAGAGCACCCGACAAAAACCCACGCGGTCACAGGGAGAACTTGCAAACTCCGCGCAGGTGGCACCCAGAACTGAACCCGGGTCGCTGGAGCTGTGAGGCTGCAGTGCTAACCACTGCGCCACTGTGCAGTGTCTAAACTTGTGGTAGTTACTGCTGCAAGTCTTTTTCTCCAATGTTCTCAACTTTTGAGTCTCAATAATGCAGAATTTTGATTAGGATATTGTCCAAATTACTTAATTATTTACCAGAAGATATTGGGTACTTCACTTCAAGTGACTAATCTTCATGTGTGAGTTCAGTCACAAATTCTAGAAAGCTATTTTACTGGAGAGAACCACAATTAGATTTAATCCACCTGGATTCCCCTCTTTGGAAACAAATTCTGCCAAGGTGGGACTCCTGCCTGAACCTCTGATCCACCCCAACCCTGACTCAAGTTCTTAGGATGGAGAATCGATATACATACCTGGATCCCCAAGTGACATTTGGAGTGCGTATGTAAATGCACAAAGTGTGGTTAATAATGCAGAGTAGGCCCAAATAACCACTGGAGAATATGATGTAGTGGCAATAATGGAGAACTGAATCAAAAATGAGGAGAATTAGATACTTCATGTTAATCTCCCCAAATTAGAGGTCGGGAAAAAAGAATCCGACCGAACCACCGCGGACCCGAGCCCGACCCAGTCCGAGTCCCTCCAATTTTGCCCCGAGCCCGACCCAAACCCGCCCCAACCCGAGCCCGACCCGACCCAACTCACCTTAGGACTCGGAATCTCCACCAAGCTGCAGCGCATGTGCGATGACGTCATAGTGACGTCACTCGCCCACTGCGCAGATTCAGTTTTGTCTCGGACTCCCAGCTCAGGTAAGTTTTTTTAATTTCAATACACGTCGTCGGGTTCGGGTCGGGTAGCAGGCTTCTACCCCCAATGCATCAACTCACACTTCTTCAAGTTGAATTCCATTTGCCACTTTTCTGCCCATCTGACCAGACCATCAATATCTTCCTGCAGCCTCCAGCTATCCTCCTCGCTAACTACCACACGTACAATCTTTGTGTCATCTGCAAACTTCTTGATCATGCCCCTTCCATTTACATCCAAATCATTACTATACACCGCAAAAAGCAGGGGACCCAGAACTGAGCCCTGCAGAACACCACTGGAAGCAGCCCTCCAGTCGCTAAAACAGTCATCAACAATTACCCTTTGTTTCCTGCCACTGAGCCAATTTTGTATTCACCTTGCTGCATTTTCCTGGATCCCATAGGATTTTATTTTTTTGACCAGTCTGCCATGTGGGACCTTGTCAAAAGACTTGCTCAAATCCATGTAGACCACATCAACTGCACTACCATCATCTATCTTCCTTGTTACTTCAAAAAATGTGATCAAGTTAGTCAAACAAGATCTTCCCTTACCAAATCCATGTTGACTCTCCTTGATTAACCTGTGCCTTTCTAAGTGACAGTTTATCCTGTCTCTCAGAATAGATTCCAATAATTTGCCCACTACTGAGGTTAGACTGACTAGCCTGTAATTATTCGATCTATCCTTCGCTCCCTTATTAAACAGAGGTACAACGTTGGCAATTCTCCAATCCTCCAGCATCACACCTGTATTCAGTGAGGACTGGAAAATGATGGTTAGACCCTCTGCTAGTTCCTCTCTCGCTTCTTTTAACAGCCTAGGATACATTTCATCTGGCCCTGGTGATTTATCAACTTTCAAGGATGCTAATCCCATTAATACTTCCTCTCTCCCTATGTTCATCAAATCCAATACTTCACACTCTTCCTCCTTAACTACAATATCTGCATTATCCCCCTCTTTTGTGAAGATAGATGCAAAGTATTCATTAAGAACCATACCAATATCTTCCACCCCTAACTTAGGTTACCTTTTTGGTCTTTTATGGGCCCTACTCTCTCCTTAGTTATCCTCTTACTCTTAATGTATTGATAAAACATCTTGGGGCTCACCTAGATTTTGCTTGCCAATATTCTTTCATGTCCTCTTTGCTTTCCTAATTTCCTTTTTGATTTCACCCCTCCACTTTCCATACTCTTCTCGGATTTCTGTAGTATGCTTTACTCCTGTACTCAAATCCTGATGCCATTCTTAGTTGGAACTATAATGCTGTTCCTTCACTTTAGCTGGGTGATAATCCTGGAACTCCCTTCCTAACAGCACTGTTGGTGTACCTGCACGCAAGGACTGCAGCGGTTCAAGAATGCAGCTCATCACCACCTTCTCAAGGGCAATTAGGGTTGGGAAAGAAATGCTGGCCGAGCCATTGACACGCACATCCCATGAACGAGTAAAAAAGTCCTCTTGTAATACAACCAACATACCATTTGCCTTCTTAATTGCTTGCTGTACCTGCATGTTAGTTTTCAGTGACTCATGAACAAGGACACGCATGTCCATTTGAAGTTCAGCACTTCACAGCCTCTCACCATTTAAGAAATACTCTGTATTTCTGTTTTTCCTACCAAAGTGGATAACCTCACATTTCTCTACATAATATTGCCTCTGCCAAATTTTGGCCCACTCGCTTAGCCTCTCCAAATCCCCTTCAAGTGTGTTTGCATCCTCTTCACAACTCACACTTCCACCTCGTTTTGTGTCATCTGCAAACTTGGAAATATTACATTTAATCCCCACATCCAAATCATTGATATAGATTGTGAATAGCTCGTACCCCACTAGGCACAGCCTGCCAATCTGAAAATGACCCATTTATTCCTACTCTCTGTTTTCTGTCTGTTAACCAGTTCTCAATCCATGCCAGTATATTTGCCACAATCTCATGTGCACTAATTTCTTTACTAACTTCTTGTTTGGGACCTTATCAAAATCTTTCTAAAAATCTTAATATACCACATCCACTGATTTCCCTTTATCTATTCTGCTTTTTACACCCTCAAAAAACTCCAACAGGTTTATGAAACATAATTTCCCTTTCATAAATCCATGTTGACTCTGCCCAATCCTACCATTATTTTCTAAGTGTCCTGTTATCACATCCTTTATTATAGATTCCAGCATTTTCCCAATGACTGATGTTAGACTAACAGGTCTGTAATTCCCCATTTTCTCTCTCCCTCCTTTCTAAAATAGTTACAATTGCCGCCTTCCAATCTGCGAGAACTGTTCCAGAGTCTATAGAATTTTGAAAGATGACCAGCAATACATCTACTATCTCTCCAGCTACTTCTTTCAACACTCTGGGATGTAGATCATCAGGTCCAGGGGATTTATCTACCTTAAGTCTCAATAATTTCCCTAGTACTTTTTTTTATGAATATTAATATCTTGCAGTTCCTCGTTTACACTCGTCCCTTGATTCTCCGTTATTTCTGAGAAGCTTTTTGTATCTTCCTCTGTGAAGACAGACACAGCCTGAGGGGAGGCGGTGGTGTAGTAATGTCACTGGCCTCATAATCCAGAGCCCAGGCTAATGCTCTGTGGACATGGGTTTGAATCCCACGACGGCAGATGGTGAACTTTGAATTTAATTTATAAATCTGGAATTAAAAGCTAGTCTAATGATGATGAAGCCCTTGTTGATTGTTGTAAAAACCCACTGATGTCCTTTAGGGAAAGAAATCTGCCATCCTTACCTGGTCTGGCCTACATGTGACTCCAGACCCCCAACAATGTGGCTGATTCTTAAAATGCACTCTGAAATGGCCTAGCAAGCCAGTCAGTTCAAGGGCAATTAGGGATGGGCAACAAGGGATGGCCTAGCCAGCGATGCCCATATCTCACAAGTAAATATTTTTAAAAATTGGTTTAGTTTCTCTGCCATTTCCTTATTCCCCATTATAAATTCTCCTGACTCTGCTTGTAGTGGACCCACATTTGTTTTTGCTAATCTTTTCCTTTTTACATACCTGTAGAAACTTTTACAGTCTATTTTTATGTTTCTCGCTGGTTTACTCTCATTCTATTTTCCCTTTCTTAATATTTTTCTTGGTTCTCCTTTGCAGAATTCTCAAATGCTCCTAACCCTCAGGCTTACCATTTTTTGGCTACTTTCAATGTCTCTTCCTTTCAACTAATACAATTCTTTTGTTAGCCAAGTTTGGAACACTTTCCTTGCTGGGTTTTTGTGCATTAAACAAATGTATTTTTGTTGTAAATTATGTATTCGTTCTTTAAATATTAGCCATATCCTGTCCTGTCGTACCATTTAATGTAGTTTCCCAATCCACCAAAACCAATTTTCCCCTCATACCTTCGTAGTTTTCTTTGCTTAGATCTAAGACCTTAGTGTCTGAGGTGAGGTGAGGGTAACTGCCCTTGACATCAAGGCAGCATTTGACTGAGTATGGCATCAAGGAGCCCTAGCAAAACTGGAGTCAATGGGAATCAGGGGGAAAACTTTCCACTGGTTGGAGTCTTACCTAGTGCAAAGGAAGATGGTAGTGGTTGTTGGAGGTCAATCGTCTCAGCTCCAGGACATCACTGTAGGAGTTTCTCAGGGTAGTGTCCGAGAACCAACCATCTTCAGCTGCTTCATCAATGATCTTCCTTCAATCATAAGTTGTGAAGTGGGTATGTTTACTGATGATTGCACAATGTTCAGCACCATTCGCGATTCCTCAGATACTGAAGCAGTCCGTGTAGAAATGCAACAAGACCTGGACAATATCCAGGCTTGGGCTGATAAGTGACAAGTAACATTCGCGTCATACAAAAGTGCCAGGCAATGACTATTCTCACGACCAAGGTAGGAGAAATGCACTGTTAATTCAGTCCCACCACTCCACAGGTCACAGCTTATCAATAAAGCTTCCCACCTTCTGAAGAATAACCAAATTAGACATTCTATCCCCCAGAATATAGCACACCAAACCAGGGTTCTTTAAACAACAACAACATTAACTACTTATCAGGAAAGAAATAAGTCGTAGCTATGAATGAGACAAATTTATATCTATATAGGCCATTGTGTCTCACTCTGGAGGTTAATGAGAGTATTAGACTAAAGGAATAGGCTTACAATGTTGCAAAAAATAGTAGCAAGTCTGAGGATTGGGAGTGTTTTAGAAACCAGCAAAGAGATACCAAAAAGTTGATAAAAAGGAAAAAAATAGAATGAGTAAACTAGCCAGCAATATAAAAAGATTGTAAGAGCTTTTATAAGTACATAAAAAGGAAGAGAGTAACTAAACTAGATGTTGGTCCCTTAGAGGTAGAGGCAGGAGAAATCATCATGGGGAATGAGGAAATGGCAGAAGCATTGAACAAGTATTGGAACAAATATCACAGTGGAAGACACAAGTTCCATATCAGAAATAGGCAGTAACCTATGGGCTATAAAGAGTGAGGAAATTAAGGATATTGATATCAGCCAAGAAAAAGTATTGGAGAAACTTGAGGGACTAAAATCTGACAAGCCCCCGGGACCAGATGGCCTACATCCTAGAGTTCTAAAAGAGATAGCTGCGGAGATAGTGGAAGCGCTGGCTATGATTTTCCAGAATTCCTTATATTCAGGAATGGTCCCATCAGATTGGAAGTTGGCAAATGTTATGCCACTTTTCAAGAAAGGAGGTACAGAGAAAACCGGGAACTACAGGCCAGTTGGTCTAACATCAGTCATTGGGAAGATGCTGGAAACTATTATTAAGGAAGTCTTAACGTTGCACTTGGAAAAGCATAGTCTGATGAGAACAAGTCAGCATGGTTTTACTAAGGGGAGATCCTATTTGACAAATTGATTAGAGTTTTTTGAGGATGTAACTAGTAAGGTAAATAAAGGGGAACCAGTAAATGTAGTATACCTGGATTTTCAAAAGGCATTTGATAAGGTGCCACATAAACGATTAATAGGCAAGATGCTCATAGTGTTGGGGGTAATATATTAGCATAGATAGAGGATTGGTTAACAGATAGGAAGCAGAGATTGGTCATAAATGGGGCATTTTCAAGTTGGCAGGCAGTGAATCGTGGGGTGCTGCAAGGATCAGTGCTGGGGCCTCAGCTATTTACACTCTATATTCATGATTTGGATGAAGAGACAGAGAGTAATGTATCTAAGTTTGCTGATGAGACAAAGCTCAGCGGAAAGGTAAGCTGTGGGGAGGATGTAGAGAGACTGCAAAGAGATATAGACAGGTTAAGTGAGTGGGCAACAAATGGCAAATGGAGTATAATGTAGGGAAGTATGAAGTTGTTCACTTTGGTCGTAAAAATAGGACAGCAGAATAATTTTTAAAAGGTGTGAAACTGGAAAGTGTTGATGTTCAGAGAGACTTGGGGGTACTCGTACTAGAACACACAAAGTTAACAAGCAGGTGCAGCAAGCTATTAGGAAGGCCTGATGAAGGTTCACTGTCGTGAAACGTTAACTCTGCTTCTCTCTCCACAGATGCTGCCAGACCTGCTGAGTATTTCCAGCATTTCTTGTTTTTATTTCAGATTTCCAGCATCTGCAGTATTTTGCTTTTATTTTATATTAGGAAGGCAAACGCATGTTGACCTTTATTGCAAGGGGATTGGAGTACAGGAATAAAGCAGTCTTACTAAAATTGTACAGGGCTTTGGTGGAACCGCACATTGAAGACTGTACAGTTTTGGTCTCCACATTTGAGAAAGGATATACTTGCACTGGAAGCAATGCAGCGAAGATTTATTGAGGGGGTTGTCCTATGATGAGAGGCTGAGTAAATTGGGCCTATATTCTCTGGAGTTTAGAAGAATGAGAGGTGATCTAATTGAGATATACAAGATTCTGAAAGGGCTTGATAGGGCAGAAGCTGAGAGATTGTTCCCACTGGTCAGGGAATCTAGAACACGAGGACACAGTTTCAGGATAAGGGGCCGATCATTCAGGACTGAGATGAGGAGAAATTACTTCATTCAAAGGGTTGTGAATCTTTGGAATTCTCTACCCCAGAGGGTTGTGGATGCTCCATCATTGAATACATTTACGGCTGGGACAGATAGATTTTTCATCTCACAGGGAACCAAGGGATTTGGGGAGTGGGCAGAAAAGTGGAATTGAAGCCCAAGATCAGCCATAATCGTATTGAATGGCGGAGCAGGCTATATGGTCTACGTCTGCTCCTATTTCTTGTGTTCTTGTATGAAAAGCTCCTTAGTTCTTTAGCCCTCATGCACACACACATTAAAAAATCGGTTCACTTGGGGAAGAAGGATTTTTGGTTTACAGCTGTTTCTTAGGAATAGAAGGAATAAGAAACTCAAATCAATTTGTCACGTTCTGGTAGGAAATCTTTGGATGGGTGGTGTCCCAGAGTTGAATAGTCAGATGCCACACAAAATCTCTTTAGGCGAGTTTGATAAACAGTCTTTGATGGGTCGGCATTCAAGGCAATTCAACTACAGCACATGTCACATAGGACTTTCAGCAGGGTGTAGCAACAGGTCTGCTCAGGATCACAGCAGCAACACAGCAGTAGAAGCTTTGTTCAGGTTCCAGGATTTTCCAAAACACAGGAGGCAAAAGAAACCCCACTGGATGTAGCAATTCTTCAGAGACAGGAGGCAATAGGAATCTGCCACCTTTCAAATGCAGGATTTCTTTTCAAGTGATGCAAGTCTGCTTTACAGAGGGAGGTCTTTTTCTCTCATCTCAGGCAGGGCAGGTCTAAGTTTCAAATAAAAACAAGAAATGCTGGAAATACTCAGCAGGTCTGGCAGCATCTGTGGAAAGAGAAGCAGAGTGAACGTTTCTTCTCCGAAGAAGGGTCACTGACCTGAAACGTTAACTCCAGCATTTCTTGTTTTTATTTCAGATTTCCAGCATCCGCAGTATTTTGCTTTTATCTAAGTTTCAAATGCCTGCTCTTTGTCCAACTCTTTTTTTGTAAAGTCCTAAGTGAAAGCAAAAAGCCTTCCTGAGCTGATCGTGTGACCAGACAGAGCATCTCCCCTGTCATTCAAAGTGTTGCTCTCAGAAGGTCAAAAGCCCTTGCTGTTTCCTTGAAACTGCTTGCTTTTCCTATTCTTGTATACCGCGTCAACATCCAAAAATTCCAGCTATTTGCAGGTGTCCAAGTCCGCTGAAAATCCTTTTCTCAGTTTTTAAAATACACAGAATCTAAGATTTTAGTTCAAAAATAAAACCTCTTGTAACACCACCTCCAACAAAAAAGGAATCTAACCTTGACATTCAATGGCATTACCATTGCTGAATCCCCCACTATCAGCATTATGGGGGTTACTGTTGACCAGAAACTGAACTGGACCAGCCATATAAATACTGTGGCCACAAGAGCAGGTCAGAGGCTAGGAATCCTGCACTGAGTAACTCACCTCCTGACTGCCCAAAGCCTGTCCACCATCTACAAGGCACAAGTCAGGAGTGTGATGGAATACTCTCCACTTTCCTGGATGGGTGCAGCTCCAACAACACTCAAGAAGCTCGACAACATCCAGGACAAAGCAGCCCACTTGATTGGTACCACATCCACAAACATTCGCTCCCTCCACAACCAATGCACAGTGGCAGTAGTGTGTACCATCTACAAAATGCACTGCAGCAATGCACCAAGGCTCCTTCGGCAGCACCTTCCAAATCCACAACCTCTACCAACTAGAAGGACAAGGGCAGCAGATGCATGGGAACACCACCACCTGCAAGTTCCCCTCCAAGTCACACACCATCCTGACTTGGAACTATATCACTGTTCCTTCACTGTCACTGGGTCAACATCCTCGAACTCCCTTCCTAACAGCACTATGTGTACCTACCCCACATGGACTGCAGCAGTTCAAGAAGGCATCTCACCACCAACTTCTCAAGGGTAGTTAGGGGTGGGCAATAAGTGCTGGCCTAGCCAGCGAGGCCCACATCCTGTGAACAAATAAAAAAAAGGATTGAACTACATCACTTACAAACTTAATGTAAAATTCTGTTATATTATGGCCACTCTTTGCTAATGGCTCCTGTACAACATGATTATTAATTATGTTGTTCCGAAGAAGGGTCACTGACCCGAAACGTTAACTCTGCTTCTCTTTCCACAGATGCTGCCAGACCTGCTGAGTGATTCCAGCATTTCTTGTTTTTGTTTCAGAGTTGCAGCATCCGCAGTATTTTGCTTTTATGATTATTAATTAGCTCTTTTTCATTGCCCCGATATGAAATCTAAAATTGTGCGGTACCTGGTTCCTCAACATACTGCTCTCAAAAACCATTTTACATACATTCCAACTATTTGTCCTCCACAACACTAGTACTAATTAGGTTTACCTTGTCAAGATGTACTGCATTACCCTTGTTACATACACCTCTAATTTCCTGATTTATACCAGGACTTATAGTACCACTGCTGTTTCGTGGCATATAAACACCTCCCACCAATGTTTTCCGCGCTTTCTGTTTCTTAGTTCCTCCCAAACTGATTCTGGATCTTGATTGTTAGACTAACGTCATCCCTTACTACAGTACTTCTCTTTGGCCTCCTTGTCTCGAGAGACAATGGATACGCGCCTGGAGGTGGTCAGTGGTTTGTGAAGCAGCGCCTGGAGTGGCTATAAATGCCAATTCTAGAGTGACAGACTCTTCCACAGGTGCTGCAGATAAAATTGGTTTTCGGGGCTGTTACACAGTTGGCTCTCTCCTTGCACTTCTGTCTTTTTTCCTGCCAACTGCTAAGTCTCTTCGACTTGCCACGCTTTAGCTACTAATATCCTCTTTAATTAACAAAGCTACACCACCACCTTTTCCCAGCTTGCTGTCCTTCCTGAATGTCACGCAACCTTGGATATTCAGGTCCCAGCTTTGGTTTCCTTGTAGCCAGGTCTCTGTAATTGTTATCAGGTCATACATTTGAATTTCTATTTGAGCTGACAATTCATGTGAGTTATTGTGAATGCTGTGGGCATTCAGATACAGAGCCCTTAATTCATTCTTTTTTTACTTTATTGTAAACCCTGGCCTATCTACTGGCACACGACAGCGCAGCGCACACGCGAGATGTGCACTGTGGAACTGCCGCAATATTTGGCGCGGTGGCTCATTTACATGGAGGGGGTGAACTGCCCGTATTTTCTCCCCCCCCCCGACGTAGAGGGGGCAGGCGTGGTGCCATTTGTAAAGTACTTCAAGCCCTTACAATTCATTTAAATGTTTAAAGTGAACTACAAATTGCAGTTAAATTTAAACATTCAATAAAAGGTTGAAGCCCCTTTCCCATGACCAAACAATTTATTAATTTCCCTCTCCCCCCCCGCCCCCGAAAAATCTTTTTTGCCAAACCCGAACTGTCTCCCCCGACCTTTAATATCTTTGACCTTCAACCCCTTCCCCCAATTCCCTTAACCAATAGTATGAACTTTCCCCACTCCCCTCGCCTTGAAAACTTCACTCCTCCCCCTCATGTTCCGCCTCGGATCTCTGAACTGAGATCCGAAGGCGCAGGAGTTCCGGCAGCTGGCTGTTGTGGTCAGGTAAGTGTTTATTCACCTTTTTTGAATTTATTAGCATATTTTAATTAGGTTGCCGTCGCTGTGCGGTGCGGTGCCACCATTATGCCTAGCCGCCTCCAGTAATATGGGGCAGGACCTTCTCATTTTGAGACCCGTGGCAGGCCTCTCCCAGAGATATTTCCAGGGCCCCCCACAATGCCCCCTGACCCGGGGGCTGGTAAAATCCAGCCACTGTCTCTTCCTGCCATACTCTGATTATCATTACCTTTTTTGCTACCTTGATATATTGGCTTGTCATTTCTCTTTAATTTACTCAGTCCTCTCCTACATGATCCTCTCCCCACTCTATTTAGTATAAAGCCCTCTCTACTCCCCTAGAACACTGGTTGCTGCATGGTTCAGGTGAGGTCCGTCCCAATGGTACAGCCCCCACTTTCCCCATTACTTGTGCCTGTGCCCCACAAACTGGAATCCACTTCTCTCACACCAGTCTTTGAGCCATGCATTCATCTTTTTAACCTTATTTACCCCATGCCAATTTGCACATCCAGAGATTATTACCTTTGAGGTTCTGCTTTTTAATTTAGTGCCTAGCTTGTCATGTTCCCTATCTAGAACCTCTTTCATTCCTATCTATGTCGTTGGTACCTACATGGACCACGATGACTGGATCCTCCCCTTCCCATTGCAAGCTTCTCTCCAGACCTGAGCTGATGTCCCAAACCCTGGCACCAGGCCTTCTGGATTCTCGCTCTTGGCTGCAGAGAACAGTGTCTATCCCCCTGACTATACTGTACCCTACTACTATTACATTCCTTTTAACTCCCCCCACTTGAACGGTTTCCTGTACCATGGTCAGTCTGCTCATCCTCACTACAGCCCTTGCACTTGTCCATACAAGCTGCAAGGATCTCAAACTTGTTGTTCACTTGCAAGGGCTGAGGCTGATCCACTCCCACCTTTTCAATCCCCTTACCTGCCTGATTCACAGTCATACCCTCCTGTTCCTGACTACAGGTGTGGTGCCAGAGAACTGGAGGACAGCTAATGTCGCATCGTTGCTTAAAAGGGGAAAAGGGGATAGATTGAGTAATTATAGGTCAGTTAAATTATTGGAAAAGCTTGAGGGAGAGGATAGGTCTTCACTTAAATAAGGTGGATTAATCAAAGACACTGAGCGCGTGTTTGTTAAGGTCATGTCTGACTAGCAAGATTGAATTTTTTTGAGAGGTAGCAAAGAGGGTTGATGAGGGTAGTGCATTTGATATAGTCTGTATGGATTTTAGCAAGGCTTTTGATCAAGTCCCACATGGTAGACTGGTCATGAAAATAAAAGCTCATAGGATCTAAGACAAAGTGGCAAGTTGGATCCAAAATGGCTCAGAGGCATGAAACACAGGGTAATGGGCGATGGTGTTTTGGTGATTGGAAGGTTATTTCCACTGGGGTTCTGCAAGGCTCTGTACTAGGTACTTTGCTTTTTGTGAATATATCAATGATTTGGTCTTGAATGTTGGGGGCATGTTTAAGAAGTTTGCGGATAATACAAAAAAATGCTCATGTGGTTGATAATAAAGAAGGAAGCTGCAGGAAGATATCAATGGACTAGTCAGGTGGGCAGAACAGTGGTAAATGGAGTTCAGTCCAGAGAAGTGTGAGGTAATGCATTTGGAGAAGACTGACAAGGCAAGGGAATACACAATAAAAGGTAGGATACTGAGAAGTGTTGAAGAACAGAGGGACCTTGGAGGGTATGTCCACAGATCCCTGAAGGTAGCACGACAGGTAGATAAGGTGCTCAAGAAAGCATATGGGATACTTGCCTTTATTAGCCGAGGCATAGAATATAAGATTATGCTGGACTGTGTAAAACGCTAATTCGGTCACAGGTGGAATACTGGGCTGGATTTTGTTCCCAGTCTGACGTCGGGTTCCGTGGTGGTGGGGAGGGTGGGGGTGGTGTGGAAAATCAGAGCGGCAGTTGCCACCATGGAATCGACACTGGGATTGTCATGCCCGTTCTTTCAGTTGGTGGGGAGGTTCCGTGGTGGCCCCTCTGCTGCTATGCGACCCGACTTAGCATATTTAAATAACACTTTTGCATGAATTAAAATATAAACCACAGATATCTTACCTTCAGTTCCCAATCCTCAGCATGACGAGCAGCACTCACACCCTTCACCTGCCCGTCCAAGGAAAGCTGGCACCCCCGAGGTGGGGAAGGGGTGAACTCTGCACCCTAATGCATAAGGTGGTGGGTAGGGTTCTGGTCAATACACACGTTGGGATTCTTACAGTTTCACACGCTGTAAGGTCGGCCTTATCAGCAACCTCAGAAATAGGGCCCGAGCCATTTGCTCACCATGCAAGCTTGATACTGAAATAGGGTGAATCAAAGACATCCTGCGTAACAATGGCTACCCTGATGAGATAATTTCTCACTGTCTGTCGCGCAAACCTATGAATGGCCCTCAGGCCATCCGTCCCAAAGACTGGCGGATCGTATCAAGCGACATGTCCCTTCTGCTGTTCACGAGGAACAGGCCGTACCCAACTAGCCCGTGCTTGCAAAACTCAAAATACAGTGTCCAACATTAGATGTGTTTCTGCGATTGGACAACATTTGCTAAATAATCTACAGTGTGCGAAGAATTACGCTGACAACCAATTTAAGATTGTCAGTAGGGCTCGCAGTGTGGCACATTTGTGCGTATTGGAAGCTACATATATTAATACACCAGGCCCTGTTCTTTGCAGACAGAAAGAATATGTACAAACATTGCGCCTGTTTCAGCTGAACAAAATAAGTGACAGCCATTCGCTGGTTCAATCTTCAGGGCAATATATTGACCAATCAGAGTCAAGCTGCCTGGTTTAAATTTTAAACAAAGCTTGGCAGTTAACTACCAGTCACTGTAAACTGATGCGTTCGCCATGGCAACGCCTCTATCAATCAGAGTTCACTTGCCAACCAATCAGCACTCCTCATGCAGTATAGGTTGTTGTTTTCCCTTACATTGGTTATTCTTGCAATTGTCCTAATGAGTGCAAGATGAAAATCTTCAATAACATGTCTCTATTTTCAGCAATACTCAAATTCTGTACTACAGAACGACTTTTAATATACAATTTAAAGGAATAGTTTAAGATTGGTACAGGGAGAGCAGAAAAGAAGGATTAGTCTTGAATGGATGCAGGGCCATGAGGAGCTGGTGCAGTGGGATTATTTGTGGACTTGTACAGCGCTATAGGGTGAGTGCTGGGGAGTGCGATTTCTTTTACATTGATACAAGGCGATAGGGGGAAAATGTGGGACAGTGGAATTAATTGTGGATTGATACAAACTTGATTGAGTTTTTCGAGGAGGTGACTGGATGTGTTGATGAGGGTAAAGCAGTTGATGTAATCTACATGGACTTTAGTAAGGCTTTTGATAACTTCCCGCATGGGAGTTGGTTAAGAATGTAAGAGTCCAAAGGATCCAGGGCAATTTGGCAAATTGGATCCAAAATTGGCTTAGTGGCAGGAGGCAGAGGGTGATGGTCGAGGGTTGTTTTTGCAATTGGAAGTCTGTGACCAGTTGTGTACCGCAGGGATCTGTGCTGCGACCCTTGCTGTTTATAGTGTACATTACTGTTTGAGACGTGAATATAGGAGGTATGATCAACAAATTCGCAGATGACACGAAAATTGGTGGTGTTGTAAATAGTGAGGAGGAAAGCATTAGATTACAGGATGATATAGATGGGCTGGTAAGATGGACAGAGCAGTGGCAAATGGAATTTAATCCTGAGAAGTGTGAGGTGATGCATTTTGGGAGGACTAACAAGGCAAGGGAATATGCAATGGATGGTAAGACCCGAGGAAGTACAGAGGGTCAGAGGGACCTTGGTGTACTTGTCCATAGATCACTGAAGGCAGCAGCACTGGTAGATAAGGTGGTTAGGAAGGCATATGGGATACTTACTTTTATTAGCCAAGGCATAGAATATAATAGCAGGGAGGTTATGATGGAGCTGTATAAAATGCTAGTTAAGCACAGCTGGAGTACTGTGTACAGTTCTGGGCACCACACAATAGGAAGGATGTGATTGCACTGGAGTGGGTGCAGAGGAGATTCCCCAGGATGTTGCCTGGGCTGGAGCATTTCAGCTATGGGGAGAGACTGGATAGGCTAGGGTTGTTTTCCTTAGAGTAGAGAAGGCTGAGGGGAGACCTGATAGAGGTATACAAAATTATGAGGGGTATAGATAGGGTAGATAGGAAGAAACTTTTTCCCTTAGTGGAGGTGTCAATAACCAGGGCTCATAGATTTAAGGTAAGGTGCAGGAGGTTTAGAGGGGATTTGAGGAAAACAATTTTCACCCAGAGGGTGGTTGGAATCTGGAACACACTGCCTGAAGGGGTGGTAGAGGCAGGAACCCTCACAACATTTAAGAAGTACTTAGATGAGCACTTGAAACACCATAGCATACAAGGCTACGGGCCAAGTGCTGGAAAATGGGATGCGACAAGATAGGTGCTTGATGGCTGGCACAGACACGGTGGGCTGAAGGGCCTGTTTCTGTGCTGTAAACTTGTATGACAATGCTGGGGGGAAAATGTGAGTCGGGGGTTTAGATTGGAGTTGGTAGAGGGCTTTAAGGGGAAAACCGAAGAGAGGAATTAGTCTTGGATTAATGCAGGGTTAGGGGGAGGCTGGGTCAGTGGGACTATTTTTAGATTTATTCAGCTCTATAGGAAGAGTGCAGGGCCAAGGGATTAATTTTGGATTTATACAGGGCTATGGGGAGACAAAAGGGCAGTAGATTCAGTTGGGTTTGATATAGGGTAATCGGGAGTGAGCAGGGCAGTGGGAATAATTTTCAATTGCTATAGGGTTATGGAAGAGTGGGGCAGTGTGATTCGTTTTAGATTGATACAAGGCGATGGGAAGCGGGTGGGGTTTGGATTGATACAAGGCTATGGGGCTGAGGCAGTGGCATTACTTTTGGATTTGTACAGGGATATAGGGAGAAGGTGGGGCAATGGGACTACTTTTGGAATGATACAGCATATGTGATTGGCGATCTGGGATTTATTTCTGATTGATAACGGGCTATCGTGGGCCAGTGGGATTAGTTTGAAGGTAATACACGGCTGCAGGGAGAGTGTGGAGCATTTGTTTTGGATTAATATAGGCCCATGGGGAGGCTGGGGCTGTGGCATTATTGTTGGAGTTATACAAGGATATAGGGAGAGTGCAGGACATTGGGATTAGTTTTCAGTTGTTACCAGGCTATGGGGAGATAACAGAGCAGCGAGATTGGTTTAGGTGGAGGGAAAATGGAGACAGCAGAGCAGTGGGATTTGTTTTCGATCACTCGTGGGCTATGGGGAGAGTGTACAGTAGTGGGATTAGTTTGGGATTGATACCGGGCTATATTGGTGGAGCAGGTCTGTGGGATTAGTTTTTGATTTATACAGGGCTATTGGGAGAAAGTAGGGTAGTAGGATTACATTGGATTGATGCAGGGCTATGGGAGTGTGTGGAACTGCGGGATTAGTTTGGAATTGATAAAATGCGATGGGGAAAGAGCAGGACAGTGAATTTATTCGGATTGATATTGGGATATGGGAAGAGAGTAGGGTAACAGGATTAGTTTTGAATTGCTCTCACAAAAATAGGATCATAGACATAATGGACTGACTGGAATGACCTGTAAACTGTATGGTTCTGTAGTATTTTCATTAAATTATCCCTACCTCTGTTGCATTAGGACAAAACAGTAGGAATTGCATTGTTCCCTAGATGGTAAGGAATTTCTTTGTCATTGTAAGTTGTTTGCTTTCATATCTTCTCACTCTTTCCCTTGGCAAATAGTGTGGAGCATTAGAAGGATTATCAACCTGATAAGCCATGCTGTGAACCCTTTTTCTGTGGCCATCAAGTTCTGGAGTGGGACTTGACATCAGAACTGTGTGGCTTAGAGGCAAGAGTGCTACCAACTGAGCCACAAGATCCCTGGCATTACTGTAAATAATCGTTGCTCAATTCTAATTAAAATTGTAGCATCTTTATCTGTTATAGAAGATAACAGCCACCAAAGTTGTAGAAATGCTACAGGAGGAAGATGAAGAAAGTTCAAAGCCACAGAAAGCACTACTAGGTAAAGAGAGTTCAATTTCATGTTGACTTCAGGGATTGATTATATATCATGCATTTGTAGTTAATATTTAGTTTTTCTTTCAGAGAGACCAGATGATATTGTCCCTGACTCTCAGCCTGTGGTGTTGAAAGAAAAGCCTTTGTAAGTCTCCATATGTGTTACCAGAGTTCCTTGTAAGTCTGTCTCAAGTTCAGTTTTAATGCATACACATGGCCCATTACTGAAAAACATTTAGAAATCTGTAAATTAATTCTCCACATGTTGCACTTTGTAAGTTCATGTTGTCAGTGGGGACAATTAACACCCACTTTAAGATACTTTGATTGATTTTCTGTTGAAGCTGTGTGCTTTCAAGAAAAGCTGGTAATAGGATTAGTTTTAGATTGCTGTAGCAAAAACATGGACATAATGGACTGAATATCCTGTAAATTTATGGTTCTGTAGTATTTTAATTAAATTATCCCTATCGCTGTTGCACCAAAATATTGTGCGTTGACTAATTTTCCATTAGAGAGCAGTGTTTTTCAATACTATTATGCAATCCTGCAAGAAATAGTGCATACAGGAGTGACTCAAGATAAGTCAGGAGCTGGTTTTACCCTTTATATTAAATGAGCCTATCAATCCACCAGTCAGTTCCCTCTGGTCAGCTCTCTTGATATGAGTTGGTTTACTGTTGCACAGGTCACTTGAGTACATGGAATACTTTTCTTTTCTTTTGGGCCTCCTTATCTCGAGAGACAATGGATACGCGCCTGGAGGTGGTCAGTGGTTTGTGAAGCAGCGCCTGGATTGGCTATAAAGGCCAATTCTAGAGTGACAGGCTTTTCCACAGGTGCTGCAGAGAAATTTGTTTGTCGGGGCTGTTGCACAGTTGGCTCTCCCCTTGCGCCTCTGTCTTTTTTCCTGCCAACTACTAAGTCTCTTCGACTTGCCACATTTTAGCCCCGTCTTTATGGTTGCCCGCCAGCTCTGGCGAACGCTGGCAACTGACTCCCACGACTTGTGATCAATGTCACAGGATTTCATGTCGCGTTTGCAGACGTCTTTATAGCGGAAACATGGACGGCCGGTGGGTCTGATACCAGTGGCGAGCTCGCTGTCCAGTGTGTCTTTGGGGATCCTGCCATCTTCCATGCGGCTCACATGGCCAAGCCATCTCAAGCGCCGCTGACTCAGTAGTGTGTACAAGCTGGGGATGTTGGCCGCCTCGAGGACTTCTGTGTTGGAGATACGGTCCTGCCACCTGATGCCAAGTATTCTCCGGAGGCAGCGAAGATGGAATGAATTGAGACGTCGCTCTTGGCTGACATACGTTGTCCAGGCCTCGCTGCCATTGAGCAAGGTACTGAGGACACAGGCCTGATACACTCGGACTTTTGTGTTCCGTGTCAGTGCGCCATTTTCCCACACTCTCTTGGCCAGTCTGGACATAGCAGTGGAATCCTTTCCCATGCGCTAGTTGATTTCTGCATCTGGAAACAGGTTACTGGTGATAGTTGAGCCTAGGTAGGTGAACTCTTGAACCACTTCCAGAGCGTGGTCGCCAATATTGATGGATGGAGCATTTCTGACATCCTGCCCCATGATGTTTGTTTTCTTGAGGCTGATGGTTAGGCCAAATTCATTGCAGGCAGCCGCAAACCTGTCGATGAGACTCTGCAGGCACTCTTCAGTGTGAGATGTTAAAGCAGCATCGTCAGCAAAGAGGAGTTCCCTGATGAGGAATTTCCGTACTTTGGACTTCGCTCTTAGACGGGCAAGGTTGAACAACCTGCCCCCTGATCTTGTGTGGAGGAAAATTCCTTCTTCAGAGGACTTGAACGCACGTGAAAGCAGCAGGGAGAAGAAAATCCCAAGAAGTGTGGGTGCGAGAACACAGCCCTGTTTCACGCCACTCAGGATAGGAAAGGGCTCTGGAATACTATGGGTGTTGAAAGACCCCTTTGGTCATAAATGGGCTATATATGTGAACAGTATTTGAACAGAAGTACAAAACTGAGGCTTTCCTTACCCATCTCTAGTCCAATAAGAAAGAAGGCACTGTTTTCTAGTCCAAAATGAAAGGAAGCACTGCTGGACCTAGTTCTTGGAAATGAGGTGGGCCAAGTGATTGTTGGAGAACATTTAGGGAACAGTGATAATTGTGTCAGAAGCTTTAGGCTGACTATGGAAAAAGGCAAAGAACATTCCAGTGTAAGAATAATTAACTGGGGGAAAGTCAACTTTAATGGGATAAGAACGAATCTGGGATGAATAAATTGGAGCCAAAGGTTGGCAGGACAAAAGGTAGCTGAACAGTGGGCTACATTGCAAAGACAGGTGTTTTAGGCACAATCAAGGTATATTCCCTCAAAAGGGAAAGGTAGGGTAAACAAAGCCAAAGCTCCCTGGATGACAAAAGAGATAGAAATTAAGATGAAGAAGAAAAATTGTGTTTATGACAGATGTCGGGTAGTAATTACTTTAGAGAACCAGGCTGAATATAGAAGGTTCATAGAGGAAGTGAAGAACCAAATAAGAGAAGCAAAGAGAGAGTATGCAAAGAGACTGGCAGCTAACATACAAGGGAATCCCAAATTATTCTATAGGTATATAAAATGGTGGTAAAAGGAGGCGTGAGGCTGATCAGGGACAAAAAAGGGGATTCACACATGGAGGCAGAGGGCATAGCTGAGGTATTCAATGAATACTTTGCATCTGTCTTTACGAAGGAAGAAGATGCAATTCAGACAATGGTGAAAAAGGAGGTAAGTAACTTAGACACGACTAGGGTTTAAAACAGATAAAGAGGAGACATTGGATGGGCTATCTGTACTTAAAGTGGGTAAGACAACAGAACGAAATGATATGCAAGCAAGGATACTGAGGGAAGTGAGGGTGTAAATTGCAGAGGCACTGGCCACAATTTTTCAGTCTTCCTCAGACTCGGGGATGGTGCCAGAGGACTGGAGAATTGCAACCGTTATGCCCTTGTTCAAAAACGGGTGCAAAGATACGCCCAGCAACAACAGGCCAGTGAGTTTAATTTTGGTGGTGAGGAAAAGAATAATTCGGGACAACATTAATAGTCACATGGACAAATGCGGGTTAATTAAAGAAAGCCAGCATGGATTTCGTAAGGGAAAAATCATGTTCAACTAACTTGCTGGAGTTTTTTGAAGAGGTAACAGAGAGGGTTGATGAGGGCAATGCAGTTGATGGACTTCCAAAAGGCATTTGATATAGTGCCACACAACAGACTTGTGAACAAAGCTATAGCTTATGGAATAAATGGGACAGTAGCAACATGGATGCAGAATTGGCTGAGTGACAGGAAACAGAGAGTAGTGGTTAATGGATGTTCTCCGGACTGGAGGAAGGTTTGTAGTGGAGTTCCCCAGGGGTCAGTGTTGGAACCCTTGCTTTTCCTGATGTATGTTAATGACCTAGACCTCAGTGTATAGGGCACAATTTCAAAGTTTGGATAATACAAAACTTGGAAGCATTGTGAACTGTGAGGAGGATCGTGCAGAATTACCAAAGGACATTGACAAGTCGGTGGAATGGGCAGACAGGTGGCAGATGAAGTTCAATGCGGAGAAATGTGAAGTGATTCATTTTGGTAGGAAGAACATGGAGAGACAATATAAAATAAAGGACAATTTCTGAAGTGGGTGCAGGAGCAGAGGGACCTGGGGGTATATGTTCATCAGTCATTGAAGGTGGCAGAACAGATTAAGAGGCTGGTTCATAAAGCATACAGTATCATAGAGTCATAGAGTCGTACAGCATAGAAACAGGCCATTCGGCCCACCACATCCATGCCGACCAGAATGCCTATCTATACTAATCCCACCTGCCTGCATTAATTCCATATCCCTCTAAGCCATGCACATTCAAGTACCTGTCCAGATGCCTCTTAAATGTCGCTACTGTTCCTGCCTCCACCACCTACTCAGGCAGCTCATTCCAGATACCCACTATTCTTTGTGTGAAAAATTTACCCCTTTGATCCCCTTTACACCTCCTCCCTCTCACCTTAAATCTATGCCCTCTAGTTTTAGTCACTCCTACCATGGGAAACAGACTCTGGCTATCTACACTATCTATGCCTCATATAATTTTATATACCTCTATCATGTCCCGTCTCAGCCTCCTTTGCTCCAGGGAAAACAGACCCAGCCTATCCAATCTCTCTTTATAACTCAAGCCCTCCAAACCAAGCAACATCCTTGTGAATCTTTTCTGCACCCTCTCTAGCTTAATCACATCTTTCATGTAATGCGGCGACCAGAACTGCACACAGTTCTCCAAATGCGGCCTAACCAACATTATGTACAGCTGTAACATGACGTCCCAACTCTTGTATTCAGTGCCTCGGTCGATGAAGACAAGCATGCCATATGCCTTCTTCACCACCCTGTCTACCTGTGTTGCCACCTTCAGGGAACTATATACTTGCACCCCAAGGTCTCCCTGCTGAACAACGCTCCCCAGGGCCCTGCCATTCACTGTATATGTCCTGTCCTGGTTTAACTTCCCAAAATGCATCACTTCACACTTGTCCGTGTTAAATTTCATTTGCCACTCCCTTTCCCACTTTCCCAGTTGATCTATATCCTGTTGTAACCTTAGACAACCTTCTTCACTGTCCACTATACCACCAATTTTGGTGTCATCTGCAAACTTACTAATCATGCCCTTTACATTCACATCCAAGTCATTAATATATATGACAAACAACAGAGGGCCCAGCACCGATCCCTGCGGCACACCACTGGTCACTGGCCTCCAATGTGAAAAACAACCCTCCACTACCACCCTCTGCCTCCAATCACCAAGCCAATTTTGTATCCAATTTGCTGGCTCACCCTGGATCTCATGTGTTCGAACCTTCTGGACCAGCCTACCATGCGGGACCTTGTCAAAGGCCTTGCTAAAGTCCATGTAGACAACGTCCATCACCCTGCCCTCATCAATCCTCTTGGTCACCTCGTCGAAAAACTCAATCAAATTCATGAGAGATGATTTCCCACGCACAAAGCCATGCTGACTATCCCTAATCAGACCATGCCTTTCCAAATGCATGTAAATCCTGTCTCTCAGAATCCCTTCCAATAACTTTCCCGCCACTGATGTAAGGCTCACCGGCCTGTAGTTCCCTGGCTTATTCCTGCTGTCCTTCTTAAATAAAGGCACATCATTAGCTATCCTCCAGTTTTCCAGTATCTCACCCGTGGCTAACGATGATACAAAGGTCTCTGCCAAGGCCCCAGCAATCTCCTCCCTTGCTTCCCAGAGCATCCTAGGATACATCTGGTCAGGCCCTGGGGATTTATCCACCTTAATACGCTTCAAAACCTCCAACACCTCCTCCTTTGTAATGTTGATATGCTCCAGGATATCGGTGTTCCCTCCCTTGAACCCACTAGCTTCCATGACCTTCTCCAAGGTAAATACAGATGAGAAATATTCATTTAAGACCTCGCCCATTTCCCGTGGCTCCACACATAGATTGCCACACTGATCCTTAAGGGGACCTACTCTCTCCCTAGCTACCCTTTTACTCTTAATATACTTATAGAATCTTTTAGGATTCTCCTTTATCTTATCTGCCAGGGAAATCTCATGGCCCCTTTCCGCCCTCCTAATTTCCTTCTTAAGTGTAGTCCTACATCCCCTATATTCCTTGAGGGACTCGCTCGATCCCAACTGCCTATACCTGACATATGGCTCCTTCTTTGTCCTGACCAGACCCTCAATATCCCTTGTCAACCAAGGTTCCCTAAACTTGACAGCCTTGCCCTTCCATCTAACAGGAACATGCCAGCCCTAAACTCTTCCTATCTCACTTTTAAAAGCCTCCCACTTGCCAGATGTTCCTTTACCTTTAAACAACCTCTCCCATTCAACTTTTGAGAGTTCCTGTCTGATGCTATCAAAATTAGCCTTCCCCCAATTTCGGACTTCAACCTGAGGACCAGTCCTATCCTTTTCCATAACTATCTTGAAGCTAATAGAGTTATGGTCACTGGTCCCAAAGTGCTCCCCCACTGACACATCACCCACCTGCCCATCCTCATTTACTAAGAGGAGGTCGAGTGTAGCCCCATCTCTAGTAGGGCCATCCACATACTGCTTCAGAAAACTATCCTGGACATACTTAACAAATTCTTCCCCATCTGATCCCTTAGCATTATGGCAGTCCCATTCAATATTAGGGAAGTTAAAATCACCTACTATTACAACCCTATAATTCCTACACCTATCTGTGATTTCCCTACATATTTCCCTCCACTTCCCTCTGACTTTTGGGGGGCCTATAGGATAATCCCATCAAAGTGATCACCCCTTTCTTATTTCTAAATTCTACCCATATGGCCTCGCTGGACATTCCCTCCCGGGATATCCTCTCTAAGTACTGCCGTGATGTCCTCCCTAATCAACAGGGCAACTCCCCCTCCTCTCTTACCTCCATTTCTGTCACGCCGGAAGGATCGGTACCCTGGAACAATGAGCTGCCAGTCCTGCCCATCCCTCAACCACATTTCCGTAATAGCTATAATATCACAATCCCATGTACCGATCCATGCTCTGAGTTCATCTGCCTTACCTGTAAGGCTTCTTGCATTATATTAAATGCAGTTTAGCCTACCAGACCTTCCACGCTCCCTGTCCTGCCCCTGCCTGGCCTGCCTACTGGACTTGCTTGCTTTAACCTCTACATTTGCCTCAGCTATCTCATCGGAGAGACTACTACTTTGGGTCCCACCCAAAGTAGCAAGACTAGTTTAAACCCTCCCGAGTAGTACTAGCAAACCTCCCCGCAAGGATATTGGTCCCCTCCAGTTTAGATGCAACCCGTCCTCCTTGTACAGGCCACCTCTGCACCAGAAGAGATCCCAATGATCTAAGTAGCTGAAGCCCTCCCGCCTACACCAGCTCTTCAGCCACTCATTCATTTGCCTAATCCTCCTATTCCTACCCTCACTAGCACGTGGCACAGGGAGTAATCCTGAGATTACAACCCTAGAGGTCCTGCTTTTTAACCTCCTGCCTAACTCCCTATATTCACTTTGCAGGACCTCATCTCTCTTCCTGCCTATGTCGTTAGTACCAATATGGACCACGACCTCTGGCGGCTCACCCTCCCCTTTCAGAATGTCCTGCAGCCGCTCCGAGACATCCTTGACCCTCGCACCAGGGAGGCAACATACATATCCTAGGCTTATTAATAGGGGCATAATGTACAAGAGCAAGGAGGTTATGTTGAACTTGTATGGGACACTAGTTCAGCCTCAGCTGGTGTATTGCGTCCATTTCTGGGCGCCACACATTAGGAAGGATGTGAAGGCATTGGAGCGAGTACAGAAAAAATTCATGAGAATGGTTGCATGGATGAAGAACTACAGTTTTGAAGATAGATTGGAGAAGTTGGGACTGTTTCCTTGGAGTAAAGAAGGCTGAGAGGTGATTTGATAGAGGTATTCAAAATCATGAGAGATCTGGATCATGAGTAGATAGGGAGAAACTGTTGCCTTTCGTGAAAGGATCAAGAATGAGAGAGTTCAGATTTAAAGTAATTGGTAAAAGAAGCAAAAGTGACGTGAGGAAAAACATTTTTATGCAGCGAATGGTTAAGGTCTGAAATGCGCTGCTTGAGAGTGTGGTGGAGGCAGGTTCGGTTGAAGCATTCAAAAGGGAGTTAGACTGTTACCTGAAAAGGAAGAACATGCAGGGTTATGGGGAGAAGGCGGGAGAGGGGCACTAAGTGAATTGCTCATTCGGAGAGCCGGTGCGCACACGATGGGCCGAATAGCCTCCTTCTGCGCTGTAACAATTCTGTGTTTCTGTGATCTATAATAAAATTCATGAAAAGAAAGATTTTCCTTTATGTAGCTCCTTTCACGATGTAAGAGGTTCCGTTCCTGTACCCCCTTCCTACAGTTCTTGGACTTTGGGAATTACAAGAACAAAATTGCACATGACACAGGGTTAGGCTGAACCACAAATTTGTTAATTTAAAAAACACAAAAACCCTCCCGCACCCTGTTACAAAGACCTCTAAACTAATTTAAACCTTTTTGAAAAAAAACCCTACGTTTCTGCCGCACATTCACTCAATTCAGAACCAAAACCTTCCCAGGATTTGGTTGTTGCACTTAAAATTGTTTTAAAATTCTCAGCCCCAAATACCCCTTGGATTTGGCTGATAACTTACAGTCCTCCATGCATTTGGTCCTGCTGGTGAGAATTGTAGGTCCACGAGCCAGGTTGACCATTCCTGACCCTCCTTCTCGACTGCAGTCCCCACAGTACAAACCCCTTCAAGATTTGACTGAAAAACTTACAATCACCCACAGGGCTGGTCATTACCAATGTTGAATGTAGGCCTGGACCTGAGATGACTAGTCCCCGTCCTTCTTCATGTAACTGCAGTGCCAAACCCTTCGATCTTGTCCTTTTTATGATGATCCTTATCGAAATATCATGAACACATCTCCTGAAGCCATCCTGCTGGATGGTTAGCACTTAGCACCTTTTAATCCTTTTCCTCTGTTACCTGCCTGGTCCAGACAGATCCATTTATTGCTGATGTGATTTCCCTGACCGAGAACAATGAACTCCACCAAGGTGAGGTAATCCAGGCGCCAAAGCTAATATCCATGAAAGTTGTTTCTCTCCTGTTTTGACAGGAGTGAATGCTGTGCTCTGGGGCCGGTTAGCTGCAACAATGCCTCCCCCCCCCCCCAATTACTTAACATGATGGCAGTTATGCTTTGTTACTGTTCTGATAATGTCCCAAATTCCAGTCCTTTAACAGTATCAGTTCTGTTGTGATGTTGGGATTATTGAAAATTGACTCATCGGAATGCAGCCTGCCTCTGTGTGCTTTGTGTTGAAGTTTGGCTTTTTTTTTTGGGTTCCTTCCCCAGACTCCACAAAGTCCAGATTTAAAGTCCAGTTGGGGGGAAGGAATTCCGATCCCACAACGACTCCAAGCCGTCCCAAAGGGCTTTTACTGCTTTTAAAGTGCAGTTGCTGTTGTAATGTAGGAAACACAACAGTCAATTTATGAACAGCGAGGTCCCACAAACAACAATGAGATAATATCCGCACATAACCTGGTTGAGGCACTAAATAAATGCATTTTTTTAAATGTCCAATCTTCCCACTAGCTCTGGTATTGTATTCTCCTTTTCCATGCGAACATAGAATCAAAATACTCATTTGGCTGTTCTAACATGTCTTTATCCTCTACTGTAAATAAATATTGTATGCCTGTCTATTTTAAACATATGGAATAGCAGTTCACTGTTTTCTTATTGTAACAAATAGGAGCTGTCCTGGTGAGGTACTTTGGACTTGCTTTTGTTGCTGCAGAATGAATGGAAGTACTATGTTGATTGTTATTGGAAGAGTTTTTGGATTCACAAGAGAATGGTGTTGGACTTTGATAAGGAGGTCAGAGTAATTGAAACACCTGTCAGGAAAAAACCTGCTTTCAGTGATGGGGGTGGGGGTGCGATAGTTGCAGTTCTTAGTCTGCAGCATGACTTGGAGATGGCGCAGAAGCAGCAAAGAGGGGAAGCTGTGCACAGAGGTAGGAGAAGGAGGGCTCTCAATGCAAGGCTGTACCCAGCAAGGGGGCACTTCTCCTAACTCCACCTTAGCCAGGAGCAGTGTCTGAGGCAACCAAGGAGGTTGTGACTGAATTGACATAGAGTCATACAGCACTGAAACAGTCCCTTCAGCTGACCGAGTCTGTGCCAACCATCAACCACCCATTTATACCAACCCTACATTAATTCCATATTCCCTACCACATCCCCACCTTCCCTCAATTCTCCTACCACCTACCTATACTAGGGGCAATTTACAATGTCCAATTTACCTATCAACCTGCAAGTCTTTGGCTGTGGGAGGAAACCAGAGCACCCGGCAGAAACCCACACAGTCACAGGGAGAACTTACAAACTCTGCACAGGCAGTACCCAGAACTGAACCTGGGTTGCTAGAGCTGTGAGGCTGCAGTGCTAATCACTGCGCCACTGTGCCACATCCTCCAACCAGGTGTGCATGGCATGGACAGGACAGTGCTGCCAGTTGCTTTGAAGATCACTGAGGCCCACAATTTCTATACCACCCCCCACCCAGCTGATGGGAGAAGGTGACATTTCCAACACTTCATAGTTAGCGAAGCATCATTGCATCTGGGAGGTGTCAAGGTCCCTGGACAGAAGAGGGGACCATCTTTTCTGTCTTACCAGAGAGAAGCAGGAGGAATGAGCATGTGGCTTTGCCAGGCTAGTGGATTCTCAATGGTGCAGGGTGTCATTTACTGCCTGCACTTGACTCTGCGGTTTCCCCATGTTCACGGGGTGATGTATCGCAAGGGCTGCCACTACATGGAGATGCAGTTGGTGTGTGACCATGCATAGAACATCCTGTCAGTGAATTCCTGCTATCCTGTCTGCAACCTTGATGCCTGGAAAGGTTGGACAGACTGTGCATGTTTTCACTGGAGTTTGGAAGAGTGAGGGGAGACTTGATTGACGTTTATAAGATCTACCATATCCCCTTATGCCATTTATATTTAGAAATCTGTCAATCTCTGCTTTAAACATACTCAATGACTGAGCTTCCACAGCCCTCTGGGATAGAGAATTCTGAAGATTCACAATCCTCTGAGTAAAGAAATTTCTCCTCATCTCTGTCCTAAGTGGCTTCTGCCTTATTTTGAAATTGTGTCCCCTGGTTCTAGACTCCCCAACCAGGGGAAACAGCTGCATCTATCCCTTTAAGTATTTTGTAGGTTTCAATGAGATCACCTCTCATTCTTCGAAACTTCGGAGAACACAGGCCCAGTTTCACCAATCTCTCTTCAGAGGACAGTCCTGCCATTCCGGGAACAAGTCTGGTGATCCTTTGTTGCACTCCCTCTATGGCAATAATATCCTTCCTAAGGTAAGGGGACTAAAACTCCACAGTGCTCCAAGTGCGGTCTAACCAAGATTATATACAATTGAAGCAAGACTTCACTACTCCTGTACTCAAATCCTCTTGCGATAAAGGCTAACATACCATTAGCCTTCTTAATTGCTTGCTGCACCTGCATGTTAGCTTTCAGTGACTTATTGACAAGGACACCCAGGTCCCTTTGTACATCTACACTTTCTAATCTCTTAACATTTAAGAAATGCTCTGCATATCTGTTCCTCCCACCAAAGTGAATAACCTCACATTTTTCCACATTATATTCCATCTACCACGTTCTTGCTCACTCACAAAGTCTGTCCAAATCCCCTCAAAGCCGCTTTGCATCTTCCTCACAACACATATTCCCACCTAGTTTTGTGCCATCCAAATCATTGATATATATTGTGAACAGCTGGGGCCCAAGCACTGATCCCTATGGTGCCCCACTAGTCACAGCCTGCCAACGTGAGAATGACCCATTTATTCCTACTCGCTTCTTTCTGCCTGTTAACCAATCCTTAATCCAAAGCAGTATATTACCTCCAATGTGCTTTAACCTTGAAAACCAACCTCCTGTGGAGGACTTTATCAAAAGCCTTCTGAAAATCCA
The DNA here is from genome assembly GCF_036365525.1 of Heterodontus francisci. NCBI lineage: Eukaryota > Metazoa > Chordata > Chondrichthyes > Heterodontiformes > Heterodontidae > Heterodontus > Heterodontus francisci. The sequence goes on along the minus strand of NC_090386.1, from coordinate 15,837,831 downwards.
AGTATACCACCTCTCTTGACCCCCCCTTTATCACTTCTGATGGTTACATCCTCATAAAAGTCCAACAGGTTCGTCAAGCATGATTTCTCATTGATAAATCTATGTTGACTATTCCCAGTCAGATCCTTATTATCCAAGTGTCCATTTATCACATCCTTTACAATAGATTTGAGCATTTTCCCAATGATTGATGTAAGGCTAAGAGGTCTGTAATTCCCTGCTTTCTCTCTCCCTCCCTTCTTAAATAGCGGGGTGATATTTGTGACCTTCCAATCTGCAGGAACAGTTCCAGAATCTATAGAATTTTGGAAGATGCATCCACTATCTCCATAGCTACCTCTTTCAACACTGTGGGATGGAGAATATCAGGTCCTGGGGACTTATCAACCTTCAGCTCATTAATTTCTCCAATACAGCCTTCTTAGTAATACTAATTTCCTTCAATTCCTCATTCTCTCTATTCCCTTGGATCTCTAATTCTGGGAGATTTCTTGTATCATCCTCAGTGAAGACACAAAATAGTCATTTAGCTTCTCTGCCATTTCTCTATTTCCCATTATAAATTCTCCTGACTCTGCTTGTAATGGACGCACATTTGTCTTAGCCAAACGTTTCCATTTTACTTAACTGTAGAAGCTTTTACAGTCCATTTTTATATTTTTTGCTTGCTTACATTCATATTCTATTCTCCCTATCTTTATCAGTTTCTTCGTCCTCCTTTGCTGTATTCTAAAATCCTCCCAATCCTCAGGTGTACTACTATTTCTGGCAACTTTATAGGCCTTTCTTAATCTTACACAATCCTGAACTTCCTTTACTATCCACAGTTCACTGCCTTTACTTTTGGGATTTTTGTGCTTTGAAGGCATGTATAGTTGCTGTAAGCTATGTCATATTTCTTTAAAGACTATCCATTGCCTATGTACCTTTAAATGTATTTTCCCAATCTACTTCAGCCAATTTGCCCTTCATTCCTTCATAATTTCCTTTGTTCAAATTTAACAACCTGGCTGCAGATTGAACTACCTCATTTTCAAACATAATATAAACTTCTATCATATTATGGTCAATCCTCCTTAAAGGTTTTTACAACAAGATTATTAATTAGCCCTTTCTCATTACATAATATTAGATCTAAATAGCCTGCTCTCTAGTCAGTTCCTCAACATACTGCTCTAAAAAACCATCCCGAACGCACTCCAGAAACTCGTCCTCCACAGTATTAGTGCTCATTAGATTTACCCAGTGTGTATGCAGATTGAAATCACTCATTACTGTATTACCCATGCTACATGCTTCTCCAATCTCCAGATTAATACCATCCCCCAGACTATCATTACTGTTTGGTGACCTATAAACAACTGTTACCAAATTTTGCTGCCCCTTGCCGTTTCGTAGCTCCACCCAAACAGATTCCACATTTTGTTCTTCCAATCTGAGATCCTCCCTTACTGATGTACTGATCCCATCCCTCACTATCAGCGCAACACCACTTCCTTTTTCCTTTTTGTCTGTCCTTCCTAAATGTCGAATATCCTTGAATATTCAGTTCCCAGTCTTGGTCATCCTGTAGCCATGTTTCCGTTATAGCAATTAGATCATACCCATTTACCTTTGGGCCTTTAAATCATCTGCCTTGTTGCGAATGCTGCATGCATTCAGGTAGAGTGTCCTTAACCTTGTCTTCTTGACATTATTCTGCTTTCTAAGCCAGTTGATGCTTGCCTTTTTTTACCTGCCTTCTAATGTCACTTGCTACTTTTCTACTTTACTCAGCTTTATTTCCTTCCACTTTGAGATACCCCTCAGGTTCCCATCCTCCTGACAAACTAGTTTAAGCCATCCCCAACAGCACTAGCAAATCTCCCTGCGAGGATATTTGTTCCGGTCCTGTTAAGGTGTAGCCTATCCATCTTGTACAGGTCCCACTTGTCCCAGATCCGGTCCCAATGCATCAGAAATCTGATGCCCTCTTTCCTATACCAATTCTCCAGCCACGTATTCAAATGATCAATCTTCCTATTCCTATGCTCACTAGCACGTGGCACTGGAAGTAATCCTGAGATTACTGCTTTGAAAGTCCTGATTTTTAATTTCCTTCCTAACTCCCTAAAATCTGCTTTCAGGGCCTCATCCTTCTTCTTACCTTTGTCATTGGTACCAATGTAGACCACGACCTCTGGCTGTTCATCCTCTCCCAGAAGGATGTCCTGCAGCCACTCCATGACATCCTTGACCCTTGCACCAGGGAGGCAACATACCATCCTGGAGTCACGTTTATTGCCGCAGAAATGCCTGTCTGATCCCCTGACTGTCGAATCCCCTATCACTATTGCTCTTCCGCTCTTCTTCCTCCCTTCCTGTGCAGCTGAGCCACCCGTGGTGGCACTCCTCCGAGGAACCATCAGTATCCAAAATGGAAAACCAATTAGCAAGCAACATAGACTGAGGGGACTCCTGCACTGCCTGCCTGGTTCTCTTAGACTGCCTGGTGGTCACCCATTCCCTCTCTGCATACATGCTCCTAACCCGCGGTGTGACCACCTTCCTAAATGTGCTATCCACGCAGTCCTCTGCCTCGCGGATCCACAACAGTGACTCCAGCCGCCGCTCAAGTTCTGAAACCCGGAGCTCAAGCTTCTGCAGCCAGCGACACTTCCAACAGATGTGTTGTGTAGGACGCATGGTGCGCCCATGACTTCCCATATACTGCAGGACGTACATTCCACTTGGCCAAGCTGACCTGCCATAACGTAACTTTAAAATGTTTTTATTACAATGAGAAGTAAAATCACTTAGCAGTGACTCACGAATTAACTTCTCCTGTATCGAAGAGAGAGGCATCTATTGGAGGCTTAAAAATAGTAGAAGAAAGAAAGGAGCCCCTCCCTCGTGCACCAAACTCCCACTTTCCACTCTGTGCACTCAAATTTATTTTCTTCTTAATTTATAGTTCCCCTCCTTAGCAAACTCCCTCAATCACCAATCTCCCTTCTTAATACTCTGTACCCTCCAGCAGCACTCATAAGACCATAAGAAATAGGAGCAGGAGTCGGCCATTCGGCCCCTCAAGCTTGTCCCGCCATTCAATAAGATCATGGTTGATCTGCCCCAGACCTCAACTCCACTTTTGTGCCAACTCCTCATAGCCCTTAACTCCACGATATTTCAAAAATCTATCTACCTCCTCTTTAAATACTTCCAATGATCTAGCCTCCACAACTCTCTGAGGTAGAGAATTCCAGACATTCACTACCCTCTGAGGGAAGAAATTCCTTACCCTCAGTTTTAAATGAGTTTCCCCTTATTCTGTAACTATGTCCCTGAGTTCGCAATTCCCCCACTAGTGGAAACATCTTCTCAACATCTACCCTGTCAAGCCCCCTCAGAATCTGGTACGTTTCAATAAGATCACCCCTCATTCTTTAAACGCTAATGAATAAAGGCCTAACCTGTTTCGCCGTTCTTGATAAGTCAACCCCTTCATCCCAGGAATCAGCCGAGTGAATCGCTTTTGAACTGCCTCCAATGCTAGTATATCCTTTCTTAAATACGGGGACCAAAACTGTACACAGTACTCCAGGTGCGGCCTCACCAACACCCTGTACAGTTGTAACAAGACTTCCCTATTTTTAAACTCCAACCCCCTAGTAATAAAGGCCATTTGTCTTCTTAATTACTTGCTGCACCTGCATGCTAACTTTTTGTGTTTCATGCACAAGAACACCCAGATCCCTCTGTGCTGCACTTTTGTGAAGTCTCTCTCCATTTAACTAATAGTCTGTCTTTTGATTCTTCCTACCAAAGTGCATGACCTTACACTTTCCTACATTAAACTCCATCTGCCAAGTTTTTGCCCACTCATTCAACCTATCTATATCCCCTTGCAGATTCTTTATGTCCTCGCCACAACATGCCCTCCCACCTATTTTTGTATTGTCAGAAAATTTGAATATATTACACTCTGCCCCCTCCTCCAAGTCATTAATATAGATAGGAAATAATTGAGGCCCTAAAGACCCATTAATCCCGACTCTGTCTTTTGTGTGTGTTAACCAATCCTTAATCCATGCTAATACATTACCCCCAATACTCCTATCTTGTGCAATAATCTTTTATGTGGCACCTCATTGAATGCCTTCTGGAAATCCAAATACACTGCATCTACCAGTTTCCTTTTATCAACTCTGCTTGTTATATCCTCAAAGAACTCTAGCAAATTTGTCAAACATAATTTCCCTTTCACAAAACCATGTTGACTCTTTGATTGCGTTAAGCTTTTCTAAGTGTCCTGCTATTTCTTCCTTAATAATGGACTGTAGCATTTTCCCAACAATCGAAGTTAGGCTGACAGGCCTATAGTTTCCTGCTTTTTGTCTCCCTCCCTTCTTGAACAGGGGCATCAAATTAGCAGTTTTCCAATCTGCTGGGACCCTCCAGTGAGTTCTAGAATATTTTGACCAATGCCTCCACGATCTCTGCAGCCACTTCCTTTAAAACCCTTGGATGTAGGCCATCAGGTCCTGGCGACTTGTCTGCCTTTAGTCCCATTAGTTTGTCACATGCTTTGTCCCTTGTGATAGAGACAGTTACAAGATCATTCCTCCCATTCGCTCCTTGCTTATCTGATATCTGTGGGATGTTTATAGTGAAGACCGATGCGAAATATTGGTTTAAATTATCAACCATTTCCCTGTTCCCCATTAGCAATTCTCCAGTTGCATCCTCCAAGGGTTCCACACTCACTTCAGCTGCTCCCTTTCTTTTTATATACCCATAGAAGCTCTTGCTGTTTGTTTTATATTTCTTGCCAATTTACTTTCATAATCAGTTTTCTCCCTCTTTATTAGCTTTTTAGTCATCCGCTGCTGGTTCCTAAAAAATTCACAATCCTCTGGCCGACCACTAGTTTTCGCCGCTTTGTTTGCCTTAGTTTTTGATTGGATACTCTCCTTGACCGCTTTTGTTAACCACGAGTTGTTCATCCTTCTCATCAAGTCCTTCTTTTTGACTGGGATAAATCCGTGCAGACAAGTAGCACTGAGAGTACCCTGAATTTATACTCTGAAAATAATGCTGTGCCAGCTCTGCAGGAGCTCTTCTACAGCTCAGAAACCAGTTAAAGCTAGCTACCTAATTAACTAGATTTAGATACTCTCAAAGTGTTAGTATACCCCAGTTTAAAACTGCAAGAAACTTAACTTACCTCTGAAACATACTTTCCTACCTATCTTTGTGTCATCTGCAAATTTAGCTACCATGTCATCGCTCCTCTCATTGATATAAATTGTAAAAAGATGAGACCCCAGAACTCCTGCGAGGCTCCACTCATCACATCCTGCCAATCAGAAAAGGACCCATTTATGCACACTGTCAGTATTCTGCCAGCCAGCCAGCCAATCTTATGTCCATGCTAATATGTTACCCGCTACACTAATAGCTCCTACTTTGCGCAATACCCTTTTATGTGGCACCTTGTCAAATGCCTTCTGGGAGTCCAAGTATAGTATATCAGTGGGCTTCCCTTTATCCACAGCGCATTCAGTTACTCCTTCAAAGAACTCCAATAAATTGGTCAAACATGATTTCCCTTTCACAAAACCATGCTGACTATTCCCGATTACTTTGAGTTTTTCTAAATGCCTAGCTATAGACTCCTTAATGATCGATTTTAACACCTTCCCCAAAAGAGACATCAAGCTAACTGGCCTATAGTTACCTGTTTTCTGCCTCCCACCCCCCGCCCCCCTCCCGCCTCCCTTTCTAGAGGAGTTATATTTGTTACTTTCCAGTCTGATGGAACCTTTCCAGAATCTAGTGAATTTTGAAAAATTGATACCAACGCATCTGCTACCTCATTATCCACCTCTTTTAAGATCCTAGGATGAAGTCCATCAGGATCTGGGGACTTGTCAGCCTACAGCTCCATCAGTTTGCTCAGTAATGCTTCCATGGTGATTGTAATTTCATCAAGTTCCTCTCTTCCTTTCACCTCATATTTTACAGCTATTACTGGAATAATTTTTGTATCCTCTATAGTGAAGACAGAAGTGAAATATTTGTTCTTTCATCCACCACTTCCTTATTATCTACTATTCACTCTCTAGAGGACAAACACTCACTTTACTTACTCTTTTCCTTTTTTAAATACCTGTGGAAACTCTTTCTATCATTTTACATTTCTAGCTAGCTTCCTCTCATACTATAATTTCTTTCTCTTGACTAACCTTTTAGTCATTCTCTGCTGTTTTTTAAATTCTGACTAATCATCTGACCTTCCACAATTATATGCTTTTTCCTAAGTTTCATGCTTTCCTTAACTTCTCTAGTTAACTACAGATCCTCCCCTTAGATTTTTTCCTTTATAGTAGGAATATACTTATAGAGAGATACAGCACTGAAACAGGCCCTTCTGCCCACCAAGTCTGTGCCGACCATCAACCACCCATTTATACTAATCCTACATTAATCCCATGTTCCGTACCACATCCCCACCTTCCCTCAATTCTCTTACCTACACTAGGGGCAATTTCCAATGGCCAATTTACCTATCAACCTGCAAGTCTTTGGCTGTGGGAGGAAAATAGAGCACCCAGTAGAAACCCACACAGTCATAGGGAGAACTTGCAAACTCCACACAGGCAGTACCCAGAACCGAATCTGGGTCACTGGAGCTGTGAGGCTGCGGTGCTAAACACTGCACCACTGTGCTGCCCTGAGTATTCTGAAACATTCCCTTAAATGTCTGCCACTGCTTCTCTATTGATCTATCCTAGTAACCCAGTTCACTTCAGCTAGCTCAGCTTTAATGCCCACGTAGTTGCCCTCATTTAAGTTTAAGATACTAGTCTTAGACCCAGTCTTCTCTCTTTCAAACTGGATGTGAAGTTCAATCATATTGTGGTCACTGCTAACTTTATTCTGAGATCATTAATTAATCCTGTCACATTACACAATACCAAGTCTAATATAACCTGCTCTCTGGTTAGTTCCAGAACGTGCTGCTCTAAGAAACTGTCTTGAAAGCATTCTATGACCTCCTCATCCAGGCTACTATTGCCAATATAATTTTTCCAGTTTATATGTAGATTAAAATCACACATGATTATTGCCGTCCCTTTATCGTAAGCACCCAATATTTCTTCTTGTATACTTCGTCCTACATTGTGGTTACTGTTAGGGGGCCTGTAGATCACTCCCACTAGAGACTTCTTTCCCCTACTATTGCTCATCTCCACCCAAACTGATTCTATATCCTGATCTCCTGAACTAAGGTCATCTTTATTGCATAAATGCCATCCTTGATTAACAGTGCTACCCCTCCACCTTTACAAAGCTTCCTTTTCATCTTGAATGCCATATACCCCTCAATATTCAGGACCAATCTTTGTCATCCTGCAGCCATGTCTCCGTAGTGGCTATCAGATCATATTTATTTACATCAAAGTTCACTATCAGTTCATCTACTTTGTCATGAATGCTACGTACATTCAGATATAGAGCCTTCAGTTTTGTCATCTTTGTAACATCTAATCGTGACTGTTGTTGTGTTCTTAGGTTTCTTCTCTCTGTCCCTTTCTGCCATTCTCTGACCTTCATTTCCCATATTACTATTCTGCTCTCCTGCCTTATCTCTACCCTTCGGTTTTCTACATCTACCCAGGCTTGATCCCTCACCGCCCCCCCCCCCCCCCTTCTTTAGTTTAAAGCCCTCTCTACTTCCCTAGTTATATGGTTTGCTAGAATACTGGTCCCAGCACGGTTCAGATGCAGACCGTCCTAACGGTACGGCTCCCACTTTCCCCAGTACTGGTGCCAGTGCCCCACGAACCGAAATCCGCTTCTCCCACACCAGTCTTTGAGCCATGTATTCATTTCACTAATCTTATGTGCCCTCTGCCAATTAGCATGTGGCTCAGGTAATGATCCAGAGATTATTACCCTTGAGGTTCTGCTCTTCAATTTGGTGCCTAGTTTCTCTTACTGACTAAGCAGAACCTCTTTCCTAGTCCTGCCTATATCATTGCTACCTACATGGACCACAACAACTAGATCCTTCCCCTCCCACTCCAAGTTCCTGTTCAGCCCTGAGAAAATGTCCCAAACCCTGACATCGGGCAGGAAACACAGCCTTCTGGATTCACGCTCTTGGCTGCACAGAACAATGTCAATCCCCCTCACTGTACTATCCCCGACTACCACAACATTCCTTTTTGCTTCCCCCACTTGAATGGCTTCCTGTACCACAGTGCCATGGCTACCTTGCAGACCTTGCTTGTGTCCACACAGGTTGAGAGCACCTCAAACCTGTTTGACAATTGCAAAGTCTGAGGCTCCTCCACTACTGTCTACTCAGTCCCTTTATCTGCCTCACTCACATCCCCCTGTCTCTCATAGCTGACCACAACAGATGACCCTGTTCTAAGAAGTGTGACTGTCTTCTGGAACAAAGTATCCAGGCATTTCTCCCCCTTCCTTATGTTGCACAATGTTTGCAGTTCGGGTTCCAGATCAATAATCCTGATCTGAAATTCCTCCAGCTGCTTACACTTTCTGCAGACATGTTTGTCCTGGATCGCCTTGGCATCCAGGAGCTTCTACATACCACAGCTGTGACATAACACCTATCCTGCCGTTGTTACTTATGGTATCAGTTAATTCACTTTAATTACTCTCTAACTTAGAACAATTCCTAAGTATAGTAGAATTTACTGTGCTTATTAAATGCTAGTACCACCTACAACTAAAGTTACTTTTCTTAATTATGCAGATATGTGTTTTACGTATTTTAATTATTTTATTTTATTTATTTTAAGAAGAAGATTGGTATTTTAGCTTTAACTTAGTAGATACACTGAAATGTTAGAGAAAAAATAAAAAATCATCAGAAAAAAGAAAATAAAGTAAGAAAATACCCAGCAGAAAATTCACCGACTAGCTCCCTGTGTCTCGCTGCTCTCTCTCCCTTCTTGCGCTGTTTGTAGCTCCGAAGTCTCACCCAGCTAATCATCTACTTGCTTCCCCATGATGTCCACTTACCAAAAACTAATCCACCTTACCACTATTAATATACCCTACCAATGCTAAAATGTTACCAATAGTAGTTATAGCCTCAGTGATAAACCTTACTGCTTCAAAATAAAACAGAACAGTAGACACACCACAGTGTGGCACAGGGTGGCACAGTGCTGCAGTGGTTAGCACCGCAGCCTCACAGCTCCAGCGACCCGGGTTCAGTTCTGGGTACTGCCTGTGTGGAGTTTGTCAGTTCTCCCTGTGACTGTGTGAGTTTCTGCTGGGTGCTGTGGTTTCCTCCCACAGCCAAAGACTTGCAGGTTGATAGGTAAAATAGACATTGTAAATTGCCCCAAGTGTAGGTAGGTGGTAGGAGCATTGTGGGGATGTGGTAGGGAATATGGGATTAAAATGTAGGATTAGTATAAATGGGTGGTCGTTGGTTGGCATAGACTCGGTGGGCCAAAGGGCTTGTTTCAGTGCTGTATCTCTCTATGACTTTATAGCTATTTCTATACACACCGTAACAGTAGTGCACTAAGCTAGCTAATTACAGATACATCTGTCACTCCACTTTTTTTTTCAAACTCAGGCACGCCTGAACTCCTGTCTGCTGCTCTCTCAGAAGGTAGTGCTGTAGGCCGCGATCCTCGGGCTTTAATTAACTGCTCCCCTCTCTGTGTTCCTCCCGCAGGTCTGCTCCTATCCGCTGCTCTTCCGAAAGGTACGTGGTCTGTAGTCCTGTAGGCTATGGGATCTCAAGCACATATCCAAGAATGTTTTTAAATGTGATGTGCGTTTCAGCCTCTACCACCCTTTCAGGTAGTGGGTTCCAGATGCCCACCATCTTCTGGGTGAAAAATTTCTCCTCAACATCCCTCCAATCATTCTGCCAATTACTTTACATCTATGCTGCCTGATTATTGAGTTCTCTCCTAAAGAAAATAGGTCCTTCTGATCCACTCTATCTTGGCCCCTCATAATTTTATAATTTTATTAAATTTCCCCTCAGCCTCCTCTGTTCCAAAGAAAACAACCCCAGCCTATCCAGTCTTTCTTCATAGCTAAAATCCTTCCTGTAATGCAGTGACCAGAACTGTAGCTGAGATCTATCTAGTCTTTTATACATTTCTAGCATATCGTCTTAGCCCTTATACTCTATGCCTCAGCTAATATGTTTCTTAACCACCTTATCTACCTGTTCTGCTAGCTGTGGATATGCACTCCAAAGTCACACTTTGCAGTATCCTACCATTTATTGTGTATTCCCTTGCCTTGTTTGCCCGCCCAAATACATCACCTCACGCTTCTCAAGAGTGAATTTCTTTTGCTACTTTTCTGCCCACCTGACAAGAAAATTGATATCTTCCTGTCGTCTACAGCTTTCTTCCTTACTATCAACCACATAGCCAATTTTTGTATCATCTGCAAATTTCTTAACCATGGCCCCTACATTTAAGTCTAAATCACTATTACATACCATGAACAGTAAGGGACCTAGTTTGATCCCTGCGGAACCTCACAGGAAACAATTATCCAGTTATCAAAACACCATTCCACCATATCCCTTTTGCTTCCTGCCACTGAGCCAATTTCGGATCCAAGTTGCCACTTTCCCTTGGATGCCATGAGCTTCTAATTTTCTGACCAGTTTGTCATGTGGAACCTTGTCAAAAGCCTTGCTAAGATCCATGTAGAATACACCAAATCTGCTTCCCTCATCGACTCTTCATATTAAGTCCTCACAAAATTCAATCAAGTTATTCAGACACGACCTTCCATAATGTCAATTTATGCTGCCTCTCAGATTTTTTTCCAATAATTTACCTACTTCAGAGGTTAGGCTGACTGATCTGTAATTGCACAGACTATCCTTTCCTCCCTTTTTAAACTATGGTACAATGTTGGCTGTCCTCCAGCGCCATGCCTGTAGCCAGAGATAATGAAAAATGCTGGACAGAGGTCCCCCAATTTCGTACCTTGCTTCTGTTAGTAGCCTAGGATACATTTCATCCTGACTTGGTAATTTATTCGCTTCAAGGATGCTAGACACCTTAATATTTTGACCTTCACTATGTTCATCCTATACAATATTTCTCCTTAACTATAGTGTCTGCTTTGCCCACCTGTTTTGTGAAAACAGACAGAAAGTATTCATTAAGAACCATGTCCAGGTCTTCTGCTGTTTCCCTTTGCTCTTTATGTACATATAAAAAATAAAACATCATTGGGTTTTCATTGCAATACTCAGCAGGTCAGGCATCATGTGTGGAGAGAAACAGAGTCAATGTTGCAGGTCAATGACCATTCATAAGAACAGAACAGGAGGGTAGTGGTGGATGAAGACTGGTTGGGCCTCTGTTCATGGAAGAAGTGGAGAGCCCCTAGACTGTCCTGGTGGGGGATGGAGGTATAGAGAGACTGGATGTCCATGATGAAGAGATGTTCAACTCGGTTTCTTTCTCCACAGATGCTGCCTGATCTGCGGAGTATTTCCAGCATTTTCTGTTTTTATTTCAGATTTCCAGCATCTCCAGTATTTTGCTTTTGTAATTGGGTTTTCCTTGATTTTACTTGCCAATATATTTTCATGCCTTCTCATTGCTTTCCAAATGCCCTTCTTAATTTCACCCCTACACTTTCTATGCTCCTCAAGGCTTTCTGAAATATTGAGCTCTTGGCATCTGACATATGCTCCCTTTATTGCCTTATGGACTTTGTATGCTCTTTGATATCCAGGAGGGTCTAAATTGGGAGTTCCATTCTTTTTCTAAAGGGAACAAATTTATTCTAAATCCTCTCTATTTCCTTTAATGCCTCCCATTGCTCTGACACTGATTTACCTTCAAGTAGCTGTTTCCAGTCCACTTTTACCAAATCACATATCAGCTTAGTAAAATTGGCCTTTCCCCAATTTAAAACGTTTAGTCTTGAGTACATGAGCTCAAATCTCCCCTTTCTTTATCCTTTTCCATAACTACACTAAATGTTCGAATGAGGATCGCTACTACTAAAATACTCTCCCATGGATACCCCTTATACCTGCTCAGCTTCATTCCATAAACTAAGTCCAGAATAGCCCCCATCTTTTGTTAGGCTTATTATGTTCTGTCTAAAAAAGTTCTCCGGAATGCATTTTCAGAATTCTGCATCCTCTGTACCTTTTAACTGATGTTATCCTAGTTAATATTAAGGTAGTTGAAATTCCACACTATTACTGCCCTATTGTTTTTGCACTTCTCAGAGATTTGCCTACATATCTGCTCTTCTCCCTCCCTCTGACTGTTTGGGGGTCTATAGTACACTCCCAGTAGTGTGATTGACTCCATATGATATCATGAAACAGCTCAGCGCCATGGATACAGCCAAGGTATTGGCCACAACAACATCCCGGCTGTAGTGCTTGTGCTTCAGACCTCGATATGTTCTTGGCCAAGCTGTTCCAGTACAGCTACAACACTGGCATCTGGGCGCCAAAATATAAATTGCCTCGGTATGACCTGTCCTCAAAAAAAAAAAGAAGCAGGACAAATCCAATTTGGCCAATTACCGATTCATCAGTCTTATCTCAATCATCAGCAAAATTATGGACAGTGCTATCAAGCGGCACCTAATCACCTGCTCGCTGATGTTCGGTTCGGGTTCCACCACAACAACTTGGTTCAGATCTCATTACAGCCTTCGTCCAAACATGAACAAAAAAAATGAATTCCAGTGGAGATGTGGAAATGATTGTCCTTGGCATCAATGCAGCATTTGACTGAATGCAGCATCAAGGAGTCCGAGCAAAATTGAAGTCAATGGGAATCAGTGGGAAAACTCTCCACTGGTTGGAGCTATCCTAGTAGAAAGGAAGATGGTTGTGGGAGGCCTATCATCTCGGCTGCAGGACATCGCTGCAGGAATTCCATTTGCCATTCCAGAATCGGCTGTGCAAGCAGCGTGTGCCAGCCCAAAATTGAAGCTGATCGAATAATTAAGCTGAGCTGCTGTGGCTTGTCATCCTTCCACAGGCAGCTCATCCACTTCACAAGATGAATTTGGAGCCACTTGTGGCCATCAGGTAAGTGCTCGTTGTGCTGGAGATTGACAGCAGAAGCACGTGGAGACCAATTGCAGCCATCAGGAATGCTATGGAGCCGGGTGGAACTCTCCTTGTCCTCTTGGTTCCGTATACATTTAAATAAAACTGACTTTTTCAATGGCGGACACTGGCTGGGTCACATCCATACCAGAAAAACTTCAGCTCAACTTCTCAAAGTGGCCCTAAAACATGCGTTCAGCCCTACAGTAGCAGATACAAGGATGAATGTCTGTTTTAGGTGGCTGCCTTAAAAACATTTGAGGTAAATGTATCAATGGTGGCTCTGTTGGTAGAATTTGGGCTGTTGCGTTAGAAGTTCATGGGTTCAAATCTCAGTCCAGAGAATGAGCCCATAAAAGATGCTGTCTCTCCAATGCTGCAGTGATGAAGTGCTGCACTGTTAGAGGTGCCACATTTTTCAGATGAGATGTTGAAACGAGGTCCCGTCTTGCCCTCTCGGGTAAATGCAGAAAATCCCAAGATGCTATCTTGAATAAGAGTAACAGGGTTTATCCCTCAGCCAACATCTAAAACAGATTAAATAAATGACTTCTGATGAAGGGTCACCAACCTGAAATGTTAACTCTGCTTCTCTCTCCCCAGGGCGGCGCAGCCTCACAGCTCCAGCGACCTGGGTTCAGTTCTGGGTACTGCCTGTGCAGAGTTTGCAAGTTCTCCCTGTGACGGTGTGGGTTTTTGCCGGGTGCTCCGGTTTCCTCCCTCAGCCAAAGACTTGCAGTTTGATAGGTAAATTGGCCATTATAAATTGCCCCTAGTGTAGGTAGGTAGTAGGGAATATGGGATTACTGTAGGGTTAGTATAAATGGGTGGTTGGTCGGCACAGACTCGGTGGGCCGAAGGGCCTGTTTCAGTGCTGTATCTATAAATAAATGAAGATGCTGCCAGACCTGCTGAGTATTTCCAGCATTTCTTGTTTTTATTATACCTAAAACAGATTATCTGGTCATTTATTTCATTGCTGTTTGTGGGCTCTTGCTGTGCCGCATTTCCTGCATTACAACAGTGATTAATTTTCAAAAGCTCTAAAGTGCCCCGAGCTGTCCCGACATGTAAGTCTTCAAAATTTGGCACCGGATGTTTATCAGGCATCCTTGGCGTCCAATACATTTGGTCATTTTTACACCCCCATGTTTTCTGAGCTGACGACAGCTGACAGTTGTGAAATAAATATTGATTATTTTCTTGAAAATTGAGTGTCTACATGCATAAGGCTGCAAGTTATCTTAATTTACAAGTTCGCAGCTCCTGGCTTTCTTTTCCAAAAAAAAACATTGCTCCAGTACTCAAGAATGCATTTTAATATTTTACCTACAGCTGCCCAGTACTGCAGGCATAGGTGTGTGGCAGGCTGAGAGAAAAATAATCACTTTCTCATGGATATTTCAAATCAACCCAGACTCGTGGACTCACTGATTCAAGCTGATTCTGCTAGTGCTTAAAAGGAAAAGCAAATCTAACAGCTACGATAAGTTGCATTTATATAGCGCCTTTAACATAGTAAAACACCTAACGACGTTTCACAGAAGCGTTATCAGGCAATATTTGACATCGAGATACATAAAGAAAGCTGGGTCAAAGAGGTAGGTTTTAAGGAAGAGCTTAAAAAAGGACTTGCATTTATATAGCACCTTTCCTGAACCCAGGACTTTCCAAAGTGCTTTACAGCCAATTAAGTACTTTTGAAGTGTAGTCACTCTTGTAATGAACAAGGCGAAGAGAGAGGTAGAGAAGTGGAGAGGTTTATTGGGGAAGTCCAGAGCTTCGTGCCTAGGCAACTGAAGGCACAACCACCAACGGAGGGATGGTAGAAATCAGGGATGTATAAGAGGGAGGCCTGAATTGAAGGAGGGTTGTAGCACTGGAGGAGGTTACAGGGATAGTGACAGTGAGGCCATGGAGGGATTTGAACTCTAGAATGAAAATTAAATTTGTGGTATTGCCAGACCAGGAGCACTGGGGTGATTGGTAAATGGGACTTGATATGAATTACTATATGTGTTTTGGATGAACTGAAGTTTATGGAAGGTGGTAGATGGGAAGTCAGCCAGGAGAACTTTGGAATAGTTGAATATGGATGCACCAAAAGCATGGATGAGAGTTTCAGCAGCAGATGAGCTGAAGACCAGTAATATTATGGAGCTGGAAGTGGGCTGCCTAAATTAAGTGGTCAAATTCTATCCTCGTAGTTTCTCTGGTTCATCGTGTTATTTTATCTGGTGTTAAAAATAAAATTATGCTTTGAATTTAACTAAACAACTCAGGTTTTTTTTTAATATTTCCAGATTGCCTGGTCTTTTAGAGACGATCAATAAAGACCAGAGATCTTTATCCAAGAAGAGGTGCTGGGTTTCTGACAGCCCTGCTTCAAGCTGCAGTACTCTGGAAAGACAAACTTCATGTAAGAAATACAGTTTCCAGCAAGGTAATCCAGTTTGTCCGCAACTTGGCATTGTCTTTTTAGATTAGTATCTGTCCTGTAATCTTTCGACTGTGACTTTTTCTTAGATGAAGCAAACTTGCTTGAATTTGCTCAGAACAGTTGAAACACTTTTAATGAAATTTGTTGGTCATGGCATGACAAATCAAATTGTATTGCATTATGCTGAGTACAGAAGGTTATTAAGTTTAGTTAAGCAGTATGTAAATTAATAGTGCTCTCTGATTAAATTGATGATAATTTGAATTCTTAGTGTCTCTGCAGTTGGGAGGCTTGTCTGCTTGTAGTATTGTTAAGCTTGGGGGCAAGTTCCTTTACAATTTACCAGAAATTAAATGCATAAGTATAAAAAATATCTAAGATAAAATATCCTTGTTTTTCAAGGATCACAGAGCCATAGAAAGGTTTAGAAAAGGAGGATGTCATTTGGCCCTACTTTCATAGTCATAGAGTTATACAGCACAGAAACAGGCCCTTCGGCCCATCGTGTCTGTGCCGGCCCAAGCACCTAACTATTTGAATCCCATTTTCCAGCACTTGGCCCGTAGCCTTGTGTGCGATGGCATTTCAAGTGCTCATCTAAATACTTCTTAAAAGTTGTGAGGGTTCCTGCCTCTACCACCTCTTCAGCCAGTGCGTTCCAGATTCCAACCATCCTCTGGGTGAAATCTTTTTTCCTCAAAACCCCTCTAAACCTCCTGACCCTTACTTTAAATCTATGCCCTCCCCTGGTTATTGACACCTCCGCTAAGGGAAAAAGTTTCTTCCTATCTAACCTATCAATGCCCCTCATAATTTTGTATACCTCAATCATATCTCCCCTCAGCTTTCTCTGCTCTAAGGAAAACAACCCTAGCCTTTTTAGTCTCTCTTCATAGCTGAAATGCTCCAGCCCAGGCAACATCCTGGTGAATCTCCTCTGCACCCTCTCCAGTGCAATCACGTCCTTCCTATAGTGTGGTGACCAGAACTGTACACAGTACTCCAGCTGTGGCCTAACTAGCGATTTATACAGCTCCCTGTTCTTATATTCAATGCTTCGGCTAATAAACGCACGTTACTATTGCTGACTGCTTCAGAGACTTCCAGCCATCCCCTTTAGTCTTCCCTCCACAGGAAACAATATGTCTGTTCAGGCCCTCCCCACCTTCTGCATCACCTCTAGGGAAGAATCAGGAATTCTTTTTTAGGGATGCAGTTACATCCTTTCTGTGATGAGGTGACCAGAACTGCACACAGTACTCAAATTGTGGCCTAAGCAATGAGTTGTAAGTTCCAGCATAACCTCCCTGCTCTTGTATTCTATACTTTATTTTATTTTTAAAATATTTAGAAATACAGCACTGAAACAGGCCCTTCGGCCCACCGAGTCTGTGCTGACCAAGAACCACCCATTTATATTAACCCTGCAGTAATCCCATATTCCCTGTCACCTACCTACACTAGGGGCAATTTACAATGGCCAATTTACCTATCAACCTCCAAGTCTTTAGCTGTGGGAGGAAACGAGTCACAGGGAGAATTTGCATTCTCCACACAGGGAGTACCCAGAATCGAACCCAGGTCCTTGGCGCCACTGTGCCACCCATATACCTCAGCTAATAAAGGAAAGGATTCCATATGCCTTCTTAACCACCTTATTGACCTGTCCTGCTACCTTCAGAGATCTGTTGACATTCATTCCAAGGTCTCTTACTTCCTCTAGACATCTCAGTATTTTCCCATTAATCGTGTATTCCTTTGCCTTGTTTGATATCCTCAAATGCATCACCTCACACTTCTCCAAGTTGTATTCCATTTGCCACTTTTCTGCCCATCCAGACCATCAATATCTTCCTGCAGCCTACAGCTATCCTCCTCGCTATCTACTACATGGCCAATCTTTGTGTCATCCACAAATGTCTTGATCATGCCCTCTACATTCACGTCCAAATTGTTAATATACACCACAAAAAGCAGGGGACCCAGTACTGAGCCCTGCGGAACGCCACTGGAAACAGCCCTCCAGTCACTAAAACACCTGTCAACAATTACCCTTTGCTTCCTGCCACTGTCAATTTTGTATTCACCTTGCTGCATTTCCCTGGATCCCATGGGATTTTATTTTTTTAACCAGTCTGCCATATGGGACCTTGTCAAAAGCCTTGCTAAAATCCATGTAGACCACATCAACTGCACTACCTTCATCTATCTTCCTTGTTACTACTTCAAAACATTCGATCAAGTTGGTCAAGCAAGATCTTCCCTTAACAAAGCCATGCTGACTATCCTTGATTAACCTTTGCCTTTCTAAGTGACAGTTTATCCTGTCTCTCAATAATTCCAATAATTTTCCCAATTGTTTATGTTTATGTTTATGTTTAGAGATACAGCACTGAAACAGGCCCTTCGGCCCATCGAGTCTGTGCCGACTATCAACCACCCATTTATACTAATCCTACACTAATTCCATATTCCTACAACATCCCCACCTGTCCCTATATTTCCCTACCGCCTACCTATACTAGGGGCAATTTTATAATGGCCAATTAACCTATCAATTCTAAAGTTAGACTGACTGGCCTGTAATTATTCAGTCTAATCCTTCGCTCCGTTTTTAAACGGTACAACGTTAGCAATTCTCCAATCCTCGGGCACCACACCTGTATCCAGTGAGGACTCGAAAATGATGGTCAGACCCTCTGCTATTTCCTCTCTTGCTTCTTTTAACAGCCTAGGATACATTTCATCTGGCCCTGGTGATTTATCAACTTTCAAGGATTCTAATCCCATGAATACCTCCTCTCTCCCTATGTTTATCACATCCAATAGTTCACACTCTTCCTCCTTAACTACAATATCTGCATCGCTCCCCCTCTTTTGTGAAGACAGATGCAAAGTATTCATTAAGAACCATACCAATATCTTCCGCTCCTACACATAGGTTACCTTTTTGGTCTTTTATGGGCCCTACTTTCTCCTTATATCCTCTTACTCTTAATGTATTGATAAAAGTAGAGATCCTTTCATTGAGAGATGGGGGTTGGCTTCACACCTGCACTCTGTGATTGGTCAAGAAATCTGGAAGTGGGATGCTGATGACATGGCTGAGTTAAATAGCTATGACAGTGATATTTGCTGAAACTATCAGGTTCCTGACCCACTGCTGCTGCCCCACCCCCATCACACAGTCACCACCACCCCCGTCCCCCCGCCAATGTCTCTACCGCCTCAAGAGCCACATAACAGGCTTCTTGGCAAAGCTAGAGCCCATGGAATAAAAAGGACAGTAGCCTCATGGATACAAAATTGACTGAGTGACAGGAAACAGAGGAGTGGTGAAAAGTTGTTTTTCGGACTGTAGGAAGATACATAGTGGGGTTCACCAGCGTTCAGTGTTAGGACCCTTGCTTTTCCTAATATATTTTAATGACCTAGACTTGAGTGTACAGAGCACAATTTCAAAATTTGCAGAAGGCATAAAACTTGAATTTATTGTGAACTGTGAGGAGGATAGTGAAAAACTTCAAGAGGACATAGTCATATTCTGGTGGAATGGGCAGATAGGTGGCAGATGAAATTTAATGCAGAGAGGTGTGAAGTAATTCATTTTGATACGAATAATGAGGACAGTTAATATAAAATAAAAGGTACAATTCTAAAGGGATGCAGGAGCAGAGGGAACCAGGGGTATACGTGCACACATCATTGACGGTAGCAGGGCAGGTTGAGAAAGTGGTTCATGAAGCATATGGGATCCTGGGCTTTATAAGTAGGAACATAGAGTACATAAACAAGGCGGTTATGATAAACTTATATAAAAGGTTGGTTCAGCCTCAGCTGGAGTATTGTGTTCAGTTCTGGGCACCACACTTTGGGAAGGATATGAGGACATTAGAGAGGGTGCAGAAATGATTCAGGAGAATGGTTTCAGGGATGAGGAACATAAGTTACACAGATAGATTGGAGAACCTGTGACTGTTCCCCTTGGAGAGGAGAAAATTAAGAGGAGATTTCATAGAGGTGTCTGAACAGAGTAGATAGGGAGGAACTGTTCCCATTGGTGGAAGGATCAAGAACCAAAGGGCACTGATTTATGGTGATTGGCAAAAGAAGCAACGGCGGCATGAGGAAAAATAGTTTAACATAGCGAGTGGTTAGGATCTGGAATGCAGTGCCTGAGAGTGTGGTGGAGGCAGATTCAATTGTGGCTTTCAAAAAAGAATCGAATAAGCACCTGAAGGGAAGAAAAATTGCAGGGCTATTGGGAAAAGACGAGGCATGAGACTAGGGGAGTTATTCTTGCAGAGAGCCAGCACAGGCATGACAAGCCATATGGCCGCCTTCTGTGCTATAACCATTCTATGATTCTATGATGTTATGTTCCTCCTGACAGACCCACTCAGTGGTGGAACAGTTTCTCCCTATTTAATTTATTAAAACACTGCATAATTTTGGAATCATCTTATTAATGTTCCAACTGTTGAGTTCCAAGGAATGTCTTCTCATTGTTGCATCGGTGACTTGTCTGCATAAAAATGCCTATCTGAATTTTTATAATAGGCTAGCTTCTCTTTCCTGTAATGTATATTATATCAGCCATTTTCTGTCAATACTTTTTAGCCATTTTAATACTAGTACCCTGAATACCTATACCGTAGTTCAACTCATGAAGTTGAATTTAAAGTAACGTTCTGGATTAACTTTTTCAATAGGCTGCATTTGCTGACAACACAACCACTAGGTGGCGCAGTACTTGCACATGCGCAAATGCAGCCTCATGCACTGCAATATCACTGACTGCGACGTTTTCGGCAGTTGCCAGAATTAAAGATGGCACTGATCAATTTATCACTTCGCTCGCCGCTTCAAACCCCACCTCTTGCGTCATCAGCCACTTGCTTCAGGCCTCGCTGCTTCATCCCCATCAGCCGCTTGTTCCGCTCACCGCTTCAAACTGCACCTCTCCCCTCCCACCGGCCCACCCCACCACCTGTCGTCAGCCACTCGTTCTAGGCCTCGCCGCTTCATCCCCATTCGCTCCTGCTTCTTCCCCCCCCAACACACCCCCACTTCCCCCCCGCCCGGTCCTCCCCTGCTTCCTCCCGCTCCTCTCCTCCCGCTTCCCCCCCACCCCACCTCCTGCTGCACACGGGGAAAGTTGGGGAGAGAGAGTGGCAAGATAGGGATAGGCAGGGGACGGGAGAGAGACTGGGGGAAGTTGGGTTCCCGCCAGGTGGTGGGGCTGGATGACGTTCCAGTACAGCCGTGCGATGATGTTTTTGCATGCATGCACACATTAGGCCTGGCAAGAATGTAGGCTGAGCATACGCAGCACCTTACTGACAGTAAGAGACCGTTATGCGCAGCTGGGAGCGCTCTGATGATGTCAGCGTGCTGGATGTGTTGTCAGGAGTCACTTTGTTTTCTATAATGTTAAAATCTGTATACTTCGATAACATCATCTCTAAGAATGCCTCCATTCCAGGCAAAGGAAGCCAAATTATTCTGGTATTTCCTGTTACTGTCATGTGGTGAAGAGTGTGGGTGGTTCCCACTGTTCAACTCCCAACTGATCCACAAGTGTTTTTGTTCCTAGGGTTTTGACCATTTTTGTTTTATTTGTCAAAAATTAGACAGCGACAGTTTTCTTGT
Source organism: Heterodontus francisci (assembly GCF_036365525.1). NCBI lineage: Eukaryota > Metazoa > Chordata > Chondrichthyes > Heterodontiformes > Heterodontidae > Heterodontus > Heterodontus francisci. The sequence goes on along the minus strand of NC_090386.1, from coordinate 15,816,640 downwards.
AGGTTTAAAACAGAAGATTAACTTTTTATTGAGCAATATTCATTTCCAAAATGGTAGCAACCATACCTTTACACATATTCACCCGCACCCACACATGCACAAGAAGAGATAGATAGAGAGGAAAAGGGGTAAGGGGTTTGAAGTGAGATAGGGTTTCAGGGTTCACAGTAACCTGTTGAATCTTCCTGGAGGTCAATTTCTCCTTTAAAGTTGTAGGCCTGGGTTTTGTAGATTTCCCTGGTAGGTGAGTCTTCAATCGAGAGATGGAGATCACTTTCAGTTCTCCCCTGCACAAGTTAAAGTGCAAAACTCACAGCAGGCCACTTTATTTGGCTTTTGCTGGATTTTTCCCAGCTCTCAGCGAGATAGGCTTTCGTGATGTTTGTCCTGTCTCTCTCACTCTCCACAGATCTACTTTCAAAGAAGAGATAGTTCGGGCACAGTCAAGGTATGCTCCCTCGAAAGGTAAACTAATCCAGAGCTCCCTGGATGACAAAAGAGGTAGAAATTAAGATAAAGAAGAAAAGGTGTACTTAGGGCGGCACAGTGGCGCAGTGGTTAGCACCGCAGCCTCACAGCTCTAGGGACCCAGGTTCGATTCCGGGTACTGCCTGTGTGGAGTTTGCAAGTTCTCCCTGTGTCTGCGTGGGTTTTCTCCGGGTGCTCCGGTTTCCTCCCACAAGCCAAAAAGACTTGCAGGTTGATAGGTAAATTGGCCATTATAAATTGTCACTGGTATAGGTAGGTGGTAGGGAAATATAGGGACAGGTGGGGATGTTTGGTAGGAATATGGGATTAGTGTAGGATTAGTATAAATGGGTGGTTGATGTTCGGCACAGACTCGGTGGGCCGAAGGGCCTGTTTCAGTGCTGTATCTCTAATCTAATCTTATGACAGATGCCAGGTAGAAAATACTAGAAGATCCAGAGGGGAAGTGAAAAAACAGATAAGAGAAGCAAAGGGAGAGCATGAAAAGAGACTGGATGCTAGCATTAAAGGGAATCCAAAGTTTTCCATAAACATATAAATCGTAAAAGGGTGGTAAAAGGAGGAGCTAGGCCAATTAGGGACCGTAAAGGGGACTTATGCATGGAGGCAGAAGGCAGAGCTGAAGTATTAAATGAATACTTTGCAACTATCTTTACCAAGGAAGAAGGTGCAACCCAGGCAATGGTGAAAAAGGAGATAATTCTAGAAGGGTTTAAAATTGATCAGGAGGATATATTAGACATGTTGTCTGTGCTTAGAGTGTATAAAGCACCATGACTGATGAGATGCGTCCAACGATACTGAGGGAAGTGAGGGTGCAAATTGCAGAGGCACTGGCCATAATTTTTCAGTTTTCCTTAGAATTGGGAATGGTGCCAGAGGACTGGAGAATTGCAAACTTTACACCATTGTTCAAAACTGGGTGTAAAGACAAAGCCCAGCAACTACAAGCCAGTCAGTTTAACTTAGGTGATGAGGAAACTTCTGGAAAGAATAAATCGAGACAAAGTTAATGGTCATATGGACAAAATGCAGGTAATTAAAGAAAGCCAGCATGGATTTCCTAATGGAATTCCTAATGGAAAATCATGTTTAATTAACTTCCTGGAGTTTTTTTGAGGAGGTAACAGAGAGGGTTGATGAGGGCATTGCCGTTGATGGACTTTCAAAAGGCGTTTGATACAGTGCCACACAACAGACTTGCAGGCAAAGTTATAGCTCATGGAATAAAAAGGACAGTAGCAACATGGATACGAAATTGGCTGAATGACAGGTGACAAAGAGTAGTGGTTAATGGATGTTTATTGGGCTGGAGAAAGGTTTGTAGTGGAATCCCCCAGGAGTCAGTGTTGAGACCCTTGCTTTTCCTAATATATATGAATGACCTAGACCTTGGTGTACAGGGCACAATTTCAAAGTTTGAGAATGATACAAAACTTGGAAGCATTGTGAACTGTGAGGAGGATAATGCAGAACTGAAAAAGAACCTCAACAAGTTTGTGGAATGGGCAGATAGGTGGCAGATGAAGTTCAATACAGAGAAATGTGAAGTGATTCATTTTGATAGGAAGAACATGGAGAGACAATATAAAATAAAGGGTACAATTCTAAAGGGGGTGCAGGAGCAGAGGGACCTGGGTGTATATCTGCATAAGTCATTGAAGGTGGCAGGACAGGTTGAAAGAGCGGTTAATTAAGCATACATTATCCTGGGCTTTATTAATAGGGGCGTAGAGTACAAGAAAAGGGAAGTTATGTTGAACTTATATAAGACACTTGTTCAGCATCAGCTGGAGTATTGCGTCTAGTTCTGGGTGCCGCACTTTAGGAAAGATGGGAGGGCATTCGAGAGAGTGCATAAAACATTCATGAGAATGGTTCCAGGGATGAGGCACTTTGGTTATGAAGTTAGATTGGAGAAGTTAGGATTGTTTTCCTTGGAGAAGGGAAGGCTGAGAGGTGATTTGATAGAGGTATTCAAAATCATGAGGGGTCTGGAAAGAGTAGATAGGGAGAAACTATTCCCACTTATGAAAGGATTGAGAGCAAGAGGGCACGGATTTAAAGTATTTTGTAAGAGAAGCAAAAGCGACATGAGTAAAAACATTTTCACGCAGTGAGTGGTTACGGTCTAGCACGTGCTGCCTGAGGATGTGGTGGAGACAGGGTCAATTGAAGCATTCAGAAGGGAATTAGACTGTTATCTGAAAAGGAAGAATGTTTAGGGTTACGGGGAGAATGGCACTAAGTGAATTACTCTTTTGGAGAGCAGGTTCAGACACGATGAGCCGAATGGCCTCCTTCTGCACTGTAACAATTCTGTGATTCTGCGATTTAGGACAAAATGTTCTCATATCTTGCCTCTGTTGGGAGACGCAGATCACTCACTCTGTGGTGAATGACAATGGCCAAGGATGTGGCTACTTCACCCCTTCTTTGTTTTGGAAGAACCCATTCAATTCAAAAATGTCTCTTGATGGGTTCAGGATGGGTGTAATTGACACCTCTTATTTTGGAATGTATCCTTTTGCTTGTACCGGACAGTAAGACAGCTTGAATATACAGGGCTTGGTCGTGTGACCTTCGGCAGCCATTTTGTCGATGACATCGTCCCACCTTTTAAAAGAAAAAGTCAATTTTTATAACTCTTCATTTTGAGTTCTGTATTTTCAATCACTGCATTTTATGTGAGTGAAACATTCCTCATAACTTAGATCATAAAATCATAGAAACTTACAGCAGACTGTAATATACAAACTGGGTGGTTTTATTTTAATAAAAAAAAGTCAACAGATGAAACTCTCCGCCGAACAAAGGCGGTGGAGGGGTGCCACCACCCGGTAAACGGGACCTGGAACAAGCAGAAATCAGCAGCCGCCAGCCTCTCAATCCGGTGCCGGGGAGGAGGGTGGGGGGGTAAGAGAAGGAGGCCAATAGGTCCATTGCACCTGTGCTGGCTGTTTGAAAGAGCAGTGATGCTTTTTGTCTGTAATTCTGTGAACTCCTCATCCTTAAGCATCTTCAGCTGCTTCATAAATGATCTTCCCTCTTTCATGAGATCAGAAGTAGGGATATTTGCTGATGAATGCACAGTGTTCAGTACCATTCACAACTCCTTAGATACTGATGCAATCCATGCCCAAATGCAAGACTTGGACAACATTCAGGCTTGATCTGATAAGTGTCAAGTAACATTTGTGCCACATAGGTGCCAGGCAATGACCATCTCCAACAAGAGAGAATCTAACCATCTCCCCTTGACATTCAACAACATTATCATTGCTGTATCTTCCGCCATCAACATCTTGGGGGTTATCATTGACCAGATACGTAACTGGTCCATCCATATAAATAATGCAGCTACAATGAGCAGGTCAGAGGCTGGGAATTCTGTGGTAAGTAACTCACCTCTGGACACCCCGAAGCTTGTCCACGATCTACAAGGCAAAATTCAGGAGTGTGATGGAAAAAACTCCAATTGCCTTGATGTGTGCAGCTCCAACAACACGCAAAAAACTCAACATAATCCAGGACAAAGAAACCAGCTAGATCAGCACCCTATCGACCACCTTAAACATTCACTTCTGCCACCACCTGTGCACAATAGCAGCAGTGCGTACCATATACAAGATGCATTGCAGCAACTCACCAAGCCTGCTTTGACAGCACCTCCCAAACCCACGACCTCTACCTCCTAGAAGAAAATGAGCAGTAAATGCATGGGAACACTTAAAAATTCCTAAGCCATGCACCATCCTGACTAGGAACTATATCACCATTCCTTCACCATCAAAAACCTGGAACTCTCTTCCTAACAGCATTACCGGTGTCACTACACCAGATGGACTGCAGCGGTTCAAGAAAGCAGCTAACCATCACCTTCTGAAGACTAACTAGGGATGGGTAACTAATGCTGGCCTTGCTAAAAATGCTCACAACCCATGAAACAAGAAAAAATAAGTTAAAGAAAAGCATGTTGTTTGCTTAAGTAGTAAGAAAGTTAACTTTTGGTGCTGGTTACAACACTTTTATTCTTGCTTCAGCACACACTGTAGTTATGCAGATAGACATGTAGATGTGCACTCCTCATATTCTAGTTCTAATGTTTGTGGATGTAAACTATTTATGCATTCAAATCTCCTGCTTATTTCTCTTAACTCCTTGGTTGGTTATAAGTTTATGCATTGCCTAATAAGATGCATCACCCTCAGCAATCTAAGCCACTCCCATTTTTGGCCTGTGGTAAATTAGTTTGCAAGTTGCTAATTCAATGAACTGCTGAGATTGTCAGAGCTTTTGGGTGGAATTTTATGCTCTCCCCCACAGTAGGTTTGGAGACAGGGAGAGTATAAAATCAGGTGGGATGGTGACAGGGGAGCGGGGTTGCTGTCACCATCCTTGCTCCACTGAAATTTATTACAGCCTGGGAAAGCCTGTGAAAGGCCTTTCAGCCCTGCTGCCAATTGAGGCCTTTAACTGGGTAAATAACCCTGAATTAAGGGCCACTTCCCGCTGCAGCCACAATTACCCGTGCAGTGGGCAGCCCTGTCGCCGCACAGGAAACACGGTAGGAAAAACCATGCGGGCTCTGGGTGGGTGGAATCCCTCGCTCAAAGGCACTTAATGCCTGAATGAGGGACCTGGCATCGGGAAGGAAAGGACCCACCTGCCCTTGCTGTCAACACCCCTCCCCCTCGACCCCCACCTCGCGAGAACCCTCCCACCTTGACCTACTTGAGGCCTGGCTTCAACGATGCTCCTCAGCCTCCAGGACAGTCACTTCCAGCAGCAGCCACTGCCTCCGCGGTGGTGCTGCTGCTGCCCGCCTCTGATTGGCTAGCTGCCCTCCAAATCTGTGCCTTCCAGTGACGAGGTCCTAAATCCTATGTAAGGCCTGCCACTGTCCATTGAAGTGCCTGATTGGCACTAAATTCTCACACAATCATTTGTCCAACCATATGTCCCGACTGTCTTTTCTGCTCATTTACAACGTAACCCCTTCCTTCTAATAACAGCAACAACTTATATTTATATAGTACCAGTAATGTAAGAAAGTACTGTTAAGACGCTTCATGGCACCATTGTAGAGCAAAATTAGACACTGAGCCACATAAGGTGTTATTAGGGCAGATAGCCAAAAGATCAGTCAAAGATGTAGGTTTTAGGGAGCATCTTGAAGGAAGAAAGAAAGGTAGTTTTAGGGTTGTCAAGGTGGGGAACTTTTGATCAGTTTTGCATGTTCAACTAAGTATTTGAATGTTGAATTTCTAAACGCAACTGTTTAATGTTTTAAATCAGGTAGTCTGGAAATAATCTTTGACAGTTTTGTGATCAAAGTTGGTTTACTTGAAATTATTTTCCTCCTCTTTCAAAACAGGTGACAGAATTATTAAACATCAAACATTTTACTCAATATTTGATGGGAAATCACCAAGGCAGGATCATCAGAATAAATTACAAACGCGAGAGCAACAACGGACAGACAAACCAGAGAAGGTATCTCCAGCAGGAAGACTTGAGAAAAGTGGAACAAATATTCATATCTCTAAGAAAAGAATACAGCATACTGTTGGTAGAAGATTGCTTCCTTCAAGTCCAAAGGAAGAATGTTCTAAAACTGAAGGAATCTGCTTGCACTCTGTCTGTCAGACAAAATGTACAGAGTATGTAGCTTCAGATGCCTTGAATAGAAGATCATATGTGACTAACTGTAAACTGGATGAGATCTGCGATGGTACTGAACCTAAAGAGCAGAATTATCCACAGAGGGGCAACTATTGTAAGAGACGTGAGTTGGGTTTGCCTTGCAAAAGTCAACCAAAAGATGATGAGGTAATGTGTAAGTGAAACAACAGTGACTCATCAATGTTAAGAATGGTCCAGTTTTCTTATTTTCTACTTTACAAAGTCTGTTTAATCCAACGGGTCCAAAATTCCCAGGGCCCCATACTGCTGCCAGAACTGTAACAGGATGTAACTTCCAGCCACCATTCTACTGCACTCAAGCTCACTGTCAAATCCTGGAGCCAGGGCCTTTGACATAGGGGGTGTGGGTGTCCCTGCCATTTGAAGTGTAATGGGGCATCTGGTCCAGGGTTCAGAATTTCAGAGTGGTACTCTGCTATAAAGTAAAGAGCTTATCATTCAGTTGCTTGAGCGAAAAACAAAAAGATCGCTAATTCAAAATTGCTGTTTTTCCAACAACAATCAATCAACTTTCATTAGAAAACAGACCCAATGCAGTTGGGGGACCCATTTCTGCCAAGATATTGTCGGAGAATCATCCAGCCATATTTAACACTGGGGCAACAGCAGTGGAATTGGTTTGAATTCTTACTGTTGACATCATTCCACTCAAAATATCTACACTGATGGGAGGCAGGTGGGCAGATGAAACTCCACCTTTTACTTATGCTATAATTTAATTGTGCAAAATAAAGAGTTAGAGACCCAGTGGAATTATGTCCTACCTGAATTTCTTGCCCACTCCCACTTATGCTCAGGAATTTTGCGTTCAATAGATCTTATCTGTACTGGGGAACTAAGAAGAATGTCCTTCAGAAGAGTTAAATCAAAACAATGAAGTAGTTTCTTTCAGGAAACAATCACTTTTCTTTTTTAATTATTGTGACTGTTTCTTGACAATTTGACCGTTAGGTTTTCTGCATCATATAGAGTACTGCTTTCTAGTCCAAGGGAAGAGGAAGTGCTGGGTTTAGTTCCAGGAAATGAAATGTGGATAATTTTAGGACAGCTGAACATCCAGGAAAAGTGAACATAAATAAACATTGAAAGATATAGAAAACCATCCAATATGTAGAAAAATGCCAGAAAAACATACATTTATATAGCACTTTTCATGGCCAGTGGACATCTCAAAGCGCTTTACAGGCAGTAGAGTACTTTTGCAGAGTAGTCACTGTTGAAATACAGGAATTCGTATGTTTCATATTCGTATTGTTACGACCAGGTGAAGAAGGGGTCTCGGGCTCCCCTTTCATGCTTTCTCTGGTTTGACGCAACAGGGGTTATCCTTTATTAACACAGTGATGGAATTTACCAACTCAATGAGCGCTTGCTCCTGTTCCTCTTATATAATTGCAAATGAACCAATCAGACAGGTTTTCTTGAGTTTAAACAAGAAAGATGTAAGTTTATTATCCTTATCACTCTAAACCAGTTAAAATTACTAAAATATGCGACGCATCCATGGCCACATTCACACAAGAGCCACACACACACAAATAGATTACAGAGTTGGGAGGTTGGTGTAGAGTCTGAAATAAATGGAATGTAAATATTGAATCTCAGTCCCAGAGTTCTTAGTTGAAATTGTAGTCCTGAAGTCCTTGCTGGGCCGTGTGCACAGTTTGGGCTTCCTTCTCAGGCTCCGGAAGGCAGAAGAGGGGTTTTATTCTTGTCCCCTAGTTGCTGGCTGTGCTGGTCAGCAGGTTTGAGACGTTAGTAGTTGCAACCGAGGCTTCACTGAGTCTTTACTGGAGAGAGAGAGAGAGAGAGAGAGAGCTGTTCCCTTGATGGCTCTCAGATACTGTCTTTTTTCTGAGTCACAACTCTCAATCTCCCAGAGTTGCACGAGTAGTCACATGGCATGACCACCTCTTTGTGTTTTAATGAGGTTCTTCCAGAATTTTCTCTGAAATTCAAGGCTCTTCCCTCAGGCTGCCCAGACATACTTGGTGTGTGGTTGGCTCTTTCAAAGTCAATGTGTCGATGGCTCTTGACAACCACATTGATGAGATTATCTCAGATATTTGAATCAGAGAGCACTCCATTATTCTGGCGGGGCTAACTCAATCATGTTTGTCTCCAGTGTAATCCTTTGGTGTTCCAGATGCAAATGTTTGTGGCCTTCTTGGCTGCTAGATGTTTTTTTTTAAAAGGTGATTTGTAACAATTTTCAGTAAGAGTCTCAGGCAAAGTCCCAATCAATGAAATTAATATTTTCTATCTGGCTTGTGGGGCTTTCATAACAGTATGCTCTTAAGAACATAAGAAATAGGTGCAGGAGGAGGCCATATGGCCCCTCGAGCCTGCTCCTCCATTCATAAAGATCATGGCTGATCTGATTTTGGCCTTAACTCCATTTTTCTGCCTGTTCCCATAACCCTTGATGCCCCTATATTCAGAAATCTGTCTATCTCAGGCTTGAATATATTCAATGACCCAGCCTTCACTGCTCTCTGGGGTACAGAATTCCAAAGATTCATGACCATCTGATGTAAGAAATTCCTACTGTTTTCCATCTTAAATGGGTGACCCCTTATTTTGAAATTGTGCCCCTTAGTTCCCCCATGACAGGAAACATCCTTTCAGTATCTACCCTGCCAAGTCCCCTCAGAATCTTACATGTTTCAATAAGATCAGCTCTCATTCTTCTAAACTGAATGAGTATAAGCCCAACCAGCTCAACCTTTCTTCATAAGACTACCTCTTCATTCGAGGCGTTAGGTGATCCGCACAGACGTAGTGAATCTAAACGGTCGATTCTTTGATTGAAGATATAAACATCCACAGCAACACCGGTAAAGTTCTAGCTTAGTGGTTACATTGCTGGCTGCTTACAGTGAGTGACTGCTGACCATGTGGGTCCACACATCATAACATGTCTGGGTGCTGGACAGCTGTTTAAGATACACTCCTTAAAACAACACTAGTCTTTAAAGTAATAACAGAACACCCCTTTTTTTCCAAAATAAAAAGGTGTCATGAAAAGATCAGAATAATTTGCCACACAGTAAGTGAAAAATGTACTACATGTTAACGATAAACAATAATAGAGTTACAAGTAAAGTTACAAGTCTCTGTAGGTTTTGGGCATCTGATGATGTGCCCTGATCTGGTCAATGTAGGCTTGGTTTGTGGGCAATGTACAGTGTCATGGTCTTGACTATCGGTGGGAGTGTTGCATTTGAGTGGTTTCTTTCATTTTTTCTTTTTCCTGTCGATCAATTTTTCTCTGCTTGACATGGCTTTTGGTTTGGTTCAGTGTTTCAAGTCCCAACATCCATTGTTTAACTTCTTTCAGTTTGTTCGGTGTTTTGGTTCCCCTGAGGCACACTGCTATCAGTTTGTTCTGTGTTTCGGTTCCTCTGAGGCACACTGCTATCAGTTTGTTCTGTAGCTCGCTTTACACATTCCTCCATGATGGGTCTTCCCATCTGCCAGGAGTTTTAGGCAGATGAGGTTGGCAATGATCCACCAAATCTTTAACTTGTCACTGAAATTCTGTTATACCGATTGGTGCTTCCACTTCTCTTGATCTTGTCTGCACTACCTCCTTCTCCAGTTGTAGAACAGAATTGTCACCGTAGAATGGGCAGCCTTTGAGCAGTATCTCTAGGAAGATAGGTGGGGTTGTAAGAGGTCAATCATCTCAGTCCCAGGACATCACTGCAGGAGTTCCTCAGGGTAGTGTCCTCGGCCCAATCATCTTCAGTTGCTTCATCAATGACCTTCCTTCAGTCATAAGGTCAGAAGTGGGGATGTTCGCTGATGATTGCACAATGTTCAGCGCCTTTCGTGACTCCTCAGGCACTGAAGCAGTGGTTCAAGAAGGCAGCTCACCACCACCTTCTCAAGGGCAATTAAGGAAAGGGCAATGAATGCTAGCCTTGTCAGCGATGCTCATATCCCATGAACGAATAAAATCAAAGTCCAAATGCAGCAAGAGCAGGACAACATCCAGGCTTGGGCCGATAAGTGGCAAGTAATATTCGTGCCACACAAGTGCCAGGCAATGACCATCTCAAACAAGAGAGAATCTGACCACTTCCCATTGACATTCAATGGCATTACCATCGCTGAATCCTCCACTATCAACATCCTATGGGCTACCATTGACCAGAAACTGAACTGAAGTAGCCATATAAATACCGTGGCTACATGAGCAGGTCAGAGGCTAGCAATCCTGAGGCGAGTAACTCACCACCTGACTCCCCAAAGCCTGTCCACCATCTACAAGGCACAAGTCAGGAGTGTGATGGAATACTCTCCACTTGCCTGGATGGGTGCAGCTCCAACAACACTCAAGAAGCTCGACACCATCCAGGACAAAGCAACCTGCTTGACTGGCACCCCATCCGCCACCTTCAACATTCACTCAATCCACCACCGATGCACAGTGGTAGCAGTGTATGCCATCTATAAGATACACTGCATCAACGCACCAAGGCTCCTTCGACAGCACGTTGCAAACACATCACCTCTACCAACAAGAAGGACAACGGCAGCAAATGCATGGGAACACCATCACCTGCAAGTTCCCCTCCAAGTGACACACCATCCAGACTTGGAACTCTATCGCCGTTCCTTCACAGTCGCTGGGTCAAGATCCTGGAACTCCCTTCCTAACAGCACTGTGGGTGTACCTACACCCAAGGACTGCAACAGTTCAAGAAGGGTGGCGCAGTGTTTAGCACCGCAGCCTCGCAGCTCCAGCGACCCGGGTTCAATTCTGGGTACTGCCAGTGTGGAGTTTGCAAAGTTCTCCCTGTGTCTGCGTGGGTTTCCTCTGGGTGCTCCGGTTTCCTCCCACATGCCAAAGACTTGCAGGTTGATAGGTAAATTGGCCATTAGCAATTGCCCCTAGTATAGATAGGTGGAGGGAAATATAGGGACAGGTGGGGATGTGGTAAGAATATGGAATTAGTGTAGGATTAGTATAAATGGGTGGTTGATGGTCGGCACAGATTCGGTGGGCCGAAGGGCCTGTTTCAGTGCTGTATCTCTAAACTAAACTAAACATACCTTACAGACAATGTCCCAGACACCATCACCATCCCTGGGCGTTTGGTAGAGAGGGAAGTGATTATCCAATGGGGTTAGGCAGTAGCGTATGCTGCTGGAGGCATGGCTGCATCTTGGTAAGAAACGCCCGTCTGTCATTGCTGTCCCCCACAAGGTCCCTCGAGAGTAGCTGCATGCAGGACGGATTCACGTACCCCTGTCATGGACCACAGGTCTGCCACCAGCATAGGTGTTGTGCTTGTCTCCATGGGGAAACTAACTGTGTTCATCTTTGTGCTTGCAGAAGAAGAGAGCCCACAGCATGAAGGAATGGGAAAAGACAGGTTGAGGGTGCTGTATCAGTCGAAACTAACCCCCATGGAACGGACAGGGCAGCATGGCAGCTGTTCCATTGCTGATGGCAAGTCGGGGTGCCCACCTCATAGAGTGAGTGAACGAGTCCAAGGGCACAAGGGTGCATCTGGTACACAAGAGGCATAGTGCTCATATGTCCACCACTGGACACATGGAGCTCCACATTAGGGGTACTTGGAATGATGCCATGGGAAGCCCATAACTCTTCAATCTATCTGATCTCTTATGCAGGTCAGGGTCATGCCGAAGAGCAGAGAGCTGGAGAGACTCGGAAACAGCTGACCGCCTCTGACGATGAGGAGGGAGCCTCAGAGGGTACACCATTACATCATCCCCCAGCATCCTCCACCAGCACAAGTACTCTCACATCGGTGGGTATCTGCTCGGGCTTAGATTCAGGCACAAAACCTGGTGAGCACAGCACAGATTCACCCAGGCAGCTGACGGATACTCTGACAGCTGAAGCCATTGACAGTCGGAGGACTTTGGGAGGCCAACCCGGTGTTGATCACCAGGTTGATAACATGCCTCTGGAGTCATCAGCAACACAGCAAGTGCTGCAGCTGCAGCGAGAGGTAAACGAACAGTGAGCGGAGATTCCAGAGGCTGTGCATACCCATGTGCTGGAAGGTGGGATTAGAATAGGTGGATAATTTTTCGGCCAGCACAGACACGATGGGACAAGTAGCCTCTTTCTGTGCCTTAAACTGTCTATGATTCTATGTGCGGCCAATGGAGGAGTGTGTCCAGGTCATGAGTGCTGCCATGCCTCTGACATATGTGCACATGGCTTCCTCCATCAAGAAATTCATGACCCTCATGGAGAGCCTGATCCAGTAGACCACTCAATGGATGCCAGAGATGTGTGCAGACCTGCATGCCATTGTCTTGTTCATGCAGCAGTGGCCCGGCGAGAGGGGCACGAGGCACCTAGTCTCCACCAGGTCCTCGCCCTTCTCAGGTTTGCAAGGAGGTATAAGTATGCCTTGCAAGGGAGGAAGAGCCTTCCGCATCTGGGAGCTCATCGCAGGGAACTCCTGTGTGGTCGACAGCTCCTCATTTCCTCTGCCAGTGACAGCAGGGCCTCAGGTAGCTGTGACAACAGAGGAGGGTCCTGCATCTTTGCAGGAGGCCCTCAGCATGTCATGGTCCCCCAGTCCTCAGGCAGCCAGAGGACCATCGCCAAGGTCATTCTAAGCTACAGAGCAGCAGGAACAGCAGCCTGACTTCACCACAGCTGATGGCACAGGGGCAGTATCGTGCAGATGCGTATGTAAAAAATTGAAGAGGATCTCCTCGCTGTACTTGCAATCACGGATGCACAGAGTATGTAGATGTTAAGCCTCATATCTGTTGGTGCTGCGTAATAAAGGATTAATGTATTGGTGCTACATCTGCTTCTATTCTTACTGCCATTTGGCACTTCATTTACCCCCTGGCTCCCTCACATGACCGGAGGGAGTATGCTGCATATCGTCAACACCTTGCCACTGTGCGATGTGCACCTAGGTGATGGATTACAAAATGAAGGAGGTGATAGCAGGACTGCATAAGGTTAAGGTATTATTGGTATTGCTCCAAATGGTAGTAAGGGTCATAAGCAATGTCTGTGTATTAGCGTGTCCTGAGTCTCCCTTATGCATATCTTATTGCGCCTTGTCTGTGGTCCTTGGGGTCCTTCATCTTGCATCACCTGGTCAGCAGCCTCCTCCACATCCTCATCGTTGGAGGAGGTATCATAATCCATAAGATCCTCATTGTTCAGCGCCTCCCTGCTCTGCAGTGCCGGGCTGTGCAGCGCACAGCAGACCACCATGATACATAAGACCGCCACTAGGGCATACTGAAGGGCTGCACCGGATCGATCTAGTTACTGGAATCATATCTTTAGGAGACAAATGGCCTTCTCGATGGTCACTTGAGTTGCCCTGTGACAGGTGTTGTTCCTCTCCTCTGCATCTGTGCTTGGGTTCCTCAGAGATGAAAGTAGCCAGGTTCTTGATGGGTAGCCCTTGTCTCCGAGTGTAACTCTAAGTTCTTTTTGCCTTCAGTCTGGTTCAGTAAATATACCGAGTCGGATGTGTAGGTAAAATCAATTACTTTATTTGTGCATTTAGCCGGCTGACTTACTCTAATACAACAATACTGACTCCACCCACAGTCTGTCTGGTCCACTAGAGTAAGTGTAGTTTGTGATACAGGTACTACTGTTTATACATTAAGATTCATGCTACACCTCCTTGTTTAACCAATCAGTGCGGTACAATTCGACTTCACCCACGTGGTGACATGCAGTACATCTGTTACTGAGGTTCCAATACACTCCATTCTCAATACAAACTTGTTACTAATAAAATATTGTTTTGTACCAGCAAGATAAAACAAAGCGGACAAGAAAGCTAATTAGCAAGAGCATAGGAATCATCAATAAACATTCTGGTCTCACTCCCTACATTGATCATGAGTTCTGTTTCTACCTTGTGACAAGTAATTGCGGCGCATCCTGCTATCTCTATTAGGTGTACATTCCTGAGTGTTTCGTGCAGTCTGCAGCTACAAGTAGTGGCAGCTCACGAAGATAAGAGGGGCCTAGCACTCCTTATCACTCACACAGGGATGGACATCATTTGATTTACAGGAGTCCATTTGTTCCAAACCACAGGGAGTCACACAATCAGGCCATAAAGAACAGATGTCCTTGCAATTACCAGTGTCGGCTAGTCTTTACAGTCTCACACGCTCTGCCTTTACTCTTAACTATTTCATTGTGGTTTCTGCCACTTAAAATCAAAGCTCAGCAAAGCTACTATTCCTAACTTGGCTATATTTCCCATTAAGCATAGTGCCATGCCTTTCTGCTCACTTCCACACTAGTATCCATCCCTGAAGGCTTGTGGGGGGGCAGAAAAGCTGTGACATCTGGGACTGCTGAAGTAGTCACCTGATCAAAAGAGACGAGTGAGGGAAAGGGGTGGAGGGAGTAATTTTCAGAGAATCGTTGTAGGCCAGCTGTACATTGCGTGAGTGGAAGCCCTTCCTTTGATAAGCTCTGGGGGCCTTGATGGCCACATGCCTTCAGTGCACCCTGCACCTGAGGAAATCGAGGGTTGGCCTGAACCCAACAGACCTCTCAACCTGACTGTCTGCATCGGTGCGGTAGCCGGCCCTCTTGAAAAGGGCATTTGCCACTCCTTGATGCAGCAATGTGCCACTGGAATGTACACTGCGAGATCCCACACTATATCCAGAGGCGCAGAAGTTCAGCACCACAGTGACCTTCAGTGCTACTGGCATTGGGTGGCCACCACCTTCCATGGGGTTCAGCTTCTGCAGACTGGTACACAGATCAGTGACAGCCTCACTGGAGAGGCACAGTCTTCAGAGACACTGCTGCTCAGACAGCTGCAGCTGGATGAGGATCGGATGGTAGACCCTCTCCTGAGGTTAGCTCCTGCGTGCAGGTGGCTGGTCACATGGCGCTCTGTGCCATTCTCCAGCATCACCATCCTGAGGCTGGCCCTCTTGTTTGCCCTGAGGTTGCTGATGTCCTTCTGTCAGTGCCTAGATCTCCTTCCATTTCTGCTGCTCCTCCGGCTCAGTGGGGTTCCCGAGGCCTGGATGTTCCTGTGAGGATGAAGGATAAGTTTGGCAAGTTTCGGGAACCTTGGATAACGAGGGATATTGTGAGCCTAGTCAAAAAGAAAAAGGAAGCATTCGTAAGGGCTAGAAGGCAAAGCCTTGAGGAATATAAAGAAAGTAGGAAGGAACTTAAGCAAGGAGTCAGGAGGGCGAAAAGGGGTCATGGAAAGTCATTGGCAAACAGGATTAAGGAGAATCCCAAGCTTTTTATACGTATTTAAAGAGCAAGAGTGTAGCCAGGGAAAGGGTTGGCCCACTCAAGGACAGAGGAGGGAATCTATGTGTGGAGCCAGAGGAAATGGGCGAGGAACTAAATGAGTACTTTGCATCAGTATTCACCAAAGAGAAGGACTTGGTGGATGATGAGTCTAGGGAAGGGAGTGTAGATAGTCTGGGTCATGTCGATATCAAAAAGAGGGAGGTGTTGAGCGTCTTGAAAAACATTAAGGTCGATAGGTCCCCAGGGCCTGATGGGATCTATCCCAGAATACTGAGGGAGGCAAGGGAAGAAATTGCTGGGGCCTTGACAGAAATCTTTGTATCCTCATTGGCTGCAGGTGAGGTCCCAGAGGACTGGAGAATAGCCAATGTTGTTCCTTTTTTTAAGAAGGGTAGCAAGGATAATCCAGGAAATTACAGGCCGGTGAGCCTTACATGAGCGGTAGGGAAATTATTGGAGAGGATTCTTCGGGACAGGATTTACTCCCATTTGGAAACAAATGGACTTATTAGCAAGAGGCAGCATGGTTTTCTGAAGGGAGGTCATGTCTCACTAACTTGATCGAGTTTTTTGAGGAAGTGACGAAGATGATTGATGGAGGAAGGGCAGTGGATGTTGTCAACATGGACTTCAGTAAAGCCTTTGACAAGCTGGCAAGATGGATACAGAACAAGCTCGGTCATAGAAGACAGAGGGTAGCAGTGGAAGGGTGCTTTTCTGAATGGAGGGCTGTGACTAGTGGTGTTCCGCAGGGATCAGTGCTGGGACCATTGCTGTTTGTAGTATATATAAATGATTTGGAGGAAAATGTAGCTGGACTGATTAGTAAGTTTGCGGACAACACAAAGGTTGGTGGAGTTGCGGATAATGATGAGGATTGTCAGAGGATACAGCAGGATATAGATCGGTTGGAGACTTGGGCGAAGAAATGGCAGATGGAGTTTAATCTGGACAAATGTGAGCTAATGCATTTTGGAAGGTCGAATACAGGTGGGAAGTATACAGTAAATGGTGAACCCTTAGGAGTATTGACAGGCAGAGAGATCTGGACGTACATGTCCACAGATCACTGAAAGTGTCAACGCAGGTGGATAAGGTAGTCAAGAAGGCATACGGCATGCTTGCCTTCATCGGTCAGGGCATAGAGTATAAAAATAGGCAAGTCATGCTGCAGCTGTACAGAACCTTAGTTAGGCCACACTTGGAATATAACGTGTAATTCTGGTCGCCACATTA
The DNA here is from genome assembly GCF_036365525.1 of Heterodontus francisci. Classification (NCBI taxonomy): domain Eukaryota; kingdom Metazoa; phylum Chordata; class Chondrichthyes; order Heterodontiformes; family Heterodontidae; genus Heterodontus; species Heterodontus francisci. The sequence continues at coordinate 15,799,935 of NC_090386.1, read as the reverse complement.
CCAGAAGGATGTGGAGGCTTTGGAGAGGGTACAGAGGAGGTTTACCAGGATGTTGCCTGGTCTGGAGGGTATTAGCTATGAGGAGAGGTTGGATAAACTTGGATTGTTTTCACTGGAACGACGGAGGTGGCGGGGCGACCTGATAGAGGTTTACAAAGTTATGAGTGGCATGGACAGAGTGGATAGTCAGAAGCTTTTTCCCAGGGTGGAAGAGTTAGTTACTCGGGGACATAGGTTTAAGGTGCGAGGGGCAAAGTTTCGAGGGGATGTGCGAGGTAAGTTTTTTTACACAGAGGGTGGTGAGTGCCTGGAACTTGCTGCTGGGAGAGGTGATGGAAGCAGGTATAATAGTGACGTTTAAGAGGCATCTTGACAAATACATGAATAGGATGGGAATAGAGGGATATGAACCCCGGAAGTGCAGAAGTTTTAGTTTAGACAGGCTTGGATGGCCGAATGGCCTGTTCCTGTGCTGTACTGTTCTTTGAATGAGGCCCTTGGTAGGTGGCCTCTCTCCATGCACAGTGCCTTTTATGCAAATGGCTCGCTCCACCCCTTTCCCTCACTCATTTCTTTTGATCAAGTGCCACTGCCATGATGGCATCTTGGCAACATGCCCCTGCAGTGCTGGCACTTATTTCCCCTTACTGCTTTTGCTTGCCGGTCCCGGGCTGCTCCACCCTTGCTGGTATGGCATGCTGGTTCTCTCGATGGCTGCTGGAAAGATGAAGCACTGAGATCCTGCTTGCTTGCTGCCTCCTTTACCCAGGTGAGGCTCTGAAGCCCCTTGGTTCCTGTGTGTCATGAGTAAAATATAAAATGCGCGGTAAAACTGCTGTCAATCGACCAGTTAAAGTACCTTAATTACCTTCCCGCCACGTCAACATCTGCTCGCCACATTGGCCGCTTTCGGTAAAATGCAGAAACGACAGTCCGACACCTTCATTCCAATTTTTGCACCCGTCCTCTCACCTCCGAGCCTATTCAAAACAGCCCCATAAATTCTGGCCATTGTGTCCTCCTCACAGCTTGTTTTCTCACTTATCACTTATCACTCACTTTGTACAGTCAGCAAATTTGGCTGCAATGCACTCGGTGCCTTCATCCAAGTTATGAATATAGATTGTAAATAGTTGAGACCCTGTGGCACCTGTTATGAGAGTGCTTCTATTTCTTTTGTAAATTATGTTTTAAGGACTAGTAGTTGAATTATGGACGTTGATTCATCTGGAATCTTGAAGCGATGCGGAACTCTGTGTTTTCTTTAAAATAAGTCACCAGATGGTTCCTTGACTTGGCAAGTCTTACTGGAGGCACTTGTTTGTAGATAATCACTCAGCAGGTGTTGTTCTTGACTTGGGGAGATGTTTCCAAAGAAGTGACAGGTCAGGATTTATCGACGTTATGAAGTTTGACTTCTGGAATGTTTTTAGTTTCAATTTGAATTGTTACATCAGACAATTGTTTTTTGCCTTTCAAGAAGACCCAGCTTATCTCTTTAAAAAGAAACCCTGCATATCCAGAGTGTGTCAGTTTTCCGATTTCCAACTGCATTTCAAGAAACCCTGTGTATCGTACGTGGGGGAACTAAAACCCCTGTTGCTGCATTTCTGTAGTAAGACCTATTTGAAGCCTCTGTAGCTGCATTTCTTAGAAAGCCTACCCAAACTGATCTTCAACATCACCTGGAAAGAATTGTTCTAGAAAGATCCCAGTGACAGCCATCTATATGTATTTGGGATGCCAAACCAAAACAAAGGACATCTTTCCATACTTTCTTTTTTTTCTTCAACTATGAGCAAGTATTTACCCTAACTGTTTTTTTTTCTGTTTCCAGTGTAACCGCACTATAAACAAAAACCCTTTTATTTTTCTGGTTAACGTGTGTGTGTGTGTGTAAGGTAAAAAAAGAAGCTTTTTTATTTCAATCTTTATGATTATGTTTTACTTCATTACTGGTTAAGACTTGTTTTATAATAAACTGATAATTATGTTATTTATTAACGAAACCTGGTTGGTGGGTTTTATTCTGGGTAAAATAGAGCTTATAATTGACTGTATCGGTAAGTGGGAAAATTTATATATATATATATATATATATATGTTGTGACCTGTGGAGATGTGTGACTGGAATAAACAGTGCACTCCTCCCGCCTTGGTCGTAAAACACCCCAAATGTTACAGTTTGCCAACCTGAAAATGACATATTTATCCGAACTGTCTGTTTTCTGTTAGTTTGCCAATCCTCTATCCATGCTGGTATATTACCCTCAACACGATTAGCTCTTATCTTGTGCAGTGACCTTTATGTGGCACCTTGTCAAATGCCTTTTGGAAATCCAAATACTCGACATCTACTGTTTACCCTTTATCCACCCTGCTTGTCACATCCTTAAGTCTAAGAAATTTGTCAAACACAGTTTCCCTTTCACAAAACCATGCTGACTCTGCCTGACTGCATTGTGATTTTCTAAATGTCCTGCTACTACTTCCTTAATAATAGATTCCAACAGTTTCCCAAAGACAGACTTTAGGCTAACGGGCTTATAATTTCCTGCTTTCTTTCACCCACCCCCACCTTTCTTGAATAGGGGCATTACATTGTAGTTTTCCATTCTGTTGGGTCCTTTCCAGAATCTAGGGAATTTTGGAAGATTACACAACCCATGTGTCCACTATCTCTACAGTCGCTCTTTTGAATATCTTAGGATGCAAGCCATCAGGTCCAGAGAACTTGTCAGCCTTTAGGTCCATTAGTTTTCCTCGTACTTTTTCTCTAGTGATAATGATTGTTTTAAGCTCCTCCATCCCTTTTGCCCCTTTATTTTCTACTATTATTGGGATGCTTTTAGTGTTTTCCACTGTGAAGACAGATACAAAATATTTGTTCATAGTCTCTGCCATTTCCTTCTTTCCCATTATTAATTCCCTAATTCTCATCCTCTAAAGGACCAATGTTTACTTTAGCCACTCTCCTCCTTTTTAAATACTTACACAAGCTCTTACTTATATTTTTTGTTAGTTTAATCTCATAATCTATGTTCTCGCTTTATTTTATTTTAGTCATCCTTTGCTGGTTTCCAAAATTTTCCCAATCTTCTGGCCTACTGCTCATCTTTGCAACATTGTATGCTTTCTCTATCAATTTGATGCCACAGATGCTTCATCCTTCTCATAGAGTCTTTCTTTCTCAGTGGAGATACCTTTTTTGAGAGTTATGAAATATCTTCTTAAATGTCTGCCATTGTTTCGATACTGCCTTACCTTTTAAACTATTTTCCTAGTCCACTTTACTCAATTGTGTCTTCATACCTTTGTAATTGCCTTCATTTAAGTTTAAGACACTAGTTTCAGACCCACGTTTCTCACCCTCAAACTGAATGTGAAATTCTAACATGCTAGAATCGCTCTTCCCTACAGAATCCTTTATTATAAGATCATTAATTAATCCTGTTTCATTACACATTACCAGTTCTAAAATAATCTGTGCCCTGGTTCATTGCACAACTTATTGTGAAAAGAAACTGTCCCGAATATGGACAGAATTTTACACGCCTACCACCGGAGATGTGGGGAGGGTGTAGAATCGGGGAGATGGTGGGGGGGAGGGGTGCCATTACCACTGCCTGCCTGTCCCCACTTCTATTTTACCGCCGCAGGGAAAAATAGCAAACGGCTTGCCCACCCCTTGCCAATTGAGGCACTTAAGTAGCCAATTAATTGCCATTAAGGGCCTCCTCCTGATACTAGCGGTGGACAGGCATTTCACCTGAGTAGTACTAGGCGGCATCCTTGTGGGCTGATGGGGGGTACCCCTGATAAGACCTCCTGTGCCCCAAGGAGGGCCTCCCAGCAGCACGGGCCACCCCCACTAAAACTACACCCCTCCCCCAGACTCCAAACCCCACCCCCTCGCCGGGGCATAGCCATTTGTCCCTGGAGAGGCCTGAACCCCAATTATCTTCCTGAAGGGCAACGTCCATCGTCCACTTATTGCTGGGTGCAGTCCCAGCAGTGGCCACCATTCCCAATGGTGCTGCTGGGACTGAAGAGCTTTCTGCCCTCTGATTGGCTGGCAGGTCTTGAAGGCGGGACTTCCTGCCTCAGAGGGGTGGAAACCCCGACTGAGGCCAATTAAGGACCTAAGCCACACAAAATTGCTGCGTGGCTCCCAGGCATGGCGGAGGCAGGCTCTCCCCTGACTTTTTAGCCGGTGGGTGGGGCCACTGCCTCAACGTAAAATTCCAGCCTATAACTGATTCTCAAGGCTATCTTTGTTAATTTGATTTGTCCAATCTATCTGAAGATTAAAATCGTTCACGATTATTGTAGTACTTTTCTTAAAAGTCACCATTATTCCTTAATTTCTGTTCTGTCCTACAGTGGGGTGCATTTCATAGAGCGACGTGGGTCTCAACCTCCAGCTGGAGAGCTGGTGAGAGACCTACGTTGCCTCCTTTGGGGAAGGCCTACTGTATGATGAGCAAATCAGGCACCTGAGAGGCCACTGGCCGGCCTCTCCCGGGATGAGAACCCCGGGGAGGTGGTGGCTGCCGCCGGAACGGCACCCACTGGAGGCTCAGGATCGCGGAGTGACCTGAGTCACACGTAAATGATGGCGGGAGGAGTTTCGTGGGGTGGCAGTGTTATGGGTATGGGGTTTAGGGCGTTCAGCAGCAAGGGCAAGGGTATGCCTCTCAGCGGGCCCCCCTTCTCACAGCTGGGTCCCTTGATCAAGCACTGAACAAGGGACACCCGCACCACCCCCCCACCACCACCACCACCACCACCCTCCGGGTCACCACAAACAACGCCACACAGATTCATATGCCATGCTCCCAACATGGCAACTGGCCCACCTGCCGCTGGGCTAATACCAGCGGTTGAGGGAAGAGGCCCTTAATTGAGCATAATTGCCCTTTAAGGGTGTAATTGGCAGTGGGATGGGAAGGCTTTCAAAGGGCCTTCCCATCACATACTTAATCGGGGTGGAGGCCGGAAGGTGGCAAGGTTCCTCCCTGCCTCCAAACTCACCCTGGGGGAGAGCACAAAATACTGCCCAGTATAGGTACTGTTACAAGGCCTATAAACTACTCCCACCAGCAACTTCCTTTCCTTGCTATTTCTTATCTCCACCTAAACTGAGTCTACAGGGCATTGGTGAGACCACATCTCTAATACTGTGTGCAGTTTTGGTCTCCTTATTTAAGGAAGGATGTGAATGCATTGGAGGTGGTTCAGAGGAGGTTTACTAGATCGATACCTGGAATGAGCGGGTTGTCTTATGAGGAAAGGTTGGACAGACTGGGCTTGTTTTCACTGGAGTTCAGAAGAGTGAGGGGAGACTTGATTGAAGTATATAAGATCCTGAACGGTCTTGACAGGGTGGATGCGGAAAGGATGTTTCCTCTTGTAGGTGAGTCCAGAGCAAGGGGGCACTGTTTTAAAATTAGGGGTCGCCCTTTTAGGACAGAGACAAGGAGAATTTTTTTCTCTCAGAGAGTGGCTTGGAATTCTCTGTCTCAGAAGGTGGTGGAGGCGGGGTCATTGAATATTTTTAAGGCGGAGGTAGGTGGAGGTTAGGCAAGGGAATCAAGCGAATCAAAGATTATCGGGGGTAGATGGGAGCATGGAATTCGAGGCAGAAACAGATCAGCCATGATATTATTGAATGGCGGAGCAGGCTCGAGGGGCCGAATGGCCCACTCTGCTCCTAATTCGTATGTTCGTACATTTTGAACTTCTGAGTCAAGATCATTTCTCACAACTGTACTGATTTCATCCTTTATTAGCAGAGCTACCCCACCTCCTTTCCTTACTGACTGTCTTTCTGAAATGTCAGATGCCAGCCTTGATCACCTTGAAACCACGTCTTTTTAATGCCTAACAGATCATACCCATTTATTTCTGTTTGCACCATTAATTCATCAATAAAATCAGTTCATTAATTCATTCATTCATTAATAAAAGGTAGCCCATTTAGGACTGAGATAAGGAGGAATTTCTTCACTCAGAGGGTGGTGAATTGTGGAATTCTCTACCACAGAGGGCTAGAGGCTCAGTCATTGAGTATTTTCAAGACAGAGATAGATAGATTTCTAAATAGTAAAGATATGAAGGGATATGGGGTAGTGCGGGAAAATGGCATTGAGATAGAAGATCAGCCATGATCTAGTTGAATGGTGGAATAGGTTCAAGCAGTTGAATGGCTTACATCTGTTCCTATGTTCCTACAAATGAGAGGCAGTAATAAACTGGGACATGAGAATAAAGAATATTAAACATTCTGATAAAGGGAATCAACATTATGAATGGTCTTAATAAGGTAAATCAGGAAAATCTGCTTCCACTGGACAATAAATTGGTAATCTGTGATCGCTTTTAAACAGGAAGTGCTCTAATATTTGAAAATAAAATTTAGAAGGGTCTGTGAAGGAGATGGTGAATTGGTCTAAGTGGAAAGCTGTTTCAAAGAGCTATACCGATGCGATTAAATCACCCTGTGTTGTAAAATCTGATGATTCTGTGAAAGGGAAGAGTGCTGCCCATTTTAATGCACTCTGACGGGGAATAATTCTTCAACTTCTTTGCTATGCATTATCCTTTCAAGGTGAGCTGCATCCCTTGAAAACTATTGCCTTGTTGGATTTTATCCTCTACGATCACATAACATTTGCCTATTCAAATTAGGAAGAGGGATTTCTGTTGCAAAATTCAACATGTTTAAAAGAGGCCAGTACAGGCTACTTTTATGGGACTTTCTGGCATATTTACTGTGACGGTGCCCTTATTGGCGTAGGTAACACAAAGCATGACATGTCCCAGTGCAGGTTTTTGAGGACCTAGACTTTTTAAGTGAGCTTTAATAGTTTTAATAATTTTATTTGTAGTAATTTTCACGTTTTCTTACCACTAACTAACTCTGGCTTCTTGATAGCATGAATAACATGACCTCTGTATTTTTGCAGTGGAAATATGAGGAGAGTACGATTACTGAAACAATGATCAGTGCAATTGCTGCAAAATATACAAATGAGAGAAAAGCAAAACTTCTGAATAAAGATGTAGGTCTTCTCAATAGGTAAGATTTGTGGAAAACCTCAATCTCAAAATAATGACCGGACATGGAAGATCCATATGTTTTATATTTTTAAGAATGATTTTCAGATGGATGCTGAAGTGCAGTTGACCTTCATGAATGTCCATTGGCCTGTCCCAGTGTTATCAGCATCCTCTAAGCATTAGACTAGTTGATGAGCCTGGTTCTGATCACGATTTTAGGGAAACATATAGTGGGCAGCGTCTCAGCATTTTAAATGCGCTGATGCTAGTCAGTGTCAACCACATGGACCCCTCCTGCTTCACAATCAAAGGCCCCAGCCTGTGTTGGAGCAGCAGCATCTTTTTCTTAGTCATAAAGAACGTCTTGCATCAGCGGTTTATGGTACACCATCATAGCAGCTTAATATTCTCAGTATTTTCTGTGATCCGTTTTCATTGTTAATATAGTACTTGAAGATTATTTTACAAAATGAATAAAACAGCCAAGGTTAACTCGTGGCTTGATTTTCACTATATATCTGTTTTTTTTATATTTTATATATTATAATATTTATTATATGTTAAAAGGCTTTCACCTAGAACATTGTGTAACGACTAGCTTCCTGTAACTCTTCTTCTGGCACTTTTTTTCAATCACAGTTGCACTTTTGCAGTCACGCTTTGTTGATCTGCTTAAGGTAAAACTACACACCTGAACTGAAGAGGTAGGGAACATATAATTTGTAAAGGGGAACATTATTGGAATAATGCTCATGAGAAACTGCCAAGTCCTTATACAATCAGTCAAAGTACAAGAACTGAGAAAGTGAACTCATCAAATTGCTCACAAAATCATGGTATTTACAGCACAGGAAACCATTCAGCCTTTTGCCCCCTCCATTACCTGACCTTTCTTCATACCCTTTTAAACTTTCCTTTTCAAATATTTATCCAGTTTCCTTTTGAAAACTATTTTAGATTCTGCTAGCAGCATTGTTTTTAATGGAGCATTCCACATGCTAATGACCCAAGCAAAAAAAAAAACTGTCTTAACCTCACTCATTCTTTTTAGTGAGGATCTTAGAATTATGCCCTTATCTATTGACTTGCTGATGAGAGACCCCTGTTTTCCCTTCTTCTGCTATTGTAGCTGGATGAATCCCGACATGGCTGAGAGTGAGATGAGTGATTTTGTGATGTTTCGTAGGAGAATTTTAGATATATTAGTTTGGCTAAAGAAAGACAGAATTATGACTTTTGAACCCAGTTGCAGTGTGATTCAGCAGCATGCTGGGAACCTGAAAGATTGTAGTGGGCTTTTAATTCAACCATGGTATTAGCATCCTGGTTCCGGGTTTCCTGACCAATTAGAGTGGGTGGATGTGATGCCAACCCGCACTTGATCATTCAAACTTCACAATTTAAAGGGACCCAGGAAGTGGTCAGAATGAATTTTTGGGACAGAGACAGCAACTGCATGGATGGAGTCTCAGAAACTCAATGTGTTAAGGCTGTCCCTGGTTCTTGGAGGCATCCCTAGAGGAAATGGGCCCGCAGACAAATATTCTTCAGAGCAGATAGGAGGAAGAGGCCAGCCTCTTGAACCACACAGGCATGGCTGGAAGTGGCTGAGAAGGTGAGCAGTAGGAGAGTGTTCTCTCACTCATGGATACTGTGCTGAAAGAGGTTCAGTTACCTCATCAGGGCCGGAAAGGTGAGTGACATGCCACATTCAAGTGCAAACCCCCTCATTCTGACTTCCTCAGCATTTTCCTGCACAGAACCCCTTAACACATCTTACAACTCTACCCATTCCTCTTTCTCAAGGCATCCATAAATCCCCATTTGCACACTGACACTGACTCTCACCCTTATCTTGTTGTCCATCTCGTTCATCCTCCACAGTTGCCATCCACAAATGTTGTTCTTTCACACTCAAAACATTCCATTTCTCACACTCACAACTTTCTTCATTCCCTCCACGCCAGATTACCATGAAGAGGCAGTAAACCGGGGTCACTATTCAATAATTGTCACCCTGACCACTGCGGAGGAGGAGGCAATGGTGAGCAGCAGATTTGTGGGGTGCATGGCCATTGGAGTTCGAAAGATGGGTAATTTCCCAGATTCCTGGTGACAGAATTAGATATCACACAACCACACGGCACACAACAATTAGTCATGTTGACTTGATGCCATCAGTAACTGAAATATGGTCATTTGCACAATGATGACTTTGAATCCCTTCCGCATGTCAGTTCTAACTCAGATCTTTCATCTCCCAAAGGTGTTTCAAGTGCCATGGAGGAGCTGGTGCAGGAGAAGGCCGAGGGCTTCTCAGAGCAGGTTGTACACGGCTCATGCACACCCAGCACATGCACAGATACAAACGCCTTGCTGGAGCCTATGAAGCAGGTAGATGGGTTGTCACATAGTGAGACATAGATAACAGGTGACCAGGAGCAGGTGTTCGAGGCAGGGACAGCAGTGGAGGGTACCCATTGGAGGATGCAGGACCCTCTGTGTTTTGCTCAGCTGGACGTAAAGGCTAAACCTGGGGGGTCATCCAAAAAAGGTAACTTGTGGAGCAGCAGCAGAAAATGTGTGAGTTTCTGTCAGCATTTCCAGAGGCATTGTGCATGATTGGAGAGAGTTTGGAGGAATCCATCTCCAATGTACTTTGGGACCCAAAGTAGTAATCTCTCAGATGAGATAGTTGGGGCAAATGTAGAGGTTAAAGCAAGCAAGTCCAGTAGGCAGGCTAGGCAGGGGCAGGACAGGGAGCGTGGAAGGTCTGGTAGGCTAAACTGCATTTACTTTAATGCAAGAAGCCTTACAGGTAAGACAGATGAACTCAGAGCATGGATCGGCACATGGGATTGTGGTATTATAGCTATTACGGAAACGTGGTTGAGGGATGGGCAGGACTGGCAGCTCAATGTTCCGGGATACCGATCTTTCCAGCGTGACAGAGGTGGAGGTAAGAGAGGAGGGGGAATTGCACTATTGATTAGGGAGGACATCACGGCAGTACTTAGAGAGGATATCCGGGGGGGAATGTCCAGCGAGGCCATATGGGTAGAACTTAGAAATAAGAAAGGGGTGATCACTTTAATAGGATTATACTATAGGCCCCCCAATAGTCAGAGGGAAGTGGAGAGGCATATATGCAGGGAAATCACAGATAGGTGTAGGAATTATAGGGTTGTAGTAGTAGGTGATTTTAACTTCCTTAATATTGACTGGGACTGCCTTAGTGCCAAGGGATCAGATGGGGAAGAATTTGTTAAGTGTGTCCAGGATAGTTTTCTGAAGCAGTATGTGGAAGGCCCTACTAGACAAGGGGCTACACTCGACCTCCTCTTTGGAAATGAGGATGAGCAGGTGGTTGATGTGTCAGTGGGGGAGCACTTTGGGACCAGTGACCATAACTCTATTAGCTTCAAGATAGTTATGGAAAAGGATAGGACTGGTCCTCAGGTTGAAGTCCGAAATTGGGGGAAAGCTAATTTTGATGGCATCAGACAGGAACTCTCAAAAGTTGAATGGGGGAGGCTGTTTAAAGGTAAAGGGACGTCTGGCAAGTGGGAGGCTTTTAAAAATGAGATAGGAAGAGTTCAGGGCTGGCATGTTCCTGTTAGATGGAAGAGCAAGGCTGGCAAGTTCAGGGAACCTTGGTTGATGAGGGATATTGAGGGTCTGGTCAGGACAAAAAAGGAGGCATATGTCAGGTTTAGGCAGCTGGGATCGAGCGAGTCCCTCGAGGAGTATAGGGGATGTAGGAGTACATTTAAGTAAATTAGGAGGGCGAAAAGGGGCCATGAGATTTCCCTGGCAGATAAGATAAAGGAGAATCCTAAAAGAGTAAAAGGGTAGCTAGGGAGAGAGTAGGTCCCCTTAAGGTTCAGTGCGGCAATCTATGTGTGGAGCCATGTGTGGGCGAGGTCTAAAATGAATATTTCTCGTCCGTATTTACCGTGGAGAAGGTCATGGAAGCTAGTGAGTTCAAGGGAGGGAACACCGATATCCTGGAGCATATCAACATTACGAAGGAGGAGTTGTTGGAGTTTTTGAAGCGCATTAAGGTGGATAAATCCCCAGGCCCTGACCAGGTGTATCCTAGGATGCTATGGGAAGCAAAGGAGGAGATTGCTGGGACCTTGGCAGAGATTTTTGTTTCATATTTAGCCACGGGTGAGATACCGGAAGACTGGAAGATAGCTAATGTTTTCCCTTTACTTAAGAAGGGCAGCAGGGATAAACCAGGGAACTACAGGCTGGTGAGCCTTACATCAGTGGTGGGAAAGTTATTGGAAGGGATTCTGAGAGGCAGGATTTATATGCATCTGGAAAGGCATGGTCTGATTAGGGATAGTCAGCATGGCTTTGTGCGTGGGAATTAATGTCTCACGAATTTGATTGAGTTTTTCGAGGAGGTGACCAAGAGGATTGACAAGGGCAGGGCGATGGATGTTGTCTACATGGACTTTAGCAAGGCCTTTGATAAGGTCCCGCATGGTAGGCTGGTCCAGAAGGTTCGAACACATGGGATCCAGGGTGAGCTAGCAAATTGGTTACAAAATTGGCTTGGTGATAGGAGGCAGAGGGTGGTAGTGGAGGGTTGTTTTTCAGATTGGAGGCCGGTGACCAGTGGTGTGCCGCAGGGATCGGTGCTGGGCCCTCTGTTGTTTGTCATATGTATTAATGACTTGGATGTGAATGTAAAGGGCATGATTAGTAAGTTTGCAGATGACACCAAAATTGGTGGTATGTGGTGGACAGTGAAGAAGGTTGTCTCACATTACAACAGGATATAGATCAACTGGGAAAGTGGGCAAGGGAGTGGCAAATGAAATTTAATGCAGACAAGTATGAAGTGATGCATTTTGGGAAGTTAAACCAGGGCAGGACATATGCAGTGAATGGCAGGGCCCTGGGGAGTGTTGTTGAGCAGAGAGACCTTGGGGTGCAAGTACATAGTTCCCTGAAAGTGGCAACACAGGTAGACAGGGTGGTGAAGAAGGCGTATGGCATGCTTGCCTTCATTGGCCGAGGCACTGAGTACAAGAATTGGGACGTCAGGTTACAGTTGCACATAAATTTGGTTAGGCCGCATTTGGAGTACTGTCTGCAGTTCTGGTTGCCGCACGACAGGAAAGATGTGATTAAGCTAGAGAGGATGCAGAAAAAATTCACAAGGATGTTGCCTGGTTTGGAGGGCTTGAGTTATAAAGAGAGTTTGGATAGGCTGGGTCTGTTTTCCCTGGAGCGAAGGAGGCTGAGAGGGGACATGATAGAGGTATATAAAATTATGAGAGGCATAGATAGGGTAGATAGCCAGAGTCTGTTTCCCATGGTAGGGGTGACTAAAACTAGAGGGCATAGATTTAAGGTGAGAGGGAGGAGGTTTAAAGGGGATCAAAGGGGTAAATATTTCACACAAAGAATAGTGGGTATCTGGAATGAGCTGCCTGAGGAGGTGGTGGAGGCAGGAACAGTAGCGACATTTAAGAGGCATCTAGACAGGTACTTGAATGAGCAAGGCATAGAGGGATATGGAATTAATGCAGGCAGGTGGGATTAGTATAGATAGACATTATGGTCGGCATGGACGCGGTGGGCCGAAGGGCCTGTTTCTATGCTGTATGACTCTATGATTCTAAAACTTGAGTGGCATGATGTCTCAGGCCTTTCTGCTGATGCCCACTTTCATGAAAAGAGTGGTCACTTGCATGGAGCATCAAAGGTGGTAGGCCATCAAGTGCATGCTGGCCCTCACCAATGGCCTCCACATTCAGGGCTGAATTTAGTGAGCGGCCGACTCGGAAGTGGACGTGGGCAGCCGGCCCACTGATATTGCTCAGTGGGTGGCCACTTTGCATAATGCAGGCGTGGGGTCCGGTCAATCATGTGGTGGGGGTGGGATGCGAGATGCTGAATATGGCCTTGGATGACTGCAGAGCAGGTGCTGGCACCATATTTCAAGCTGTGCCAGCCTGCTTGCATTGCTGCCTTGGATTCTTTTGTTGCTTGCTTTTCAAAACTGAGACCAGTGTTGCAGTGACTCTGCACCTCCCACCTCCAGAGACTGATCTCGCAGAATGGCAGAGGCAAGACATAGAGTGACCCCACGGTTTTGTGATGCCTCCCTCTAGATTCTCCTCCAGACTGCAAGGGAAAGGCGAGAGGTGTTCTTCTCCAGTGTTGGCAAGAAGAGGTCCCCCCTCCTGGCCAAGCAAGCCTTGATGGAGATATCAGAGGAGGTTAGCAGCTGTGGGGTCACCCCCAGGACATGGGTACAGTGCTGCAAGAGGGTCAGCGAACTCCTGCGTTCTGCCAAGGTTAATGCTCCATACCTCTCTCCTTTTTAATAATTGCATGTGGCTACGGAGGAGGAAGTGGACATGGGGAGGGAGGCACTACAACTGCACTGGCAGAGAACGTTAGACATTACTTCATCGTAACAGATGCATGGCTGCATCTCGGCCATGTCTTAGGCATGTGGCGCATGGCTTCCTCCATCAAGAGATTGGGGACCCTCATGGAGAGCCAGATCCCACAAATGAATGCAGAGCTGCACACCTGACACCTGACCTGGACACAGCAGTGGCAAGGTGAGTCTTCTCCAGCTCCTCGTCCTTCTCTTGTCAACAGGAAGGTTCAGGAAGGCCTTGAAAGGGAGGAGGAGAGGCTGACCTTCACAGCTAGGGGCTCCCCTCAGGGTGCTCTGCGTGTGGACACCGGCTCCTCTGCCCTTCTACCAGTGAACCTAGCTTCAGCAGCCACGACACTTAAGAAGAGTCCAGCACCAGTCCAGGAAACCTTCAGGCAGTCGGGGCCCTCCAGGCCTTAAGCAGCCAGGGATTGGCTGCCGAAGTCATCACAGGCCATAGAGCTGCATGATCAGCAGCTTGCCTCCAGCTCAGCTGCTGGCGATGGGTTCACATCTTTAGAAGCACTAAAACATATGAAGAAAATCACCTGGAGACACTTGGTGACTCATGGGTGTTAGAAATTTGACATCATATCAAGTTCTTTTGTTCTACCAATTAACTTTCATTGTGTATAAGTGATTATTCTATCATGCATTAATTGTGAGCTGACTTAACCTTTCTGCCTAAGTGGAATGCCAATGTAGGCACAGACCTCATTAGAATATGATCTCCATGGGCCATAACACATGATTCAGCTAGGCCAGGGTTGTCCAGCATACCGCCCACGGATGCAAACTGTACCCTGGTCGTTCTTCATCCTCCCCAGAGGAGATGAAAAATTCCGCATTGTCAGACTGGCTTTTAAAAAAGATCGCAAGTCAGTTTCACAGCTGACAGATCCTGACATCGAGAACAGCAGTTTCTGAACTTCGGACAGATTTGGGGTTTTCTAGCAGCCTTTTAAAAAAAGGCAATTGAGTCTCATCTTCAGCAACCCAAAGGCCTGCTTGATAGTCGCTCGGATGGAGTCATGGCCGTTCTTATACCTCTCCTCTGCTGCATTACCAAAATACTTCACAGGCGTCAGTAACCAAGTCATCAATGCGTAGCCTTTGTCCCTGAGAATCCATCCTTGAAGGCGAGCGGGGGGCTTGAAAAGCAGTGGCACCTGGTACTGTTGAAGTCTGTAGGCATCGTGGCTGCTGCCCAGGAAACAGGCACACACCTGCAGGAAACACTTTCAGTGGTCACAGACCTGTTGAGCTTTGATTGAATGGAAGTCCTTCCTGATAATGAAGGCTGCTAGCTGGTCCGTGTAGGCTTGATGGCCACATGCATGCAATCTATCACACCTTGCACCCAGGGGAACCCATAAAGGCCCCAAATCCAATGGCCCTCTTAGCCTGACTGTCAGGGTCAGTCTGGTAGCGCTCATAGTCACTGGGCATTGGTCATCTCCTTGATGCAGCGGTGGACTGCTGCCTGGGAGACCCTACACATGTCCCTGGTGGATCCTTGGAATGATCCAGACATATAAAAGTTGAGTGCCACTGTGATCTTCAGGGCCAAGGGCATAGAGTGACCCCCGAATCCCATAGGTCACAACCCGTCCTTCAGCAATGATGGCCTCCCTGGAGAGCCTTAGTCTTCGCTGACAATGCCACTCAGACATTTGAAGGAAGCTGATTCAAGTCCATGACACTCTCTGGCGCAGGGGGGCCCTACTTGGCATGGCCTGCTACTGCTGCACTTGTTGTGGAGCTTCATGCGCAGACGGAACTGCCTACTGGGCCTCCCTCCTTCGGAGGCGCCACATCGCTCCACAAGTGTCCAAAAAGACAGGGTGTATGAGACCCATGCCAGGTGATCAATGGGCCTCCAGAGTGCTGTCGACCCTGCCTTGGCAGCTGTGCTTTTGCTATTTCTTCCGACAGACTCCTTAATGGCCCTCAGTGCCCACCCTTGTTGATAGCCGACTCTCTCATCCAGCTGTATCGGCAGCCAAATATCACAAACAACAGTTTGGTCACCCGATACAGCCACCCAAACCCTAGCCCCCACTCCCCCTGCAGACCACTGGAGATCCTGTTGAGCCAACACTCCCAACATGAGACTCTGTTCCCGCTTGCAGAGCAACTGAGACCGCGACATCCATTGCAGGGCGTACCACAATATTTGCTTACAATGGAATCCGATCCCCCCTCTTCCCCTATGCAGTGTTGGTCATGGCTGCCTACCCGTCACAGCACTGAGGCCTCACCTCGTTTCTGCCAGCTTTTAGTGGTCGAGAATCAGGAGGTACGTGAGGGCCGCCCATTGTCCACTTAATCCCAAGCCCCCCCTCCCTTGAATTGCGATGAATTATATGCTGATGTATTAAAAGTAAGTGCTCGACAATTTAAATTACTTTCCTGTCATGTCAGGAAACCGCCTTGGTGCTTTCACTGACTAAATCCAGAACTGACGTCACGACGCCGGATTTGTGTGCCAATGTTTCCGACATGATTCTTCAGCACCCCCCGCCCCACCCACAGCTTCAGTCACAATTCAAATGGCTGCACTAAATTTAGCCTTCAGTCTGCCAGTTTGAAAAGAATGTAGAAAAATTTTGCCTTGGCTGTTCAGCAGCTTGCTGAATTGCAGCAAAGTGCTCTTCAGCTCTTGGCCAGCAAGGAAATGTGGGTGGCCCATGAGAGGGAAGATGAAAGTGGGGACTCTGATGAAAGCACTCACACTCATCTTCCCTTGCAGTCCCCTTAGTCAGAGCCTCACATGATGCTTCCTGTCCTGATGACTGATTTTCAGACAGTTGGGAAACCCACGAGTTGGCAGTGAAAGCAAGAATCCTGGGTTAAATCCTTGGCAAATTGGCTTTTTGCATATTTAAATCTGAGACCTACCTACCCCACAGGTGCAGATGAGGTAGTCTTCAGCAGGGCCTTCACAAGTTCCAAAACCCAGAGGACATAGGCTCCGAGATTCTCGACAGTCAGAGCAGGAGAATGAACAGCCTGCCTCCATTCTACTGGAGCCATAGGGATAGTGCCGCATAGGAGTAATAGAAATAGGAAGTGTAAAGATTTGTTTCACAAGGGAAATCGCTTGGGTGTTTAAAAGTCTGTTAATGTGTCGATTTTATTATCAACATTTATTCCCCAAAATCTTTATTTCTTCTTTGGCATCCTTGTCTCGAGAGACAATGGGTGAACGCCTGGAGGTGGTCAGTGGTTTGTGGAGCAGCGCCTGGAGTGGCTATAAAGGCCAATTCTAGAGTAACAGACTCTTCCACAGGTGCTGCAGAAAAATTTGTTTGTCGGGGCTGTTACACAGTTGGCTCTCCCCTTGCGCTTCTGTCTTTTTTCCTGCCAACCGCTAAGTCTCTTCGACTCCCCACACTTTAGCCCCGCCTTTATGGCTGCCCGCCAGCTCTGGCAATCGTTGGCAACTGACTCTCACGACTTGTGATCAATGCCACAGGACTTCATGTCGCGTTTGCAGACGTCTTTAAAGCGGAGACATGGTTAGCCAGTGGGTCTGATACCAGTGGCGAGCTCGCTGTACAATGTGTCTTTGGGGATCCTGTCATCTTCCATGCGGCTCACATGGCCAAGCCATCTCAAGCACCACTGACTCAGTAGTGTGTATAAGCTGGGGATGTTGGCCGCCTCGAGGACTTCTGTGTTGGAGATACGGTCCTGCCACCTGATGCCAAGTATTCTCCGGAGGCAGCGAAGATGGAATGAATTGAGACGTCGCTCTTGGCTGACATACGTTGTCCAGGCCTCGCTGCCATAGAGCAAGGTACTGAGGACACAGGCTTGATACACTCGGACTTTTGTGTTCCGTGTCAGTGCGCCATTTTCCCACACTCTCGTGGCCAGTCTGGACATAGCAGTGGAAGCCTTTCACATGCGCTTGTTGATTTCTGCATCTGGAGACAGGTTACAGGTGATAGTTGAACCTAGGTAGGTGAACTCTTGAACCACTTCCAGAGCGTGGTCGCCGATATTGATGGATGGACCATTTCTGACGTCCTGTCCCATGATGTTCGTTTTCTTGAGGCTGATGGTTAGGCCAAATTCGTTGCAGGCAGCCGCAAACCTGTCACTGAGACTCTGCAGGCACTCTTCAGTGTGAGATATTAATGCAGCATCGTCAGCAAAGAGGAGTTCCCTGATGAGGATTCCATACTTTGGTCTTTGTTCTTAGACGGGCAAGGTTGAACAACCTGCCCCTTGATCTTGTGTGGAGGAAAATTCCTTCTTCTGAAGACTTGAACGCATGTGAGAGCAGCATGGAGAAGAAAATCCCAAACAGTGTGGGTGCGAGAACATAGCCCTGTTTCACGCCACTCAGGACAGGAAAGGGGTCTGATGAGGTGTCGCTATGCTGAATTGTGCCTTTCATATTGTCATGGAATGAGGTGATGATACTTAGTAGCTTTGGTGGACATCCGATCTTTTCTAGTAGTCTGAAGAGACCACATCTGCTGACGAGGTCAAAGGCTTTGGTGAGATCAATGAAAGCAATGTAGAGGGGCATCTGTTGTTCGCAGCATTTCTCCTGTATCTGACGAAGGGAGAACAGCATGTCAATGGCCGATCTCTCTGCACGAAAGCCACACTGTGCCTCAGGGTAGACGCGCTTGGCCAGCTTCTGGAGCCTGTTTAAAGTGATTCGAGCAAAGACTTTCCCCACTATGCTGAGCAGGGAGATTCCACGGTAGTTGCTGCAGTCACCGCGGTCACCTTTGTTTTTATAGAGGGTGATGATATTGGCATCGCACATGTCCTGAGGTACTGCTCCCTCGTCCCAGCACAGACAAAGCAGTTCATGTAGTGCTGAGAGTATAGCAGGCTTGGCACTCTTGATTATTTCAGGGGTAATGCTGTCCTTCCCAGGGGCTTTTCCGCTGGCTAGAGAATCAATGGCATCACTGAGTTTCAATTTTGTTGGCTGTACGTCCAGCTCATCCATGACTGGTAGAGGCTGGGCTGCATTGAGGGCAGTCTCAGTGACAACATTCTCCCTGGAGTACAGTTCTAGGTAGTGCTCAATCCAGCAGTCCATTTGCTTGCGTTGGTCAGTGATTGTGTCCGCTGATATAGATTTGAGGGGGGCGATCTTCGTGATGGTTGGCCGAAAAGCTCTCTTAATGTCATGATACATTCCTCTGATGTTTCCGGTATCTGAGGCCAGCTGAATATGACTGCATAGGTGTTGCCAGTAGTCATTTGCACAGCGCCTGGCTGTTCTTTGTGCAGTGCTATGGATGTTAACTCGCTGGGGGCTTTCTTGTAGTTCAACAGTGCAAATGTGCTTAGCGGCTATGACAGGTTCCAGTTCTTCAAAATGAGATTGAAACCAGTCTGCATTCCTCTTCGCATGTTTGCCACAGGTGGTCAAAGCTGACTCATAGATGGTGTCTCTGATGTGCGCCCACATGGTCTCAGCATCCCCTGTGGGAGTGTTTTGAAGGGCTTTTACAAGTGAATTTAGAAATTTTTGTAACAGCTGTGGATGAGAAATTCTGCTCATGTTGATGCGCGGGTGGCCCTTCTGCTTGGAGTGAGGCAGCTTCTTTGGTTTGAGTCTAACCTTGCTGCACACCAGGGAGTGGTCGGTGTCGCAGTCCACAGTGTGGAAGCTATGTGTGATTTGAACACTGTTCAAGGAGGCTCGCCTTGTGACGATGAGGTCCAGCTGGTGCCAACGACGCGATCTTGGGTGCCTCCATGAAACCTGGTGACAGGGTTTAGTGTGAAAGAACAAGTTGGTGATGCAGAGGTTGTGATAGGTACACAACTCAAGCAGTCTCTGTCCATTCTCATTCATCCTTCCAACGCCATAGTGCCCAAGGCAGGAGGGCCATGACTTATGGTCAGCCCCAACCCTGGCATTAAAGTCCCCCAGCAGGAACAGGTGTTCAGTGTTGGGGATGCTGCTAATGATGTTATGGAGTTCCTCGTAGAACTGGTCTTTAGCTTAAGGTGGGGAGCAGAGTGTTGGAGCATAGATGCTGAGTAGGTGTACTGGACCAGAGGCGGTGAGCAGTCGGATGGACAATATGCGTTCCGAGCCATTTGAGGGAGGCTCTATCATGCTGAGCAAGGAGTTTCTGATGGCGAAGCCCACTCCATGCTGTCTTGGTTCTTCAGGATCCATACCCTGCCAGAAGAAGGTGTAGTCTTGCACTCGCAGGGAGGCGTGTCTCCTGAAGTGCTGCAATGTCTATATTGAGTCTACTGAGGTCGTTGTTAATGATGGCGGTCTTCTGAGAATCGTTGATTTGTGTAAGGTCTTCCAACAGGCCAGGACACATAGTTCTGACGTTCCAGCTTGCAAAACGAAGGGCTGGTACCTTCTTTCCTTTTTTCGTGCTGTTTGGTGAGGTGTTGCAGTCCACTTTTTAGGCAATGACCCTGAGCTCCAAGCACCCATTGAAGCAGGTGGACTGTGACGGGACAGAACTTTATTGACCGGGGGCTGCCCGGTTTGAGGCGGGCGGTAGCTGTCCAGTGAGGTGCGATGACCTCTCCCACTGACAAAGGCAACCTGTGGCGCCCAATCTCTACGCAATTGAGCTGGACTTATAACCCGTAACTGCTGCCTTCCATGTTGTTTCGGTCGCTGTGAGGCAACTATGGAGTGACCTCTCCATGGCGCATGCCTGGGCGAATGTATGGAGGTTGACAGTTGCCCAAGCGTAAAAGCCCCCCTCTTGGCCTTTCTGGTGGGGTCCAAAGGAGTGCAGAGCACGACGTTTGGCACCGGTATGGCTGCAGGAACTGCCAGAAACACGCAAAAGGTGACACATGACCGCCTACGGGCTTCTGCTCCGGATTTTCTGTTAGGGTTTACTCCCTTAGCCTTGGTCTCTCCCGAGACACCCACAAGGCAGTGGGGTTGTTAGGGCCCCTCCACAGTGGTAGGAGGATGCCGGTGGGAGGAGGGGGACGGGTGGAGGGAAGGGGGTGCGAGGGGGAGCTGGGAAGGGGTCTGTAAGGGGGTGGGGGCGGGTGCAGGGGAGGGTGTGGGGGAGGGGGCTGCGGGGGACGGTCAGCTGGGAGA
This sequence comes from Heterodontus francisci, assembly GCF_036365525.1. Taxonomy (NCBI): domain Eukaryota; kingdom Metazoa; phylum Chordata; class Chondrichthyes; order Heterodontiformes; family Heterodontidae; genus Heterodontus; species Heterodontus francisci. The sequence continues at coordinate 15,779,389 of NC_090386.1, read as the reverse complement.
GTGGAGCTGGGAAGGGGAAGGGGAAGTGGGGGGGAAGGGGGGGAAAGGGTTTGCAGGTCATAAACCATTTCATCAGTTCCCACCATCGACGCCGGGAAAGCTCATCCGCGTCCTCCGCGAGGTGAGCAACAGCCTCGGGCATTGGTACCAGCAGGAATTCGCCGACATTGCGCTGCAGATGCTCTCCGAGCCATCTCCCACGGGCGCTTTGAAGTTGTGGCTAAGGAGCCGTTCGTGGCTTTTTACGTGTTCGGGGCACCTTTTTCTCAAGGCGTCCCGTCTGTGATAGTCTTATTTCCCTTCAGTCCTGCTGCTCCTTCTTCTCTACAATGGACTTATCGCACGCCGTGGCCGCGGACACTCTGGATGGTGTAGACAGCAGGATCGAAGATCAAAGTATCACCAGCTGTACTTTGCAATTTCGTCCGGATTACCATTTCAAGTCTGTATTATCCATTCACCTCTACTGTTGCCTGTCACTTACCCAGTGGCCTTCAGCCTTGAGGAAAATGGTATGACATGCAGAAGACAAGCAGCAGGTGTCAGTGAGATGAAAGTACTATTGACTGTGGGAATGCTTTGTGTTTGGGGGGTAGGGTGGGGCTTAGTGGGTTCAACATTGATGTGCCAAGTGGCTGCACATCATGTTAGCGGCACTATGCCTATGTAAGTCTGTCAGATTGATCTCTGGCTAGGTGAGTGGCTGCAAAGATCTTTGCCACATCAGGCTGCTCCTCATCCTCCTGTGGTTCCTGCTTTCCTCTCTTTGTCTGAAGATGCAGAGTGCTCCTCACCTTCCTCTTCCTGCAGCTCCAGTCCTCGTTGCTGTGCTATATTGTGGAATTGTGTATCATTCTGAACACCCTGGCTGGTGCATACTAAAAGGAGCATCTTCAGCAATCCAATAGCTTGTTCAGTGACCACTCTTGTGCTCATGTGGCTTCCTTGTACCTTCCCTGTTCATCATAACCTCCTTGTTTTTGTACTGTATGCCTCTGTTTATAAAGCTCAGGAACCTTTGTCTTTTTAACCACTTTCTCAACCTGCCCTGGCATCTACAATGATTCTGCACATATATCATCTCATCTCTCTGATCCTGCATCCACCTTGGAATTGTAGCAATTATTTGATATTACCTTTCCTCAGTCTTCCTACTAAAATATTTCACTTCACATTCCTCTGCGTTAAATTTCATTTGCAGTGTGTTCACCCACTTCACCAGTCTGTCCATGCCCTCTTGACGTCTCACCATCCTCCTCATAGTTCGCAATACATCCAAGTTTTGTGTCATCTGCAAATTTTGAAATTGTACCCTGTGCACCCAAGGCTCGGTCATTAATATAGATCAAGAAAAGCAGTGGTCCTAACTCTGATTCCTGGGGAACCCCACTGTATACCTTCCTCCAGTCCAAAAACAATCCTTCACCACTACTCTGTGTTTGCTGTCACTCAGCCAACTTTGTATCCATGCTGCCACTGTCCCTTTTATTCCATGGGCTTCAACTTTGTTGACAAGCCAATTATGTGGCACTTTATCAAATGCCTTTTGGAAGTCCAGGTGTACTACATCAACCACATTACCCTCATCAACCCTTTCTGTGACCTCATCAAAAACTCAATCAAGTTATTTCAACATGATATATAGTCCGGACTGGCTTTCCTTAGTTAATAAACGCTTAATAACCGAAGAAATAGGAGCAGGAGTAGGCCATTCAGCTCTTCGAGCCTGCTTCGCCATTCAATGAGACCATGGCTGATCTTCTACTTCAGCACAATTTTCCTGCCTATACTCGTATCACTTGATGTTTTTAATATGTGTTTAATATATTGATCTCAGTCTTGAACATATTCGATGTCTGAGCCTCCACAGCCCTCTGGGGCAGAGAATTCAACAGATTCACCCTGCTGTAAGTGAAGAAATTCCTCCTCATCTCAGTCCTAAATGGCCTGTCCCTTATTCTGAGACTATGTCCCTTGGTTCTAGATTCCTTGGCTAGGGGAAACAATCCTTCCTGCATCTATCCTGTCGAGCTCTGTAAGAATTTTGTATGTTTGAATAAGATCACGTCATTCTTCTGGAATAAAGGTCCAGTCTCTTCCCACCTACATCCGTGACTCTTCTGACGCCCTACGTCATTTTGACAATTTCCAGTTTCCTGGTCCCAACCGCCTCCTCTTCACTATGGACGTCCAATCGCTCTACACCTCCATCCCCCACCAGGATGGTTTGAGGGCTCTCCGCTTCTTCCTGGAACAGAGGCCCAACCAGTCCCCATCCACCAACACCCTCCTCCGCCTGGCTGAACTTGTTCTCACATTGAACAACTTCTCCTTCAACTCCATGCATTTCCTTCAAGTAAAAGGTGTCGCTATGGGTACCCGCATGGGTCCTAGTTATGCCTGTCTTTTTGTGGGATATGTCGAGCATTCTTTGTTCCAGTCCTACTCAGGCCCCCTCCCCCAACTCTTTTTCCGGTACATTGATGACTGTATCGGTGCCGTTTCCTGCTCCCGCCCCAAACTAGAAAACTTTATCAACTTTGCTTCCAATTTCCACCCTTCTCTCATCTTTCCATGGTCCATCTCTGACACTTCCCTTCCCTTCCTCGACTTCTCTGTCTCCATCGCTGGGGATAGGTTGTCTACCAATATCCATTATAAGCCCACTGACTCCCACAGCTACCTCGACTACACTTCTTCACACCCTACCTCCTGTAAGGACTCCATTCCATTCTCCCAGTTTCTCCGTCTCCGACGCATCTGCTCTGATGATGCTACCTTCCATGACGGTGCTTCTGATATGACCTCCTTTTTCCTCAACCGAGGATTTCCCCCCACTGTGGTTGACAGGGCCCTCAACCGTGTCCGACCCATTCCCCGCACCTCTACCCTCACCCCTTCCCCTCCCTCCCAGAACCGTGACAGGGTTCCCCTTGTCCTCACTTTTCATCCCACCAGCCTCCATATCCAAAGGATCATCCTCCGCCATTTTCGCCACCTCCAGCGTGATGCCACTACCAGTCGCATCTTCCCCTCCCTTCCCCTGTCAGCATTCCGAAGGGATCGTTCCCTCCGCGACACCCTGGTCCACTCCTCCATTACCCCCACCACCTCGTCCCCGTCCCAGGGCACCTTCCCTTGCAATCGCAGGAGGTGTAATACCTGCCCATTTACCTCCTCTCTCCTCACTATCCCAGGCCCCAAACACTCCTTTCAGGTGACGCAGCGATTTACTTGTACTTCTTTCAATGTAGTATACTGTATTCGCTGCTCACAGTGTGGTCTCCTCTACATTGGGGAGACCAAGCGCAGACTGGGTAACCGCTTTGCGGAACATCTCCGCTCAGTCCGCAAGCAGGACCCTGAGCTTCCGGTTGCTTGCCATTTCAACACTCCCCCCTGCTCTCATGCTCACATCTCTGTCCTGGGATTGCTGCAGTGTTCCAGTGAACATCAACGCAAGCTCGAGGAACAGCATCTCATCTACCGATTAGGCACACTACAGCCTGCCGGACTGAACATTGAGTTCAATAATTTCAGAGCATGACAGCCCCCCACTTTACTTTCATTTTCAGTCATTTTTAGTTATTTTTTCTTCCCTTTTTTTTTGCATTCCTTTTTACATTTTTTACAATCTTTTTTTGCATTTATTTCATTTCATCTTAGTTTGTTCAGTTTGCTTACCCACTGTTTTTTTCAGGTTGTTTTTCTTCAGGTTTGCACTTGCTGATGTTCAATATTCAGTATATTCACACCTAATCTGTACTAATGCTTTGTCTTTCAACAGACCATTAACATATTGTTTGCCTTTGCTCCGTGACCTTTTGGTCAGCTATGTGGCCTGGTCCAATCTGCACCTTCTCCTTTGTTATCTCTTGCCCAACCCCCACCTCACTTGTTTATAATCTGTGACTTTTCTAATATTTGTCAGTTCCGAAGAAGGGTCACTGACCCGAAACGTTAACTCTGCTTCTCTTTCCACAGATGCTGCCAGACCTGCTGAGTGAATCCAGCATTTCTTGTTTTTGTTCCAGTCTATTTCATCTTTTCTCAATCCCTCAATCCCTGGAATTACTTTAGTCAACCTTTGTTTCTCTCTCTCAATGGCAAGTATATCTTAGGTAAGGAGAACAAAACTGCACACAATAGTCCAGGTGCAGTCTCACCAAGGCTCTATATAATTGCAGTAAGACATATTTACTCCGATGCTCAAATCCTCTTGTAATAAAGGCCAACATACCATTTGCCTTCTTAATTGCTTGCTGTACCTGCAAGTTAGCTTCCGGTAACTCCTGAACAAGGACACTCAAGTCCCTTTGAACTTCAACATTTTCCAGTCTCTTGCCATTTAAGAAATACTCTGTATTTCTGTTTTTCCTACCACATTGTATTCCATTTTCCATGTTCTTGCCCATTCACTTAGCCTCTCCAAATCCCCTTGCATTCTCCTCACAACTCACACTTCCACCTAGATTTGTGTCATCTGCAAACTTGAAAATATTACATTTAATCCCCACATCCAAATTATTGATATAGATTGTGAATAGTTGAGGACCAAGCATTGATCTTTGTGATGACTAATCACAGCCTGCCAAACGGAAAATGACCCACTTATTCCTACTCACTGTTTTCTGTCTGTTAACCAGTTCTCAATCCATGCCAGTGTATTCCTCTCAATCCCATGTGCTCTACTTTTGTTTACTAACCTCTTGTGCGGGACCTTATCAAAAGCTTTCTGAAAATCTAAATATACCACATCCACCAGTTCCTTTTATCTGTTCTGCTGGTTACATTCCCAAAAAACTCCAACAGGTTTTTTAAACATGATTTTCCTTTCATAAATACATGTTGACTCTGCCCAATCCTACCATTACTTTCTAAATGTCCTGTTATCACATCCTTTATTATGGATTCCAGCATTTTTCCTACGATTGATGTTAGACTAATAGGTCTGTAGTTCCCCGTTTTCTCTCTCCCTCCTTTCTTGAATAGTGGGGTTACAATTTCCACCTTCCAATCTTCAGGAACTGTTCCAGAGTCTACAGAATTTTGAAAGATGACCACCAATTCATCTACTATCTCTACAGCCACCTCTTTTGACACCCTGGGATGTCGATCATCAAGTCCTGGGGATTTATCTACTTTAAGTCCCATTAATTTCTACGGTTTTTTTTACTAATATTAATATCTTGCAGTTCCTCATTTACACTAGTCACTTGAATCTCCATTATTTCTGGGAGGATTTTAGTATTTTCCTCTGTGAAGATAGACACAAAGTATTTGTTTAGTTTTTCTGCCATTTCCTTATTCCCATTGTAAATTCTCCTGACTCCACTGTAATAGACCCACATTTGTTCTTGCTAATCTTTTCCTTTTTACCCATCTATAGAAGCTTTTACATTTTTTTATATTTCTTGCTAGTTTACTCTCATTCTATTTTCCTTTTCTTAATCCTTTTCTTGGTTCCCCCTTTGCAGAATTCTAAAATGCTCCCAATCCTCAGGCTTACCTTTTTTTTGGCAACTTTATACACATCTTCCTTTGATCTAATACAATCCTTGATTTCTTTAGTAGTCACAGTTGGAAGACTGTCCTTGCTGGGTTTTTGTGCATTAAAGGAATGTACTTTTGTTATATACTATGTATTAGTTCTTTAAATGTTCGTCATTGCTTGTCTACCACCATACCTTTTAACGTTGTTTCCCAATCCACCATAGCCAATTTGCCCTTCATACCTTCATAATTTCCTTTGCTAAGTATCTTGATCTTTAGACTAAGGTCATCTCTCACTCCAGTACTAATGTCCTCTTTAATTAACAGAGCTTCCCCCCCACCTTTTCCCAGCTTCCTGTCCTTCCTGAATGTCATATACCCTTGGATATTCAGGTCCCAGCTTTGGTTTCCTTGTCGTCACGTCTCTGTAATGGCTATCAGGTCATACCATGTGACTTTTTATTTGAGATAACAATTAATCAGTTTTATTGTGAATGCTGTGGGCATTCAGGTACAGAGCCCTTAATTCATAGAGTCATAGAGTCGTACAGCATAGAAACAGGCCCTTCGGCCCACCGCGTCCATGCCGACCATAATGCCTATCTATGCTAATCCCACCTGCCTGCATTAATTCCATATAATAAAAGCAAAATACTGCGGATGCTGGAAATCTGAAATAAAAACAAGAAATGCTGGAACCACTCAGCAGGTCTGGCAGCGCCTGTGGAAAGAGAAGCAGAGTTAACGTTTCGGGTCAGCGACCCTTCATCGGAAGGGTCCATTAATTCCATATCCCTCTATGCCCTGCTCATTCAATGTTTCATTCAGTGTTTTACTGTTGTAAACTCTGGCCCGATCTGCTGGCACACTCTAAGTTTACAATCACTGACCCTTCCTGCCATACTCTGATTATCATTACATTTATTGCTACCTTTATCTATTGCCTTGTCATTTCCCCTTAGTTTGCTCAATCTTCTCCTACATGATCCCTTCCACCCGCCTCTATTTAGTTTAAAACCCTCTCTAATTCCTTAGTTAAATGACTCTCTAGAACATCGGCCCCAGCGCACTTCAAGTGAATGGACAGTACTGGTGCCAGTACCCACGAACCGGAACCCACTTGTCCCACACCAGTCTTTGAGCCACACATTCATCTCTGTAATCTTATTTACCCTATGCCAATTTGCACGTGGCTCAGGTAATAATCCAGAGATTAAAACAAAAAGTGCTGGAAATACTACAGGCAGCATCCATGGAGAGAGAAGCAGAGTTAACGTTTCAGATCACTGACCTTTCATAGCCAGATGGTGTGTGGCTTGGAGGAGAACTTGCAGATGGTGGTGTTTACATGCATCTGCTGCACTTGTCCTCCGAGGTAGTAGAGGTCTCGTGCTGTCGAAGGAGCATTGGGGAGCATTCCAAAGGGATCGTTCCCTCCGCGACACCCTGGTCCACTCCTCCATCACCCTTGACACCTCGGCCCCTTCCCATGGCACCTTCCCATGCAATCACAGGAGGTGCAATGCCTTCCCTTTTACTTCTTCCCTCCTCACCATCCAAGGCCCCAACACTCCTTCCAGGTGAAACAGTGATTTACTTGTACTTCTCTCAATTCAATATACTGTAGTCGCTGCTCACAATGACCAAACGCAGATTGGGTGACCGCATTGTGGAACACCTCTGCTTGGTCCACAAGCATTACCCTGAACTTGAATTACCCTGGTTGCTTGCCATTTTAATTCACCACCCTGCTCTCACGCCTATACTTCTATCCTCGGCCTGCTGCCAGTGTCCCAGTGAAGCTCAACACAAGCTTGAGGAACTGCACCTCATCTTCCGATTAGGCACTCTACAGCCTTCTGGACTAAATATTTGGTTCAAAAATCTCAGATCATGAGTCCCATTATTGGCTTATTTATTTTCATGTCTTTTTATTTTTTTTTAATGCTGTGCTAGTCTTCAACTTGTTTTTCATGTTTTTGCTTTTGGACAGATCTGTTCATTATTCTGCCATTATCACTCTCTCCGGACTCATGCTTTGTTTTTCACTACAACTATTTATTTGCATTCTGTTCCATGAAAACTCGGTCATTTCATCGCTCCCCCCTCCTATCATAGACCTTCCCTCTTGTTCTTCTTCCGCTCTCCCCCCTTTGACTTGCTCAAAGACTTCTACATTTCTAATTTTTGCCAGTTCTGATGAAGGTGTCATAGACCTGAAGTGGTAACTCTGTTTCTCTCCACACAGATCTAGAATTGGACTGTTTAGCCACCAGTGAGCATGCCAGCATCAATAGAGCCAAATCTTCCCTTCATTTTGATCTGCGAAGAACCAGCCATCATTAGTCCTGTATTGTAGCTTCACCTTATTTTCGGTGTACCTGGTGCTGCTCCTGGTATGCTCTCCTACACTCCTTGAACCAAAGTTGATCCCTTGGCTTGATGGTAATGGTAGAGTGATGGATTTGCCAGCCATGAGATTACAAATTGTGGTTGAATACAATTCTGCTGTTGCTGATGGCTCACAGCGCCTCTCGGATGCCCCGTTTTGAGCAGCTAGATCTGTTCTGAATCTATTCCATTTAGCACTGTGGTAGTGTCACACAACACGATAGAGGATATCCTCAATGTGAAGACCGGACTTCATCTCCACATGGATTGTGCAGCGGTCACTCTGCCAATACTATCATGGACTGATGCATTTTCCACAGTTAGATTGGTGAGGGCCAGGTCAAGAATGTTTTTCCCTCTTTTTGGTTCTCTCACCACCTGCTGCAGGCCCAGTCTGGAAAATATGTCCTTTCAGGACTCGGCCAGCTTGGTCAATTAAGGTGCTACCTACCCATTCATGGTGGTGGACTTTGAAGTCCGCCACCCAGGATACATTCTGTGCCCTTCCTTCCCTCAGCGCTCCTTCCAAGTGGTGTTCAACATGGACAAGCACTGGTTCATCAGCTGAGGGAGGGCGGTAGATGGTATTCAGCAAGAGGTTCCCTTGCCTATATTTGATCTGATATCAAGAGACTTCATGGTTCTGGAGTCAACGTTGAGGACTCCCCGGGCCACTCCTTTCAGACTGTATTCACTGTGCCACCACCTCTGGGGGGTCTGTCCTGCTGGTGGGATGATGCTGAAGGTGTCTGGAACGTTTGGTATACGGTATGTTTCAGTGAGTATCACTATGTCTGGCTGTTGCTTGATTCATCTGTGGGGCAGCTGTTCCAATTTTGACACAATTCCCCAGATGTTGGTGTCTCTCGTCAACTGGGCTGGGTGTGCCTAGGTCGATGTTGGGTTTTCAGTCTGATTTTATCCTTTTTTGACTTTTCTGTAGCATTTGACACAACTGAGTGGCTTGCAAGGCCATTTCAGAGGGTAGTTAAGAGTCAGCCACATTGTTGTGGGTTTGAAGTCACATGGGTAAGGATGGCATATTTCCTTCCCTAAAAGAAATTAGTGTACCAGATGGGTTTTTACGACAATCCAGTAGTGTCATGGTCCCCTACTGTGCAACCAGCTTTTTATTCCAGATTTATTAATTAATTGAATTTAAATTCCACCAGCTGCTAAAGTGCGATTTGAACTTTCATCTCCAGAGTATTAGTCCAGGCCTCTGGATTACTAGTCCAGTAACAGTACCACTATGCTACAGCTCCCATGGACTGTTAATTTTGTTCTGGATTATTGTCTCTGAAATTTTTCCCACCATCAAGGTTAAACTGCGTTTATTCTCACAGCCTTTTTTGAACAAGCGTGTGACATTTACAATTCTCCAGTCCTGTGGCACCACTCCTGAACCTAAGGAGGATTGGAAGATTATGGCCAATATGTCCATGATTTTCATCCTTCCTTCCTTCAGTATCTTCAGATGCATTTCATCTGGTTGTGGTAACTTATCACCTTTTAATACAGTCAGCCTGTCCATCTCCATCAATTTTCAGCCCATCCAGTATCTCAGCTACCTCCTCTTTCACTCTGACATGGGTAGAATCATCTTCCTTGGTAAAAACAGATGCAAAGTACTCAATTAGCACCTCAGCCATGCCCGCTGCCTCCATGTGTTGAAACCCTTTTCGGTCCCTAATCAATCCCACTCCTCCTCATGCTACCCTTTTACTGATTAAATGTCTATCGAAGACTTTTGGATTCCCTTTTATGTTAGCTGCCAGTGTCTTCTCATACTCTCTCTCTTTGCCTCTCTTATTTCCTTTTTCACTTCTCCTCTGAAGTTCTTATATTCAGCCTGGCGCTCACTTGAATTATGAAACTGACATCTGTCAAAGCCACCCTTTGCTTCATCTTGCTCTCTATCTCTTTGGTCATCCAGGGAGATCTGGCTTTGGTTGCTCTACCTTTCCCTTCATGGGAATGTACTCTGAATGTCCCCGAACCATCTCCTGTTTAAAGGCGGACCATTTCTCTTTTACAGTTTTGCTTGCCAATCTTTGATTCCAGTTTATCAGGACCAAATCTGTTCTCATCCCACTGAAATTGTCCCACCTCCAATTAAGTATTGGATTGCTCCTTTTCATTTTCTATAGCTAATTTGAACCTTATAATATTCTGCACTGTTCCATAAATATTCCAGTACTGGCACGATCCACTTGACACACCTCATTCCCCAGAACCAGATCCAGCAATGCCTCCTTCCTCATTGTGCCAGAAACATACTGATGTAGAAAATTCTCCTGAACACACTTCAGAAAGTCTTCAACCTCGCTGCTCTTTACACTGTTACTATCCCAATCTATGTTAGGATAATTAAAGATCCCCATTATAACTACGCTATTCATCTTGAACCACTCTAATTTCCCCGCAAGGTTTATCCTCTATTCTTTGCCAATATTTGGTGGCCCATAGAATACACCCAGTAGTGTAATGGTAGCTCTGTTGTTTCTTAACTCTAACCAAACAGATTCTATCCTTGACTGGCCAGGACATCCTGGCTGGAATTTTACGCCGTCCCAGCGGGTCGGATGGTGGCGTGGGGGCGGCGTAAAATTGAGAGGCAGGCTCTGGGAGGCCTACCGACCCCAATTCCGGCTCCGGACAAGTTTACGGAGGTCAGGTGGTGGGGGAGCGGGGGGTGGGAAATGGCCTGCCTGCCCAAGGCCAATCAAGACCCTTCAGTGGCCACTTAAGGGCCCTCACCCGCCTCCACGGGTATTTTACCCATGGCAAGCGGGTGTGCTGGGGACGTGAAAGGCCGCCCAGTGATAGCTGCCGGCCTTTATGCACTACGCAGTGGGGGGGGGAGGGAGGATGGGGGGAGCATGGCAGTCAGTCACAGGATACCCGATTGAGGGCCGCCCCTGCCTCCCAACCCATCCCCGGGACCCAAGACAATCCCCTCCCCACAAAGGACCACTCCAGCTTCACCAGGGAAGGACCAGTCCCCCTGGTGAGGCACGCCCCTACTTACCTTCACTCCTCGATCCATGGCGTCGGCTTGGCTGCAGTCCCAGCAGTGGCGACTGCTCCAGGTGGCACTGCTGGGACTAAGAGCTGCCGGCCGCTGATTGGCCGGCAGCTCACTGAGGCGGGAACTCCTCCCTCAAGTGGGTGGAAGTCCCGCCTCGGGACAATTAAAGCCTGTGGACCCATAAAATATGGGACGGATCCCCAGGTTAGGCGGAAGCGGGTTCGCCATCAACTTTCACGTCGGAGTCCAGCTCCCGTGCATCCACCATAAAATTCCGGCCACTGTCTCTCATGGTCTGTAATATTCTCCGTATTCAATATGTCACCCCTCCTTTTTTTTTTCCTTCCCAATCTTTCCTGAACACCTTATATTCAGGAACATTTAAGATCCAGTCCTGTCCTTTTTTGAGCCAGGTCTTTTTTATCGCCACAACATCACAAGCCTGATCTACGAAGCTCTGTACTTTGACAGACGTGCACAGTAAACCTAATTTAACCTTATTGCATTCCCTCTTAGTCTGACCGCACCTAATATGTTACAAAGACTATCTGTCTCTAGCAATCCTTCTTGCATCTTGTTTCTCCTTTCTGTTGCTACATCCTGGTTTCCATCCCTCTTCCAAATTAGTTTAAACCCTCCCCACCGGCGCTCGCAAGCCGCCCTGCAAGGACATTAAGGTGCAACCTGTCTGGCTTGTAGAGGTCCCACCTCTCCCTGGACCGGTCCCAATGCCCCAGGAATCCAGAGCTCTCCCTCCAGCACCATCTCTCCAGCCTTGATCTATCCGCTCTATCCTTCTATTTCTATACTCACTAGTGTGCGGCATCATGTGTAATACAGAAAATACTACCTTTGAGGTCCTGCTTGCTCGTCTCCTTCCTAGCTCCCTAAAATCTGGCTGCAGGACCTCATCACTTATTTTTAGCTCTGTCATTGATACTGATATGGACCACAACTGCAGGCTGGTTACATCGGAACATAGGAGCAGGAGTAGGCCATTAAGCCTGCCCGCCATTCAATATGGTCATGGCTGATCATCCACTTAAATGCTTTTTTCCCACACTATCCTCATATCCCCTTATGTCAGTTGTATTTAGAAATTATCAATCTCTGCTTTAAACATACTGAAAAACTGAGCTTCCACAGCCCTCTGGGATAGAGAATTCCAAAGATTTACAACTCTCTGAGTAAAGAAATTTCTCCTCAGCTCTGTCCTAAGTGGTTTCTCCCTTATTTTGAAATTGTGTCCCCTGGTTCTAGACTCCCCAACCAGGGGACACATCTTACCTGCATCTACCCTGTCTATCCCTTTGACTATTTTGTCAGTTTCAATGAGATCACGTCTCATTCTTGGATACTCGAGAGAAGACAGGCCTAGTTTCCCCAATCTCTCTTCAGAGGACAGTCCCGACAACCCGGGAACAAATCTGGTGAACCTTTGCTGCACTCCCTCTCTGGCAATAATATCCTTCTTAAGGTCCCTAAGGACCAAAACAGCACACAGTACTCCAGGTGCGGTCTAACCAAGGTTCTATACAATTGAAGCAAGACTTGGCAGGAGGGATGGTAACCTTTGCGAAGAGTCAGAGGAGGGGGGATCAAAGACAAGAACAAAAGACAGTAAGGGAAATAAGAAAAGTGTTAAGCAGAGAAATCAAGGGCCAGAATCAAACAGGAATACAGTGAAAAATAGTGGGAAGGGGACAAGTAATGTTAAAAAGACAAGCCTTAAGACTTTGTGCCTTAACGTGCAGAGCATTCGCAATAAAGTGGATGAATTAATCTCACAAATAGATGTAAACGGGTATGATATAGTCGGGATTACAGAGACATGGCTGCAAGGTGACCAAGGATGGGAAATGAACATCCAGGTGTATTCAGTATTTAGGAAGGACAGACAAAAAGCAAAAGGCAGTGGATTTGCATAGCTGGTTAAAGAGGAAATTAACGCAATAGGGAGGAAAGGTATTAGCTCTGACGATGTGGAATCTGTATGGGTAGAGCTGAGAAACACTAAAGGGCAAAAAACGTTAGTGGGGGTTGTATATAGACCCCCAAACTGTAGTGGTGATGTTGGAATGGCATTAAACAGGAAATTAGAGACGCATGCGATAAAGGAACATCTATAATTATGGGTGACATATAGATTGGGCAAATCAAATTAGTCACAATACCGTAGAGGAGGAATTCTTGGAGTGTACACGGGATGGTTTTCTGGACCAATACATTGAGGAACCAACTAGAGAACAGGCCATCCTAGACTGGGTATTGTGTAATGAGAGAGGAATAATTGACAGTCTAATTGTGCGAAACCTCTTGGGGATGAGCGACCATAATATGATAAAATTCTTCATCAAGATGGAGAGTAACGTAGTTGATTCTGAGACTAGGGTCCTGAATCTTAGTGAAGGAAACTACGAAGGTATGAGGTGCGAGTTGGCTACGACGGATTGGGAAACGTTACTTAAAGGGACGACAGTGGATAGGCAATGGCAAACATTTAAAGAGCGTTTGGATGAACTGCAACAATTGTTTATCCCTGTCTGGCGCAAAAGTAAAATGGGAAAGGTACCAAACCATTGCTTACAAGTGAAATTAGAGATAGCATTAGATCCAAGGAAGAGGCATAAAAATCTTCCAGAAAAAAACAACAGACCTGAGGTTTGGGAGCAGTTTAGAATTCAGCAAAGGAGGACCAAGAGATTGATTAAGAAGGGAAAATAGAGTACGAGAGCAAGCTTGCAGGGAACATAAAAACTGACTGTAAAAGTTTCTATAGGTATGTGAAGAGAAAGAGATTGGTGAAGACAAATGTAGGTCTCTTACAGTCAGAAACAGGGGAATTTATTATGGAGAACAAAGAAATGGCTGACCAACTAAATGCATACTTTGGTTCTGTCTTCACAAAGGAGGACACAAATATCATACCAGAAATGTTGGGGAACACAGGGTTTAGTGACAGAGAGGAACTGAAGGAAATCAGTATTCGTAGAGAAATGGTGTTAGGGAAATTGATGGTATTGAAGGCCGATAAATCCCCGGGGCCTGATGGTATGCATCCCAGAGTACTTAAGGAAGTGGCCCTAGAAATAGTGGATGCATTGGTGTTCATCTTCCAAGATTCTGTAGATGCTGGAACAGTTCCTACAGATTGGAGGGTAGCGAACATAACCCCACTATTTAAAAAGGGACATAGAGAGAAAGCAGGGAATTATAGACCAGTCAGCCTGACGTCGGTAGTGGGGAAAATTCTAGAGTCCATTATCAAAGATTTTATAGCAGAGCACTTGGAGAACAGTGGTAGAATCGGACAGAGTCAGCATGGATTTACAAAAGGGAAATCATGCTTGACAAATCTACTAAAATTCTTCGAGGATGTAACTAGTAAAGTTGATGAGGGGGACCCAGTGGATGTGGTTTATTTGGACTTTCAGAAGGCTTTCAACAAAGTCCCACATAAGAGATTAGCGTGAAAAAAAAAGCGCATGGGATTGGGGGGGCAATGTATTGCGATGGATAGAAAATCGGTTGACAGACAGGAAACAAAGAGTAGGGATAAATGGGTCTTTTTCCGAATGGCAGGCAGTGACTAGTGGGGTACCGCAGGGATCGGTGCTAGGACCCCAGCTATTCACAATATATGTTCATGATTTAGATGACGGAACTAACTGTAATATCTCCAAATTTGCAGTTGACACAAAATTGGGTGGGAGGGTGAGTTGTGAGGAGATTGCAGAGAGGCTTCAGGGTGATTTGGACAAGAGTGAGTGGGCAAATTCATGGCAGAAGCAGTATAATGTGGATAAATGTGAGGTTATCCACTTTGGTAGCAAAAACAGGAAGGCAGATTATTATCTGAACGGCTATAAACTGAGAGAGGGGAATATGCAGCAAGACCTGGGTGTTCTCATACACCAGTCGCTGAAGGTAAGCATGCAGGTGCAAAAGGCGGTAAAAAGGGCAAATGATATGTTGGCCTTCATAGCGAGAGGATTCCAGTACAGGAGCAGGGATGTCTTGCTGCAATTATAAAGGGCCTTGGTGAGGTCACACCTGGAATATTGTGTGCAGTTTTGATCTCCTTATCTGAGGAAGGATGTTCTTGCTATCGAGGGAGTGCAGCAAAGGTTTACCGGACTGATTCCTGGGATGGCGGGACTGACGTATGAGGAGTGATTGGGTCGGTTAGGATTATATTCGCTGGAGTTCAGAAGAGTGAAGAGGGATCTCATAGAAACCTATAAAATTCTAACAGAACTTGACAGGGTAGATGCAGGAAGGATGTTCCCAATGGTGGGGGAGTCCAGAACCAGGGGTCATAGTCTAAGGAGACGGGGTAAACCTTTCAGGACTGAGATGAGGAGAAATTTCTTTGCCCAGAGAGTGGTGAGTCTGTGCTCCCACAGAAAGCAGTTGAGGCCAAAACATTGTATGCTTTCAAGGAGTTAGATATAGCTCTTGGGTCTAAAGTGATTAAAGGGTATAGGGTGAAAGCAGGAACAGGCTACTGAGTTGGATGATCAGCCATGATCATAATGAATGGCGGAGCAGGCTCGATGGGCCGAATGGCCTACTCCTATTTTCTATGGTTCTATGTTAACTACTCCTGTACTCAAATCCTCTTGCGATAATGGTTAACAAACCTTTAGCCCTCCTAATTGCTTGCTGCACCTGCATGCTCGCTTTCAGTGACTTATTGACGAGGACACCTCGTTCCCTTTGTACGTCTACACTTTCAAATCTCTTACCACGACGTCTGAGGAGAGCTCTGTGCTGACGCAGGATTCCCCAGCCAGCTCGGGCCCTCCAGGCCTCACGCTCACAGAGGACGACCGCCAAAGTCATCCACAGCCAAAGGACAATCTGATCAGCAGCCTTCCTCCAGTCAGGCTGTCAGCGCAGAGGTGGCATCGAGAAGGAGCACTCGCAAACATTTTAGAAAAACACCTCGAGACAAATGGGTGACACTACACTGTAAAAAGTTAATTCACTAAATGTTCCTCATGAAGATGTGTGTCGCTTTTACTGTACGACTGACATGTGGCAGCATGTACTGATCGTGTCTCCTCCCATTACAACATTGGTCTTTCAGAACTGCCAATGTACGTAACAACATCATTGCCATGTACCTCTCCTCGGCATAAGTGGTGGGATTTCTCACTCGTATCAGGATTCATGTCTGCAAGGGGTAGCCCTTATCTCCAAGAAGCCATCCCTTGATGTGAGCCAGTTCAGTGAACAGCAACGGCAGCTGGGACTGGTACAGGATAAAGGCATCAGGGCAGCTGCCTGGAAAGCAGGCACAGATTTGCATGAAGTGTTTCCAGTGATCCCATACGAGCTGTACGTTGATTGAGTGGAAACCCTTCTGGTTTATGTATGCAGCTGGTCGCCTAGCGGGCGCCTTGATGGTCACATGGGTGCAGTCAATGACCCCTTGCATCTGTGGGAATCCCGCGATGTTGCCGAAACCAATGGTCCTCTCGGCTTGGCTCTCTGGGTCTGTCGTGAAGCAGACATAGTCACCGGCCCTCCGGTACAATGCATCGGTGACCCTGATGCAGTGATGCACTGCTGACTGTGTGACCCCACAAAGGTCTCCTGAAATGATGCAGAGGTGTAAAAGTTAAGAGCCACTGTTACTTTGAGGGCCACAGGCATAGGATGTCCATCGGGCTGCAGGTCATCGTTCAGCAGAGCACAGAGATTTGTCACCACCTCTCGACATCTCCAGTTGCCTCGGACACTGGCACTCTGACATCTGCAGGTTTGTCATGTGGCGATCTTTCATTGGGGACTGCTGCTGCTGCTGCTCATGACTTTGGCTTCCATGTGAGCTGCACCTGCCTGCTGGTTTTGCCTGCAGTGCATATGGCTCCTCAAGACAAACTGATCAATGAATATAGGGTGCACCATCCCCATGTTGCAATTAAACTCAGTTCCTTCAGAATGATACTGACTGGTACATCATGTGCTTTCAGGCATCAGCTGTGTGGCATTGCAGTGCATTGCTCGTCTTAGCTTCCACTAAGAGTGGTACAATATGACCACATTCAGATTGTATCATTTGCATTGATTGGCCCAGCAGCCAGATTACCTTTAAATGCCTACCGTTTCTGACAACCTCCCCAAACACAGGGTTCCTGGAGTGCCATTGCTCCTTCACTCACACAAGCATTTTACGGAGGGAGGGTACACAGTAAGTCCCTTGATGCCTGCAGAATTGTACCCCTAGTCATACCATCGCCCCTCAACTCTACACGTATGCACAGTTATGCCCCCCGTAATTCCATCCCCCCTCCCTGCACACATATGCAGAGTTGAGACCCAGCTCACGAGACCTACCTTCACAGGCTCCGAGCACTGTAACCTCTTTATTATTTTATTTTTTATTATTTGGAGATACAGCACTGAAACAGGCCCTTCGGCCCACCGAGTCTGTGCCGACCATCAACCACCCATTTACACTAATCCTATATTCCTACCACATCCCCACCTTCCCTCAATTCCCCTACCTATACTAGGGGTAATTTACCTATCAACCTGCAAGTCTTTGGCTGTGGGAGGAAACTGGAGAACCCGGCGAAAACCCACGCAGTCACAGGGAGAACTTGCAAACTCCGCACAGGCAGTACCCAGAATTGAACCCGGGTCGCTGGAGCTGTGAGGTTGCGGTGCTAACCACTGCGCCACTGTGCCACCTCTGTCCCAGTAGCTTTTATTAGTCGGGAACAGGATGGCACCTGATAGACGCCTGTTCACCAGAATATGCAGACTGTTGAAGAAGAGGCAGCGGAATGCATAATGAGGCAAAGTAAGTAGCGCTTTGACTATTTATATTGGGCTTCTGCCACCAAGTAGCGGGGAGGCTGCCCCAAGGCCTTGCCATCGCCAGTAATAGGGACAGGGCCTTCCCGGCAGGGATCGTGATGGGCCTCTCCCAGAGGCATTTTCCGGCCCCACCTACCACGACCCCCGACGTTGGGGGGCCAGTAAAATCCAGTCCATCGAGTAATTTATGTCACAGAAGGAGGCCATGCGGCCCACTAAGTCCATGCCAGCTCTCCACGAAGCTATGCTGTCAGTCCCACTCCCCGGCTCGATCTCCATAGCCCTGCAAGTCTACTTCTCTCAGGTGGAAATCCAACTTCCTCTTGAAGTCATTGATCGTCCTCACTTAATGATTTGTGACATCACCCTACGTTTAAGATGAAGCCCCCAGGTTCTGGATTCCCCCACCAGAGAAAATAGTTTCTTTTCTATCTGCTTTCATAAATCCCTTTATCATTTTAGACACCTCAATCAGATCACCCCCTCAACCTTTTAAACTCAAGGGAATACAAACCAAGTTCATGCAACCTGACCTCATAATTTAATCCTTTAAGCCAGTGTCCTTCTGGTGTATCAGCACTGCATCACCCTCAAAGGCCAGTATTTCCTTCTTGAGGTACAGTGGCTAGAACTGAAAACAATACTCCCAATTGGCTGTGAGAATGAAGCATAACTTCCACCCCTTTATATTCCAGCCAGTGAGATAAAGGTCAACTTAAAAGCAAGAGATACTTAAAGTGAGATAAAGGTCAATGCTCCATTAGCCTTTTTAATTATATTTTTGTACTTCTCCACTAGCTTTACATGATTTCTGTACACAGACCCCAAACTCTGCTTCTCTGTCCACAGATGCTGCCAAATCTGCAGAGTATTTCCAGCATTTCTTGTTTTTATCCCAAAATCTCTCTGCTCCTTCACAGTTCCTAACCTCTTGCCATCACAAAAGTATGCTGATTTGTCTGTCTTGTATTCAAAGGGAATGATCTCACACTTCCAACACTGAATTCCATCTGTAAAACTTTTGCTCACTCACTGGGCCGGGTTTTACCATCCCCCTGATGTCCGGATTGTGGGAGCTGGAAAATGCCTCTGTGAGAGGCTCGCCACAGGCCTAAACACCGGGAAGGCCCAGCCCAATATTGCTGGCGGAAGCAAGGCCTCGTGGTGGCCACTCGGCCATGGGAGCCAAATTTACATATTGTTACGACTGACCACTCATGTCATAGCTCCCAATCAAAATATACGATTCTGATTGTGGTGGGAGAAACGCTCTGTTAATTCAATCCCATTGCTCCACAGATCGCCTAACATATCATTTTAAACTTTCCAAATTAAAGAAAGACCCAGCCAAATTGTACCATCTATTAACCCCCGAATGAGGCTAACCAAACCAGGTGTCCTTAAATCAACAAATTAACTCTTTAATTAGAAAAAAACTAGATTCCTAATCACTATTTAGATATAAACAACATTAAAATAGAAAAAATTAGAGTCCTTGCAGATTTACGCTCCTGCCGGATGTGGAACAGTTGCTTCAAGGTTGCTTGAAGTGCTCACAGCCGTCCAATGGGAAAAAAAAGGTTCTTCAACAGTAGAACAGTGCGTAGTCTAATTCAGAAGTTGAAATTGATGCTTTCCTTCTCCAGCGATAAATTTCAATAATTAACAACTTGCAAACACTTTTTAATGAATCAATTTGGCTTTAGAATTTTTTGAGAGATAAAAGATTGTCACAGTATAACTTCACTTTAAATTATCAGAGATCTCTGTTTTGGCTTCACTTTTTAGAATTTTGAGAGAAAATAATAAACAGACTAAATTTTCTTCCTTCTGTTTAAATAGTCTGAGAGTCCTCCTTTCAGGTGCTAACTCACAGCTGTCTGTCTGTTTCTCTGAGTTCGAACAGTCTGTTTCTACTATAAGCCAGTTCAAAGTTAAATTGTAACAATGTGTCTCTCGATCTCTGGTCCTGAATGGCTGTATCCCAGCAACGAGAATGCAGTCTTTGACTCACAGTCTCCGAATGGCTGTATCCTGGGGCAACGAGAATGCAGAATGCATTCTTTGACTCAGTTTTTAGAGCTTGCTGCCGTAAAGCAGTACTTCTCCCTTTCCAGCCTTAAAGGCACACCATATTCTTCCCGAAAACAAAATACAGGATCATAACAATATTTTAAAAATGCAAATTACTGAATTAAATACTTACCCGCTCCTGCCATCTGTTCTGGTGTCATATTGGAGCCGCACCATCAGATCACCGGTCGGTGATGTTAGGTGGAAAACTGGTGGGAAGGGGAGAGCAGGTAAGTTTCTCAGTGTGGGATGGGGGTGAGCAAGGTAAAACTAATTTCATTGGTCAAGGAGCTTGTGGGAAAGGTTAAAGATTTAAGTTTGTGAACTTTGGGGGGAAGGTCAGGTGCACAAGGTCAGTATTTTGGGCAGGCTTAGGGCAACAAATTAATTGTTTGGTCATTGGGAGTGGGAGAGGGGCTTTAAACATTTCTTTAAAAATTCAAATTAATTGTAAGGACTTGAAGCCCTTTTACAATGGCATCGGTGTTTGCGCAATGGCACCAGTCGTTTAAATGAGCCACCATGTTTTATATCGCGGAGGCTTCAACCTGAACGATTCGCCTGAGTGGGTTGCTATAGTTTACATCCGCTGCTTATCTCGGTGGTGGACATCTAAAATTCAGCCCACTTAGTCTATCAGTGTACCCAATGATCTTTCTGCTCCAATCTACATAGATTACTGTGCTTCCTAATGTCGTATCATCTGCAAACTTGGATATGCCACTCTCTATTCCTTCATCCAAATGACTGACATAGATGATGAATTTCTGAGGCCCCAGAACAGATCCCTGGAGAACGCATATCACATTCCACGAATCAGAGAACAATCTTTTATCCCTACTCTCTGTCTCCTCTATTCCAATCACTTATCAATCCATGTCACAGGGTTCTATCCAATTTTGCGTGCTGTCATTTTTGCTAAGAATCACTTGTGTGGAACCTTATCAAATGCCTTCTGGAAGTCCAATATAGACAACATCCATATACATTTCTCTTGTTCACCATGTTAGTGAACTCAAACAATTCAGTCAGATATGACTTACCAATCACAAATCTGTACTTGACTCTCTCTAATCAGCTCATCCCTTTGCTCACACCCAGCAGGAGGAGAACTGGATTGTTGAAACTACCCCTATGCAAACTGTTTTACATTTCACATTTTTGTTGTTTCTTTCTGATTTTCTAGATCTGAACTTGATAAATCACAATCACTTGGTCAAAATCAGCAAAAGGTTAGTACATAAAATGACTGTCAAAGGTTTATTTTGTTTTAAGGTTTTTGTTAGCTATTTCTACTAAATACATTTTTTCATCTAGGAAAATTATGCTTTTATTTTCAAGTTGGGAAGATCAAATTAAAATTTCTAAATGAAGAAATGTATCACCATTTGTTTTTAATGACTTATTCCATTTTTATTTAATCCTCGTGTGTGGATCAAAACAGTATTGTCCAGTTAAGAGGGAACAACATTTGAACAGCAACTTCAATGCAGGAAAATGTCCCAAGTTGCTTCACAGAAGCATTATCAGGCAAAAATTTAAACCGAGACAGCATAAGATACGATCGACAATGACTGGGGAAGAAATGGGGGATGTTCAAGGTCAGGGGCACAGAGTTTTCGGTAGATTGTAAGGTTCAAGGAGATTACAGAGATACTGAGGGGTGAGCCCAAGAAAACATTTAACTGAATATTAGAATTTGAAATTTGCGGAGTTGTGGGAGTGAGAACCAATGTAGACCTGCGAGCACAGGGGTATTTGGTGAGTGGGACTTGATGTGGGATAGAAGATGGGCAGCAGAGTTTTGGATGAGGTGAAGTTTATGGAGGGTGGAGGATGAGAGGCTGGCCAAGAGAGCATTGGAACAGTTGAGGTGACAAAGGCACATATCAGGTTTACAGCAGCAGATGTGCTGAGGCAGGGGTGGAAATGGGTGGATTTGGAAAAGGAGGATATTTCTGATGCCCTCAGCTTTGAGTAAAATAGGATGTCAAGACTGCAAGCAGTCTGGTTCAACCTGAGACAGTGACCAGGGACAAAGATGGAATTGATAGGCAAGTTACAGAATTTGGGGTGGGCACTAATGACGATAGTTTTGATTTTGTCAATGTTTGATCGGAGGAATTACAGCATGACAAATCAGAGGCAGTGGAGGCAGCAAGAGAGGTAATGGTGATGTAGAGCTGGGTGTCATTAGCACACATGCGGAATTTGACATTTTTTTAGATGATGTCACTGAGGGACAGCATATAGATGAGAAATAGGAGGGGGACTCCAGAAGTAACAGTACAGGAGTGTGAAGAGAAGTTGATTCTCTGACTATCACAGAACAGATAAGTGTGAAACCAGGGGAGGGCATCTCACTTATATAATATAAAAACAAGAAATGCTGGAACCACTCAGCAGGTCTGGCAGCATCTGTGGAAAGAGAAGCAGAGTTAACGTTTCGGGTCAGTGACCTCCTCCTTTGTGAAGACACAACGAAAGTATGTATTTAGTTTAATATAATAAGTTCTGAAGAAGGGTCACTATCCTGAAATGTTAACTCTGCTTCTCTCTCTGCAGATTCTGCCAGACCTTCTGAGTATTTCCAGCATTTCTTGTTTTTATTTCAGATTTCCAGCATCTGCAGTATTTTGCTTTTATTTATGTATTTAATTTGTCTGCCATTTCTTTGTTCCCCATTCTAAATTCCCCCGTTTCTGACTGTAAGGGACCCACATTTGTCTTTATTAATCTTTTTCTCTTCACATATCTATAGAAGCTTTTACAGTCAGTTTTTATGTTCTCTGCAAGCTTACTCTCATACATTATTTTCCCCTTCTTAATCAATCCCTTTGTCCTCCTTTGCTGACTTCTAAACTGCTCCCAATCCTCAGATTTGCTGCTTTTTCTGGCCATTTTATATTTCTCCTCCTTGGATCTAATACTATCCCTAATTTCTTTTGTAAGCCACGGTTGAGCCACCCTTCCTGTTTTATTTTTGCGCCAGACAGGAATGAGCAATTGTTGTAATTCATCCATGCGCTCTTTAAATGCGAGCCATTACCACTGTCAACCCTTTAAGTAATATTCCCCAGTCTATCATATCCAACTCGTGCCTCATACCTTCATAGTTTCCTTTATTTAGATTCAGGACCCAAGTCTCGGAATCAACTCTCACTGTCCATCTTAATGAAGAATTCTACATGTTATGGCCGCTCCTCCCCAAGGGACCACGCACAACAAGATTGTTAACTAATCCTTTCTCATTACACAATACCCAGTCTAGGATGGCCTGTTCTCTAGTTGGTTCCTCAATGTATTGGTCCAAAAAACCATCACGTACGCACTTCAGGAATTCCTCCTCAACAGTATTATTACTAAAATAAAAGCAAAATACTGCGGATGCTGGAAATCTGAAACAAAAACAAGAAATGCTGGATTCACTCAGCAGGTCTGGCAGCATCTGTGGAAAGAGAAGCAGAGTTAACGTTTCGGATCAGTGACCCTTCTTCGGAACTGACAAATATTAGAAAAGTCACAGATTATAAACAAGTGAGGTGGGGGTTGGGCAAGAGATAACAAAGGAGAAGGTGCAGATTGGACCAGGCCACATAGCTGACCAAAAGGTATTATTACTAATTTGGTTTGCCCAATCTATATGTAGATTAAACTCACCCATAATTATAGTTGCACCCTTATTGCATGCGTCTCTAATTTCCTGTTTAATGCCACCCTTTACATCAGCACTGCTGTTTGGGGGTCGATATACAACTCCCACCAATGTTTTCTGCCTCTTGGTGTTTCTTATCTCCACCCGTACAGATTCCATATCAGGATTCTCTGAGCTAATATCCTTCCTCACTATTGTATTGATTTCCTCCTTTCCCTTTTTGCATCTCCTTCCTAAATAGTGAATACCCTTGGATGTTCAGTTCCCATCCTTGGTCACCCTGCAGCCATGTCTCCGTAATCGCAACTATATCATATCCATTTACATCTATTTGCGTGGTTAATTTGCCTACCTTATTGTGAATACTCAGCGCTTTAAGGCACAATGCCTTTAGGCTTGTCTTTTTAACATTCTTAGTCAGCTTAGCATTATTTCGCACTATGGCCCTATTTGTTTCTTGCCCTTGATTTCTATGCCTTCCACTTTTGTCTTTTTGTTTCCTGTCTTTCCTTTCTATCCTTGTTTCTTCCTTCTCAGTCTCCCTGCTCAGGTGTCCATCCCCCTGCCATTCTAGTTTAAATCCTTCCCAACAGCACTAGCAAACTCCCCTGCGAGGACATCGGTTCCGGTCCTGCCTGGGTGTAACCCATCCCACTTGTACAGGTCCCATCTTCCCCAGAACCAGTCCCGATGTCCCAGGAATCTAAATCCCTCCGTCCTGCACCATTCCTCCAGCCACGCATTCATCTGGTCTATTCTCCTGTTCCTATACTCACTAACACTTGGCACAGGAAGTAATCCTGAGATTACTACCTTTGAGGTCCTGCTTTTTAATTTAGCTCCTAACTCCTTAAATTCATCTTGCAGGACCTCATTCCTTTTTTTACCTATGTCGCTGGTATCGACATGAACCACAACCACTGGCTGTTCACCCTCCCCCTTCAGAATGTCCTGCAACCACTCCGAAACATCCTTGACACTAGCAGTAGGGAGGCAATATACCATCCTGGAGTCTCATTTGCAGTCACAGAAACGACTGTCTGTTTCCTTTACAATTGAATCACCTATCACTATGGCTCTCCCAGTATTCCCACCCCCCCCCCCCCCCCCCACCGCCCCCCTACCTCCTGTGCAGCAGAGCCATTCCTGATGCCACGAACTTGGCTGTTGCTGCTTTCCCTTGGGAGGCCATCTCCCCCAACAGCATTCAAAGTAATATATCTGTTTGAGAGGGGAATGGCCACAGGGGACTCCTGCACTACCTGCCTGCACCTACTACTAGTCACCCATCCCTTTTGTGCCTGTGCAGCCATTACCTGTGGTGTGACCACTTCGCTAAGCCTCAGCATCACGGATGCTCCACAGTGAATCCATCCACAGCTCCAGCTGTGCAATGCAGTCAACCATAAGGTGCAGCTGGATGCACTTCCTGTGCACATGGTTGCCAGGGACACTGGAATTGTCCCTGATTTCCCAAATAGCGCAGGAGGAGCATGCCACGGGGCTGAGCTCTCCTACATGACTTACCCTTAGATTAAGCTCCTTAGTTACTTCCTTTAATTTAGAGTACTAATTACGCTAGGGACCTTATTCCACTCCAAACACTACCTACAACCACCTAAAGTCCCTACCTTTACTTTTACTTCAGCTACTGAAAGTAGTAAAAAAGGTTAGAAATACCTACCTGTTCCTACTTACCTATCAGTTGCTTCTCCTTGCAATGCGTCACTTTCTGAACTGTGACATCAGTCGTGGAACTCTCTCGCTGTCCCTGTGAGAGTGTGTTCGAGTATGCCTCTTTTAAGCTGCTGGAACTCCCGCTCACCGGTGCTTGTCCCCTCGCAGGTCCACCTTGTTTGCCAATCTTGCTGTCCATTTATTTTCCCAAGTTCTATTTTCAGTCCCTCAAAATTGTTTCTTCTTTCCAAACTATTACTCTGCTCTTCATTTTTTTTTATTCATTCGTGGGATGTGGGCTAGGCCAACATTTATTGCCCATGCTTAATTGCCCTTGAGAAAGTGCAGGTGAGCTGCCTTCTTGAACTTCTGCAGTCCTTGGGGTACACCAATAGTGCTGTTAGGAAGGGAGTTCCAGGATTTTGACCCAGTGACAGTGAAGGAACGGTGATATAGTTCCAAGTCAGGATGGTTTGTGGCTTGGAGGGGAACCTGCAGGTGGTGGTGTTCCCATTCATCTGCTGTCCTTTTCCTAGGTGGTGGAGGTTGTGGGTTTGGAAGGTGCTATGGAAGGAGCCTTGCTGAGTTGCAGCAGTTAATCTTGTAGATGGTACACACTGCTGCAACTGTGCCTTGGTGGTGAAGGGTGTGAATGTTAAAGGTGGTGGATGTGGTGCCAATCAAGCAACCTGCTTTGTTTTGGATGGTGTCAAGCTTCCTGAGTGCTGTTGGAGGCGCACCCATTCAGGCAAGTGGAAAATATTGCATCATACTCCTGTCTTGTGCCATGTAGATGGTGGACAGGCCATTGAGGAAACAGGAGGTGAGTTACTCGCCACAGAATTCCCAGCCTCTGACCTGCTCTTGTAGCCACAGTATTTATATGGCTGTTCCAGTTCAGTTTCTGGTCCATGGTAACCCCAGAATGTTGATAGTGGGGGATTCAGCGATGGTAATGCCATTGAACGTCAAGGGTAGATGGTTAGATTCTTGTTTGCGATGGCCATTGCTTGTCATTTGTGTGGTGCGGTTACTTGCTGCTTATCCGGCAGGATATAGCCAGGATGTTGTCCAGGTCTTGCTGCATCTGGGCAAGGGCTGCTTCAGTATCATGCATATGTGCTTCTCAGTTATTATCTTGAAGAGTTTTATGGCCATTATTGCTGAGATGTTCCCCTAGTTTGCTTCTTTTATCTGCTCTATTTCATTCCCATTATTAGATCCTGTAGTGAATCCATTCTTGTTGGGCTTCTAACATTGCATTAGAAAGGAGTCCTATGCATGTTATTGGAACTCCATTCCCTTATTCTCTTTACCTACCTCTTCTGGACAATTAATATCAGGGTAGTTGAAATACCCCATGATTATTATTCTATGTTATTTACACATTTCCCTCACTCACTTGCATATTTCGTCCTTCATTTCCCTTCCATTATTAGGTGGTCTGTCAGCTATCCCAAATAGTGTGGTTGATCCTTTTTCTCTAAACATCTGGATTCTGTTTTCATCTGGCTGCTAGCCACATCTCTTTTTCCTACTGCCGTTATGTTATTCCTAATAAATACAGTTAATTCCACCTCCCCTTTTTCCCCCTCAAACTTTTCTATATATGTTCTACCCTGCAATGTTTAATTCTCAGTCCTGAGTTTTCTGTAGCCATGGGTTTGTTATCCTTTCTATGTCTGGTTCCTCTAGAGGAGATGTCTGGTAGAGGGATGGTGATTGTTGCTCTGTTGGCATAGTCCAAGGGGACAGCAGTGGAAGGGTGATTGGTATAGGGAGGAGGTTGTTAAGATTAGCCACTTGCAGGAATTGTTGGACTGAAGATTCATGAGAGAGGAGGCATTTGGTGTTGCTGCTTGAAATGAAAACAGGTGCCTCATTGAACCGTTTCGAAAATGCCAAGAGGAAGTAGTGGTAGCTGTAGCTTATTCAAGGGCAATTCAAAGCTTTGCTGGTATAAGAAAGTGGGAGTATATTTGGTTCGGGGTGGGGAATAGCAAAGCCTGACTACTTGTGAGGGGAGAAATGAAAGGATACATGTGAGTGACAAGGAGTGGAGACTGGAGAAATGAACCAAGAGTTCAATACAGAAGAATTAGGAGCAGGAGTAGGCCATTCGGCCCTTCAAACCTGCCCCTCCATTCAATAAGATCATGGCTGATCTGCCCCAGACCTCAACTCCTCTTTCGTGCCAGCTCCTCCTAGCCCTCAACTCCCCGATATTTCAAAAATCTATCTACCGCCTCTTTAAATACTTTCAGTGATCTAGCCTCCACAACTCTCTGAGGCCGAGAATTCCAGACATTCACTACCCTCAGACCTCAGAGAAGAAATTCCTTCGTATCTCAGTTTTAAATGAGTGTCCCCTTATTCTGTAACTATGTCCCCTAGTTTGAGATTCCCCCACTAGTGGAAACATCTTCTCAAATTCTACCCTGTCAAGCCCCCTCAGAATCTTGTACGTTTCAATAAGATCATCCCTCATTCTTCCAAACTCTAATGAATAAAGCCCTAATCTGTTTCGCCGTTCTTGATAAGTCAACCCCTTCATCCCAGGAATCAGCCTCGTGAATCTCTTTTGAACTGCCTCCAATGCCAGTATATCCTTTCTTAAATATGAGGCCCAAAACTGTACACAGTACTCCAGGTGCGGCCTCACCAACACCCTGTACAGTTGTAACAAGACTTCACTATTTTTAACTCCAACCCCCTAGCAATAAAGGCCAAAATTCCATTTGTCTTCTTAATTACTTGCTGCACTCACATGTTAACTTTTTGTGTTTCATGCACAAGAACACCCAGATCCCTCTGTGCTGCATTTTTTTGGAGTCTCTCTCCAGTTAAATAATAGTCTGCCTTTTGATTCTTCCGACCAAACTGCATGACCTCTCACTTTCCCACATTAAACTCCATCTGCCAAGTTTTTGCCCACTCATTCAACCTATCTATCTCCCCTTGCAGATTCCTTATGTCCTCACTACAACATGCCCTCCCACCTATTTTTGAATCGTCAGCAAATCTGGATATATTACACTCTGCCCCCTCCTCTAAGTCATTAATATAGATAGTAATAACTGAGCCCCTAGGACTGATCCTTGTGGCTCTCCACGAGTTACGTCTTTCCAATCTGAAAAAGACCCATTAATCCCGACTCTCTGTCTTCTGTGAGTTAACCAATCCTCAATCCATGATAAGACATTACCCCCAAAACTGAGCTCCTATCTTGTGCAATAATCTTTTATGTGGCATCTTATCGAATGCCTTCTGGAAATCTAAATACACTACATCTACTGGTTCCCCTTTATCAACTCTGCTTGTTATATCCTCAAAGTACTCTAGCAAATTTGTCAAACATGATTTCCCTTTCACAAAACCATGTTGACTCTGTTTGATTATATTAAGCTTTTCTAAATGTCCTGCTATTTCTTCCTTAATAATGAGGCACCTGTTTTCATTTCAAGCAGCAACACCAAATGCCTCCTTTCTCACGAATCTTCACTGCAGCAATACCTGCTAGCAGCTAATCTTAATCATAATTATTATTATTAACACGATCAAGTCAGGAAGAAACAAGAGGGATAAAAACAAGAAATGCTGGAACCACTCAGCAGGTCTGGCAGCATCTGTGGAAAGAGAAGCAGAGTTAACGTTTCGGGTCAGTGACCCTTCTTCGGAACCCTTCCACAGATGCTGCCAGGCCTGCTGAGTTGTTCCAGCATTTCTTGTTTTTATTTCAGATTTCCAGCATCCACAGTATTTTGCTTTTATTTTAGAAACAAGAGGGATCTGGAATTAATCAGCTTGAATCTGGAAGAGCAGCCAAATTGCACAAGAGAATGGGTACAGGGGAATTCAAGTGAAATTGGTATGGCAGAAAGTGCTGGGAAGGAGGAGACAATATGGGAGAGTCCAACGTTAAACCTGAGGGCTTGTGGTGGGATGAAGTTGACTTGATGGCAGGAACTGAAACATTGAAAATGTCTCCCTTTGAAGAGTATCATAGCTGCAACCAGTAATCAGAACCACACCCTGTTATCAAAACCACACTCATTTCATAACCGCACCCTGTTTCATAGTCACTCTCTGTTATCATAACCACACCCTGAATCAGAACCACACCCTGTAACACAGCCACTCTCTGTTATCATAGCCACACCCTGTATCATAGCCACTCTGTGTTATCATAGCCACACCCTGTATCATACCCACACCCTGTATCATAGCCACACCCTGTATCATAGCCACTCTCTGTTATCATAGCTACTCTCTGTTATCATAGCCATGCCCTGTATCATAGCCACACCTTGTATCATAGCCACACCTTGTATCATAGCCACACCCTGTATCAGAACGACACCCTGTATCATAGCCACACCCTGTATCAGAACCACACCCTGTATCATAGCCACTCTCTCTTATCATCGCCACACCCTGTTTCACAGCCACTCTCTGTTATCATAGCTACTCTCTGTTATCATAGCCATGCCCTGTATCATAGCCGCACCCTGTATCATAGCCACATCGTGTATCATAGCCACACCCTGTATCATAGCCACACCCTGTATCATAGCCACTCTCTGTTATCATAGCCACACCCTGTATCATAGCCACTCTCTGTTATCATAGCCACACCCTGTATCAGAACCACACCCTGTATCATAGCCACTCTCTCTTATCATCGCCACACCCTGTTTCACAGCCACTCTCTGTTATCATAGCTACTCTCTGTTATCATAGCCATGCCCTGTATCATAGCCACACCTTGTATCATAGCCACACCCTGTATCATAGCCACTCTCTGTTATCATGGCCACACCCTGGATCATAACCACACCCTGTGTCATTGCCACTCTCAGTTATCAAAGCCACAGCCTGTATCATAGCCACTCTCTGCATCATCGCCACTCTCTGTTGTCATAGCCACTCTCTGTTGTCACAGCCACACCCTGTATCAAAGCCACTCTCTGTTATCATAGCCACACCCTGTATCAGAGACACTCTCTGTTATCATAGCCACACCCAGTACCATAGCCACACCCTGTATCATAGCCACTCTCTGCATCATCGCCACTCTCTGTTGTCATAGCCACTCTCTGTTGTCACAGCCACACCCTGTATCAAAGCCACTCTCTGTTATCATAGCCACACCCTGTATCAGAGACACTCTCTGTTATCATAGCCACACCCAGTCCCATAGCCACACCCTGTATCATCGCCACTCTCTGTATCATAGCCACTCTCTGTTATCATAGCCACTCTCTGTTGTCAGAGCAACACCCTGTATCGTAACCACACCCTGTATCACAGCAACACCCTGTATCATAACCACACCCTGTATCATAACCACACCCTGCATCATAACCACACCCTGTATCACAGCAACACCCTGTATCATAGCCACTCTCTGTTTCATAGCCACTCTCTGTTGTCATTAGCAACACCCTGTATCATAGCCACTCTCTGTTATCATAGCCACTCTTTGTTATCGTAACCAGACCATGTATCATAACCACACCCTGTATCATAGCCACTCTCTGTTATCATAGCCATACCTTGTATCATCGTCACACCCTGTATCAGAACCAAACCCAGTATCATAGCCACTCTCTCTTATCATCGCCACACCCTGTTACACAGCCATTCTCTGTTATCATAGCGACTCTCTGTTATCATAGCCATGCCCTGTATCATAGCCACACCTTGTATCATAGCCACACCCTGTATCAGAACCACACCCTGTATCATAGCCACTCTCTGTTATCATAGCCACACCTTGTATCATAGCCACACCCTGTTTCATCACCACTCCCTGTATCATAGCCACACCCTGTATCATAGCCACACCCTGTATCATAACCACTTCCTGTATCATAGCCACACCTTGTATCATAGCCACACCCTGTATCATAACCACTTCCTGTATCATAGCCACACCCTGTATCATAGCCACTCTCTGTTATCATAGCCACACCTTGTATCATAGCCACACCCTATATAAGAACCACACCCTGTATAAGAGCCACACCCTGTATCATAGCCACTCTCTGCTATCACAGCCCCATTCTGCATTATTGCCACCATCTGTTATCATAACCACACCCTGTAACATAACCACACCCTGTATCATAGCCACTCTCTGTTATCACAGCCACACCCTGTATCATATCCACTCTCTGTTATCATAACCTCATCCTGTATCGTAGCCACAGCCAGCATCATAGCCACACCCTGTATCATAGCCACTCTCTGTTATCATAACCACACCCTGTATCATAGCCACACCCTGTATCATTGCCACACTCTGTATCATAGACACACCCTGTATCATAGCCACACCTTGTATCAAAGCCACTCTCTGTTATCATAGCCACACCCTGTATCATAGCAACTCTCTGTTATCATAGCCACTCTCTGTTATCATAGCCACACCCTGTATCGTAGCCACACCCTGTATCGTAGCCACACCTTGTATCATAGCCACTCTCTGTATCATAGCCACATCCTGTATCATAACCACTCTCTGTTATCATAGCCACACCCTGTATCATATCCACAGCCTGTATCATAGCCACACCCTGTATCATAACCACTCTCTGTTATCATAGCCACACCCTGTATCATAACCACATCCTGTATCATAGCCACACCCTGTATCATAGCCACAGCCTGTATCATAGCCACACCCTGTATCATAGCCACACCCTGTATCATAGCCACACCCTGTATCATAGCCACACCCTGTATCATAGCCACTCCCTGTAATCATAACCACATCCTGTATCATAGCCACACCCTGTATCATAGCCACAGCCTGTATCATAGCCACACCCTGTATCATAGCCACACCCTGTATCATAGCCACTCCCTGTAATCATAACCACATCCTGTATCATAGCCACACCCTGTATCATAGCCACAGCCTGTATCATAGCCACACCCTGTATCATAGCCACACCCTGCATCATAGCCACTCTCTGTTAACATCGGCACACCCTGTATCATAGTCACACCCTGTATCATAGCCACTCTCTGTTATCACAGCCACTCTCTGTTATCATAGCCACACCCTGTTTCATAGCCACACCCTGTATCGTAGCCACACCTTGTATCATAGCCACTCTCTGTTAACATCGGCACACCCTGTATCATAGTCACACCCTGTATCATAGCCACTCTCTGTTATCATAGCCACTCTCTGTTATCATAACCACAACCTGTATCATAACCACTCTCTGTTATCATAGCCACACCCTGAATCATCGCCACTCTCTGTAATCATAACCACAGCCTGTATCATAGCCACATCCTGTATCATAGCCACACCCTGTATCATAGCCACACCCTGTGTCGTAGCCATATCCTATATCACAGCCACTCTCTGTTATCATAGCCACACCCTGTATCATAGCCACTCTCTGTAATCATAACCACATCTTGTATCATCGCCACACCCTGTATCATAGCCACTCTCTGTGTTCATAACCACACCCTGTATCATAACCACACCCTGTGTCATAGCCACACCCTGTATCATAGCCACACCCTGTATCATAGCCACTCTCTGTAATCATAACCACATCTTGTATCATCGCCACACCCTGTATCATAGCCACTCTCTGTGTTCATAACCACACCCTGTATCATAACCACACCCTGTGTCATAACCACACCCTGTATCATAGCCACTCTCTGTGTTCATAACCACACCCTGTATCATAACCACACCCTGTATCATAACCACACCCTGTATCATAGCCACTCTCTGTATCATAACTACACCCTGTATCATAGCCACACCCTGTAACATAGCCACACCCTGTATCATAGCCACACCCTGTATCATAGCCACACTTTGTATCATAGCCACACCCTGCGTCATAGCCACACCTTGTATCATAACCACACCCTGTGTCGTAGCCATATCCTATATCACAGCCGCTCTCTGTTATCAAAGCCACCCTCTGTTATCATAGCCACACCCTGTATCATAACCACACCCTGTATCATAACCACACCCTGTATCATAGCCACTCTCTGTTATCATAACTACACCCTGTATCATAGCCACACCCTGTATCATAGCCACACCCTGTATCATAGCCACTCTCTGTTATCATAAACTCTCTGTTATCATAGCCACACTTTGTATCATAGCCACACCCTGTATCACAGCCACACCTTGTATCAAAGCCACTCTCTGTTATCAAAGCCACCCTCTGTTATCATAGCCACACCCTGTATCATAGCCACTCTCTGTTATCATAGCCACACCCTGTATCATAACCACACCCTGTATCATAGCCACACTTTGTATCATAGCCACACCCTGTATCATGGCCACACCCTGGATCATAGCCACACCCTGTATCATAGCCACACCTTGTATCATAGCCACTCTCTGTTATCATAGCCACACCCTGTATCATAACCACACCCTGTATCATAGCCACACCCTGTATCATAGCCACACCCTGTATCATAGCCACACCCTGTATCATAGCCACACCCTGGATCATAGCCACACCCTGTATCATAGCCACACCTTGTATCATAGCCACACCCTGTATCATAGCCACACTTTGTATCATAGCCACACCCTGTATCATGGCCACACCCTGGATCATAGCCACACCCTGTATCATAGCCACACCTTGTATCATAGCCACTCTCTGTTATCATAGCCACACCCTGTATCATAACCACACCCTGTATCATAGCCACACCCTGTATCATAGCCACACCCTGTATCATAGCCACACCCTGTATCATAGCCACACTTTGTATCATAGCCACACCCTGTATCATGGCCACACCCTGGATCATAGCCACACCCTGTATCATAGCCACACCTTGTATCATAGCCACTCTCTGTTATCATAGCCACACCCTGTATCATAACCACACCCTGTATCATAGCCACACCCTGTATCATAGCCACACCCTGTATCATAGCCACACCTTGTATC
Organism: Heterodontus francisci; assembly: GCF_036365525.1. Taxonomy (NCBI): domain Eukaryota; kingdom Metazoa; phylum Chordata; class Chondrichthyes; order Heterodontiformes; family Heterodontidae; genus Heterodontus; species Heterodontus francisci. The sequence goes on along the minus strand of NC_090386.1, from coordinate 15,745,269 downwards.
ATAGCCACTCTCTGTTATCATAGCCACACCCTGTATCATGGCCACACCCTGGATCATAGCCACACCCTGTATCATAGCCACACCCTGTATCATAGCCACACCTTGTATCATAGCCACTCTCTGTTATCATAGCCACACCCTGTATCATAACCACACCCTGTATCATAGCCACACCCTGTATCATAGCCACACTTTGTATCATAACCACACCCTGTATCATAGCCACTCTCTGTTATCATAACTACACCCTGTATCATAGCCACACCCTGTATCATAACCACACCCTGTATCATAGCCACACCCTGTATCATAACCACACCCTGTATCATAGCCACACCCTGTATCATAGCCACACTTTGTATCATAACTACACCCTGTATCACAGCCACACTTTGTATCATAGCCACACCCTGTATCATAGCCACACTTTGTATCATAGCCACACCCTGTATCATAACCACACCCTGTATCGTAGCTACTCTCTGTTATCATAACTACACCCTGTATCACAGCCACACTTTGTATCATAGCCGCACCCTGTATCATAGCCACACTTTGTATCATAGCCACACCCTGTATCATGGCCACACCCTGGATCATAGCCACACCCTGTATCATAACCACACCCTGTATCATAGCTACTCTCTGTTATCATAACCACACCCTGTATCGTAGCTACTCTCTGTTATCATAGCCACACCCTGTATCATAGCCACTCTCTTTTATCATAACTACACCCTGTATCACAGCCACACTTTGTATCATAGCCACACCCTGTATCATAACCACACCCTGTATCATAGCCACACTTTGTATCATAGCCACACCCTGTATCATAACCACACCCTGTATCGTAGCTACTCTCTGTTATCATAACTACACCCTGTATCACAGCCACACTTTGTATCATAGCCGCACCCTGTATCATAGCCACACTTTGTATCATAGCCACACCCTGTATCATGGCCACACCCTGGATCATAGCCACACCCTGTATCATAACCACACCCTGTATCATAGCCACACTTTGTATCATAGCCACACCCTGTATCATGGCCACACCCTGGATCATAACCACACCCTGTATCATAGCCACACCCTGTATCATAGCCACACCCTGTATCATAGCCACACCCTGTATCATAGCCACACTTTGTATCATAGCCACACCCTGTATCATGGCCACACCCTGGATCATAGCCACACCCTGTATCATAACCACACTTTGTATCATAGCCACACCCTGTATCATGGCCACACCCTGGATCATAACCACACCCTGTATCATAGCCACACTTTGTATCATAGCCACACCCTGTATCATGGCCACACCCTGGATCATAGCCACACCCTGTATCATAACCACACCCTGTATCATAGCCACACCCTGTATCATAACCACACCCTGTATCATAACCACACCCTGTATCATAACCACACCCTGTATCATAGCCACACCCTGTATCATAGCCACACCCTGTATCATAGCCACTCTCTGTTATCATAGCCACACCCTGTATCATAACCACACCCTGTATCATAGCCACACCCTGTATCATAACCACACCCTGTATCATAGCCACACCCTGTATCATAGCCACACCCTGTATCATAACCACACCCTGTATCATAGCCACACCCTGTATCATAGCCACACCCTGTATCATAGCCACTCTCTTTTATCATAACTACACCCTGTATCACAGCCACACTTTGTATCATAGCCGCACCCTGTATCATAGCCACACTTTGTATCATAGCCACACCCTGTATCATGGCCACACCCTGGATCATAGCCACACCCTGTATCATAACCACACCCTGTATCATAGCCACTCTCTGTTATCATAGCCACACCCTGTATCATGGCCACACCCTGGATCATAACCACACCCTGTATCATAGCCACACTTTGTATCATAGCCACACCCTGTATCATGGCCACACCCTGTATCATAACCACACCCTGTATCACAGCCACACTTTGTATCATAGCCACACCCTGTATCATAACCACACCCTGTATCGTAGCTACTCTCTGTTATCATAGCCACACCCTGTATCATGGCCACACCCTGGATCATAGCCACACCCTGTATCATAGCCACACCCTGTATCATAGCCACACCTTGTATCATAGCCACTCTCTGTTATCATAGCCACTCTCTGTATAATAGCCACTCTCTGTTATCATAGCCACACCCTGTATCATATCCACTCTCTGTTATCATAACCTCATCCTGTATCATAGCCACTCTCTGTTATCATAGCCACACCCTGTATCATAACCACACCCTGTGTCGTAGCCATACCCTATATCACAGCCACTCTCTGTTATCATAGCCACTCTCTGTATAATAGCCACTCTCTGTTATCATAGCCACACCCTGTATCATAGCCACTCTCTGTATCATAGCCACAGCCTGTATCATAGCCACACCCTGTATCATAGCCTCTCTCTGTTATCATAACCACACCCTGTATCATAACCACACCCTGTATCGTAGCCACACCTTGTATCATAGCCACTCTCTGTATCATAGCCACACCCTGTATCATAGCCACTCTCTGTTCTCAGAACCACACCCTGTATCATGGCCACTCTCTGTTATCATAACCTCATCCTGTATCATAGCCACACCCTGTATCATAGCCACTCTCTGTTATCATAACCACACCCTGTATCATAGCCACTCTCTGTTATCACAGCCACACCCTGTATCATAGCCACACCCTGTATCATAGCCACACCCTGTGTCATAGCCACTCTCTGTTATCATAGCCACACCCTGTATCATAGGCACTCTCTGTTATCACAGCCACACCCTGTATCATAGCCACACCCTGTATCATAGCTGCTACTCTGTTATCATCGACACACCCTGTGTCATAACCACACCCTGTATCAAAGCCACTCTCTGTTATCATAGCCACACCCTGTATCATAGCCACTCTCTGTTATCATAACCACACCCTGTATCATAGCCACTCTCTGTTATCACAGCCACACCCTGTATCATAGCCACACCCTGTGTCATAGCCACTCTCTGTTATCATCGACACACCCTGTTTCATAACCACACCCTGTATCAAAGCCACACCCTGTATCATAGCCACTCTCTGTTATCATAGCCACACCCTGTATCATAGCCACTCTCTGTTATCATAGCCACAGCCTGTATCATAGCCACTCTCTGTTATCGTAACCATACCCTGTATCATCGCCACTCTCTGTTATCATAGCCACACCCTGTATCATAGTCACTCTCTTTTATCATAGCCACACCCTGTATCATAGCCACTCTCTGTTATCATAACCACACCCTGTATCATAACCCCACCCTGTATCATAGCCACTCTGTGTTATCACAGCCACACCCTGTATCATAGCCACACCCTGTTATCATAGCCACACCCTGTATCATAACCCCACCTTGTATCATAGCCACTCACAGTTATCATAGCCACACCCATATCATAACCACACCCTGTATCATCGCCACTCTCTGTTATCATAGCCACACCCTGTATCAAAGCCACTCTCTGTTATCATAGCCACACCCTGTATCAAAGCGACTCTCTGTTATCATAGCCACACCCTGTATCAAAGCGACTCTCTGTTATCATAGCCACACCCTGTATGATAGTCACACCCTGAATCATAGCCACACCCTGTATCATAGTCACACCCTGCATCAGAGCCACTCACTGTTATCATAACCACACCCTGTATCAAAGCCACACCCTGTATCAGAACCACACCCTGTATCATAACCCCACCCTGTATCATAGCCACTCTGTGTTATCATAGCCACACCCTGTATGATAGTCACACCCTGAATCATAGCCACACCCTGTATCAAAGCGACTCTCTGTTATCATAGCCACACCCTGTATCAAAGCGACTCTCTGTTATCATAGCCACACCCTGTATGATAGTCACACCCTGAATCATAGCCACACCCTGTATCATAGCCACACCCTGTTATCATAGCCACACCCTGTATCAGAACCACACCCTGTATCAAAGCCACTCTCTGTTATCATAGCCACACGCTGTATCATAGCCACTCTCTGTTATCATAGCCACACCCTGTATCATAACCACTCTCTGTTATCATAACCACACCCTGTATCATAACCACTCTCTGTTATCATAGCCACACCCTGTATCATAACTACACCCTGTATCACAGCCACACTTTGTATCATAGCCACACCCTGTATCATAGCCACACTTTGTATCATAGCCACACCCTGTATCATAACCACACCCTGTATCGTAGCTACTCTCTGTTATCATAACTACACCCTGTATCACAGCCACACTTTGTATCATAGCCGCACCCTGTATCATAGCCACACTTTGTATCATAACCACACCCTGTATCATAACCACTCTCTGTTATCATAGCCACACCCTGTATCATAACTACACCCTGTATCACAGCCACACTTTGTATCATAGCCACACCCTGTATCATAGCCACACTTTGTATCATAGCCGCACCCTGTATCATAGCCACACTTTGTATCATAGCCACACCCTGTATCATGGCCACACCCTGGATCATAGCCACACCCTGTATCATAACCACACCCTGTATCATAGCTACTCTCTGTTATCATAACCACACCCTGTATCGTAGCTACTCTCTGTTATCATAGCCACACCCTGTATCATAGCCACTCTCTTTTATCATAACTACACCCTGTATCACAGCCACACTTTGTATCATAGCCACACCCTGTATCATAACTACACCCTGTATCACAGCCACACTTTGTATCATAGCCGCACCCTGTATCATAGCCACACTTTGTATCATAGCCACACCCTGTATCATGGCCACACCCTGGATCATAGCCACACCCTGTATCATAACCACACCCTGTATCATAGCCACACTTTGTATCATAGCCACACCCTGTATCATGGCCACACCCTGGATCATAACCACACCCTGTATCATAGCCACACTTTGTATCATAGCCACACCCTGTATCATAGCCACACCCTGTATCATAGCCACACTTTGTATCATAGCCACACCCTGTATCATGGCCACACCCTGGATCATAGCCACACCCTGTATCATAACCACACTTTGTATCATAGCCACACCCTGTATCATGGCCACACCCTGGATCATAACCACACCCTGTATCATAGCCACACTTTGTATCATAGCCACACCCTGTATCATGGCCACACCCTGGATCATAGCCACACCCTGTATCATAACAACACCCTGTATCATAGCCACACCCTGTATCATAACCACACCCTGTATCATAACCACACCCTGTATCATAGCCACACCCTGTATCATAGCCACACCCTGTATCATAGCCACTCTCTGTTATCATAGCCACACCCTGTATCATAACCACACCCTGTATCATAGCCACACCCTGTATCATAACCACACCCTGTATCATAGCCACACCCTGTATCATAGCCACACCCTGTATCATAGCCACACCCTGTATCATAGCCACTCTCTTTTATCATAACTACACCCTGTATCACAGCCACACTTTGTATCATAGCCGCACCCTGTATCATAGCCACACTTTGTATCATAGCCACACCCTGTATCATGGCCACACCCTGGATCATAGCCACACCCTGTATCATAACCACACCCTGTATCATAGCCACTCTCTGTTATCATAGCCACACCCTGTATCATGGCCACACCCTGGATCATAACCACACTTTGTATCATAGCCACACTTTGTATCATAGCCACACCCTGTATCATGGCCACACCCTGTATCATAACCACACCCTGTATCACAGCCACACTTTGTATCATAGCCACACCCTGTATCATAACCACACCCTGTATCGTAGCTACTCTCTGTTATCATAGCCACACCCTGTATCATGGCCACACCCTGGATCATAGCCACACCCTGTATCATAGCCACACCCTGTATCATAGCCACACCTTGTATCATAGCCACTCTCTGTTATCATAGCCACTCTCTGTATAATAGCCACTCTCTGTTATCATAGCCACACCCTGTATCATATCCACTCTCTGTTATCATAACCTCATCCTGTATCATAGCCACTCTCTGTTATCATAGCCACACCCTGTATCATAACCACACCCTGTGTCGTAGCCATACCCTATATCACAGCCACTCTCTGTTATCATAGCCACTCTCTGTATAATAGCCACTCTCTGTTATCATAGCCACACCCTGTATCATAGCCACTCTCTGTATCATAGCCACAGCCTGTATCATAGCCACACCCTGTATCATAGCCACACCTTGTATCATAGCCACTCTCTGTATCATAGCCACACCCTGTATCATAGCCACTCTCTGTTCTCAGAACCACACCCTGTATCATGGCCACTCTCTGTTATCATAACCTCATCCTGTATCATAGCCACACCCTGTATCATAGCCACTCTCTGTTATCATAACCACACCCTGTATCATAGCCACTCTCTGTTATCACAGCCACACCCTGTATCATAGCCACACCCTGTATCATAGCCACACCCTGTGTCATAGCCACTCTCTGTTATCATAGCCACACCCTGTATCATAGGCACTCTCTGTTATCACAGCCACACCCTGTATCATAGCCACACCCTGTATCATAGCTACTCTCTGTTATCATCGACACACCCTGTGTCATAACCACACCCTGTATCAAAGCCACTCTCTGTTATCATAGCCACACCCTGTATCATAGCCACTCTCTGTTATCATAACCACACCCTGTATCATAGCCACTCTCTGTTATCACAGCCACACCCTGTATCATAGCCACACCCTGTGTCATAGCCACTCTCTGTTATCATCGACACACCCTGTTTCATAACCACACCCTGTATCAAAGCCACACCCTGTATCATAGCCACTCTCTGTTATCATAGCCACACCCTGTATCATAGCCACTCTCTGTTATCATAGCCACAGCCTGTATCATAGCCACTCTCTGTTATCGTAACCATACCCTGTATCATCGCCACTCTCTGTTATCATAGCCACACCCTGTATCATAGTCACTCTCTTTTATCATAGCCACACCCTGTATCATAGCCACTCTCTGTTATCATAACCACACCCTGTATCATAACCCCACCCTGTATCATAGCCACTCTGTGTTATCACAGCCACACCCTGTATCATAGCCACACCCTGTTATCATAGCCACACCCTGTATCATAACCCCACCTTGTATCATAGCCACTCACAGTTATCATAGCCACACCCATATCATAACCACACCCTGTATCATCGCCACTCTCTGTTATCATAGCCACACCCTGTATCAAAGCCACTCTCTGTTATCATAGCCACACCCTGTATCAAAGCGACTCTCTGTTATCATAGCCACACCCTGTATCAAAGCGACTCTCTGTTATCATAGCCACACCCTGTATGATAGTCACACCCTGAATCATAGCCACACCCTGTATCATAGTCACACTCTGCATCAGAGCCACTCACTGTTATCATAACCACACCCTGTATCAAAGCCACACCCTGTATCAGAACCACACCCTGTATCATAACCCCACCCTGTATCATAGCCACTCTGTGTTATCATAGCCACACCCTGTATGATAGTCACACCCTGAATCATAGCCACACCCTGTATCAAAGCGACTCTCTGTTATCATAGCCACACCCTGTATCAAAGCGACTCTCTGTTATCATAGCCACACCCTGTATGATAGTCACACCCTGAATCATAGCCACACCCTGTATCATAGCCACACCCTGTTATCATAGCCACACCCTGTATCAGAACCACACCCTGTATCAAAGCCACTCTCTGTTATCATAGCCACACGCTGTATCATAGCCACTCTCTGTTATCATAGCCACACCCTGTATCACAGCCACACTTTGTATCATAACTACACCCTGTATCATAGCCACTCTCTGTTATCATAGCAACAGCCTGTATCATAGCCACACCCTGTATCATAACTACACCCTGTATCATAACCACACCCTGTATCATAGCCACACCCTGTATCATAGCCACACTTTGTATCATAACCACACCCTGTATCATAGCCACTCTCTGTTATCATAGCCACACCCTGTATCATAGCCACTCTCTTTTATCATAACTACACCCTGTATCACAGCCACACTTTGTATCATAGCCACACCCTGTATCATAACCACACCCTGTATCATAACCACACCCTGTATCATAGCCACACTTTGTATCATAGCCACACCCTGTATCATGGCCACACCCTGGATCATAGCCACACCCTGTATCATAGCCACACTTTGTATCATAGCCACACCCTGTATCATGGCCACACCCTGGATCATAGCCACACCCTGTATCATAACCACACCCTGTATCGTAGCTACTCTCTGTTATCATAGCCACACCCTGTATCATGGCCACACCCGGGATCATAGCCACACCCTGTATCATAGCCACACCCTGTATCATAGCCACACCTTGTATCATAGCCACTCTCTGTTATCATAGCCACACCCTGTATCATAACCACACCCTGTATCATAGCCACACCCTGTATCATAGCCACTCTCTGTTATCATAGCCACACCCTGTATCATAACCACACCCTGTATCATAGCCACTCTCTGTTATCATAGCCACACCCTGTATCATAACCACACCCTGTATCATAGCCACACCCTGTATCATAGCCACACTTTGTATCATAACCACACCCTGTATCATAGCCACTCTCTGTTATCATAGCCACACCCTGTATCATAACCACACCCTGTATCATAGCCACACCCTGTATCATGGCCACACCCTGGATCATAACCACACCCTGTATCACAGCCACACTTTGTATCATAGCCACACCCTGTATCATAACCACACCCTGTATCATGGCCACACCCTGGATCATAACCACACCCTGTATCATAGCCACACTTTGTATCATTGCCACACCCTGTATCATAACCACACCCTGTATCATAGCCACACTTTGTATCATAGCCACACTTTGTATCATAGCCACACCCTGTATCATAGCCACACTTTGTATCATAGCCACACTTTGTATCATAGCCACACCCTGTATCATGGCCACACCCTGGATCATAACCACACCCTGTATCACAGCCACACTTTGTATCATAGCCACACGCTGTATCATAGCCACACCCTGTATCATGGCCACACCCTGGATCATAACCACACCCTGTATCACAGCCACACTTTGTATCATAGCCACACCCTGTATCATAACCACACCCTGTATCATGGCCACACCCTGGATCATAACCACACCCTGTATCATAGCCACACTTTGTATCATAGCCACACTTTGTATCATAGCCACACCCTGTATCATAGCCACACCCTGTATCATGGCCACACCCTGGATCATAACCACACCCTGTATCACAGCCACACTTTGTATCATAGCCACACCCTGTATCATAACCACACCCTGTATCATGGCCACACCCTGGATCATAACCACACCCTGTATCATAGCCACACTTTGTATCATAGCCACACCCTGTATCATAACCACACCCTGTATCATAGCCACACTTTGTATCATAGCCACACCCTGTATCATAACCACACCCTGTATCATAGCCACACTTTGTATCATAGCCACACCCTGTATCATAACCACACCCTGTATCACAGCCACACTTTGTATCATAGCCACACCCTGTATCATAACCACACCCTGTATCATAGCCACTCTCTGTTATCATAGCCACACCCTGTATCATGGCCACACCCTGTATCATAGCCACACCTTGTATCATAGCCACTCTCTGTTATCATAGCCACTCTCTGTATAATAGCCACTCTCTGTTATCATAGCCACACCCTGTATCATATCCACTCTCTGTTATCATAACCTCATCCTGTATCGTAGCCACACCCTGTTTCATAGCCACAGCCTGTATCATAGCTACTCTCTGTTATCATAGCCACACCCTGTATCATAACCACACCCTGTGTCGTAGCCATACCCTATATCACAGCCACTCTCTGTTATCATAGCCACTCTCTGTATAATAGCCACTCTCTGTTATCATAGCCACACCCTGTATCATAGCCACTCTCTGTATCATAGCCACAGCCTGTATCATAGCCACACCCTGTATCATATCCACTCTCTGTTATCATAACCACACCCTGTATCATAACCACACCCTGTATCATAACCACACCCTGTATCATAGCCACTCTCTGTTATCACAGCCACACCCTGTATCATAGCCACACCCTGTATCATAGCCACACCCTGTGTCATAGCCACTCTCTGTTATCATAGCCACACCCTGTATCATAGGCACTCTCTGTTATCACAGCCACACCCTGTATCATAGCCACACCCTGTTATCACAGCCACACCCTGTATCATAGCCACACCCTGTGTCATAGCCACTCTCTGTTATCATCGACACACCCTGTTTCATAACCACACCCTGTATCAGAGCCACTCACTGTTATCATAACCACACCCTGTATCATAGCCACTCTCTGTTATCATAGCCACACCCTGTATCATAGCCACTCTCTGTTATCATAGCCACACCCTGTATCATAGCCACACCCTGTGTCATAGCCACTCTCTGTTATCATCGACACACCCTGTTTCATAACCACACCCTGTATCAGAGCCACTCACTGTTATCATAACCACACCCTGTATCATAGCCACACCCTGTATCATAGCCACACCCTGTGTCATAGCCACTCTCTGTTATCACAGCCACACCCTGTATCATAGCCACACCCTGTATCATAGCCACACCCTGTGTCATAGCCACTCTCTGTTATCATCGACACACCCTGTTTCATAACCACACCCTGTATCATAGCCACTCTCTGTTATCATAGCCACACCCTGTATCATAGCCACTCTCTGTTATCACAGCCACACCCTGTATCATAGCCACACCCTGTATCAAAGCCACACCCTGTATCATAGCCACTCTCTGTTATCATAGCCACACCCTGTATCATAGCCACTCTCTGTTATCATAGCCACAGCCTGTATCATAGCCACTCTCTGTTATCGTAACCATACCCTGTATCATCGCCACTCTCTGTTATCATAGCCACACCCTGTATCATAGTCACTCTCTTTTATCATAGCCACACCCTGTATCATAGCCACTCTCTGTTATCATAACCACACCCTGTATCATAGTCACTCTCTTTTATCATAGCCACACCCTGTATCATAACCCCACCTTGTATCATAGCCACTCACAGTTATCATAGCCACACCCATATCATAACCACACCCTGTATCATCGCCACTCTCTGTTATCATAGCCACACCCTGTATCATAACCACACCCTGTATCATGGCCACACCCTGGATCATAACCACACCCTGTATCATAGCCACACTTTGTATCATAGCCACACCCTGTATCATAACCACACCCTGTATCATAGCCACACTTTGTATCATAGCCACACTTTGTATCATAGCCACACCCTGTATCATAGCCACACTTTGTATCATAGCCACACTTTGTATCATAGCCACACCCTGTATCATGGCCACACCCTGGATCATAACCACACCCTGTATCACAGCCACACTTTGTATCATAGCCACACCCTGTATCATAGCCACACCCTGTATCATGGCCACACCCTGGATCATAACCACACCCTGTATCACAGCCACACTTTGTATCATAGCCACACCCTGTATCATAACCACACCCTGTATCATAACCACACCCTGTATCATGGCCACACCCTGGATCATAACCACACCCTGTATCATAGCCACACTTTGTATCATAGCCACACTTTGTATCATAGCCACACCCTGTATCATAGCCACACCCTGTATCATGGCCACACCCTGGATCATAACCACACCCTGTATCACAGCCACACTTTGTATCATAGCCACACCCTGTATCATAACCACACCCTGTATCATGGCCACACCCTGGATCATAACCACACCCTGTATCATAGCCACACTTTGTATCATAGCCACACCCTGTATCATAACCACACCCTGTATCATAGCCACACTTTGTATCATAGCCACACCCTGTATCATAACCACACCCTGTATCATAGCCACACTTTGTATCATAGCCACACCCTGTATCATAACCACACCCTGTATCATAGCCACTCTCTGTTATCATAGCCACACCCTGTATCATGGCCACACCCTGTATCATAGCCACACCTTGTATCATAGCCACTCTCTGTTATCATAGCCACTCTCTGTATAATAGCCACTCTCTGTTATCATAGCCACACCCTGTATCATATCCACTCTCTGTTATCATAACCTCATCCTGTATCGTAGCCACACCCTGTTTCATAGCCACAGCCTGTATCATAGCTACTCTCTGTTATCATAGCCACACCCTGTATCATAACCACACCCTGTGTCGTAGCCATACCCTATATCACAGCCACTCTCTGTTATCATAGCCACTCTCTGTATAATAGCCACTCTCTGTTATCATAGCCACACCCTGTATCATAGCCACTCTCTGTATCATAGCCACAGCCTGTATCATAGCCACACCCTGTATCATAGCCACTCTCTGTTATCATAACCACACCCTGTATCATAACCACACCCTGTATCGTAGCCACACCTTGTATCATAGCCACTCTCTGTTATCATAACCACACCCTGTATCATAACCACACCCTGTATCGTAGCCACACCTTGTATCATATCCACTCTCTGTTATCATAACCTCATCCTGTATCATAGCCACACCCTGTATCATAGCCACTCTCTGTTATCATAACCACACCCTGTATCATAGCCACTCTCTGTTATCACAGCCACACCCTGTATCATAGCCACACCCTGTATCATAGCCACACCCTGTGTCATAGCCACTCTCTGTTATCATAGCCACACCCTGTATCATAGGCACTCTCTGTTATCACAGCCACACCCTGTATCATAGCCACACCCTGTATCATAGCTACTCTCTGTTATCATCGACACACCCTGTGTCATAACCACACCCTGTATCAAAGCCACTCTCTGTTATCATAGCCACACCCTGTATCATAGCCACTCTCTGTTATCATAACCACACCCTGTATCATAGCCACTCTCTGTTATCACAGCCACACCCTGTATCATAGCCACACCCTGTATCATAGCCACACCCTGTGTCATAGCCACTCTCTGTTATCATCGACACACCCTGTTTCATAACCACACCCTCTATCAGAGCCACTCACTGTTATCATAACCACACCCTGTATCATAGCCACTCTCTGTTATCATAGCCACACCCTGTATCATAGCCACTCTCTGTTATCATAGCCACACCCTGTATCATAGCCACACCCTGTGTCATAGCCACTCTCTGTTATCATCGACACACCCTGTTTCATAACCACACCCTGTATCAGAGCCACTCACTGTTATCATAACCACACCCTGTATCATAGCCACACCCTGTATCATAGCCACACCCTGTGTCATAGCCACTCTCTGTTATCACAGCCACACCCTGTATCATAGCCACACCCTGTATCATAGCCACACCCTGTGTCATAGCCACTCTCTGTTATCATCGACACACCCTGTATCATAGCCACTCTCTGTTATCACAGCCACACCCTGTATCATAGCCACACCCTGTATCAAAGCCACACCCTGTATCATAGCCACTCTCTGTTATCATAGCCACACCCTGTATCATAGCCACTCTCTGTTATCATAGCCACAGCCTGTATCATAGCCACTCTCTGTTATCGTAACCATACCCTGTATCATCGCCACTCTCTGTTATCATAGCCACACCCTGTATCATAGTCACTCTCTTTTATCATAGCCACACCCTGTATCATAGCCACTCTCTGTTATCATAACCACACCCTGTATCATAGTCACTCTCTTTTATCATAGCCACACCCTGTATCATAACCCCACCTTGTATCATAGCCACTCACAGTTATCATAGCCACACCCATATCATAACCACACCCTGTATCATCGCCACTCTCTGTTATCATAGCCACACCCTGTATCATAACCACACCCTGTATCATGGCCACACCCTGGATCATAACCACACCCTGTATCATAGCCACACTTTGTATCATAGCCACACCCTGTATCATAACCACACCCTGTATCATAGCCACACTTTGTATCATAACCCCACCTTGTATCATAGCCACTCACAGTTATCATAGCCACACCCATATCATAACCACACCCTGTATCATCGCCACTCTCTGTTATCATAGCCACACCCTGTATCATAGCCACTCTCTGTTATCATAGCCACACCCTGTATCATAGCCACTCTCTGTTATCATAGCCACACCCTGTATCAAAGCCACTCTCTGTTATCATAGCCACACCCTGTATCAAAGCGACTCTCTGTTATCATAGCCACACCCTGTATCAAAGCGACTCTCTGTTATCATAGCCACACCCTGTATGATAGTCACACCCTGAATCATAGCCACACCCTGTATCATAGCCACACCCTGTATCATAGCCACACCCTGTTATCATAGCCACACCCTGTATCAGAACCACACCCTGTATCAAAGCCACTCTCTGTTATCATAGCCACACGCTGTATCATAGCCACTCTCTGTTATCATAGCCACACCCTGTATCACAGCCACACTTTGTATCAGAACCACACCCTGTATCATAGCCACTCTCTGTTATCATAGCAACAGCCTGTATCATAGCCACACCCTGTATCATAACTACACCCTGTATCATAGCCACTCTCTGTTATCATAGCAACAGCCTGTATCATAGCCACAGCCTGTATCATAGCCACAGCCTGTATCATCGCCACACCCTGTATCATAGCCACTCTCTGTTATCATAGCCACACCCTGTATCATAGCCACACCCTGTATCATTGGCACACCCTGTATCATCGCTACTCTCTGTTATCATGGACACACCCTGTATCATAACCACACCCTGTATCATAGCCACTCTCTGTTATCATGGACACACCCTGTATCATAACCACACCCTGTATCATAACCACACCCTGTATCGTAGCCACTCTCTGTTATCATAACCACACCCTGTATCATAACCACACCCTGTATCATAGCCACACCTTGTATCATAGCCACTCTCTGTTATCATAACCACACCCTGTATCATAACCACACCCTGTATCATAGCCACTCTCTGTTATCATAGCCACACCTTGTATCATAGCCACTCTCTGTTATCATAGCCACACCTTGTATCATAGCCACTCTCTGTTATCATAACCACACCCTGTATCATAACCACACCCTGTATCATAGCCACTCTCTGTATCATAGCCACACCCTGTATCATAGCCACTCTCTGTTATCATAACCACACCCTGTCCCATAACCACTCTCTGTTATCATAACCACACCCTGTATCATAGCCACTCTCTGTATCATAGCCACACCCTGTACCATAACCACTCTCTGTTATCATAACCACACCCTGTATCATAACCACTCTCTGTTATCATAACCACACCCTGTATCATAACCACTCTCTGTTATCATAACCACACCCTGTATCATAACCACTCTCTGTTATCATAGCCACACCCTGTATCATAGCCACAGCCTGTATCATAGCCACTCTCTGTTATCATAGCCACTCTCTGTTATCATAGCCACACCCTGTATCATAGCCACTCTCTGTATCATAGCCACACCCTGTATCATAGCCACACCCTGTATCATAGCCACTCTCTGTTATCATAACCACACCCTGTATCATAACCACACCCTGTATCATAACCACTCTCTGTTATCATAACCACACCCTGTATCATAGCCACTCTCTGTTATCATTGCCACTCGATGTTGTCATAGCAACACCCTGTATCATAGCCACTCTCTGTTATCAGCCACTCTCTGTTATCATAGCCACACCCTGTATCATAGCCACTCTTTGTTATCATAGCCACTCTTTGTTATCATAGCCACTCTCTGTTATCATAGCCACACCCTGTATCATAGCCACACCCTGTATCATAGCCACTCTCTGTTATCATAGCCACTCTCTGTTATCATAGCCACTCTCTGTTATCATAGCCACACCCTGTATCATCGCCACTCTCTGTTATCATAGACACTCTCTGTTATCATAGCCACTCTCTGTTATCAGCCACTCTCTGTTATCATAGCCACACCCTGTATCATAGCCACTCTTTGTTATCATAGCCACTCTTTGTTATCATAGCCACTCTCTGTTATCATAGCCACACCCTGTATCATTGCCACTCCCTGTTATCATAGCCACACCTTGTATCAGAACCACACCCTGTATCATAGCCACTCCCTGTTATCATAGACACTCCCTGTTATCATAGCCACTTTCTGTTATCATAGCCACACCGTGTATCATAACTACACCCTGTATCATAGCCACTCCCTGTTATCATAGCCACTTTCTGTTATCATAGCCACACCCTGTATCATAGCCACACCCTGGAACATAGCCACACCCTGTATCATAGCCACACCCTGGAACATAGACACTCCCTGTTATCATAGCCACTTTCTGTTATCATAGCCACACCGTGTATCATAACCACACCCTGTATCATAGCCACTCCCTGTTATCATAGCCACTTTCTGTTATCATAGCCACACCCTGTATCATAGCCACACCCTGGAACATAGCCACTCTCTGTTATCATAGCCACTCTCTGTTATCATAGCCACTCCCTGTTATCATAGCCACTTTCTGTTATCATAGCCACACCCTGTTATCATAGCCACTTTCTGTTATCTTACCACACCCTGTATCATAGCCACACCCTGTATCATAACCCCACCCTGTATCATAGCCACTCTGTGTTTTCATAGCCACACCCTGTATCATAGCCACACCCTGGAACATAGCCACTCTCTGTTATCATAGCCACTCTCTGTTATCATAGCCACTCTCTGTTATCTTACCACACCCTGTATCATAGCCACACCCTGTATCATAACCACACCCTGTATCATAGCCACACCCGGTATCATAGCCACACCCTGTATCATCGCCACTCTCTGTTATCATAGCCACACCCTGTATCATCGGCACACCCTGTATCATAGCTACTCTCTGTTATCATCGACACACCCTGTATCATAACCACACCCTGTATCATAGCCACTCTCTGTTATCATAGCCACACCCTGTATCATCGGCACACCCTGTATCATAGTCACTCCCTTTTATCATAACCACATCCTGTATCATAGACACAGCCTGTATCATCGGCACACCCTGTATCATAGCTACTCTCTGTTATCATCGACACACCCTGTATCATAACCACACCCTGTATCATAGCCACTCTCTGTGTTCATAGCCACACCCTGTATCATAACCACACCCTGTATCATAACCACTCTCTGTTATCATAACCACACCCTGTATCATAGTCACTCTCTTTTATCATAACCACACCCTGTATCATAGCCACATCCTGTATCATAACCACTCTCTGTTATCATTACCACACCCTGTATCATAACCACACCCTGTATCATAACCACTCTCTGTTATCATAACCACACCCTGTATCATAGTCACTCTCTGTTATCATAGCCACACCCTGTATCATAACCACACCCTGTATCATAACCACACCCTGTATCATAGCCACACCCTATATCATAACCACTCTCTGTTATCATTACCACACCCTGTATCATAACCACACCCTGTATCATAACCACTCTCTGTTATCATAACCACACCCTGTATCATAGCCACTCTCTGTTATCATAGCCACACCCTGTATCATAGCCACACCCTGTATCATAGCCACACCCTATATCATAACCACTCTCTGTTATCATAACCACACCCTGTATCATAACCACACCCTGTATCATAGTCACTCTCTGTTATCATAACCACACCCTGTATCATAGTCACTCTCTGTTATCATAGCCACACCCTGTATCATAACCACACCCTGTATCATAACCACACCCTGTATCATAGCCACACCCTATATCATAACCACTCTCTGTTATCATAACCACACCCTGTATCATAGTCACTCTCTGTTATCATAGCCACACCCTGTATCATAACCACACCCTGTATCATAACCACACCCTGTATCATAGCCACACCCTATATCATAACCACTCTCTGTTATCATAACCACACCCTGTATCATAGCCACTCTCTGTTATCATAGCCACACCCTGTATCATAGCCACACCCTGTATCATAGCCACACCCTATATCATAACCACTCTCTGTTATCATAACCACACCCTGTATCATAACCACACCCTGTATCATAGTCACTCTCTGTTATCATAACCACACCCTGTATCATAGTCACTCTCTGTTATCATAGCCACACCCTGTATCATAACCACACCCTGTATCATAACCACACCCTGTATCATAGCCACACCCTATATCATAACCACTCTCTGTTATCATAACCACACCCTGTATCATAGTCACTCTCTGTTATCATAGCCACACCCTGTATCATAACCACACCCTGTATCATAACCACTCTCTGTTATCATAACCACACCCTGTATCATAGCCACTCTCTGTTATCATAGCCACACCCTGTATCATAGCCACACCCTATATCATAACCACTCTCTGTTATCATAACCACACCCTGTATCATAACCACACCCTGTATCATAACCACTCTCTGTTATCATAACCACACCCTGTATCATAGCCACTCTCTGTTATCATAGCCACACCCTGTATCATAACCACACCCTGTATCATAACCACACCCTGTATCATAGTCACTCTCTTTTATCAGAGCCACACCCTGTATCATAGCCACTCTCTGTTATCATAGCCACACCCTGTATCATAGCCACTCTCTGTTATCATAGCCACACCCTGTATCATAGCCACTCTCTGTTATCATAGCCACACCCTGTATCATAGCCACTCTCTGTTATCATAGCCACACCCTGTATCATAGCCACTCTCTGTTATCATAGCCACACCCTGTATCATAGCCACTCTCTGTTATCATAGCCACACCCTGTATCATAGCCACACCCTGTATCATAGCCACACCCTATATCATAACCACTCTCTGTTATCATAACCACACCCTGTATCATAACCACACCCTGTATCATAGTCACTCTCTGTTATCATAGCCACACCCTGTATCATAACCACACCCTGTATCATAACCACACCCTGTATCATAGTCACTCTCTTTTATCATAGCCACACCCTGTATCATAACCACACCCTGTATCATAGCCACACCCTATATCATAACCACTCTCTGTTATCATAACCACACCCTGTATCATAGTCACTCTCTTTTATCATAGCCACACCCTGTATCATAACCACACCCTGTATCATAGCCACACCCTATATCATAACCACTCTCTGTTATCATAACCACACCCTGTATCATAGTCACTCTCTTTTATCATAACCACACCCTGTATCATAGCCACTCTCTGTTATCATAGCCACACCCTGTATCATAGCCACACCCTGTATCATAGCCACACCCTATATCATAACCACTCTCTGTTATCATAACCACACCCTGTATCATAACCACACCCTGTATCATAGCCACTCTCTGTTATCATAGCCACACCCTGTATCATAACCACACCCTGTATCATAGCCACTCTCTGTTATCATAGCCACACCCTGTATCATAGCCACACCCTGTATCATAGCCACACCCTATATCATAACCACTCTCTGTTATCATAACCACACCCTGTATCATAACCACACCCTGTATCATAGCCACACCCTGTATCATAGCCACACCCTATATCATAACCACTCTCTGTTATCATAACCACACCCTGTATCATAGTCACTCTCTTTTATCATAACCACACCCTGTATCATAACCACACCCTGTATCATAGCCACTCTCTGTTATCATAGCCACACCCTGTATCATAGCCACACCCTGTATCATAGCCACTCTCTGTTATCATAGCCACACCCTGTATCATAGCCACACCCTGTATCATAGCCACTCTCTGTTATCATAGCCACACCCTGTATCATAGCCACACCCTGTATCATAGCCACTCTCTGTTATCATAGCCACACCCTGTATCATAGCCACACCCTGTATCATAGCCACTCTCTGTTATCATAGCCACACCCTGTATCATAGCCACACCCTGTATCAAAGCCACTCTCTGTTATCATCGGCACACCCTGTATCATAGCCACACCCTGTATCATAGCCACTCTCTGTTATCATAGCCACACCCTGTATCATAGGCACACCCTGTATCATAGCCACACCCTGTATCATAGCCACTCTCTGTTATCATAGCCACACCCTGTATCATAGGCACACCCTGTATCATAGCCACACCCTGTATCAAAGCCACTCTCTGTTATCATAGCCACACCTTGTATCAAAGCCACTCTCTGTTATCATAGCCACACCCAGTACCATAGCCACACCCAGTACCATAGCCACACCCTGTATCACAGCCACTCTCTGTTATCATAGCCACTCTCTGTTATCGTAACCATACCCTGTATCATAGCCACACCCTGTATCATAGCCACTCTCTGTTATCATAGCCACACCCTGTTATCGTAACCATACCCTGTATCATAGCCACACCCTGTATCAAAGCCACTCTCTGTTAACATAGCCACACCCTGTATCATAGCCACAGCCTGTATCATAGCCACTCTCTGTTGTCATGGCCACACCCTGTATGATAGTCACACCGTGTATCATAGCCACACCCTGTATCATAGTCACTCTCTGTTATCATACCCACACCCTGTATCGTAGCCACTCTCTGTTATCATTGCCACTCTCAGTAGTCATAGCAACACCCTGTTTCATAGCCACTCTCTGTTATCATAGCCACACCCTGTATCATAGCCACACCCTGTATCATAGCAACACCCTGTATCATAGGCACACCCTGTATCATAGCCACTCTCTTTTATCATAACCACACCCTGTATCATAGCCACACCGAGTACCATAGCCACACCCTGTATCACAGCCACTCTCTGTTATCATAACCACTTCCTGTATCATAGCCACACCCTGTATCATAACCACACCCTGTATCATAGCCACACCCGGTATCATAGCCACACCCTGTATCATAGCCACTCTCTGTTATCATAACCACACCCTGTATCATAACCACTCTCTGTTATCATAACCACTTCCTGTATCATAGCCACAGCCTGTATCATAGCCACACCCTGTATCATAGCCACACCCTGTATCATAACCACATCCTGTATCATAACCACATCCTGTATCATAGCCACACCCTGTATCATAGCCACACCCTGTATCATAACCACATCCTGTATCATAGCCACACCCTGTATCATAGCCACACCCTGTATCATAGCCACACCCTGTATCATAGCCACAGCCTGTATCATAGCCACTCTCTGTCATCATAACCACATCCTGTATCATAGCCACAGCCTGTATCATAGCCACTCTCTGTTATCATAGCCACATCCTGTATCATAGTCACTCTCTTTTATCATAGCCACACCCTGTATCATAACCACTCTCTTTTATCATAGCCACACCCTGTATCATAGCCACATCGTGTATCATAGCCACACCCTGTATCATAGCCACACCCTGTATCATAGCCACTCTCTGTTATCATAGCCACACCCTGTATCATAACCACACCCTGTATCATAGCCACTCTCTGTTATCATAGCCACACCCTGTATCATAGCCACTCTCTGTTATCATAGCCACACCCTGTATCATAGCCACACCCTGTATCATTGCCACTCTCTGTTATCATAACCACATCCTGTATCATAGCCACACCCTGTATCATAACCACATCCTGTATCATAGCCACACCCTGTATCATAACCACTTCCTGTATCATAGTCACACCCTGAATCATAGCCACACCCTGTATCATAGCCACACCCTGTATCATAGCCACACCCTGTTATCATAGCCACACCCTGTATCAGAACCACACCCTGTATCAAAGCCACTCTCTGTTATCATAGCCACACGCTGTATCATAGCCACTCTCTGTTATCATAGCCACACCCTGTATCACAGCCACACTTTGTATCAGAACCACACCCTGTATCATAGCCACTCTCTGTTATCATAGCAACAGCCTGTATCATAGCCACACCCTGTATCATAACTACACCCTGTATCATAGCCACTCTCTGTTATCATAGCAACAGCCTGTATCATAGCCACAGCCTGTATCATAGCCACAGCCTGTATCATCGCCACACCCTGTATCATAGCCACTCTCTGTTATCATAGCCACACCCTGTATCATAGCCACACCCTGTATCATTGGCACACCCTGTATCATCGCTACTCTCTGTTATCATGGACACACCCTGTATCATAACCACACCCTGTATCATAGCCACTCTCTGTTATCATGGACACACCCTGTATCATAACCACACCCTGTATCATAACCACACCCTGTATCGTAGCCACTCTCTGTTATCATAACCACACCCTGTATCATAACCACACCCTGTATCATAGCCACACCTTGTATCATAGCCACTCTCTGTTATCATAACCACACCCTGTATCATAACCACACCCTGTATCATAGCCACTCTCTGTTATCATAGCCACACCTTGTATCATAGCCACTCTCTGTTATCATAGCCACACCTTGTATCATAGCCACTCTCTGTTATCATAACCACACCCTGTATCATAACCACACCCTGTATCATAGCCACTCTCTGTATCATAGCCACACCCTGTATCATAGCCACTCTCTGTTATCATAACCACACCCTGTCCCATAACCACTCTCTGTTATCATAACCACACCCTGTATCATAGCCACTCTCTGTATCATAGCCACACCCTGTACCATAACCACTCTCTGTTATCATAACCACACCCTGTATCATAACCACTCTCTGTTATCATAACCACACCCTGTATCATAACCACTCTCTGTTATCATAACCACACCCTGTATCATAACCACTCTCTGTTATCATAGCCACACCCTGTATCATAGCCACAGCCTGTATCATAGCCACTCTCTGTTATCATAGCCACTCTCTGTTATCATAGCCACACCCTGTATCATAGCCACTCTCTGTATCATAGCCACACCCTGTATCATAGCCACACCCTGTATCATAGCCACTCTCTGTTATCATAACCACACCCTGTATCATAACCACACCCTGTATCATAACCACTCTCTGTTATCATAACCACACCCTGTATCATAGCCACTCTCTGTTATCATTGCCACTCGATGTTGTCATAGCAACACCCTGTATCATAGCCACTCTCTGTTATCAGCCACTCTCTGTTATCATAGCCACACCCTGTATCATAGCCACTCTTTGTTATCATAGCCACTCTTTGTTATCATAGCCACTCTCTGTTATCATAGCCACACCCTGTATCATAGCCACACCCTGTATCATAGCCACTCTCTGTTATCATAGCCACTCTCTGTTATCATAGCCACTCTCTGTTATCATAGCCACACCCTGTATCATCGCCACTCTCTGTTATCATAGACACTCTCTGTTATCATAGCCACTCTCTGTTATCAGCCACTCTCTGTTATCATAGCCACACCCTGTATCATAGCCACTCTTTGTTATCATAGCCACTCTTTGTTATCATAGCCACTCTCTGTTATCATAGCCACACCCTGTATCATTGCCACTCCCTGTTATCATAGCCACACCTTGTATCAGAACCACACCCTGTATCATAGCCACTCCCTGTTATCATAGACACTCCCTGTTATCATAGCCACTTTCTGTTATCATAGCCACACCGTGTATCATAACTACACCCTGTATCATAGCCACTCCCTGTTATCATAGCCACTTTCTGTTATCATAGCCACACCCTGTATCATAGCCACACCCTGGAACATAGCCACACCCTGTATCATAGCCACACCCTGGAACATAGACACTCCCTGTTATCATAGCCACTTTCTGTTATCATAGCCACACCGTGTATCATAACCACACCCTGTATCATAGCCACTCCCTGTTATCATAGCCACTTTCTGTTATCATAGCCACACCCTGTATCATAGCCACACCCTGGAACATAGCCACTCTCTGTTATCATAGCCACTCTCTGTTATCATAGCCACTCCCTGTTATCATAGCCACTTTCTGTTATCATAGCCACACCCTGTTATCATAGCCACTTTCTGTTATCTTACCACACCCTGTATCATAGCCACACCCTGTATCATAACCCCACCCTGTATCATAGCCACTCTGTGTTTTCATAGCCACACCCTGTATCATAGCCACACCCTGGAACATAGCCACTCTCTGTTATCATAGCCACTCTCTGTTATCATAGCCACTCTCTGTTATCTTACCACACCCTGTATCATAGCCACACCCTGTATCATAACCACACCCTGTATCATAGCCACACCCGGTATCATAGCCACACCCTGTATCATCGCCACTCTCTGTTATCATAGCCACACCCTGTATCATCGGCACACCCTGTATCATAGCTACTCTCTGTTATCATCGACACACCCTGTATCATAACCACACCCTGTATCATAGCCACTCTCTGTTATCATAGCCACACCCTGTATCATCGGCACACCCTGTATCATAGTCACTCCCTTTTATCATAACCACATCCTGTATCATAGACACAGCCTGTATCATCGGCACACCCTGTATCATAGCTACTCTCTGTTATCATCGACACACCCTGTATCATAACCACACCCTGTATCATAGCCACTCTCTGTGTTCATAGCCACACCCTGTATCATAACCACACCCTGTATCATAACCACTCTCTGTTATCATAACCACACCCTGTATCATAGTCACTCTCTTTTATCATAACCACACCCTGTATCATAGCCACATCCTGTATCATAACCACTCTCTGTTATCATTACCACACCCTGTATCATAACCACACCCTGTATCATAACCACTCTCTGTTATCATAACCACACCCTGTATCATAGTCACTCTCTGTTATCATAGCCACACCCTGTATCATAACCACACCCTGTATCATAACCACACCCTGTATCATAGCCACACCCTATATCATAACCACTCTCTGTTATCATTACCACACCCTGTATCATAACCACACCCTGTATCATAACCACTCTCTGTTATCATAACCACACCCTGTATCATAGCCACTCTCTGTTATCATAGCCACACCCTGTATCATAGCCACACCCTGTATCATAGCCACACCCTATATCATAACCACTCTCTGTTATCATAACCACACCCTGTATCATAACCACACCCTGTATCATAGTCACTCTCTGTTATCATAACCACAC
This sequence comes from Heterodontus francisci, assembly GCF_036365525.1. NCBI lineage: Eukaryota > Metazoa > Chordata > Chondrichthyes > Heterodontiformes > Heterodontidae > Heterodontus > Heterodontus francisci. Next base: position 15,719,963 of record NC_090386.1, on the reverse strand, counting down.
CCTGTATCATAGTCACTCTCTGTTATCATAGCCACACCCTGTATCATAACCACACCCTGTATCATAACCACACCCTGTATCATAGCCACACCCTATATCATAACCACTCTCTGTTATCATAACCACACCCTGTATCATAGTCACTCTCTGTTATCATAGCCACACCCTGTATCATAACCACACCCTGTATCATAACCACACCCTGTATCATAGCCACACCCTATATCATAACCACTCTCTGTTATCATAACCACACCCTGTATCATAGCCACTCTCTGTTATCATAGCCACACCCTGTATCATAGCCACACCCTGTATCATAGCCACACCCTATATCATAACCACTCTCTGTTATCATAACCACACCCTGTATCATAACCACACCCTGTATCATAGTCACTCTCTGTTATCATAACCACACCCTGTATCATAGTCACTCTCTGTTATCATAGCCACACCCTGTATCATAACCACACCCTGTATCATAACCACACCCTGTATCATAGCCACACCCTATATCATAACCACTCTCTGTTATCATAACCACACCCTGTATCATAGTCACTCTCTGTTATCATAGCCACACCCTGTATCATAACCACACCCTGTATCATAACCACTCTCTGTTATCATAACCACACCCTGTATCATAGCCACTCTCTGTTATCATAGCCACACCCTGTATCATAGCCACACCCTATATCATAACCACTCTCTGTTATCATAACCACACCCTGTATCATAACCACACCCTGTATCATAACCACTCTCTGTTATCATAACCACACCCTGTATCATAGCCACTCTCTGTTATCATAGCCACACCCTGTATCATAACCACACCCTGTATCATAACCACACCCTGTATCATAGTCACTCTCTTTTATCAGAGCCACACCCTGTATCATAGCCACTCTCTGTTATCATAGCCACACCCTGTATCATAGCCACTCTCTGTTATCATAGCCACACCCTGTATCATAGCCACTCTCTGTTATCATAGCCACACCCTGTATCATAGCCACTCTCTGTTATCATAGCCACACCCTGTATCATAGCCACTCTCTGTTATCATAGCCACACCCTGTATCATAGCCACTCTCTGTTATCATAGCCACACCCTGTATCATAGCCACACCCTGTATCATAGCCACACCCTATATCATAACCACTCTCTGTTATCATAACCACACCCTGTATCATAACCACACCCTGTATCATAGTCACTCTCTGTTATCATAGCCACACCCTGTATCATAACCACACCCTGTATCATAACCACACCCTGTATCATAGTCACTCTCTTTTATCATAGCCACACCCTGTATCATAACCACACCCTGTATCATAGCCACACCCTATATCATAACCACTCTCTGTTATCATAACCACACCCTGTATCATAGTCACTCTCTTTTATCATAGCCACACCCTGTATCATAACCACACCCTGTATCATAGCCACACCCTATATCATAACCACTCTCTGTTATCATAACCACACCCTGTATCATAGTCACTCTCTTTTATCATAACCACACCCTGTATCATAGCCACTCTCTGTTATCATAGCCACACCCTGTATCATAGCCACACCCTGTATCATAGCCACACCCTATATCATAACCACTCTCTGTTATCATAACCACACCCTGTATCATAACCACACCCTGTATCATAGCCACTCTCTGTTATCATAGCCACACCCTGTATCATAACCACACCCTGTATCATAGCCACTCTCTGTTATCATAGCCACACCCTGTATCATAGCCACACCCTGTATCATAGCCACACCCTATATCATAACCACTCTCTGTTATCATAACCACACCCTGTATCATAACCACACCCTGTATCATAGCCACACCCTGTATCATAGCCACACCCTATATCATAACCACTCTCTGTTATCATAACCACACCCTGTATCATAGTCACTCTCTTTTATCATAACCACACCCTGTATCATAACCACACCCTGTATCATAGCCACTCTCTGTTATCATAGCCACACCCTGTATCATAGCCACACCCTGTATCATAGCCACTCTCTGTTATCATAGCCACACCCTGTATCATAGCCACACCCTGTATCATAGCCACTCTCTGTTATCATAGCCACACCCTGTATCATAGCCACACCCTGTATCATAGCCACTCTCTGTTATCATAGCCACACCCTGTATCATAGCCACACCCTGTATCATAGCCACTCTCTGTTATCATAGCCACACCCTGTATCATAGCCACACCCTGTATCAAAGCCACTCTCTGTTATCATCGGCACACCCTGTATCATAGCCACACCCTGTATCATAGCCACTCTCTGTTATCATAGCCACACCCTGTATCATAGGCACACCCTGTATCATAGCCACACCCTGTATCATAGCCACTCTCTGTTATCATAGCCACACCCTGTATCATAGGCACACCCTGTATCATAGCCACACCCTGTATCAAAGCCACTCTCTGTTATCATAGCCACACCTTGTATCAAAGCCACTCTCTGTTATCATAGCCACACCCAGTACCATAGCCACACCCAGTACCATAGCCACACCCTGTATCACAGCCACTCTCTGTTATCATAGCCACTCTCTGTTATCGTAACCATACCCTGTATCATAGCCACACCCTGTATCATAGCCACTCTCTGTTATCATAGCCACACCCTGTTATCGTAACCATACCCTGTATCATAGCCACACCCTGTATCAAAGCCACTCTCTGTTAACATAGCCACACCCTGTATCATAGCCACAGCCTGTATCATAGCCACTCTCTGTTGTCATGGCCACACCCTGTATGATAGTCACACCGTGTATCATAGCCACACCCTGTATCATAGTCACTCTCTGTTATCATACCCACACCCTGTATCGTAGCCACTCTCTGTTATCATTGCCACTCTCAGTAGTCATAGCAACACCCTGTTTCATAGCCACTCTCTGTTATCATAGCCACACCCTGTATCATAGCCACACCCTGTATCATAGCAACACCCTGTATCATAGGCACACCCTGTATCATAGCCACTCTCTTTTATCATAACCACACCCTGTATCATAGCCACACCGAGTACCATAGCCACACCCTGTATCACAGCCACTCTCTGTTATCATAACCACTTCCTGTATCATAGCCACACCCTGTATCATAACCACACCCTGTATCATAGCCACACCCGGTATCATAGCCACACCCTGTATCATAGCCACTCTCTGTTATCATAACCACACCCTGTATCATAACCACTCTCTGTTATCATAACCACTTCCTGTATCATAGCCACAGCCTGTATCATAGCCACACCCTGTATCATAGCCACACCCTGTATCATAACCACATCCTGTATCATAACCACATCCTGTATCATAGCCACACCCTGTATCATAGCCACACCCTGTATCATAACCACATCCTGTATCATAGCCACACCCTGTATCATAGCCACACCCTGTATCATAGCCACACCCTGTATCATAGCCACAGCCTGTATCATAGCCACTCTCTGTCATCATAACCACATCCTGTATCATAGCCACAGCCTGTATCATAGCCACTCTCTGTTATCATAGCCACATCCTGTATCATAGTCACTCTCTTTTATCATAGCCACACCCTGTATCATAACCACTCTCTTTTATCATAGCCACACCCTGTATCATAGCCACATCGTGTATCATAGCCACACCCTGTATCATAGCCACACCCTGTATCATAGCCACTCTCTGTTATCATAGCCACACCCTGTATCATAACCACACCCTGTATCATAGCCACTCTCTGTTATCATAGCCACACCCTGTATCATAGCCACTCTCTGTTATCATAGCCACACCCTGTATCATAGCCACACCCTGTATCATTGCCACTCTCTGTTATCATAACCACATCCTGTATCATAGCCACACCCTGTATCATAACCACATCCTGTATCATAGCCACACCCTGTATCATAACCACTTCCTGTATCATAGCCACAGCCTGTATCATAACCACATCCTGTATCATAGCCACACCCTGTATCATAACCACTTCCTGTATCATAGCCACACCCTGTATCATAGTCACTCTCTGTTATCATAGCCACACCCTGTATCATAGTCACTCTCTTTTATCATAGCCACACCCTGTATCATAACCACATCCTGTATCATAGCCACACCCTGTATCATAACCACTTCCTGTATCATAGCCACACCCTGTATCATAGCCACTCTCTGTTATCATAGCCACACCCTGTATCATAGTCACTCTCTTTTATCATAGCCACACCCTGTATCATAACCACTCTCTTTTATCATAGCCACACCCTGTATCATAACCACATCCTGTATCATAGCCACACCCTGTATCATAACCACTTCCTGTATCATAGCCACAGCCTGTATCATAACCACATCCTGTATCATAGCCACACCCTGTATCATAACCACTTCCTGTATCATAACCACTTCCTGTATCATAGTCACTCTCTGTTATCATAGCCACACCCTGTATCATAGTCACTCTCTTTTATCATAGCCACACCCTGTATCATAACCACATCCTGTATCATAGCCACACCCTGTATCATAACCACTTCCTGTATCATAGCCACACCCTGTATCATAGCCACTCTCTGTTATCATAGCCACACCCTGTATCATAGTCACTCTCTTTTATCATAGCCACACCCTGTATCATAACCACTCTCTTTTATCATAGCCACACCCTGTATCATAGCCACACCCTGTATCATAACCACTCTCTTTTATCATAGCCACACCCTGTATCATAGCCACAGCCTGTATCATAGCCACACCCTGTATCATAGCCACTCTCTGTTATCATAGCCACATCCTGTATCATAGCCACACCCTGTATCATAACCACATCCTGTATCATAGCCACACCCTGTATCATTGCCACTCTCTGTTATCATAACCACATCCTGTATCATAGCCACAGCCTGTATCATAGCCACACCCTGTATCATAGCCACACCCTGTATCATAGCCACACCCTGTATCATAACCACATCCTGTATCATAGCCACACCCAGTATCATAGCCACACCCTGTATCATAACCACAGCCTGTATCATAGCCACACCCTGTATCATTGCCACACCCTGTATCATTGCCACTCTCTGTTATCATAGCCACATCCTGTATCATAGCCACACCCTGTATCATAACCACATCCTGTATCATAGCCACACCCAGTATCATAGCCACACCCTGTATCATAACCACAGCCTGTATCATAGCCACACCCTGTATCATTGCCACTCTCTGTTATCATAACCACATCCTGTATCATAACCACATCCTGTATCATAGCCACACCCTGTATCATTGCCACTCTCTGTTATCATAACCACTTCCTGTATCATAACCACATCCTGTATCATAACCACATCCTGTATCATAACCACTTCCTGTATCATAGCCACACCCTGTATCATAACCACATCCTGTATCATAACCACTTCCTGTATCATAGCCACACCCTGTATCATAACCACACCCTGTATAATAGCCACTCTCCGTTATCATCACCACATCCTGTATCATAGCCACTCTCTGTTATCATAACCACACCCTGTATCATAACCACTCTCTGTTTTCATAACTACACCCTGTATCATAGCCACACCCTGTATCATAGCCACTCTCCGTTATCATCACCACATCCTGTATCATAGCCACTCTCTGTTATCATAACCACACCCTGTATCATAACCACTCTCTGTTTTCATAACCACATCCTGTATCATAGCCACACCCTGTATCATAGCCACATCGTGTATCATAGCCACACCCTGAATCATAGCCACACCCTGTATCATAGCCACTCTCTGTTATCATAGCCACACCCTGTATCATAGCCACTCTCTGTTATCATAGCCACACCCTGTATCATAGTCACTCTCTTTTATCATAGCCACACCCTGTATCATAGCCACATCGTGTATCATAGCCACGCCCTGTATCATAGCCACACCCTGTATCATAGCCACTCTCTGTTATCATAGCCACACCCTGTATCATAGCCACATCGTGTATCATAGCCACTCTCTGTTATCATAGCCACTCTCTGTTATCGTAACCATACCCTGTCTCATAGCCACACCCTGTATCATAGCCACACCCTGTATCATAGCCACTCTCTGTTATCATAGCCACTCTCTGTTATCGTAACCATACCCTGTATCATAGCCACACCCTGTATCATAGCCACTCTCTGTTATCATAGCCACACTGTGTATCATAGCCCCACCCTGTATCAAAGCCACTCTCTGTTAACATAGCCACACCCTGTATCATAGCCACAGCCTGTATCATAGCCACTCTCTGTTATCATGGCCACACCCTGTATCATAGCCACTCTCTGTTATCGTAGCCACACCCTGTATCATAGCCACTCTCTGTTATCATAGCCACTCTCTGTTATCATAGCCACTTCCTGTTATCATAGCCACTCACTGTTATCATCACCACACCCTGTATCATAGCCACACCCTGTATCAGAGCCACTGTCTGTTATCATAGCCACACCCTGTATCATAGCCACTCTCTGTTATCATAGCCACTCTCTGTTATCATAGCCACTCTCTGTTATCATAGCCACTCTCTGTATCATTGCCACACCCTGTATCATAACCACACCCTGTATCATCGCCACTCTCTGTTATCATAACCACATCCTGTATCATAGCCACACCCTGTATCATAGCCACTCTCTGTTATCATAGCCACATCCTGTATCATAGCCACTCTCTGTTATCATAACCACATCCTGTATCATAGCCACACCCTGTATCATAACCACATCCTGTATCATAGCCACACCCTGTATCATAACCACACCCTGTATCATAACCACATCCTGTATCATAGCCACAGCCTGTATCATAGCCACACCCTGTATCATAGCCACTCTCTGTTATCATAGCCACACCCTGTATCATAGCCACTCTCTGTTATCATAACCACATCCTGTATCATAGCCACACCCTGTATCATAACCACATCCTGTATCATAGCCACACCCTGTATCATAGCCACACCCTGTATCATAGCCACATCCTGTATCATAGCCACACCCTGTATCATAGCCACTCTCTGTTATCATAACCACATCCTGTATCATAGCCACACCCTGTATCATAACCACATCCTGTATCAAAGCCACTCTCTGTTATCATAACCACATCCTGTATCATAGCCACACCCTGTATTATAACCACATCCTGTATCATAGCCACACCCTGTATCATAGCCACTCTCTGTTATCATAACCACATCCTGTATCATAGCCACACCCTGTATCATAACCACATCCTGTATCATAGCCACACCCTGTATCATAGCCACACCCTGTATCATAGCCACATCCTGTATCATAGCCACACCCTGTATCATAGCCACTCTCTGTTATCATAACCACATCCTGTATCATAGCCACACCCTGTATCATAACCACATCCTGTATCAAAGCCACTCTCTGTTATCATAACCACATCCTGTATCATAGCCACACCCTGTATTATAACCACATCCTGTATCATAGCCACACCCTGTATCATAGCCACTCTCTGTTATCATAACCACATCCTGTATCATAGCCACACCCTGTATCATAACCACATCCTGTATCATAGCCACACCCTGTATCATAACCACATCCTGTATCATAGCCACACCCTGTATCATAGCCACACCCTGTATCATAGCCACATCCTGTATCATAGCCACATCCTGTATCATAGCCACACCCTGTATCATAGCCACTCTCTGTTATCATAACCACATCCTGTATCATAGCCACACCCTGTATCATAACCACATCCTGTATCATAGCCACACCCTGTATCATAGCCACACCCTGTATCATAACCACTTCCTGTATCATAGCCACAGCCTGTATCATAGCCACTCTCTGTTATCATAGCTATACCCTGTATCATAGCCACACCCTGTATCATAGCCACTCTCTGTTATCATAGCCACACCCTGTATCATAGTCACTCTCTTTTATCATAGCCACACCCTGTATCATAACCACTCTCTTTTATCATAGCCACACCCTGTATCATAGCCACTCTCTGTTATCATAGCCACACCCTGTATCATAGTCACTCTCTTTTATCATAGCCACACCCTGTATCATAACCACTCTCTTTTATCATAGCCACACCCTGTATCATAGCCACTCTCTGTTATCATAGCCACACCCTGTATCATAGCCACTCTCTGTTATCATAACCACATCCTGTATCATAGCCACTCTCTGTTATCATAGCCACACCCTGTATCATAGCCACTCTCTGTTATCATAACCACTTCCTGTATCATAGCCACAGCCTGTATCATAGCCACACCCTGTATCATAGCCACACCCTGTATCATAACCACATCCTGTATCATAGCCACACCCTGGATCATTGCCACACCCTGGATCATTGCCACTCTCTGTTATCATAACCACATCCTGTATCATAGCCACACCCTGTATCATAACCACATCCTGTATCATAACCACATCCTGTATCATAACCACATCCTGTATCATAGCCACACCCTGTATAATAGCCACTCTCTGTTATCATAGCCACACCCTGTATCATAACCACTCTCTGTTTTCATAACCACACCCTGTATCATAGCCACACCCTGTATCATAGCCACTCTCTGTTATCATAGCCACACCCTGTATCATAGCCACTCTCCGTTATCATCACCACACCCTGTATCATAGCCACTCTCCGTTATCATAACCACATCCTGTATCATAGCCACAGCCTGTATCATAGCCACTCTCTGTTATCATAGCCACACCCTGTATCATAGCCACTCTCTGTTATCATAGCCACTCTCCGTTATCATAACCACATCCTGTATCATAGCCACAGCCTGTATCATAGCCACTCTCTGTTATCATAGCCACACCCTGTATCATAGTCACTCTCTTTTATCATAGCCACACCCTGTATCATAGCCACATCGTGTATCATAGCCACGCCCTGTATCATAGCCACACCCTGTATCATAGCCACTCTCTGTTATCATAGCCACACCCTGTATCATAGTCACTCTCTTTTATCATAGCCACACCCTGTATCATAGCCACATCGTGTATCATAGCCACACCCTGTATCATAGCCACTCTCTGTTATCATAGCCACACCCTGTATCATAGCCACACCCTGTATCATAGCCACACCCTGTATCAAAGCCACTCTCTGTTAACATAGCCACACCCTGTATCATAGCCACACCCTGTATCATAGCCACACCCTGTATCATAGCCACTCTCTGTTATCATAGCCACACCCTGTATCATAGCCACACCCTGTATCATAGCCACACCCTGTATCAAAGCCACACCCTGTATCAAAGCCACTCTCTGTTAACATAGCCACACCCTGTATCATAGCCACTCTCTGTTATCATACCACACCCTGTATCATAGCCACACCCTGTATCATAGCCACTCTCTGTTATCATACCACACCCTGTATCATAGCCACTCTCTGTTATCATAGCCACTCTCTGTTATCATAGCCACTCTCTGTTATCATAACCACATCCTGTATCATAGCCACACCCTGTAGCATTGCCACACCCTGTATCATAACCACACCCTGTATCATCGCCACTCTCTGTTATCATAACCACATCCTGTATCATAGCCACACCCTGTATCATTGCCACAGCCTGTATCATAGCCACACCCTGTATCATAGCCACTCTCTGTTATCATAGCCACATCCTGTATCATAGCCACACCCTGTATCATAACCACATCCTGTATCATAGCCACACCCTGTATCATTGCCACTCTCTGTTATCATAACCACTTCCTGTATCATAGCCACAGCCTGTATCATAACCACTTCCTGTATCATAGCCACAGCCTGTATCATAGCCACACCCTGTATCATAGCCACACCCTGTATCATAGCCACTCTCTGTTATCATAACCACATCCTGTATCATAGCCACACCCTGTATCATAACCACATCCTGTATCATAACCACATCCTGTATCATAGCCACACCCTGTATCATAACCACATCCTGTATCATAGCCACACCCTGTATCATAACCACATCCTGTATCATAACCACATCCTGTATCATAGCCACACCCTGTATCATAGCCACACCCTGTATCATAGCCACACCCTGTATCATTGCCACTCTCTGTTATCATAACCACATCCTGTATCATAGCCACACCCTGTATCATAACCACATCCTGTATCATAGCCACACCCTGTATCATAGCCACACCCTGTATCATTGCCACTCTCTGTTATCATAACCACATCCTGTATCATAGCCACACCCTGTATCATAACCACATCCTGTATCATAGCCACACCCTGTATCATAGCCACTCTCTGTTATCATAACCACATCCTGTATCATAGCCACACCCTGTATCATAACCACATCCTGTATCATAGCCACACCCTGTATCATAGCCACACCCTGTATCATAGCCACACCCTGTATCATAACCACATCCTGTATCATAGCCACACCCTGTATCATAGCCACACCCTGTATCATTGCCACTCTCTGTTATCATAACCACATCCTGTATCATAGCCACACCCTGTATCATAGCCACACCCTGTATCATAGCCACTCTCTGTTATCATAGCCACACCCTGTATCATAGCCACTCTCTGTTATCATAACCACATCCTGTATCATAGCCACACCCTGTATCATAACCACATCCTGTATCATAACCACATCCTGTATCATAGCCACACCCTGTATCATAACCACATCCTGTATCATAGCCACACCCTGTATCATAGCCACACCCTGTATCATAACCACTTCCTGTATCATAGCCACAGCCTGTATCATAACCACATCCTGTCTCATAGCCACTCTCTGTTATCATAGCCACACCCTGTATCATAACCACATCCTGTATCATAACCACATCCTGTATCATAGCCACACCCTGTATCATAACCACATCCTGTATCATAACCACATCCTGTATCATAGCCACACCCTGTATCATAGCCACACCCTGTATCATAACCACACCCTGTATCATAACCACATCCTGTATCATAACCACATCCTGTATCATAGCCACACCCTGTATCATTGCCACTCTCTGTTATCATAACCACATCCTGTATCATAGCCACACCCTGTATCATAACCACATCCTGTATCATAGCCACACCCTGTATCATAGCCACACCCTGTATCATAGCCACACCCTGTATCATTGCCACTCTCTGTTATCATAACCACATCCTGTATCATAGCCACACCCTGTATCATAACCACTTCCTGTATCATAGCCACAGCCTGTATCATAGCCACTCTCTGTTATCATAGCCACACCCTGTATCATAGCCACACCCTGTATCATAACCACACCCTGTATCATAGCCACACCCGGTATCATAGCCACACCCTGTATCATCGGCACACCCTGTATCATAGCTACTCTCTGTTATCATCGACACACCCTGTATCATAGCCACACCCTGTATCATAACCACTCTCTGTTTTCATAACCACACCCTGTATCATAACCACACCCTGTATCATAGCCACACCCGGTATCATAGCCACACCCTGTATCATCGGCACACCCTGTATCATAACCACTCTCCGTTATCATAACCACATCCTGTATCATAACCACACCCTGTATCATAGCCACTCTCTGTTTTCATAACCACACCCTGTATCATAGCCACACCCTGTATCATAGCCACACCCGGTATCATAGCCACTCTCTGTTATCATAGCTATACCCTGTATCATAGCCACACCCTGTATCATAGCCACTCTCCGTTATCATAACCACATCCTGTATCATAACCACACCCTGTATCATAGCCACTCTCTGTTTTCATAACCACATCCTGTATCATAACCACACCCTGTATCATAGCCACACCCTGTATCATAGCCACTCTCCGTTATCATAACCACATCCTGTATCATAACCACACCCTGTATCATAGCCACACCCTGTATCATAGCCACTCTCCGTTATCATAACCACATCCTGTATCATAACCACACCCTGTATCATAGCCACTCTCCGTTATCATAACCACATCCTGTATCATAGCCACACCCTGTATCATAGCCACTCTCTGTTATCATAGCTATACCCTGTATCATAGTCACTCTCTGTTATCATAGCCACACCCTGTATCATAGCCACACCCTGCATCATAGCCACTCTCTGTTATCATAGCCACACCCTGTATCATAGCCACTCTCTGTTATCATGGCCACACCCTGTATCATAGCCACACCCTGCATCATAGCCACTCTCTGTTATCATAGCCACACCCTGTATCATAGCCACTCTCTGTTATCATAGCCACACCCTGTATCATAGCCACTCTCTGTTATCATAGCCACACCCTGTATCATAGCCACACCCTGTATCATACCCACTCTCTGTTATCATAGCCACACCCTGTATCATAGCCACTCTCTGTTATCATAGCCACACCCTGTATCATAGCCACTCTCTGTTATCATAGCCACACCCTGTATCATAGCCACTCTCTGTTATCATAGCCACACCCTGTATCATAGCCACACCCTGTATCATACCCACTCTCTGTTATCATAGCCACACCCTGTATCATAGCCACACCCTGTATCATACACACTCTCTGTTATCATAGCCACACCCTGTATCATAGTCACTCTCTTTTATCATAACCACACCCTGTATCATAGCCACACCCTGTATCATAGCCACTCTCTGTTATCATAGCCACACCCTGTATCATAGCCACTCTCTGTTATCATAGCCACACCCTGTATCATAGCCACTCTCTGTTATCATAGCCACACCCTGTATCATAGCCACACCCTGTATCATACCCACTCTCTGTTATCATAGCCACACCCTGTATCATAGCCACACCCTGTATCATACACACTCTCTGTTATCATAGCCACACCCTGTATCTTAGCCACACCCTGTATCATAGCCACTCTCTGTTATCATAACCACACCCTGTATCATAACCACACCCTGTATCATAGCCACTCTCTGTTATCATAGCCACACCCTGTATCATAGCCACTCTCTGTTATCATAGCCACACCCTGTATCATAGTCACTCTCTTTTATCATAACCACACCCTGTATCATAGCCACAGCCTGTATCATAGCCACTCTCTGTTATCATAGCCACACCCTGTATCATAGCCACGTTCTGTTATCATAGCCACTCTCTTTTATCATAGCCACTCTCTGTTATCATACCACACCCTGTATCATAGCCACACCCTGTATCATCGCCACTTCCTGTTATCATAGCCACTCTCTGTTGTCATAGCAACATCCTGTATCATAGCCACTCTCTGTTGTCATAGCCACACCCTGTATCATAGCCACAGCCTGTATCATAGCCACTCTCTGTTATCATGGCCACACCCTGTATGATAGTCACACCCTGTATCATAGCCACACCTTGTATCATAGCCACACCCTGTATCGTAGCCACTCTCTGTTATCATTGCCACTCTCAGTTGTCATAGCAACACCCTGTATCATAGCCACTCTCTGTTATCATAGCCACTCTCTGTTATCATAGCAACTCTCTGTATCATAGCCACTCTCTGTTATCATAGCCACTCTCTGTTGTCATAGCAACATCCTGTATCATAGCCACATCGTGTATCATAGCCACACCCTGTATCATAGCCACTCTCTGTTATCATAGCCACTCTCTGTTAACATAGCCACACCCTGTATCATAGCCACAGCCTGTATCATAGCCACTCTCTGTTGTCATGGCCACACCCTGTATGATAGTCACACCCTGTATCATAGCCACACCCTGTATCATAGCCACTCTCTGTTATCATAGCCACACCCTGTATCGTAGCCACTCTCTGTTATCATTGCCACTCTCAGTTGTCATAACAACACCCTGTTTCATAGCCACACCCTGTATCGTAGCCACTCTCTGTTATCATAGCCACTCTCTGTTGTCAAAGCAACACCCTGTATTATAACCACACCCTGTATCATAGCCACAACCTGTATCGTAGCCACTCTCAGTTGTCATAGCCACACCCTGTATCATAGCCACTCTCTGTATCATAGCCACTCTCTGTTATCATAGCCACTCTCTGTTGTCATAGCAACATCCTGTATCATAGCCACTCTCTGTTATCATAGCCACACCGTGTAACATAGCCACACCCTGTATCATAGCCACTCTCTGTTATCAGAGCCACACCCTGTATCATAGCCACTCTCTGTTATCATAGCCACTCTCTGTTATCGTAACCATACCCTGTATCATCGCCACACCCTGTATCATAGCCACTCTCTGTTATCATAGCCACACTGTGTATCATAGCCACACCCTGTATCGTAGCCACTCTCTGTTATCATTGCCACTCTCAGTTGTCATAGCAACACCCTGTTTCATAGCCACTCTCTGTTATCATAGCCACAGCCTGTATCATAGCCACTCTCTGTTGTCATGGCCACACCCTGTATGATAGCCACACCCTGTATCATATCCACTCTCTGTATCATATCCACTCTCTGTATCATAGCCACTCTCTGTTATCATAGCCACACCCTGTATCATAAGAGCTCTCTGTTATCATAACCACATCCTGTATCATAGCCACACCCTGTATCATAACCACATCCTGTATCATAGCCACACCCTGTATCATAACCGCACCCGATATCACAGCCACTCTCTGTTATCATAGCCACTCTCTGTTATCATGGCTACTCTGTTATCATAACTAAACCCTGTATCACAGCCACACTTTGTATCATAACCACACCCTGTATCATAGCCACTCTCTGTTATCATAACTAAACCCTGTATCATAGCCACACTTTGTATCATAGCCACATCCTGTATCATAACCACACCCTGTATCATAGCTACTCTCTGTTACCATAGCCACATCCTGTATCATAGCCACTCTCTGTTATCATAACTAAACCCTGTATCACAGCCACACCCTGGATCATAACCACACCCTGGATCATAGCCACTCTCTGCTATCAGAGCCACATCCTGTATCATAGCCACTCTCTGTTATCATCGCCACTCTCTGTTATCATAGCCACACCCCGTATCATACCCACTCTCTATTATCATCTCTACTCTCTGTTATCATAACCACACCTTGTATCATAGCCACACCCTGTATCATCGCCACTCTCTGTTATCATAGCCACTCTCTGTTATCATAGCCACACTCTGTTATCATAGTCACTTTCTGTTATCATAGCCACACCCTGCATCATAGCCACTCTCTGCTATCAGAGCCACGTCCGTTATCATAGCCACTCCCTGTTATCATAGCCACTCTCTGTTATCATAGTCACTTTCTGTTATCATAGCCACACCCTGCATCATAGCCACTCTCTGCTATCAGAGCCACGTCCGTTATCATAGCCACTCTCTGTTGTCATAGTCACTTTCTGTTATCATAACCACACTCTGTTATCATAACCACATCCTGTATCATAGCCACACCCTGTATCAAAGCCACACCCTCTATCATAGCCACACCCTGTATCATAGCCACTCTCTTTTATCATAGCCACACCCTGTATCAAAGCCACACCCTGTATCATAGCCACTCTCTGTTGTCATAGCCACACCCTGTATCATAGCCACACCCTGTATCATAGCCACTCTCTTTTATCATAGCCACACCCTGTATCATAGCTACACCCTGTATCATAGCCACACCCTGTATCAAAGCCACACCCTGTATCATAGCCACTCTCTGTTGTCATAGCCATACCCTGTATCATAGCCACACCCTGTATCATAGCCACTCTCTGTTATCATAACCACACCCTGTATCATAGCCACACCCTCTATCATAGCCACACCCTGTATCATAGCCACTCTCTTTTATCATAGCCACACCCTGTATCATAGCTACACCCTGTATCATAGCCACTCTCTGTTGTCATAGCCACACCCTGTATCATAGCCACACCCTGTGTCATAGCCATACCCTGTATCACAGCCACTCTCTGTTATCATAGCCACTCTCTGTTATCGTAGCCACACCCTGTATCATAGCTACTCTCTGTTATCATAGCCGCATCCTGTTTCATCGCCACACTTTGTATCATAGCCACACCCTGTATCAGCCACACGCTGTATCATGGCCACTCTCTGTTATCATAACTACACCCTTGTCATAGCCACACTTTGTATCATAACCACATCCTGTATCATTGCCACACCCTGTATCATAACCACACCCTGTATCATAGCCACACCCTGTATCATAGCCACACCATGTATCATAACCACACCCTGTATCATAGCCACACCCTGTATCTTAGCCACACTCTGTATCTTAGCCACTCTGTGTTATCATAGCCACACCCTGTATCATAGCCACACCCTGTATCATAGCCACACCCTGTATCATAACCACACCCTGGATCATAGCCACACCCTGTATCTTGGCCACTCTGTGTTATCATAGCCACTTCCTGTATCATAGCCACAGCCTGTATCATAGCCACACCCTGTATCATAGCCACACCCTGTATCATAACCACACCCTGTATCATAACCACATCCTGTATCATAGCCACACCCTGTATAATAGCCACTCTCTGTTATCATAGCCACACCCTGTATCATAGCCACTCTCCGTTATCATCACCACATCCTGTATCATAGCCACTCTCTGTTATCATAGCCACAGCCTGTATCATAGCCACAGCCTGTATCATAGCCACTCTCTGTTATCATAACCACACCCTGTATCATAACCACTCTCTGTTTTCATAACCACACCCTGTATCATAGCCACACCCTGTATCATAGCCACTCTCTGTTATCATAGCCACACCCTGTATCATAGTCACTCTTTTATCATAGCCACACCCTGTATCATAACCACTCTCTTTTATCATAGCCACACCCTGTATCATAGCCACACCCTGTATCATAACCACTCTCTGTTATCATAGCCACACCCTGTATCATAACCACTCTCTTTTATCATAGCCACACCCTGTATCATAGCCACACCCTGTATCATAGCCACTCTCTGTTATCATAGCCACACCCTGTATCATAGTCACTCTTTTATCATAGCCACACCCTGTATCATAACCACTCTCTTTTATCATAGCCACACCCTGTATCATAGTCACTCTCTTTTATCATAGCCACACCCTGTATCATAGCCACATCGTGTATCATAGCCACGCCCTGTATCATAGCCACACCCTGTATCATAGTCACTCTCTTTTATCATAGCCACACCCTGTATCATAGCCACATCGTGTATCATAGCCACGCCCTGTATCATCGCCACACCCTGTATCATAGCCACACCCTGTATCTTAGCCACTCTCTGTTATCACAACCACACCCTGTATCACAGCCACACCCTGTATCATAGCCACACCCTGTATCATAGCCACTCTCTGTTATCATAGCCACACCCTGTATCATAGCCACACCCTGTATCATAGCCACTCTCTGTTATCATAGCCACACCCTGTATCATAGTCACTCTCTTTTATCATAGCCACACCCTGTATCATAGCCACATCGTGTATCATAACCACACCCTGGATCATAGCCACACCCTGGATCATAGCCACACCCTGTATCTTAGCCACACCCTGTATCTTAGCCACACCCTGTATCTTAGCCACACCCTGTATCATAACCACACCCTGTATCATAGCCACACCCTGTATCTTAGCCACACCCTGTATCTTGGCCACTCTGTGTTATCATAGCCACACCCTGTATCATAACCACACCCTGGATCATAGCCACACCCTGTATCAGAGCCACACCCTGTATCATAGCCACTCTGTGTTATCATAACCACACCCTGTATCAAAGCCACTCTCTGTTATCATAGCCACAACCTGTATCATAGCCACACCCTGTATCATTGCCACACCCTGTATCATCGCCACACCCTGTATCATAGCCACACCCTGTATCTTAGCCACTCTCTGTTATCACAACCACACCCTGTATCACAGCCACACCCTGTATCATAGCCACACCCTGTATCATCGCCACACCCTGTATCATAGCCACACCCTGTATCTTAGCCACTCTCTGTTATCACAACCACACCCTGTATCATAGCCACACCCTGTATCTTAGCCACTCTCTGTTATCACAACCACACCCTGTATCACAGCCACACCCTGTATCATAGCCACACCCTGTATCATAGCCACACCCTGTATCAAAGCCACTCTCTGTTATCATAGCCACACCCTGTATCATAGCCACTCTCTGTTATCATCGGCACACCCTGTATCATAGTCACACCCTGTATCATAGTCACACCCTGTATCATGTTCACACCCTGTATCATAGCCACACCTTGTATCATAGCCACTCTCTGTTATCATAGCCACACCCTGTATCATAGCCACTCTCTGTTATCATCGGCACACCCTGTATCATAGTCACACCCTGTATCATGTTCACACCCTGTATCATAGCCACACCTTGTATCATAGCCACTCTCTGTTATCACAACCACACCCTGTATCATAGCCACACCCTGTATCTTAGCCACTCTCTGTTATCATAGCCACACCCTGTATCATAGCCACACCCGGTATCATAGCCACACCCTGTATCATAGCCACACCTTGTATCATAGCCACTCTCTGTTATCACAACCACACCCTGTATCATAGTCACACCCGGTATCATAGCCACACCCTGTATCATAGCCACACCCTGTATCATAGCCACACCCTGTATCATAGCCACTCTCTGTTATCATAACCACATCCTGTATCATAGCCACACCCTGTATCATAACCACATCCTGTATCATAGCCACACCCTGTATCATAACCACATCCTGTATCATAGCCACACCCTGTATCATAGCCACACCCTGTATCATAGCCACTCTCTGTTATCATAACCACATCCTGTATCATAGCCACACCCTGTATCATAACCACATCCTGTATCATAGCCACACCCTGTATCATAGCCACACCCTGTATCATAGCCACACCCTGTATCATAGCCACTCTCTGTTATCATAACCACATCCTGTATCATAGCCACACCCTGTATCATAACCACATCCTGTATCATAGCCACACCCTGTATCATAGCCACACCCTGTATCATAACCACTTCCTGTATCATAGCCACAGCCTGTATCATAGCCACTCTCTGTTATCATAGCCACACCCTGTATCATAGTCACTCTCTTTTATCATAGCCACACCCTGTATCATAACCACTCTCTTTTATCATAGCCACACCCTGTATCATAGCCACTCTCTGTTATCATAGCCACACCCTGTATCATAGTCACTCTCTTTTATCATAGCCACACCCTGTATCATAACCACTCTCTTTTATCATAGCCACACCCTGTATCATAGCCACTCTCTGTTATCATAGCCACACCCTGTATCATAGCCACTCTCTGTTATCATAACCACATCCTGTATCATAGCCACTCTCTGTTATCATAGCCACACCCTGTATCATAGCCACTCTCTGTTATCATAACCACTTCCTGTATCATAGCCACAGCCTGTATCATAGCCACACCCTGTATCATAGCCACACCCTGTATCATAACCACATCCTGTATCATAGCCACACCCTGTATCATAACCACTTCCTGTATCATAGCCACAGCCTGTATCATAGCCACACCCTGGATCATTGCCACACCCTGGATCATTGCCACTCTCTGTTATCATAACCACATCCTGTATCATAGCCACACCCTGTATCATAACCACATCCTGTATCATAGCCACAGCCTGTATCATAGCCACAGCCTGTATCATAGCCACACCCTGTATCATAGCCACACCCTGTATCATAACCACATCCTGTATCATAACCACATCCTGTATCATAGCCACACCCTGTATAATAGCCACTCTCTGTTATCATAGCCACACCCTGTATAATAGCCACTCTCTGTTATCATAGCCACACCCTGTATCATAGCCACTCTCCGTTATCATCACCACATCCTGTATCATAGCCACTCTCTGTTATCATAGCCACAGCCTGTATCATAGCCACAGCCTGTATCATAGCCACTCTCTGTTATCATAACCACACC
Source organism: Heterodontus francisci (assembly GCF_036365525.1). Classification (NCBI taxonomy): domain Eukaryota; kingdom Metazoa; phylum Chordata; class Chondrichthyes; order Heterodontiformes; family Heterodontidae; genus Heterodontus; species Heterodontus francisci. The sequence continues at coordinate 15,699,831 of NC_090386.1, read as the reverse complement.
CTGTATCATAACCACTCTCTGTTTTCATAACCACACCCTGTATCATAACCACACCCTGTATCATAACCACTCTCTGTTTTCATAACCACACCCTGTATCATAGCCACTCTCCGTTATCATCACCACACCCTGTATCATAGCCACTCTCCGTTATCATAACCACATCCTGTATCATAGCCACACCCTGTATCATAGCCACTCTCTGTTATCATAGCCACTCTCCGTTATCATAACCACATCCTGTATCATAGCCACAGCCTGTATCATAGCCACTCTCTGTTATCATAGCCACACCCTGTATCATAGTCACTCTCTTTTATCATAGCCACACCCTGTATAATAGCCACATCGTGTATCATAGCCACGCCCTGTATCATAGCCACACCCTGTATCATAGCCACTCTCTGTTATCATAGCCACACCCTGTATCATAGTCACTCTCTTTTATCATAGCCACACCCTGTATCATAGCCACATCGTGTATCATAGCCACACCCTGTATCATAGCCACACCCTGTATCATAGCCACTCTCTGTTATCATAACCACATCCTGTATCATAGCCACAGCCTGTATCATAGCCACTCTCTGTTATCATAGCCACACCCTGTATCATCGTCACTCTCTTTTATCATAACCACACCCTGTATCATAGCCACACCCTGTATCATAGCCACTCTCCGTTATCATAACCACATCCTGTATCATAGCCACAGCCTGTATCATATCCACTCTCTGTTATCATAGCCACACCCTGTATCATAGTCACTCTCTTTTTTCATAGCCACACCCTGTATCATAGCCACATCGTGTATCATAGCCACGCCCTGTATCATAGCCACACCCTGTATCATAGCCACTCTCTGTTATCATAGCCACACCCTGTATCATAGTCACTCTCTTTTATCATAGCCACACCCTGTATCATAGCCACATCGTGTATCATAGCCACACCCTGTATCATAGCCACTCTCTGTTATCATAGCCACTCTCTGTTATCATAGCCACACCCTGTATCATAGCCACACCCTGTATCAAAGCCACTCTCTGTTAACATAGCCACACCCTGTATCATAGCCACACCCTGTATCATAGCCACACCCTGTATCATAGCCACTCTCTGTTATCATAGCCACACCCTGTATCATAGCCACACCCTGTATCATAGCCACACCCTGTATCAAAGCCACTCTCTGTTAACATAGCCACACCCTGTATCATAGCCACTCTCTGTTATCATACCACACCCTGTATCATAGCCACACCCTGTATCATAGCCACTCTCTGTTATCATACCACACCCTGTATCATAGCCACTCTCTGTTATCATAGCCACTCTCTGTTATCATAGCCACTCTCTGTTATCATAGCCACTCTCTGTTATCATAACCACATCCTGTATCATAGCCACACCCTGTATCATTGCCACACCCTGTATCATAACCACACCCTGTATCATCGCCACTCTCTGTTATCATAACCACATCCTGTATCATAGCCACACCCTGTATCATTGCCACAGCCTGTATCATAGCCACACCCTGTATCATAGCCACTCTCTGTTATCATAGCCACATCCTGTATCATAGCCACATCCTGTATCATAGCCACACCCTGTATCATAACCACATCCTGTATCATAACCACTTCCTGTATCATAGCCACACCCTGTATCATTGCCACTCTCTGTTATCATAACCACTTCCTGTATCATAGCCACAGCCTGTATCATAACCACTTCCTGTATCATAGCCACAGCCTGTATCATAGCCACACCCTGTATCATAGCCACACCCTGTATCATAGCCACTCTCTGTTATCATAACCACATCCTGTATCATAGCCACACCCTGTATCATAACCACATCCTGTATCATAACCACATCCTGTATCATAACCACATCCTGTATCATAGCCACACCCTGTATCATAACCACATCCTGTATCATAGCCACACCCTGTATCATAACCACACCCTGTATCATAACCACATCCTGTATCATAGCCACACCCTGTATCATAGCCACACCCTGTATCATAGCCACACCCTGTATCATAGCCACACCCTGTATCATAACCACATCCTGTATCATAGCCACACCCTGTATCATAGCCACACCCTGTATCATTGCCACTCTCTGTTATCATAACCACATCCTGTATCATAGCCACACCCTGTATCATAACCACATCCTGTATCATAGCCACACCCTGTATCATAGCCACACCCTGTATCATAGCCACTCTCTGTTATCATAACCACATCCTGTATCATAGCCACACCCTGTATCATAACCACATCCTGTATCATAGCCACACCCTGTATCATAGCCACACCCTGTATCATAGCCACACCCTGTATCATAGCCACACCCTGTATCATTGCCACTCTCTGTTATCATAACCACATCCTGTATCATAGCCACACCCTGTATCATAACCACATCCTGTATCATAGCCACACCCTGTATCATAACCACATCCTGTATCATAGCCACACCCTGTATCATAGCCACACCCTGTATCATAGCCACACCCTGTATCATAACCACATCCTGTATCATAGCCACACCCTGTATCATAGCCACACCCTGTATCATAGCCACTCTCTGTTATCATAACCACTTCCTGTATCATAGCCACACCCTGTATCATAGCCACACCCTGTATCATTGCCACTCTCTGTTATCATAACCACATCCTGTATCATAGCCACACCCTGTATCATAGCCACACCCTGTATCATAACCACTTCCTGTATCATAGCCACAGCCTGTATCATAGCCACACCCTGTATCATAGCCACTCTCTGTTATCATAGCCACACCCTGTATCATAGCCACTCTCTGTTATCATAACCACATCCTGTATCATAGCCACACCCTGTATCATAACCACATCCTGTATCATAACCACACCCTGTATCATAACCACATCCTGTATCATAGCCACACCCTGTATCATAGCCACACCCTGTATCATAGCCACACCCTGTATCATAACCACTTCCTGTATCATAGCCACAGCCTGTATCATAGCCACTCTCTGTTATCATAGCCACACCCTGTATCATAACCACATCCTGTATCATAACCACATCCTGTATCATAGCCACACCCTGTATCATAACCACATCCTGTATCATAACCACATCCTGTATCATAGCCACACCCTGTATCATAACCACATCCTGTATCATAACCACATCCTGTATCATAGCCACACCCTGTATCATTGCCACTCTCTGTTATCATAACCACATCCTGTATCATAGCCACACCCTGTATCATAACCACATCCTGTATCATAGCCACACCCTGTATCATAGCCACACCCTGTATCATAGCCACTCTCTGTTATCATAGCCACACCCTGTATCATAACCACATCCTGTATCATAACCACATCCTGTATCATAGCCACACCCTGTATCATAACCACATCCTGTATCATAGCCACAGCCTGTATCATAACCACACCCTGTATCATAGCCACACCCTGTATCATAGCCACACCCTGTATCATAACCACATGCTGTATCATAGCCACACCCTGTATCATAGCCACACCCTGTATCATAGCCACTCTCTGTTATCATAGCCACACCCTGTATCATAACCACATCCTGTATCATAACCACATCCTGTATCATAGCCACACCCTGTATCATAACCACATCCTGTATCATAGCCACTCTCTGTTATCATAGCCACACCCTGTATCATAACCACATCCTGTATCAAAACCACATCCTGTATCATAGCCACACCCTGTATCATAACCACATCCTGTATCATAGCCACAGCCTGTATCATAACCACACCCTGTATCATAGCCACACCCTGTATCATAGCCACACCCTGTATCATAGCCACTCTCTGTTATCATAGCCACACCCTGTATCATAACCACATCCTGTATCATAACCACATCCTGTATCATAGCCACACCCTGTATCATAACCACATCCTGTATCATAACCACATCCTGTATCATAGCCACACCCTGTATCATAACCACATCCTGTATCATAGCCACTCTCTGTTATCATAACCACATCCTGTATCATAGCCACACCCTGTATCATAACCACATCCTGTATCATAACCACATCCTGTATCATAGCCACACCCTGTATCATAACCACATCCTGTATCATAGCCACACCCTGTATCATAGCCACACCCTGTATCATAACCACATCCTGTATCATAGCCACAGCCTGTATCATAACCACTTCCTGTATCATAGCCACAGCCTGTATCATAGCCACTCTCTGTTATCATAGCCACACCCTGTATCATAACCACATCCTGTATCATAACCACATCCTGTATCATAGCCACAGCCTGTATCATAACCACTTCCTGTATCATAGCCACACCCTGTATCATAACCACATCCTGTATCATAGCCACAGCCTGTATCATAACCACTTCCTGTATCATAGCCACAGCCTGTATCATAGCCACTCTCTGTTATCATAGCCACACCCTGTATCATAACCACATCCTGTATCATAACCACATCCTGTATCATAACCACACCCTGTATCATAACCACTTCCTGTATCATAGCCACAGCCTGTATCATAGCCACTCTCTGTTATCATAGCCACTCTCTGTTATCATAGCCACACCCTGTATCATAGCCACACCCTGTATCATAGCCACACCCTGTATCATAGCCACTCTCTGTTATCATAGCCACACCCTGTATCATAGCCACTCTCTGTTATCATAACCACATCCTGTATCATAGCCACACCCTGTATCATAACCACATCCTGTATCATAACCACATCCTGTATCATAGCCACACCCTGTATCATAACCACATCCTGTATCATAGCCACACCCTGTATCATAGCCACACCCTGTATCATAACCACATCCTGTATCATAGCCACAGCCTGTATCATAACCACTTCCTGTATCATAGCCACAGCCTGTATCATAGCCACTCTCTGTTATCATAGCCACACCCTGTATCATAACCACATCCTGTATCATAACCACATCCTGTATCATAGCCACAGCCTGTATCATAACCACTTCCTGTATCATAGCCACACCCTGTATCATAACCACATCCTGTATCATAGCCACAGCCTGTATCATAACCACTTCCTGTATCATAGCCACAGCCTGTATCATAGCCACTCTCTGTTATCATAGCCACACCCTGTATCATAACCACATCCTGTATCATAACCACATCCTGTATCATAACCACACCCTGTATCATAACCACTTCCTGTATCATAGCCACAGCCTGTATCATAGCCACATCCTGTATCATAACCACATCCTGTATCATAGCCACACCCTGTATCATAACCACATCCTGTATCATAACCACATCCTGTATCATAGCCACACCCTGTATCATAACCACATCCTGTATCATAGCCACACCCTGTATCATAGCCACACCCTGTATCATAGCCACACCCTGTATCATTGCCACTCTCTGTTATCATAACCACATCCTGTATCATAGCCACACCCTGTATCATAACCACTTCCTGTATCATAGCCACAGCCTGTATCATAGCCACTCTCTGTTATCATAGCCACACCCTGTATCATAGCCACACCCTGTATCATAACCACACCCTGTATCATAGCCACACCCGGTATCATAGCCACACCCTGTATCATCGGCACACCCTGTATCATAGCTACTCTCTGTTATCATCGACACACCCTGTATCATAGCCACACCCTGTATCATAGTCACTCTCTTTTATCATAGCCACACCCTGTATCATAACCACTCTCTGTTTTCATAACCACACCCTGTATCATAACCACACCCTGTATCATAGCCACACCCGGTATCATAGCCACACCCTGTATCATCGGCACACCCTGTATCATAACCACTCTCCGTTATCATAACCACATCCTGTATCATAACCACACCCTGTATCATAGCCACACCCTGTATCATAGCCACACCCGGTATCATAGCCACTCTCTGTTATCATAGCTATACCCTGTATCATAGCCACACCCTGTATCATAGCCACTCTCCGTTATCATAACCACATCCTGTATCATAACCACACCCTGTATCATAGCCACTCTCTGTTTTCATAACCACACCCTGTATCATAGCCACACCCTGTATCATAGCCACTCTCCGTTATCATAACCACACCCTGTATCATAGCCACTCTCTGTTTTCATAACCACACCCTGTATCATAGCCACACCCTGTATCATAGCCACTCTCCGTTATCATAACCACATCCTGTATCATAGCCACACCCTGTATCATAGCCACTCTCTGTTATCATAGCTATACCCTGTATCATAGTCACTCTCTGTTATCATAGCCACACCCTGTATCATAGCCACACCCTGCATCATAGCCACTCTCTGTTATCATAGCCACACCCTGTATCATAGCCACTCTCTGTTATCATGGCCACACCCTGTATCATAGCCACACCCTGCATCATAGCCACTCTCTGTTATCATAGCCACACCCTGTATCATAGCCACTCTCTGTTATCATAGCCACACCCTGTATCATAGCCACTCTCTGTTATCATAGCCACACCCTGTATCATAGCCACACCCTGTATCATACCCACTCTCTGTTATCATAGCCACACCCTGTATCATAGCCACTCTCTGTTATCATAGCCACACCCTGTATCATAGCCACTCTCTGTTATCATAGCCACACCCTGTATCATAGCCACTCTCTGTTATCATAGCCACACCCTGTATCATAGCCACACCCTGTATCATACCCACTCTCTGTTATCATAGCCACACCCTGTATCATAGCCACACCCTGTATCATACCCACTCTCTGTTATCATAACCACACCCTGTATCATAGTCACTCTCTTTTATCATAACCACACCCTGTATCATAGCCACACCCTGTATCATAGCCACACCCTGTATCATAGCCACTCTCTGTTATCATAACCACACCCTGTATCATAACCACACCCTGTATCATAGCCACTCTCTGTTATCATAGCCACTCTCTGTTATCATAGCCACACCCTGTATCTTAGCCACACCCTGTATCATAGCCACTCTCTGTTATCATAACCACACCCTGTATCATAACCACACCCTGTATCATAGCCACTCTCTGTTATCATAGCCACAGCCTGTATCATAGCCACTCTCTGTTATCGTAACCATACCCTGTATCATCGCCACTCTCTGTTATCATAGCCACACCCTGTATCATAGTCACTCTCTTTTATCATAACCACACCCTGTATCATAGCCACAGCCTGTATCATAGCCACTCTCTGTTATCATAGCCACACCCTGTATCATAGCCACGTTCTGTTATCATAGCCACTCTCTTTTATCATAGCCACTCTCTGTTATCATACCACACCCTGTATCATAGCCACACCCTGTATCATCGCCACTTCCTGTTATCATAGCCACTCTCTGTTGTCATAGCAACATCCTGTATCATAGCCACTCTCTGTTGTCATAGCCACACCCTGTATCATAGCCACAGCCTGTATCATAGCCACTCTCTGTTATCATGGCCACACCCTGTATGATAGTCACACCCTGTATCATAGCCACACCTTGTATCATAGCCACACCCTGTATCGTAGCCACTCTCTGTTATCATTGCCACTCTCAGTTGTCATAGCAACACCCTGTATCATAGCCACTCTCTGTTATCATAGCCACTCTCTGTTATCATAGCAACTCTCTGTATCATAGCCACTCTCTGTTATCATAGCCACTCTCTGTTGTCATAGCAACATCCTGTATCATAGCCACATCGTGTATCATAGCCACACCCTGTATCATAGCCACTCTCTGTTATCATAGCCACTCTCTGTTAACATAGCCACACCCTGTATCATAGCCACAGCCTGTATCATAGCCACTCTCTGTTATCATAGCCACACCGTGTAACATAGCCACACCCTGTATCATAGCCACTCTCTGTTATCAGAGCCACACCCTGTATCATAGCCACTCTCTGTTATCATAGCCACTCTCTGTTATCGTAACCATACCCTGTATCATCGCCACACCCTGTATCATAGCCACTCTCTGTTATCATAGCCACACTGTGTATCATAGCCACACCCTGTATCGTAGCCACTCTCTGTTATCATTGCCACTCTCAGTTGTCATAGCAACACCCTGTTTCATAGCCACTCTCTGTTATCATAGCCACAGCCTGTATCATAGCCACTCTCTGTTGTCATGGCCACACCCTGTATGATAGCCACACCCTGTATCATATCCACTCTCTGTATCATATCCACTCTCTGTATCATAGCCACTCTCTGTTATCATAGCCACACCCTGTATCATAAGAGCTCTCTGTTATCATAACCACATCCTGTATCATAGCCACACCCTGTATCATAACCACATCCTGTATCATAGCCACACCCTGTATCATAACCGCACCCGATATCACAGCCACTCTCTGTTATCATAGCCACTCTCTGTTATCATGGCTACTCTGTTATCATAACTAAACCCTGTATCACAGCCACACTTTGTATCATAACCACACCCTGTATCATAGCCACTCTCTGTTATCATAACTAAACCCTGTATCATAGCCACACTTTGTATCATAGCCACATCCTGTATCATAACCACACCCTGTATCATAGCTACTCTCTGTTACCATAGCCACATCCTGTATCATAGCCACTCTCTGTTATCATAACTAAACCCTGTATCACAGCCACACCCTGGATCATAACCACACCCTGGATCATAGCCACTCTCTGCTATCAGAGCCACATCCTGTATCATAGCCACTCTCTGTTATCATCGCCACTCTCTGTTATCATAGCCACACCCCGTATCATACCCACTCTCTATTATCATCTCTACTCTCTGTTATCATAACCACACCTTGTATCATAGCCACACCCTGTATCATCGCCACTCTCTGTTATCATAGCCACTCTCTGTTATCATAGCCACACTCTGTTATCATAGTCACTTTCTGTTATCATAGCCACACCCTGCATCATAGCCACTCTCTGCTATCAGAGCCACGTCCGTTATCATAGCCACTCCCTGTTATCATAGCCACTCTCTGTTATCATAGTCACTTTCTGTTATCATAGCCACACCCTGCATCATAGCCACTCTCTGCTATCAGAGCCACGTCCGTTATCATAGCCACTCTCTGTTGTCATAGTCACTTTCTGTTATCATAACCACACTCTGTTATCATAACCACATCCTGTATCATAGCCACACCCTGTATCAAAGCCACACCCTCTATCATAGCCACACCCTGTATCATAGCCACTCTCTTTTATCATAGCCACACCCTGTATCAAAGCCACACCCTGTATCATAGCCACTCTCTGTTGTCATAGCCACACCCTGTATCATAGCCACACCCTGTATCATAGCCACTCTCTTTTATCATAGCCACACCCTGTATCATAGCTACACCCTGTATCATAGCCACACCCTGTATCAAAGCCACACCCTGTATCATAGCCACTCTCTGTTGTCATAGCCACACCCTGTATCATAGCCACACCCTGTATCATAGCCACTCTCTGTTATCATAACCACACCCTGTATCATAGCCACACCCTCTATCATAGCCACACCCTGTATCATAGCCACTCTCTTTTATCATAGCCACACCCTGTATCATAGCTACACCCTGTATCATAGCCACTCTCTGTTGTCATAGCCACACCCTGTATCATAGCCACACCCTGTGTCATAGCCATACCCTGTATCACAGCCACTCTCTGTTATCATAGCCACTCTCTGTTATCGTAGCCACACCCTGTATCATAGCTACTCTCTGTTATCATAGCCGCATCCTGTTTCATCGCCACACTTTGTATCATAGCCACACCCTGTATCAGCCACACGCTGTATCATGGCCACTCTCTGTTATCATAACTACACCCTTGTCATAGCCACACTTTGTATCATAACCACATCCTGTATCATTGCCACACCCTGTATCATAACCACACCCTGTATCATAGCCACACCCTGTATCATAGCCACACCATGTATCATAACCACACCCTGTATCATAGCCACACCCTGTATCTTAGCCACACTCTGTATCTTAGCCACTCTGTGTTATCATAGCCACACCCTGTATCATAGCCACACCCTGTATCATAGCCACACCCTGTATCATAACCACACCCTGGATCATAGCCACACCCTGTATCTTGGCCACTCTGTGTTATCATAGCCACTTCCTGTATCATAGCCACAGCCTGTATCATAGCCACACCCTGTATCATAGCCACACCCTGTATCATAACCACACCCTGTATCATAACCACATCCTGTATCATAGCCACATCCTGTATAATAGCCACTCTCTGTTATCATAGCCACACCCTGTATCATAGCCACTCTCCGTTATCATCACCACATCCTGTATCATAGCCACTCTCTGTTATCATAGCCACAGCCTGTATCATAGCCACAGCCTGTATCATAGCCACTCTCTGTTATCATAACCACACCCTGTATCATAACCACTCTCTGTTTTCATTAGCACACCCTGTATCATAGCCACACCCTGTATCATAGCCACTCTCTGTTATCATAGCCACACCCTGTATCATAGTCACTCTTTTATCATAGCCACACCCTGTATCATAACCACTCTCTTTTATCATAGCCACACCCTGTATCATAGCCACACCCTGTATCATAACCACTCTCTGTTATCATAGCCACACCCTGTATCATAACCACTCTCTTTTATCATAGCCACACCCTGTATCATAGCCACACCCTGTATCATAGCCACTCTCTGTTATCATAGCCACACCCTGTATCATAGTCACTCTTTTATCATAGCCACACCCTGTATCATAACCACTCTCTTTTATCATAGCCACACCCTGTATCATAGTCACTCTCTTTTATCATAGCCACACCCTGTATCATAGCCACATCGTGTATCATAGCCACGCCCTGTATCATAGCCACACCCTGTATCATAGTCACTCTCTTTTATCATAGCCACACCCTGTATCATAGCCACATCGTGTATCATAGCCACGCCCTGTATCATCGCCACACCCTGTATCATAGCCACACCCTGTATCTTAGCCACTCTCTGTTATCACAACCACACCCTGTATCACAGCCACACCCTGTATCATAGCCACACCCTGTATCATAGCCACTCTCTGTTATCATAGCCACACCCTGTATCATAGCCACACCCTGTATCATAGCCACTCTCTGTTATCATAGCCACACCCTGTATCATAGTCACTCTCTTTTATCATAGCCACACCCTGTATCATAGCCACATCGTGTATCATAACCACACCCTGGATCATAGCCACACCCTGGATCATAGCCACACCCTGTATCTTAGCCACACCCTGTATCTTAGCCACACCCTGTATCTTAGCCACACCCTGTATCATAACCACACCCTGTATCATAGCCACACCCTGTATCTTAGCCACACCCTGTATCTTGGCCACTCTGTGTTATCATAGCCACACCCTGTATCATAACCACACCCTGGATCATAGCCACACCCTGTATCAGAGCCACACCCTGTATCATAGCCACTCTGTGTTATCATAACCACACCCTGTATCAAAGCCACTCTCTGTTATCATAGCCACAACCTGTATCATAGCCACACCCTGTATCATTGCCACACCCTGTATCATCGCCACACCCTGTATCATAGCCACACCCTGTATCTTAGCCACTCTCTGTTATCACAACCACACCCTGTATCACAGCCACACCCTGTATCATAGCCACACCCTGTATCATCGCCACACCCTGTATCATAGCCACACCCTGTATCTTAGCCACTCTCTGTTATCACAACCACACCCTGTATCATAGCCACACCCTGTATCTTAGCCACTCTCTGTTATCACAACCACACCCTGTATCACAGCCACACCCTGTATCACAGCCACACCCTGTATCATAGCCACACCCTGTATCATAGCCACACCCTGTATCAAAGCCACTCTCTGTTATCATAGCCACACCCTGTATCATAGCCACTCTCTGTTATCATCGGCACACCCTGTATCATAGTCACACCCTGTATCATAGTCACACCCTGTATCATGTTCACACCCTGTATCATAGCCACACCTTGTATCATAGCCACTCTCTGTTATCATAGCCACACCCTGTATCATAGCCACTCTCTGTTATCATCGGCACACCCTGTATCATAGCCACACCCTGTATCTTAGCCACTCTCTGTTATCACAGCCACACCCTGTATCACAGCCACACCCTGTATCATAGCCACACCCTGTATCATAGCCACACCCTGTATCAAAGCCACTCTCTGTTATCATAGCCACACCCTGTATCATAGCCACTCTCTGTTATCATCGGCACACCCTGTATCATAGTCACACCCTGTATCATAGTCACACCCTGTATCATGTTCACACCCTGTATCATAGCCACACCTTGTATCATAGCCACTCTCTGTTATCATAGCCACACCCTGTATCATAGCCACTCTCTGTTATCATCGGCACACCCTGTATCATAGTCACACCCTGTATCATGTTCACACCCTGTATCATAGCCACACCTTGTATCATAGCCACTCTCTGTTATCACAACCACACCCTGTATCATAGCCACACCCTGTATCTTAGCCACTCTCTGTTATCATAGCCACACCCTGTATCATAGCCACACCCGGTATCATAGCCACACCCTGTATCATAGCCACACCTTGTATCATAGCCACTCTCTGTTATCACAACCACACCCTGTATCATAGTCACACCCGGTATCATAGCCACACCCTGTATCATAGCCACACCCTGTATCATAGCCACACCCTGTATCATAGCCACTCTCTGTTATCATAACCACATCCTGTATCATAGCCACACCCTGTATCATAACCACATCCTGTATCATAGCCACACCCTGTATCATAACCACATCCTGTATCATAGCCACACCCTGTATCATAGCCACACCCTGTATCATAGCCACTCTCTGTTATCATAACCACATCCTGTATCATAGCCACACCCTGTATCATAACCACATCCTGTATCATAGCCACACCCTGTATCATAGCCACACCCTGTATCATAGCCACACCCTGTATCATAGCCACTCTCTGTTATCATAACCACATCCTGTATCATAGCCACACCCTGTATCATAACCACATCCTGTATCATAGCCACACCCTGTATCATAGCCACACCCTGTATCATAACCACTTCCTGTATCATAGCCACAGCCTGTATCATAGCCACTCTCTGTTATCATAGCCACACCCTGTATCATAGTCACTCTCTTTTATCATAGCCACACCCTGTATCATAACCACTCTCTTTTATCATAGCCACACCCTGTATCATAGCCACTCTCTGTTATCATAGCCACACCCTGTATCATAGTCACTCTCTTTTATCATAGCCACACCCTGTATCATAACCACTCTCTTTTATCATAGCCACACCCTGTATCATAGCCACTCTCTGTTATCATAGCCACACCCTGTATCATAGCCACTCTCTGTTATCATAACCACATCCTGTATCATAGCCACTCTCTGTTATCATAGCCACACCCTGTATCATAGCCACTCTCTGTTATCATAACCACTTCCTGTATCATAGCCACAGCCTGTATCATAGCCACACCCTGTATCATAGCCACACCCTGTATCATAACCACATCCTGTATCATAGCCACACCCTGTATCATAACCACTTCCTGTATCATAGCCACAGCCTGTATCATAGCCACACCCTGGATCATTGCCACACCCTGGATCATTGCCACTCTCTGTTATCATAACCACATCCTGTATCATAGCCACACCCTGTATCATAACCACATCCTGTATCATAGCCACAGCCTGTATCATAGCCACACCCTGTATCATAGCCACACCCTGTATCATAACCACATCCTGTATCATAACCACATCCTGTATCATAGCCACACCCTGTATAATAGCCACTCTCTGTTATCATAGCCACACCCTGTATAATAGCCACTCTCTGTTATCATAGCCACACCCTGTATCATAGCCACTCTCCGTTATCATCACCACATCCTGTATCATAGCCACTCTCTGTTATCATAGCCACAGCCTGTATCATAGCCACAGCCTGTATCATAGCCACTCTCTGTTATCATAACCACACCCTGTATCATAACCACTCTCTGTTTTCATAACCACACCCTGTATCATAACCACACCCTGTATCATAACCACTCTCTGTTTTCATAACCACACCCTGTATCATAGCCACTCTCCGTTATCATCACCACACCCTGTATCATAGCCACTCTCCGTTATCATAACCACATCCTGTATCATAGCCACACCCTGTATCATAGCCACTCTCTGTTATCATAGCCACTCTCCGTTATCATAACCACATCCTGTATCATAGCCACAGCCTGTATCATAGCCACTCTCTGTTATCATAGCCACACCCTGTATCATAGTCACTCTCTTTTATCATAGCCACACCCTGTATAATAGCCACATCGTGTATCATAGCCACGCCCTGTATCATAGCCACACCCTGTATCATAGCCACTCTCTGTTATCATAGCCACACCCTGTATCATAGTCACTCTCTTTTATCATAGCCACACCCTGTATCATAGCCACATCGTGTATCATAGCCACACCCTGTATCATAGCCACACCCTGTATCATAGCCACTCTCTGTTATCATAACCACATCCTGTATCATAGCCACAGCCTGTATCATAGCCACTCTCTGTTATCATAGCCACACCCTGTATCATCGTCACTCTCTTTTATCATAACCACACCCTGTATCATAGCCACACCCTGTATCATAGCCACTCTCCGTTATCATAACCACATCCTGTATCATAGCCACAGCCTGTATCATATCCACTCTCTGTTATCATAGCCACACCCTGTATCATAGTCACTCTCTTTTATCATAGCCACACCCTGTATCATAGCCACATCGTGTATCATAGCCACGCCCTGTATCATAGCCACACCCTGTATCATAGCCACTCTCTGTTATCATAGCCACACCCTGTATCATAGTCACTCTCTTTTATCATAGCCACACCCTGTATCATAGCCACATCGTGTATCATAGCCACACCCTGTATCATAGCCACTCTCTGTTATCATAGCCACACCCTGTATCATAGCCACACCCTGTATCATAGCCACACCCTGTATCAAAGCCACTCTCTGTTAACATAGCCACACCCTGTATCATAGCCACACCCTGTATCATAGCCACACCCTGTATCATAGCCACTCTCTGTTATCATAGCCACACCCTGTATCATAGCCACACCCTGTATCATAGCCACACCCTGTATCAAAGCCACTCTCTGTTAACATAGCCACACCCTGTATCATAGCCACTCTCTGTTATCATACCACACCCTGTATCATAGCCACACCCTGTATCATAGCCACTCTCTGTTATCATACCACACCCTGTATCATAGCCACTCTCTGTTATCATAGCCACTCTCTGTTATCATAGCCACTCTCTGTTATCATAGCCACTCTCTGTTATCATAACCACATCCTGTATCATAGCCACACCCTGTATCATTGCCACACCCTGTATCATAACCACACCCTGTATCATCGCCACTCTCTGTTATCATAACCACATCCTGTATCATAGCCACACCCTGTATCATTGCCACAGCCTGTATCATAGCCACACCCTGTATCATAGCCACTCTCTGTTATCATAGCCACATCCTGTATCATAGCCACACCCTGTATCATAACCACATCCTGTATCATAACCACTTCCTGTATCATAGCCACACCCTGTATCATTGCCACTCTCTGTTATCATAACCACTTCCTGTATCATAGCCACAGCCTGTATCATAACCACTTCCTGTATCATAGCCACAGCCTGTATCATAGCCACACCCTGTATCATAGCCACACCCTGTATCATAGCCACTCTCTGTTATCATAACCACATCCTGTATCATAGCCACACCCTGTATCATAACCACATCCTGTATCATAACCACATCCTGTATCATAACCACATCCTGTATCATAGCCACACCCTGTATCATAACCACATCCTGTATCATAGCCACACCCTGTATCATAACCACACCCTGTATCATAACCACATCCTGTATCATAGCCACACCCTGTATCATAGCCACACCCTGTATCATAGCCACACCCTGTATCATAGCCACACCCTGTATCATAACCACATCCTGTATCATAGCCACACCCTGTATCATAGCCACACCCTGTATCATTGCCACTCTCTGTTATCATAACCACATCCTGTATCATAGCCACACCCTGTATCATAACCACATCCTGTATCATAGCCACACCCTGTATCATAGCCACACCCTGTATCATAGCCACTCTCTGTTATCATAACCACATCCTGTATCATAGCCACACCCTGTATCATAACCACATCCTGTATCATAGCCACACCCTGTATCATAGCCACACCCTGTATCATAGCCACACCCTGTATCATAGCCACACCCTGTATCATTGCCACTCTCTGTTATCATAACCACATCCTGTATCATAGCCACACCCTGTATCATAACCACATCCTGTATCATAGCCACACCCTGTATCATAACCACATCCTGTATCATAGCCACACCCTGTATCATAGCCACACCCTGTATCATAGCCACACCCTGTATCATAACCACATCCTGTATCATAGCCACACCCTGTATCATAGCCACACCCTGTATCATAGCCACTCTCTGTTATCATAACCACTTCCTGTATCATAGCCACACCCTGTATCATAGCCACACCCTGTATCATTGCCACTCTCTGTTATCATAACCACATCCTGTATCATAGCCACACCCTGTATCATAGCCACACCCTGTATCATAACCACTTCCTGTATCATAGCCACAGCCTGTATCATAGCCACACCCTGTATCATAGCCACTCTCTGTTATCATAGCCACACCCTGTATCATAGCCACTCTCTGTTATCATAACCACATCCTGTATCATAGCCACACCCTGTATCATAACCACATCCTGTATCATAACCACATCCTGTATCATAGCCACACCCTGTATCATAACCACATCCTGTATCATAGCCACACCCTGTATCATAGCCACACCCTGTATCATAACCACTTCCTGTATCATAGCCACAGCCTGTATCATAGCCACTCTCTGTTATCATAGCCACACCCTGTATCATAACCACATCCTGTATCATAACCACATCCTGTATCATAGCCACACCCTGTATCATAACCACATCCTGTATCATAACCACATCCTGTATCATAGCCACACCCTGTATCATAACCACATCCTGTATCATAACCACATCCTGTATCATAGCCACACCCTGTATCATTGCCACTCTCTGTTATCATAACCACATCCTGTATCATAGCCACACCCTGTATCATAACCACATCCTGTATCATAGCCACACCCTGTATCATAGCCACACCCTGTATCATAGCCACTCTCTGTTATCATAGCCACACCCTGTATCATAACCACATCCTGTATCATAACCACATCCTGTATCATAACCACATCCTGTATCATAGCCACACCCTGTATCATAACCACATCCTGTATCATAGCCACAGCCTGTATCATAACCACACCCTGTATCATAGCCACACCCTGTATCATAGCCACACCCTGTATCATAACCACATGCTGTATCATAGCCACACCCTGTATCATAGCCACACCCTGTATCATAGCCACTCTCTGTTATCATAGCCACACCCTGTATCATAACCACATCCTGTATCATAACCACATCCTGTATCATAGCCACACCCTGTATCATAACCACATCCTGTATCATAGCCACTCTCTGTTATCATAGCCACACCCTGTATCATAACCACATCCTGTATCAAAACCACATCCTGTATCATAGCCACACCCTGTATCATAACCACATCCTGTATCATAGCCACAGCCTGTATCATAACCACACCCTGTATCATAGCCACACCCTGTATCATAGCCACACCCTGTATCATAGCCACTCTCTGTTATCATAGCCACACCCTGTATCATAACCACATCCTGTATCATAACCACATCCTGTATCATAGCCACACCCTGTATCATAACCACATCCTGTATCATAACCACATCCTGTATCATAGCCACACCCTGTATCATAACCACATCCTGTATCATAGCCACTCTCTGTTATCATAACCACATCCTGTATCATAGCCACACCCTGTATCATAACCACATCCTGTATCATAACCACATCCTGTATCATAGCCACACCCTGTATCATAACCACATCCTGTATCATAGCCACACCCTGTATCATAGCCACACCCTGTATCATAACCACATCCTGTATCATAACCACATCCTGTATCATCGCCACAGCCTGTATCATAACCACTTCCTGTATCATAGCCACAGCCTGTATCATAGCCACTCTCTGTTATCATAGCCACACCCTGTATCATAACCACATCCTGTATCATAACCACATCCTGTATCATAGCCACAGCCTGTATCATAACCACTTCCTGTATCATAGCCACACCCTGTATCATAACCACATCCTGTATCATAGCCACAGCCTGTATCATAACCACTTCCTGTATCATAGCCACAGCCTGTATCATAGCCACTCTCTGTTATCATAGCCACACCCTGTATCATAACCACATCCTGTATCATAACCACATCCTGTATCATAACCACACCCTGTATCATAACCACTTCCTGTATCATAGCCACAGCCTGTATCATAGCCACTCTCTGTTATCATAGCCACACCCTGTATCATAGCCACACCCTGTATCATAGCCACACCCTGTATCATAGCCACTCTCTGTTATCATAGCCACACCCTGTATCATAGCCACTCTCTGTTATCATAACCACATCCTGTATCATAGCCACACCCTGTATCATAACCACATCCTGTATCATAACCACATCCTGTATCATAGCCACACCCTGTATCATAACCACATCCTGTATCATAGCCACACCCTGTATCATAGCCACACCCTGTATCATAACCACATCCTGTATCATAGCCACAGCCTGTATCATAACCACTTCCTGTATCATAGCCACAGCCTGTATCATAGCCACTCTCTGTTATCATAGCCACACCCTGTATCATAACCACATCCTGTATCATAACCACATCCTGTATCATAGCCACAGCCTGTATCATAACCACTTCCTGTATCATAGCCACACCCTGTATCATAACCACATCCTGTATCATAGCCACAGCCTGTATCATAACCACTTCCTGTATCATAGCCACAGCCTGTATCATAGCCACTCTCTGTTATCATAGCCACACCCTGTATCATAACCACATCCTGTATCATAACCACATCCTGTATCATAACCACACCCTGTATCATAACCACTTCCTGTATCATAGCCACAGCCTGTATCATAGCCACATCCTGTATCATAACCACATCCTGTATCATAGCCACACCCTGTATCATAACCACATCCTGTATCATAACCACATCCTGTATCATAGCCACACCCTGTATCATAACCACATCCTGTATCATAGCCACACCCTGTATCATAGCCACACCCTGTATCATAGCCACACCCTGTATCATTGCCACTCTCTGTTATCATAACCACATCCTGTATCATAGCCACACCCTGTATCATAACCACTTCCTGTATCATAGCCACAGCCTGTATCATAGCCACTCTCTGTTATCATAGCCACACCCTGTATCATAGCCACACCCTGTATCATAACCACACCCTGTATCATAGCCACACCCGGTATCATAGCCACACCCTGTATCATCGGCACACCCTGTATCATAGCTACTCTCTGTTATCATCGACACACCCTGTATCATAGCCACACCCTGTATCATAGTCACTCTCTTTTATCATAGCCACACCCTGTATCATAACCACTCTCTGTTTTCATAACCACACCCTGTATCATAACCACACCCTGTATCATAGCCACACCCGGTATCATAGCCACACCCTGTATCATCGGCACACCCTGTATCATAACCACTCTCCGTTATCATAACCACATCCTGTATCATAACCACACCCTGTATCATAGCCACACCCTGTATCATAGCCACACCCGGTATCATAGCCACTCTCTGTTATCATAGCTATACCCTGTATCATAGCCACACCCTGTATCATAGCCACTCTCCGTTATCATAACCACATCCTGTATCATAACCACACCCTGTATCATAGCCACTCTCTGTTTTCATAACCACACCCTGTATCATAGCCACACCCTGTATCATAGCCACTCTCCGTTATCATAACCACACCCTGTATCATAGCCACTCTCTGTTTTCATAACCACACCCTGTATCATAGCCACACCCTGTATCATAGCCACTCTCCGTTATCATAACCACATCCTGTATCATAGCCACACCCTGTATCATAGCCACTCTCTGTTATCATAGCTATACCCTGTATCATAGTCACTCTCTGTTATCATAGCCACACCCTGTATCATAGCCACACCCTGCATCATAGCCACTCTCTGTTATCATAGCCACACCCTGTATCATAGCCACTCTCTGTTATCATGGCCACACCCTGTATCATAGCCACACCCTGCATCATAGCCACTCTCTGTTATCATAGCCACACCCTGTATCATAGCCACTCTCTGTTATCATAGCCACACCCTGTATCATAGCCACTCTCTGTTATCATAGCCACACCCTGTATCATAGCCACACCCTGTATCATACCCACTCTCTGTTATCATAGCCACACCCTGTATCATAGCCACTCTCTGTTATCATAGCCACACCCTGTATCATAGCCACTCTCTGTTATCATAGCCACACCCTGTATCATAGCCACTCTCTGTTATCATAGCCACACCCTGTATCATAGCCACACCCTGTATCATACCCACTCTCTGTTATCATAGCCACACCCTGTATCATAGCCACACCCTGTATCATACCCACTCTCTGTTATCATAACCACACCCTGTATCATAGTCACTCTCTTTTATCATAACCACACCCTGTATCATAGCCACACCCTGTATCATAGCCACACCCTGTATCATAGCCACTCTCTGTTATCATAACCACACCCTGTATCATAACCACACCCTGTATCATAGCCACTCTCTGTTATCATAGCCACTCTCTGTTATCATAGCCACACCCTGTATCTTAGCCACACCCTGTATCATAGCCACTCTCTGTTATCATAACCACACCCTGTATCATAACCACACCCTGTATCATAGCCACTCTCTGTTATCATAGCCACAGCCTGTATCATAGCCACTCTCTGTTATCGTAACCATACCCTGTATCATCGCCACTCTCTGTTATCATAGCCACACCCTGTATCATAGTCACTCTCTTTTATCATAACCACACCCTGTATCATAGCCACAGCCTGTATCATAGCCACTCTCTGTTATCATAGCCACACCCTGTATCATAGCCACGTTCTGTTATCATAGCCACTCTCTTTTATCATAGCCACTCTCTGTTATCATACCACACCCTGTATCATAGCCACACCCTGTATCATCGCCACTTCCTGTTATCATAGCCACTCTCTGTTGTCATAGCAACATCCTGTATCATAGCCACTCTCTGTTGTCATAGCCACACCCTGTATCATAGCCACAGCCTGTATCATAGCCACTCTCTGTTATCATGGCCACACCCTGTATGATAGTCACACCCTGTATCATAGCCACACCTTGTATCATAGCCACACCCTGTATCGTAGCCACTCTCTGTTATCATTGCCACTCTCAGTTGTCATAGCAACACCCTGTATCATAGCCACTCTCTGTTATCATAGCCACTCTCTGTTATCATAGCAACTCTCTGTATCATAGCCACTCTCTGTTATCATAGCCACTCTCTGTTGTCATAGCAACATCCTGTATCATAGCCACATCGTGTATCATAGCCACACCCTGTATCATAGCCACTCTCTGTTATCATAGCCACTCTCTGTTAACATAGCCACACCCTGTATCATAGCCACAGCCTGTATCATAGCCACTCTCTGTTGTCATGGCCACACCCTGTATGATAGTCACACCCTGTATCATAGCCACACCCTGTATCATAGCCAATCTCTGTTATCATAGCCACACCCTGTATCGTAGCCACTCTCTGTTATCATTGCCACTCTCAGTTGTCATAGCAACACCCTGTTTCATAGCCACACCCTGTATCGTAGCCACTCTCTGTTATCATAGCCACTCTCTGTTGTCAAAGCAACACCCTGTATTATAACCACACCCTGTATCATAGCCACAACCTGTATCGTAGCCACTCTCAGTTGTCATAGCCACACCCTGTATCATAGCCACTCTCTGTATCATAGCCACTCTCTGTTATCATAGCCACTCTCTGTTGTCATAGCAACATCCTGTATCATAGCCACTCTCTGTTATCATAGCCACACCGTGTAACATAGCCACACCCTGTATCATAGCCACTCTCTGTTATCAGAGCCACACCCTGTATCATAGCCACTCTCTGTTATCATAGCCACTCTCTGTTATCATAGCCACTCTCTGTTATCATAGCCACTCTCTGTTATCATAGCCACTCTCTGTTATCGTAACCATACCCTGTATCATAGCCACACCCTGTATCATAGCCACTCTCTGTTATCATAGCCACACTGTGTATCATAGCCACACCCTGTATCGTAGCCACTCTCTGTTATCATTGCCACTCTCAGTTGTCATAGCAACACCCTGTTTCATAGCCACTCTCTGTTATCATAGCCACAGCCTGTATCATAGCCACTCTCTGTTGTCATGGCCACACCCTGTATGATAGCCACACCCTGTAACATATCCACTCTCTGTATCATATCCACTCTCTGTATCATAGCCACTCTCTGTTATCATAGCCACACCCTGTATCATAAGAGCTCTCTGTTATCATAACCACATCCTGTATCATAGCCACACCCTGTATCATAACCACATCCTGTATCATAGCCACACCCTGTATCATAACCGCACCCGATATCACAGCCACTCTCTGTTATCATAGCCACTCTCTGTTATCATGGCTACTCTGTTATCATAACTAAACCCTGTATCACAGCCACACTTTGTATCATAGCCACACCCTGTATCATAGCCACTCTCTGTTATCATAACTAAACCCTGTATCATAGCCACATCGTGTATCATAACCACACCCTGTATCATAGCTACTCTCTGTTACCATAGCCACATCCTGTATCATAGCCACTCTCTGTTATCATAACTAAACCCTGTATCACAGCCACACCCTGGATCATAACCACACCCTGGATCATAACCACACCCTGGATCATAGCCACTCTCTGCTATCAGAGCCACATCCTGTATCATAGCCACTCTCTGTTATCATCGCCACTCTCTGTTATCATAGCCACACCCCGTATCATACCCACTCTCTATTATCATCTCTACTCTCTGTTATCATAACCACACCTTGTATCATAGCCACACCCTGTATCATCGCCACTCTCTGTTATCATAGCCACTCTCTGTTATCATAGCCACACTCTGTTATCATAGTCACTTTCTGTTATCATAGCCACACCCTGCATCATAGCCACTCTCTGCTATCAGAGCCACGTCCGTTATCATAGCCACTCCCTGTTATCATAGCCACTCTCTGTTATCATAGTCACTTTCTGTTATCATAGCCACACCCTGCATCATAGCCACTCTCTGCTATCAGAGCCACGTCCGTTATCATAGCCACTCTCTGTTGTCATAGTCACTTTCTGTTATCATAACCACACTCTGTTATCATAACCACATCCTGTATCATAGCCACACCCTGTATCAAAGCCACACCCTCTATCATAGCCACACCCTGTATCATAGCCACTCTCTTTTATCATAGCCACACCCTGTATCATAGCCACACCCTGTATCAAAGCCACACCCTGTATCATAGCCACTCTCTGTTGTCATAGCCACACCCTGTATCATAGCCACACCCTGTATCATAGCCACTCTCTTTTATCATAGCCACACCCTGTATCATAGCTACACCCTGTATCATAGCCACACCCTGTATCAAAGCCACACCCTGTATCATAGCCACTCTCTGTTGTCATAGCCACACCCTGTATCATAGCCACACCCTGTATCATAGCCACTCTCTGTTATCATAACCACACCCTGTATCATAGCCACACCCTCTATCATAGCCACACCCTGTATCATAGCCACTCTCTGTTGTCATAGCCACACCCTGTATCATAGCCACACCCTGTATCATAGCCACTCTCTTTTATCATAGCCACACCCTGTATCATAGCTACACCCTGTATCATAGCCACACCCTGTATCAAAGCCACACCCTGTATCATAGCCACTCTCTGTTGTCATAGCCACACCCTGTATCATAGCCACACCCTGTATCATAGCCACTCTCTGTTATCATAGCCACACCCTGTATCATAGCCACTCTCTTTTATCATAGCCACACCCTGTATCATAGCTACACCCTGTATCATAGCCACACCCTGTATCAAAGCCACACCCTGTATCATAGCCACTCTCTGTTGTCATAGCCACACCCTGTATCATAGCCACACCCTGTGTCATAGCCATACCCTGTATCACAGCCACTCTCTGTTATCATAGCCACTCTCTGTTATCGTAGCCACACCCTGTATCATAGCTACTCTCTGTTATCATAGCCGCATCCTGTTTCATCGCCACACTTTGTATCATAGCCACACCCTGTATCATTGCCATACCCTGTATCATTGCCACACCCTGTATCATAACCACACCCTGTATCATAGCCACACCCTGTATCATAGCCACACCATGTATCATAACCACACCCTGTATCATAGCCACACTCTGTATCTTAGCCACTCTGTGTTATCATAGCCACACCCTGTATCATAGCCACACCCTGTATCATAGCCACACCCTGTATCATAACCACACCCTGGATCATAGCCACACCCTGTATCTTAGCCACACCCTGTATCATAACCACACCCTGTATCATAGCCACTTCCTGTATCATAGCCACAGCCTGTATCATAGCCACACCCTGTATCATAGCCACACCCTGTATCATAACCACATCCTGTATCGTAGCCACACCCTGTATCATAACCACATCCTGTATCATAGCCACACCATGTATCATAGCCACACCCTGTATCATAGCCACTCTCTGTTATCATAGCCACACCCTGTATCATAGCCACTCTCCGTTATCATCACCACATCCTGTATCATAGCCACTCTCTGTTATCATAGCCACAGCCTGTATCATAGCCACAGCCTGTATCATAGCCACTCTCTGTTATCATAACCACACCCTGTATCATAACCACTCTCTGTTATCATAGCCACAGCCTGTATCATAGCCACAGCCTGTATCATAGCCACTCTCTGTTATCATAGCCACAGCCTGTATCATAGCCACTCTCTGTTATCATAACCACACCCTGTATCATAACCACTCTCTGTTATCATAGCCACAGCCTGTATCATAGCCACAGCCTGTATCATAGCCACTCTCTGTTATCATAGCCACACCCTGTATCATAACCACTCTCTTTTATCATAGCCACACCCTGTATCATAGCCACACCCTGTATCATAGCCACTCTCTGTTATCATAGCCACACCCTGTATCATAGCCACTCTCTGTTATCATAGCCACACCCTGTATCATAGTCACTCTCTTTTATCATAGCCACACCCTGTATCATAGCCACATCGTGTATCATAGCCACGCCCTGTATCATCGCCACACCCTGTATCATAGCCACATCCTGTATCTTAGCCACTCTCTGTTATCACAACCACACCCTGTATCACAGCCACACCCTGTATCATAGCCACACCCTGTATCATAGCCACTCTCTGTTATCATAGCCACACCCTGTATCATAGCCACACCCTGTATCATAGCCACTCTCTGTTATCATAGCCACACCCTGTATCATAGTCACTCTCTTTTATCATAGCCACACCCTGTATCATAGCCACATCGTGTATCATAACCACACCCTGGATCATAGCCACACCCTGTATCATAACCACACCCTGGATCATAGCCACACCCTGTATCTTAGCCACACCCTGTATCTTAGCCACACCCTGTATCATAACCACACCCTGTATCATAGCCACACCCTGTATCTTAGCCACACCCTGTATCTTGGCCACTCTGTGTTATCATAGCCACACCCTGTATCATAACCACACCCTGGATCATAGCCACACCCTGTATCAGAGCCACACCCTGTATCATAGCCACTCTGTGTTATCATAACCACACCCTGTATCAAAGCCACTCTCTGTTATCATAGCCACAACCTGTATCATAGCCACACCCTGTATCATTGCCACACCCTGTATCATCGCCACACCCTGTATCATAGCCACACCCTGTATCTTAGCCACTCTCTGTTATCACAACCACACCCTGTATCACAGCCACACCCTGTATCATCGCCACACCCTGTATCATCGCCACACCCTGTATCATAACCACACCCTGTATCTTAGCCACTCTCTGTTATCACAACCACACCCTGTATCATAGCCACACCCTGTATCTTAGCCACTCTCTGTTATCACAACCACACCCTGTATCACAGCCACACCCTGTATCATAGCCACACCCTGTATCATAGCCACACCCTGTATCAAAGCCACTCTCTGTTATCATAGCCACACCCTGTATCATAGCCACTCTCTGTTATCATCGGCACCCCCTGTATCATAGTCACACCCTGTATCATAGTCACACCCTGTATCATGTTCACACCCTGTATCATAGCCACACCTTGTATCATAGCCACTCTCTGTTATCATAGCCACACCCTGTATCATAGCCACTCTCTGTTATCATCGGCACACCCTGTATCATAGTCACACCCTGTATCATGTTCACACCCTGTATCATAGCCACACCTTGTATCATAGCCACTCTCTGTTATCACAACCACACCCTGTATCATAGCCACACCCTGTATCTTAGCCACTCTCTGTTATCATAGCCACACCCTGTATCATAGCCACACCCGGTATCATAGCCACACCCTGTATCATAGCCACACCTTGTATCATAGCCACTCTCTGTTATCACAACCACACCCTGTATCATAGTCACACCCGGTATCATAGCCACACCCTGTATCATAGCCACACCTTGTATCATAGCCACGCCCTGTATCATAGCCACACCCGGTATCATAGCCACACCCTGTATCATAGCCACACCATGTTATCATAGCCACTCCCTGTTATAATAGCCACTTTCTGTTATCATAGCCACACCCTGTATCATAGCCACACCCGGGATCATAACCACACCTTTTATCAGAACCACACCCTGTATCATAGCCACTCTCCGTTATCATAGCCACACCCTGGATCATAACCACACCCTGTATCATAGCCACTCTCTGCTATCAGAGCCACATCCTGTATCATAGCCACTCCATGTTATAATAGCCACTTTCTGTTATCATAGCCACACCCTGTTATAATAGCCACTTTCTGTTATCATAGCCACACCCTGTTATAATAGCCACTTTCTGTTATCATAGCCACACCCTGTATCATAGCCACTCTGTGTTATCATAGCCACACCCTGTATCAGAACCACACCCAATATCATTGCCACTCTCTGTTATCATAGCCATACCATGTAACATAGCCACACCCTGTATCATAGCCACACCCTTTATCATAGCCACTCTCTGTTATCATAGCCACTCCCTGTTATCATAGCCATACCATGTAACATAGCCACACCCTGTATCATAACCACACCCTGTATCATAGCCACACCCTGTATCATAGCCACTCTCTGTTATCATAACCACACCCTGTATCATAGCCACTCTCTGTTATCATAACCACACCCTGTATCATAGCCACACCCTGTATCATAGCCACACCCTGTATCATAGCCACTCTCTGTTATCATCACCCAATTATCATAACCACACCCTGTAATCCAAACCACACCTTGTATCATAGTCACACCTTCTTTTCATAACCACACTCTCTCCTCTTGAAGACAGACCGTTATCGTGGCCACACCAATTATCACAACTGCACCCTGTATCATAGCCACTCTCTGTTCTCTTAAACACAAACCACTGTCATGGCCACACCCTGTTATCATAACCACAGCCTGTTATTTGTCACTGAACTAGTAATGCAGTGCCCAAGCGAGTGCTCTGGGAACGTAGGTCTGAATCCACCTTGACAGCCGGTGAAATTTGAATTCAGTTCAATCTGGAATTAAATGCTGGCCTTATCTGGAAGAGCGGAGCGGAGCGGACCTGAGTGGAATCAGCATCAGAGAGGGAGAGGATAAATCCAGCCTGAGGCTCCAGGCCTGCACTTAACTGGAGGAGCGGATAGGACCTGGGAGGATAAACACAGATACAGTCCGGAGCGTTTGAAAAAAACATCAGCAGTGACATCACAGGAAAGCTGCAAGGTGATTGGTTGGTGAGTAACTGCTATTAGGGATTAGCTCGAAATAGCTGGGTTTGTGACTAAGGTAAGAAAGGTCTGCAGTTTATTTTCATATATAGTAAGTAGTGCTTATTCGGGAGTTCTGTAGTAACGAGGACCAGGGAAGAAGGGCCTAGAGTAATTGATATTATTTGATATTAAGTATCTTCCAAAAGGTTTAATTTAAAGGGTTAAGTCATGGCAGGAGAGCTCAAAGCCATGGTGTGTTCCTCGTGCTCTATGTGGGAAGCTGGGAACAATTCCAGTGCCCGGGACCAGCATGTGTGCAGGAAGTGTCTCCAGCTGCCGCTCCTGGAAGCCCGGGTTTCAGAGCTGGAGCGGCGGCTGGGGACACTGTGGAGCATTTGTGAGGTGGAGAGTATCGTGGATAGCACATATCGAGAGGTGGTCACACCGCAGGCTCAGACTTCACAGGCAGGAAGGGAATAGGTGACCACCAGGCAGAGCAAGAGGACTAGGCAGGCAGTTCAGGAATCTCCTGCAGCTATTCCCCTGCAATACAGATATACTGCTTTGGATATTGTAGGGGGGAATGGCCTCACGGAGGAATGCAGCAACAGCCCAATTCATTGCACCATGGTTGGCTCTGCTTCACAGGGAGGAGTAAAAAGTGTGGGAATGCAATAGTTATAGGGGATTCAAAAGGGAATAGATTGGCGATTCTGTGGCCGCAAAAGAGACTCCAGGATGGTATGTTGCCTCCTTGGTGCTAGGGTCAAGGATGTCTCAGAGCGGTGACAGCACATTCTGAAGGCGGGGGGGAGCGGTGGTGGGGGGGGGAGGTGGCGGCGGGGTGATGAACAGCCAGTGATCGTGGTACACATTGGTACAAACGATGTAGGTAAAAAATAGGGAGTTAGGAAGTAAGTTGAAAAGTAGGACCTCTCAGGATTACTGCTAGTGCCACACACTAGTCAGAGTAGAAATACAAGCTATACCGGATGAATACGTGGCTGAAGAGATGGTGTGAGGGTGAGGGTTTTAGATTCCTGGTATGTTAGGACCAGTTCTGGGGGAGGTGGGACCAGTACAAACTGGACGGGTTACACCTGGGCAGGACCAGGACTGATATCCTAGGGGGAATATTTGCTGGAGTAGTTATGGAGGGTTTAAACTAAAATGGCAGGGGGAATGGGAACCTTTGCAAGGAGTCAGAGGAGGGGGGAATCAAAGACAAGAACAAAAGACAGTAAGGGGAATAAGAAAAGTGATAGGCAGAGAAATCAAGGGCCAGAATCAAACAGGGCCACAGTGAAAAATAGTGGGAAGGGGGAAAATATTGTTAAAAAGACGAGCCTTAAGGCTTTGTGACTTCACGTGCAGGGCATGAATTAATCGCGCAAATACATGTAAACGAGTATGATATTGTCGGGATTACGGAGACGTGGCTGAAGGGTGACCAGGGATGGGAAATGAACATTCAGGGGTATTCAGTATTTATACATTGAGGAACCAACTAGAAAACAAGCCATCCTAGACTGGGTATTGTGTAATGAGAGAGGAATAATTGACAATCTAGTTGTGAGAGACACCTTGGGGATGAGCGAGCATAATATGAGGAAATTCTTCATCAACGTGGAGAGTGATGTAGTTGATTCTGCGACTAGAGTCCTGAATCTTCATAAAAGAAACTACGAAGGTATGAGGCGCGAGTTGGCTCTGATGGATTGGGAAACATTACTTAAAGGGATGACGGCGAACAGGCAATGGCAAACATTCAAAGAGCGCATGGATGAACTGCAACAATTGTTTATTCCTGTCTGGTGCAAAAGTAAAACGGGAAAGGTAGCCAAACCATGGCTTACAAGGGAAATTAGAGACAGCATTAGATACAAGGAAGAGGCATACAAAGTCGCCAGAAAAACCAACAGACCTGAAGATTGGGAGCAGTTTAGAATTCAACAAAGGAGGACCAAGGGATTGATTAAGAAGAGCAAAATGTAGTACTAGAGTGAACTTGAAACTGACTGTAAAAGTTTCTCCTGGTATGTGAAGAGAAAAAGATTGGTGAAGACAAACGTAGGTCCCTTACAGTCAGAAACAGGGGAATTTATTATGGGGAACAAAGAAATGGCTGACCAACTAAATGCATGCTTGGGTTCTGTCTTCACAAAGGAGGACGCAAATATCATACCAGAAATGTTGGGGAACACATGGTTTAGTGAGAGGGTGGAACTGAAGGAAATCAGTATTAGTAGAGAAATGGTGTTGGGGAAATTGATGGGATTGAAGGCCGATAAATCCCCAGGGCCTGATAACCTACATCCCAGAGTACTTAAGGAGTTGGCCCTAGAAACAGTGGTGGTCATCTTCCAAGATTCTGTAGACTCTGGAACAGTACCTACAGATTGGAGGGTAGCTAACGTAACCCCACTATTTAAAAAGGGAGGTAGAGAGAAAACAGGGAATTATAGACCAGTCAGCCTGACGTCGATAGTGGGGAAAATTCTCGAGTCCATTATAAAAGATTATATAGCAGAGCACTTGGAGAACAGTGGTAGAATTGGACAGAGTCAGCATAGATTTACGAAAGGGAAATCATGCTTGACAAATCTACTGGAATTCTTTGAGGATGTAACTAGTAGAGTTGATGAGGGGGAGCCAGTGGATGTGGTTTATTTGGATTTTCAGAAGGCTTTTGATAAAGTCCCACATAAGAGATTAGCATGTAAAGTTAAAGCACATGGGATTGGAAGTAGTGTATTGCGATGGACAGAAAATTGGTTGGCAGACAGGAAACAAAGAATATGAATAAACTGGTCTTTTTCCGAATGGCAGGCAATGACTAGTGGGGTACCGCAGGGTTCGGTGCTAGGATCCCAGCTATTCACAATATATATTTTACAGGGCGGCACAGTGGCGCAGTGGTTAGCACCACAGGTCCAGCGACCCGGGTTCAATTCTGAGTACTGCCTGTGTGGAGTTTGCAAGTTCTCCCTGTGTCTGCGTGGGTTTTCTCCGGGTGCTCCGGTTTCCTCCCACCACCAAAAGACTTGCAGGTTGATAGGTAAATTGGCCATTATAAATTGCCCCTAGTATAGGTAGGTGGTAGAATATAGGGACAGGTGGGGATGTGGTAGGAATATGGGATTAGTGTAGGATTAGTATCAATGGGTGGTTGATGGTCGGCACAGACTCGGTGGGCCGAAGGGCCTGTTTCAGTGCTGTATCTCTAAATAAATAAAAATAAATAAAAAAATAAATGATTTAGATGATGGAACTAAATGTAACATCTCCAAATTTGCAAATGACACAAAACTGGGTGGGAGGGTGAGTTGTGAGGAGGATGCAGAGAGGCTTCGGGGTGATTTGGACAAGTTGAGTGGGCAAATTAATGGCAGATGTAGTATAATATGGATAAATGTGAGGTTATCCACTTTGGTAGCAAAAACAGGAAGGCATATTATTTATTCTCTGAATGGCTATAAACTGAGAGAGTGGAATATGCAATGAGACCTGGGTGTTCTCGTACACCAGTCGCTGAAGGTAAGCATGCGGGTGGAATAGGCGGTAAAAAAGGCAAATGATTTTTTGGGTTTGATAGCGAGAGGATTAGAGTACAGGATCAGGGATGTCTTGCTGCAATTATATAGGGCCTTGGTGAGGCCACACCTGGAATATTGTGTGCAGTTTTGGTCTCTTTATCTGAGGAAGGATGTTCTTGCTATCGAGGGAGTGCAGTAAAGGTTTACCAGACTTGATTCCTGGGATGGTGGGACTGATGTATGAGGAGAGATTGAGTCGGTGAGGATTATATTCGCTGGAGTTCAGAAGAGTGAGGGGGAATCTCATAGAAACCTATAAAATTCTAACAGGACTTGACAGGGTATATACAGGAAGGATGTTCCCGAAGGTGGGGGAGTCCAGAACCAGGGGTCATAGTCGAAGGATACGAAGTAAACATTTCAGGCTGAGATGAGGAGAAATTTCTTCACCCAGAGAGTGGTGAGCCTGTGGAATTCGCTACCATAGAAAGCAGTTGAGGCCAAAACATTGTATTATTTCAAGAAGGAGTTAGATGTGGCTCTTGGGGTGAAAGGTATCAAAGGATATTTGGGCGGCACAGTGGCGCAGTGGTTAGCACCGCAGCCTCACAGCTCCAGCGACCCGGGTTTAGTTCTGGGTACTGCCTGTGCGGAGTTTGCAAGTTCTCCCTGTGTCTGCGTGGGTTTCCGCCGGGTGCTCCGGTTTCCTCCCACCTCCAAAGACTTGCAGGTTGATAGGTAAATTGGCCATTGTAAATTGCCCCTAGTGTAGGTAGATGGTATGAGAACGATGGGGATGTGGTAGAGAATATGGGGTTAATGTAGGATTAGTATAAATGGGTGGTTGTTGGTCGGCACAGACTTGGTGGGCTGAAGGGCCTGTTTCAGTGCTGTATCTCTAAATAAATAAATAAAGCGGGAATAGGTTACTGAGTTGGATGATCAGCCATGATCGTAATGAACTGCGGAGCAGCTTGAAGGGCTGAATGGCCTACTCCTGCTCCTATTTTCTATGTTTCTATGTAGTCTAATGGTGACCATGAAATCATTGTCCAATCGTGGAAAAATCCATCTTGTTCACTAATGTCCTGTCGGGAAGGATATCTGCTGTTCTTACCTGGTCTGGCCGACATGTGACTCCACAGCAATGTGGTTGACTCTTAAATGCCCTCTGAAATGACCTAGATGGGCAATAAATTCTGGCCTAGCCAGCACCTCCCACATTCCAGAAACAAATTTCAAAAATGTTCCTCAGGGTAGTCCTAGGCCCAACCATCTTCAGCTGCTTCATCAAAAACCTTCTCTCCATCGTAAGCTCAGAAGTGGGGATGTTCATTGATGATTGCGCAATGTTCAGCATCATTCGTAACTCCTCAGATACTGAAGCAGTCCGTGTCCATATGCAGCAGGACCAGTTGTTCCAATTGAAGCCCTGGCTTTTGGGACAGACTGAGGCTTCAATGTAAAAATCCTAAAGAAAGCATTAAAAGAGAAAAAACAATTCAATAGATATGTTTGTTGTACTATGAAATGATGCATTATTAAAAATTGCATAAAACCTTATTTTGGGTTTTGAAAATGTGCTTTAGTAAGAATAAAATAGCAGACAGCCTTTTTAAAAATATATTTCAGTAATGTGATTTGTTTATTGTGAGAGTTGTTTACAGTGTTGTCAAAAAACATTAAAAAGTGAAGGTAGTTGGAACAGTAAGTGCCTTTATTAATGAAGATAGGTAATCTAATCTTACTGCTGTAATGGTTCATTAAAGCTCAAGTATGTGATGATTAATCAGGATTTAACCACCAATCAAATGCACCACTCTGTTCCCTTCCCCAAGACCAATTAACATCTCCACTGTTCACCTATGAATAAACAAACATAACTCGATTTTGTGGTATATTAGCAGAGGGCATGAAATCAGATTTTAGGACTGTTCAAATAGTTATTAAACACAAGCTATGTTTTTAAACAGAAATTGAAAGATGCAAAAGTAACTGGTAAAAGACAGAAAGGAGTAGCCACCACTAAGAATTTAAAGAACAAAACGGAAGATGGGTATGTATTATTCCAAAAGAGCTGATGAACTGTTCTCACTGTGGATTAATGTAGTCAATGACTGAAATAAAGGGATAAATGTCTATACAGCAGGCTTTAACAATTGTATGTGATAACTTTCCTTGAGAAGTAGTAGTAGTAGGTAAAACTTTATTTTGGATTTATACTGTACTTTGAATGATTCTTTTTAAATGACTCAATGGGGCCAACTTTTGACTTCTGATTGCCCTCAATCAAGGTAGTGGAAGTGAGGAAATCTACGGAAATGAGATTACCTATTGGTTTTGGGCCCTGCTAAATATTCTGAGTGCACTGGAAGCAAGGGTCTGAACCTTCCATCTAAAAGGGGTAGGAAAGGCTCTGCCTTCTGTGTTCCAAATGGGTCCAGGAAATCCTGGGGGGAGAAGGCCTCAGGCAGCCCTGCATATTAAGTTAGCCTCTGAGATTAAGCTCTTTCGAGACCATTTTTTTATATTTTTGCATTTAGGCTTGGATGAGCATTCATGCCAGTTGTTACTTCCCTGAGCTCTGTTGACAGCAATGGATTTACCATGAGGGAACTTCCAAATTGACATGTTCAGAGGAAGAGGAGGAAATGCAGAGCAAGGCACGAGGTCAGACTGCCTGAGAGGTCCTTCCCACATCCATACCCACACTCACACTCCTGGGTATGGGTACGGGAAGGACTCTTATTCTGGAAGGCTCTTTAGGAACTTCCCAATCAGCTAACATTAAGCCTTACATGATACTACATGAAAACATGTCAGGGCGATCAGGAGCCAGTGTTTTTAAACAGAAATTGAAAGATGTAAAAGTAACTGATTAAGGAAAAAAAGGTGTAGCCACCACTCAGATGTCACCAATCATATATCTGAGCATCCTGAAAAAGCTACTTGGGAATTATTTTGGTAAGCTGCCTCTTTGGGTCCTGGATCAGAAGATGGGCAGGAGCCGAGCTCTGTCATCTGATGCAAGGGCAGCAGCAGCTATCATGCAGTGTAATGTTTGCATATGTGCAGCAACAATAATGGTCAGCTGTGGCTTGAAACCTCCCTGTTCCATCTTGCAGACATGTTGCAGTGCTGACCTATGGGATGATGAAGGGACTAACATGAAGGAAAAATGTCAATTATCTATAGATTCATGCCAACACCTGGGTCGCTTGTCTTTTATCTCGATTGACCTCTTTTCAATCTTCTGCCAGTTGGGTCTCAGTTGAGAAGTCTTTTCTTGCTCTCTAGGTGCTTTTAAAACTGTTGTCCCTCTCCTTGTGATACTTCCTTCTAACTGCTCCCATCCTATTAAATTTGACTTGGACACACAATTCTCCTCTCCTATTAGTGGTCTCATCCCTACACCAACTTGAAATTACACCTAAATTATGAATAATTATCCAAGTGAACTTTAAAATGTTGAGCTCTCTGATATGGTGGGTATTTAAGGAGCACAAATCAAATTCAAACTCATTTACAAATCACCCCAATTTGTTTATTTGTAGACTTGTTCTGGAGATATGAGCATTGCTAGCAAGTAATTGCTAACAATTTATAGCCCATCCCTAGTTGCCCTGAGAAGGAGGTGGTGGGCTTCCTGAGGCCTTCCTGAACCATAACAATCAATGTGATGATGATGCTCCCACAATGATAATCTGTAATGAATTAGTGTATTTGGAAACACAGGCATTTAGGCCTTTAGATAAATGTTTTTCCAATTTGGGTTTGCTGCTATTAGCTAACTGTCAGTTCAAACTGCAGTCTTTGTTCATCATACAGTCCTTTGCTTAACTGTGTGTGTTTAGTTTGGCTATTTATTTTTGACTAGATGGGGAATAGCAGAGAATAAAATATACCTGTTGGAATTCTTTGTTGGACTGCTCTGCAATTATATAATTCTAAGTCTGAAAAAATACATGATACTCCCTACCTCTGAACGCCATTCAGATTGGCTATCATGCGACAGCAGATATGAGGTTGAGGAGATTTTATATAAGGAAATTTCACACTAGCACTGCCATTTTCATCAGCTGAACTTCACCACTGGCTTATTCTGAGCTATGTCCACAGTTTCGGCATCTGACCAACCGTTATCCCGCAACCAACACCAAAACCAGATGAATTTGTGAATTTAAAAGCAAAATACTGCAGATGCTGGAAATCTGAAATAAAAACAAGAAATGCTGGAAATACTCAGCAGGTCTGGCAGCATCTGTGGAGAGAGAAGCAGAGTTAATGTTTCAAGTCAAAGCAAGTCAAATTTTGAAAATTTACTCTGTATTCCAATATCCAAGTCATTTGCCAATGGCAGTTTTGGTAGAGGTGGCCACTTTATAGCCCTTGTGGAGATGAAGTCCTATTTTCAACCTGAGGATACTGTCCATTGTGTTGTGTGGCCCGACAACTGTGCTAAATGGGATATATTCAGACCAGATCGAGCAGCTCAAACCTGGGCATCAATGAGATGCTGTGGACAATCAGCAGCAGCAGAATTCTATTCAATCACAATCTGTAACCTCATGGGCTGGCATATCCCTCACGTCTCCATTACCATCAAACCAGCGGATCAACCTTGGTTCAATGAGGAATGCAGGAGAGCATGCCAGGAGCAGCACCAGGCATACCTAAAAATAAGGTTTCAACCTGGTGAAGGCATAACATAAGACTATGTGAACAGCGGGAGCAGCATGCGATACATGTGATCCTACAAACAATTGATCAGATCAAAGTTCTGCAGTCCTTCTCCATCCAGTTGTGAATGGTGGTGGACAATTAAACAGGTAACTGGAGAAAGAGGCTCCACAAATATCCCCATCCTCAATGATGGTGGAGTCCAGCACGTCAATGCAAAAGAAAAGGATGAAGCAATTGCAAACATCTTCAGCCATAAGTGCCGCCTCCTCTTGAGGCCCTCAGCATCACAGATGCCAGTCTTGAGCCAATTTGATTCAGTCAACGTGATATCAAGAAACAGCTGAAGGCACTGGATACAGCAAAGGCTATGGGCCCTGAAAATGTCCCAGCAGTAGTACTGAAGACTTGTTCTCCAGAATTAGTTGCGCCCCTAGCCAAGCTGTTCTAGTACAGCTACAACACCAGCATCTACCTGACAATGTGGAAAATTTCCAAGATATGTCCTGTCCACAAAAAGCAGGACAAATCCAGGCTGGCCAGTGTCAGTCTACTGTCGATCATCAGCAAAGTTATGGAAGATGTCGTTGACAGTGCTATCAAGTGGCGCTTACACAGCAATGACCAGCTCACTGATGCTCATTTTGGGTTCTGTCAGGGCCACTCAGCTCCTGACCTCATTAAAACTTTGGTCCAAACTTAGTCAAAAGAGGTGAGGTGAGAGTGACTTCCCTTGACAGCATTTGACCGAATGTGGCATCAAGGAACCCTAGCAATATTGAAGTCAATGGCAACCAGGGGAAACCTCTCCACTGGTTGGAGTCAGACCCAGCAAAATGTTGTTGGAGGCCAATCATCTCAGCCCCAGGACATTGCCTCAGGAGTTCCTCGGAGTAATGTCCTAACTATCTTCGGTTGCTTCATCAGCAATAGTTAAACATGAT
The DNA here is from genome assembly GCF_036365525.1 of Heterodontus francisci. Taxonomy (NCBI): domain Eukaryota; kingdom Metazoa; phylum Chordata; class Chondrichthyes; order Heterodontiformes; family Heterodontidae; genus Heterodontus; species Heterodontus francisci. The sequence continues at coordinate 15,662,174 of NC_090386.1, read as the reverse complement.
TTTCCCTGAACAAATCCTTACTGGCTTTCCTAAATTAGCCCGCATTTGTCCATGTGCTTATTCATTTTGTCCCAAATTATTGTTTCCGCCAAAGTTAAACTGACTGGTCTGTTTTTGCTGTACTTACCTTTACACCCTTTTTTGAACAAGGGTGTACATTCGCAATCCGCCAGTCCTCTGGCAGCACCTCTGAGTCTAAGGAAAACTGGAAAATTATGGCCAATGCCTCCGCAATTTCCACTCACATTTCCCTCAGTATCCTTGGATGCATCTCATCCAGTCCTGGTGCTTTTTCAACTTTACATATAGACAGCCTATCTAGCACCTTCACCTTATCAACTTTAAATCCTTCTAGTGCATCAATTACCTCCTCTTTCATCATAGCCTGCGTAGCATCATCTTCCTTGGTAAAGACCGATGCAAATTATTAATTTAATACCTCAGCTATTCCCCCTGCCTCCATGTGTAAATCCCCCTTTTAGTTCTAATCGACCCTACTCCTCCTTTTAACCACATTTTTACTATTTATATGCCGAGAGAAGACTTTGGGATTCCTTTTTATGTTAGCTGCCAGTCTCTTTTCATGCTCCCTCTTTATTTTTCTTATTTGCTTTTTCACTTCCCTTGTGAATCTTCTATATTCAGCCAGGTTCTCAGTTGTATTATCCACCTGACATCTGTCCTTTACCCGAGCGCCAGAGAGGCAACACACCATGCGAGACTCATGATAATAGTTACAGAAATGTCTATCTGTCCCCCTGACTATGGAATCATCTATAACAACTGGACATTTTTTTAAAAAATAGTTGTTTAGTAGTACAGAACTTGAGTATTGCTGAAAATAGAGATACGTTGTCAAAGCTTTTCGTCTTGCACTCATCAGGACAATTGCAAGAATAACCAACATAAGGGAAAACAACAACTGATACTGCATGAGAAGAAAGTGCTGTGATTGGTTGGCAAGTGAACTCTGATTGATAGAGGCGTTGCCATGGCGAATGCACCAGTTTACAGTGACTGACAGTTAACTGCCAAGCTTTGTTTAAAATTTAAACCTGGCAGCTTGACTCTGATTGGTCAAGGCATTGCCCTGAGGAACGAACCAGCGAATGGCTATTTTGTTCAGCTGAAACAGGCGCAATGTTTGTACATATTCTTCCAGTCTGCAAAGAATAGGGGCCTGTGTATTAATATAGGTAGCTTCCAGTACACGCAAATGTGCAACACTGCGAGCCCTACTGACAATCTGCGATTGGACAACATCTTCTAAATAATCCATAGTGGGCTGAGAATTACGCTGACAACCAATTTAAGATTGGCTAGGTGCGTGGCAAGTTCTGAAGCACAAGTCTTCAGTTCTATTGTTGGAATGTTGTCAGGGCCCTTAGCCTTTGCAGTATCCAGTGCCTTCGGTCATTTTTTGATATCACGTGGAGACTGGTATCTTTTGGGACCTCAAGAGGAGGCCGAGATAGATCATCCACTCGCCACTTCTGGCTGAAGATGGATGCAAGTGCTTCAGCCTAGTCTTTTGCACTGATGTGCTGGGCTCCCCATCAGTGAGGATGGGGATATTTATGGAGCTTCCTCCTCTTGCTATTTGTTTAATTGTCCACCACCATTCACAACTGGATGTGAACACAGAACAGGATACATGCGAAATGGGTTCTGCTGACCTGGCATGGTCGTCAGTCTAAATCTAAACCACTCAGATCATAAGTGCCCAAACACTTGACGTTAATCTGTAAAAAGTTAAGAAACTGGCTTCTTAACACCTACCAAAAATTTGTCAATCTCAGTGTTAAGGATTTTAGTTGAACACAACATCCACAGACTTTGGGGAAATAGAGTTTCAGATTTCCACTACCCCTTGTGTGAAAAAATACTTCCTGCTTTCACTCCTGAATGAACGAGCTCTAATTTTAAGATTTTGCTCCATTGTTCTGAATTCTTCCTCCAGGGGAAATAGTTTCTCTTTATTTACCCTATCAAATCCTTTCACCATTTTAAACACCTCAATTAGACCACCCTTCAACTATCAAATTCAAGGGAGTAAAAGCCAAATGTATGCAACCTGTCTTCATAAATGTTTTAATCCCCAGTATCATTCCACTGAATTTGCACTGCATGCACTCCAAGGCTAATATCCTTCCTGAGGGGCAGTGCCTAAAACTGGATGCAAATACTCCAGATGGTGACTGGACAAATTCTGTACAACTGAAGCATAACTTCCTCCCATTTGAATACAGCCCCCATGATAAAGGCCAACATTCCATTCACCCTTTTGATTACTTAATGTACTTGCCCACTAGCTTTTAATGATATGTGAACCTGGGCACCATAATCCACCACATCTCCAATGAGAAACTATGTCAAATATTAGCTGAGATGGAAGTGAGTTGTTGGATGGTTTTGTGGACGTGATGTTTATATTTATGGTGAAGTGAGGACCAGCAGCCTGATCAATTATGTATTTGGTGACAGCATGATTCTCATTGTAGACCACTTCTGCAGTCTTCCAGGCTTCCGTCAGGAGTCATGAGCCACATTTTAATGTAATAGCGCTGACCACCTGGTAACTTGTTGGCCTGTTTGGAATAAAGGTGGCACAAAGGACTGCAGGAGGTTGAATAAATAAGGCACAAATATGCCTGTGGCTGAAAACAAACTGAGTGCATTCCTTTTTTATTCAGAAAGATGCTGGGATGATGATGGGAGTGTGCATGGCAATGTGCTGTCAATGGCACCTTGCATCCTGGCAGAAGTCTGCAATGTTGGCGAAGGCTAGTGTTCTCGCATCCTGCTTCACTCTGTGCATGGGGAAAAGTAATGTAGCTGTTCTACCTGGTGTAGAGAGTGTCAGTCACCTCCCTGATACAGCAGTAAACTGAAAAGCGGGAGATATCACTGAAATCACCTGCTGCAGCCTGGAAGATGCCTGTTTCATAAAAGATAAGAATCATAGTGACCTTGACAACCACAGGCAGTGCTGTCCATGCTCTAGTTTTGTGGCTGCAGCATGGCTGAGTGACAGCTTCCTTGGTGAAGTGAAGTGCCTCAGTCATTGCTGCTAAATTGAAATTGAGGGATGAGAAATGCTCCCTGGAGCTCTGTTGTGGGTCTGGCCTCTTGCGCAGTACCTCACCTCCCTCTTCTCCCAGCTGTTCCTTCTCACTCCTGTCTTCTTTGCTGCTCTTCCTTCATCCTGCAGCCCCACAAACAGATCTACCAGATCACCCGTGACAACAGTAATACTGTTTTGAAGGCAGATAAAAGAAATCCAGCACCAAAAATATCAGTTGTGGAATACAGAATAGGCAAAAGATTACTCAGAGCTAAACCAGTAGCCTGAAATAACAGCAGCATTTATCTGCATGGGAGGGGTTGAGAGCTTTGAATAGTACTGGGTAAGGTCCTTACTGCTTGTTCGCATCATGATTTATTGAGTGAGTTTATCATGTGGCAAGTCAGCCATGGGGACAGCTCAATTTTACAAAAGGGTTCTACAACAAGGATAGGAGCCTTATTTAAATATCATAACTTTACATACTTCAGATGTGTCCTGGATGCCTGCAGGTGTGCCCAATCCACTACAGTGGGTGGCACACTTTGTTGCAGAATGAACATGTGTGCCACCTGCCACATTGGATGCCTTTGTGCTTGAAAAACCAGCTCAACACCAACAATTTGTAGGTCATTGTTTCACGACTTCTGGAGATGGCATCTTGAAAAGTAACGGAAATTAGTAAATTGAGTTGATGAACAGTAACAGAGGCCAGGCTGCTAAAATAACAGCAGCAAATAAACAAAACCCTTCATCAATTCCCAGACTAACTTGAATTTCAATCAGTCAGAAGCCACTGATGATGAATTGATCTTTGGAATTCATAATTAACTTGTGTGTATACTGAATTTAAATAGCAATTCCTAATGATAGGGAATAATCAAATTTCAAAACTAAGTCTGTGAGAGCTGACCAACAGCCTGATTGTTGAATTGTTGAATCATGTAAATCAAGTATAGTCATAATTTGGAACTGACTTCTTTCAGTGATTGCCTAATAAATCAGATGCCTTTTGTCAACAGCACAGCTGATGTTTACAGTTTCGTTGGTAGCCCAACAGATGAGCCCACTATAACACTGGGGGTAAGTTTGCACATCTTTAATAGTTTACATATTGTCATATGTTTCCAGTATCCTTCAAAGGAGAATGATAGTGAAAGGACAGTTGCATTATGAGGTAATACAGTATATAGCGTATCAACATTTATCTTATATCTGGTATAAATATACACATTATAAAAGTGAATCAATATTCCTCCCTCCACCTCCACCTTCCATTACATTGGATTCACGCCTATGCATACCTCTCACAGCAACATGTAAGGAGATCACAGGTTTCTCAATTCAAACAGTCCAGTAAGTAGGTCATCCACTTCTTTGTTTCTTCAGTCTTCTTTCAAGGTGTTACTTGCAATAAGAAATGTTACTGTATAAGTTTGAGTAGCTGGATTGAAAGATGATGCATCCCTTAGATATACTTAGATTAGATTAGATTAGATTAGAGATACAGCACTGAAACAGGCCCTTCGGCCCACCGAGTCTGTGCCGAACATCAACCACCCATTTATACTAATCATACCCTAATTCCATATTCCTACCACATCCCCACCTGTCCCTATATTTCCCTACCACCTACCTATACTAGTGACAATTTATAATGGTCAATTTACCTACCAACCTGCAAGTCTTTTGGCTTGTGGGAGGAAACCGGAGCACCCGGAGAAAACCCACGCAGACACAGGGAGAACTTGCAAACTCCACACAGGCAGTACCCAGAATCGAACCCGGGTCCCTGGAGCTGTGAGGCTGCAGTGCTAACCACTGCGCCGGTACTTATTGTACCTTACAAGACAAAACATCTACTTCTTTCTCCATACAGATTTAACAATTTGGGTCTAACAATGCAGAGTCATTGAAATGACTGGTTAAAATCCTGTCAGACAACAACTAATAAGAGTAAAAGCAAAATACTGCGGATGCAGGAAATCTGAAATAAAAACAAGAAATGCTGGAACCACTCAGCAGGTCTGGCAGCATCTGTGAAAAGAGAAGCAGAGTTAACGTTTCGGGTCAGTGACCCTTCTTCGGAACTGACAAATATTAGAAAAGTCACAGGTTATAAGCAAGTGAGGTGGGGGTGGGGCAAGAGATAACAAAGGAGGTCTAGATTGGACCAGGCCACATAGCTGACCAAAAGGTCACGGAGCAAAGGCAAACGATATATTAATGGTGTGTTGAAAGACAAAGCATTAGTACAGATTAGGTGTTAATACACTGAATATTGAACAGCAGCAAGTGCAAACCTGAAAAAAAAACAGTGGGTAAGCAAACTGAACAAACTAAGATGAAATGAAATAAATGCAAAAAAAAGATTGTAAAAAATGTAAAAAAAGAATGTAAAAAAAAGGAAGAAAAAATAACTAAAAATGAAAGTAAAATGGGGGGCTGTCATGCTCTGAAATTATTGAACTCAATGTTCAGTCCGGTAGGCTGTAGTACAAGAAATACTGGAACCACTCAGCAGGTCTGGCAGCATCTGTGAAAAGAGAAGCAGAGTTAACGTTTCGGGTCAGTGACCCTTCTTCGGAACTGACAAGTATTAGAAAAGTCACAGGTTATAAGCAAGTGATGTGGGAGTGGGGCAAGAGATAACAAAGGAGGTCTAGATTGGATCAACTAATAAGAGTAACCTGGTCAATTAGCATCTGCCACTGACATAGAACAAGGATAGTCACAACCTGTTGGCTATTGTACTAACTTATTTCTAGTTTGCATTGCTTCCAAATGCTCTGGCTGGTAACAAAAGCTAATTTTCCATCTACATTGGAAGTACTCCCTATGTATCCAAAACCAAAGATGAATTTATCTTTGCTGCTTCGAAATAGCACCAAAGATTTAGTGCAACGCATAGAAGGAATGGGTTCTAATCCTTTGCTCCCATTTTGCTCCTGAAGAGCACAGCACAAAATCCTCCTCAGTGGCTTTTCTAGGTTCTGCACTTCATGAGGGCACAGAAATGTAAATTATGTTAGATAAATGCCAGAGACATCAACATGCTAACCCCCTCAGATAATAGGGATACAGCTCAGCGATCTCTGTACTCTATCCCCACAGGTAGCAGTGGGTACAGTTTAGGGATCTCATAGAGTCATAGAGTTATACAGCACAGAAACAGGCTCTTTGACCCACTGTGTCGGTGCCGACCATCAAGCCTATCTATTCTAATCCCATTTTCCAGCACTTGGCCTGTAGCCTTGTATGCTATGGTGTTTCAAGTGCTCATCTAACTCTCTCTTCTTAAATGTTCTGAGGGTTCCTGCCTCGACCACATCTTCAGGCAGTGTGATCCAGATTCCAACCATCCTCTGCTTGAAAATTATTTTCCTCAAATCCCCTCTAAACCTCCTGCCCCTTACCTTAAATCTATGCCCGCTGGTTATTGACACCTCCGCTAAAGGAAATAGTTTCTTTCTATCTACCCTATCTGTGCCCCTCATAATTTTGTATACCTCAATCATGTCCCCCCTCAGCCTTCTCTACTCTAAGGAAAACAACCCTAGTCTATCCAGTCTCTCTTCATAGCTGAAATGCTCCAGCCCAGGTAACATCCTGGTGAATCTCCTCTGCACTGTCTCCAGTGCAATCACATCATTCCTAAAGTGAGGCGACCAGAACTGTACACAATACTCCAGCTGTGGCCTAACTAGCATTTTATACAGCTCCATCATAACCTCCCTGCTCTTATATTCTATGCCTTGGCTAATAAAGGTAAGTATCCCATATGCCTTCATCATCACCTTATCTATCTGTGCTGCGATTTTGTACTCTGTACTGTAAACTCCTCTGATAACATTGGGTACAGTTCAGGGATCTCAGTACTCTAAACCCCTTTGACAACATTGGGTACAGTTCAGGGATTTCTGTACTCTATAGCCCTCTGATAACATTGGGTACAGTTCAGGGATTTCTGTACTCTAAACCCGTCTGATAACATTGGGTACAGTTCAGAGATTTCTGCACTGTAAATCAGTCTGATAACATCGGGTACAGTTCAGGGATTTCTGTACTCCAAACCCCTCAGATAACATTGGGTACAGTCCAGGCATCTCTGAACTCTAAACCCGTCTGATAACATTGGGTACAGTTCAACGACCTCTGTACTCTAAAGCCCTCTGATAACATTGGGTACAGTTCAGCGATCTCTGTACTCGAAACCTCTCTGATAGCATTGGATGCAGTTCAGAGATCTCTTTACTCTAAACCCCCTCTGATAACATTGGGTACAGTTCAGAGATCTCTGTACTCTAAACCCCTCTGATAACATTGGGTACAGTTCAGCGATCTCTCTACTCTAAACCCCCTCTGATAACATTGGGTGCAGTTCAGAGATCTCTGTACTCTAAACCCCTCTGATAACATTGGGTGCAGTTCAGAGATCTCTCTACTCTAAACCCCTCTGATAACATTGGGTGCAGTTCAGAGATCTCTGTACTCTAAACCCCTCTGATAACATTGGGTACAGTTCAGCGATCTCTGTACTCGAAACCTCTCTGATAGCATTGGATGCAGTTCAGAGATCTCTGTACTCTAAACCCCCTCTGATAACATTGGATACAGTTCAGCGATCTCTGTACTCGAAACCTCTTTGATAGCATTGGATGCAGTTCAGAGATTTCTGTACTCTAAACCCCCTCTGATAACATTGGGTGCAGTTCAGAGATCTCTGTACTCTAAACCCCTTTGATAACATTGGGTACAGTTCAGCGATCTCTGTTTTGAAACCTCTCTGATAGCATTGGATGCAGTTCAGAGATCTCTTTACTCTAAACCCCTTCTGATAACATTGGGTACAGTTCAGAGATCTCTGTACTCTAAACCCCCTCTGATAACATTGCGTACAGTTCAACAATCTCTGTACTCGAAACCTCTCTGATAGCATTGGATGCAGTTCAGAGATCTCTGTACTCTAAACCCCCTCTGATAACATTGGGTACAGTTCAGAGATCTCTCTACTCTAAACCTCTCTGATAGCATTGGATGCAGTTCAGAGATCTCTGTACTCTAAACCCCCTCTGATAACATTGGATACAGTTCAGCGATCTCTGCACTCGAAACCTCTCTGATAGCATTGGATGCAGTTCAGAGATCTCTGTACTCTAAACCCCCTCTGATAACATTGGATACAGTTCAGCGATCTCTGTACTCTAAACCCCCTCTGATAACATTGGATGCAGTTCAGAGATCTCTGGACTCTGAACCCCCTCTGATAACATTGGATGCAGTTCAGAGATCTCTGGACTCTAAACCCCCTCTGATAACATTGGGTGCAGTTCAGCGATCTCTGTACTCTAAACCCCCTCTGATAACATTGGGTGCAGTTCAGCGATCTCTGTACTCTAAACCCCCTCTGATAACATTGGGTGCAGTTCAGAGATCTCTCTACTCTAAACCCCCTCTGATAACATTGGATGCAGTTCAGAGATCTCTGGACTCTAAACCCCCTCTGATAACATTGGGTGCAGTTCAGAGATCTCTTTACTCTAAACCCCCTCTGATAACATTGGGTACAGTTCAGCGATCTCTTTACTCTAAACCCCCTCTGATAACATTGGATGCAGTTCAGAGATCTCTTTACTCTAAACCCCCTCTGATAACATTGGATGCAGTTCAGAGATCTCTTTACTCTAAACCCCCTCTGATAACATTGGGTGCAGTTCAGAGATCTCTTTACTCTAAACCCCCTCTGATAACATTGGGTGCAGTTCAGGGATCTCTTCGCAGGCTTCCTCTGTTTAGGTGCAAACTTCTCCCAGAAAAAAAGCTTTTGCTACTGTTGCGGGACAATTGAATCACCTCATGCGGAGACTCAGGAACAGGTTTCGATTGTTTATTCAAGCGTAAGCGGGGAGACACTATCTCGGGCAGTCCGAGCTAGCACTCTGATTTCACATTCAAATTTGCCAGTTTAGATACATTTTTTGTCATGCAATATGGTTGTACAATGAGTAGTTTATCATGTAGCTCTCTGATTAATCAGGTTTGTCTTTATCACATTAGCTATACCTTCCACTTCTTGTTGATTGTGTAATCTGGGTCGCATCCCAGTTTCAATCACTCCCTAACCTTGCCCCGAGCAGCTTGTTTGTCTATTTCTCATCCTATCTGTTGTATATTCTGCTGAATTGCCTTTCTAATTCTCATGTTATTTCTCTTTAACCCTTCAGTACGAACTGTAGAGCTGTGGGGTCATGCTAACTCTCCCAGAAATGGTGTTATTTTTGGCTTTTTGAATAAAATGTTACTGTTTCAGAATGATGTTAGGATTTGACACTTAGTGAGGAGGCTACGTTCAGTAGTATGCATGGCCCTCGCTTGTGATTTGACTTCATCTGGGGTGAGACATGGGGGTAACTGCCAGGCCTGATTCTGCTCTTCCAGCACTCACCTTGGGCACGAAGCTAACACCTTTCCCATCTCCAGAGTCACATCTCTCCATAACCACATGTTTGCTTCCTCATTCTGATTGTAAACCTGACCTATGATACTTAGAATAAAAGGGGATCCTCATAGTCAATCCAGCACTTCTGCACTATCATTCTTCACCCCCATGCTTCATAGCCCTGCTATCACACCACAGTGAAACCTTCAGACCAGCTCCATACTACATTGAGGGATGCAAGGACCGTGGTTCGACAAGCTACCTGCCCAACCTTTGGCACAGCGGCATACACTCGCTCACGCTACCTTTAAATAAGAGTGAAAACCACTGACATGCAAATCGCAACTTCCAGCACACTTACAGTAATTTAAAATCTTACTGCTCTATATCAGGCAGTATCTAGGTAACAAACCTCTTGCTCTCTCACCGGACTTTTGGGCATTGGGATCAGGGATGGGTTGCACCTCAAAAGGATTGGGACTAATGTCCTCATGGGGGTTCACTAGTGTGGTTCAGGAGGGTGTAAACTAAATTGGCAGGGTGTTGGGCACTAGCATATAGAAGTAGAATAGAGGAATAAGGTGCCGAAAGTGAGAGTGTTGGATCATATGAGAGAAGGAAGTAGTACCAAATTAGAGAGGAGCAGACAAAGAAGGACTATAAAGAATACAAAAACAGGTATGTAAATGCACAAAGTGTGGTAAATAAGGTTGGTGAGCAAGAAGCACAAATAGTTGTATGGGAATATGATGTAGTGGCAGTAACAGAAATATGGCTTAAAAATGGTGAGGACTGGGTGCTTAATATTCAAGGATATAATGTGTTCAGAAAAAAATAGGTGTTATGACCACGGCAGGAGCAACATGTTAGAGAAACTTCCAAGCGTGTTTGTGAAGAAGACACTGAGACTTTGGTGGAGATTGTTTATTGCTTACCACAGAGCTTATTTCTGCTCTCCAAACAACAGCCAGTGCTGGCTGGCTCTTCTTTGTCTATACACACTTGAATATAATTAACTAATTGACACCCAACACCTGTTCTCCCTAGTATCTTGAATTACCAGGTATTTATCATCCATTAACAGAACTTCAGATCCAAACACAACATACTGTCAGTTCAGTCCCATCACTCCACAGATCACAGCATATTATTAAGCTTTCACACCCAATTGGAAAGCAGCCAAATTAAATACTCTAGTAATCCTAGAATGAAATAGACCAAACCAGGTATCGTTAGACAACAAAACATTAAATATTTATTAAAAAACTAAATCTTAAACACTATTAAGAGTGTCTAAAGACCTTATAGCTTCTTATTTTAATCTAATTCCCCCATTTACACACACATACACTCAAAAGTAACAATAGTTAACTGTTTTTTTTTAAAAAGAGGAGTTTTAAAAATTAGCTGTCTCTTAAGAATAAACAAAATAACTAGGTTTTTCGAAGTTACGTACCTAATGGATGCAATCTTCTAATGTAGAAATAGTCAAAAGTCATTCGAAGTCTTCATCCGGAGTTGATGAAAATAATCCTTGAGTAGATAGGCATTCAGCTCTTCGGCTGCAGTAGCATTAAACAGTTCTTTGAACGAAGAGCACTGCAATACAAATAATTTCTTGAAAAAAGAAAGCTTTTCATTTTTATTCAGGGAATTAACTTGGCTTATAGCTCCTTGTAGAATTTTCTGCTAAGAGAGAATAAGAGAGAGGACAGCGAATGTGGTACCATTATTCATGAAGGGTAGCAGGGATAAACCAGGTAATTACAGGCCAGTGAGTCTAACATCAGGGGGAGGGAAACTATTGGAATAAATTCTGAGAGACAGTATTAATCTCCACTTGGATAGGCAGGAATGAATCAAGGATAGTCAGCATGGCTTTGTCGGGGAGATCCTGTCCAACAAACTTGATTGAATTTTTCAAGGAGGTGACAAGATGTGTAGATGAGGGTAAAGCAGTTGATGTATTCTGCATGGAATTCTGTAAGGCTTTTAATAAGGTCCTGCATGGGAGATTGGTTAAGAAGGTAAGAGCCCATGGGATCCAGGGCAATTTGGCAAAGTGGATCCAAAATTGGCTTAGTGGTAGGAGGCAGAGGGTGATGGTCAAGGGTTGTTTTTGCGAGTGGAAGACAGTGACCAGTGGTGTACTGCAGGGATTGGTGCTGGGACCCTTGTTGTTTATAGTGTACATTAATGGTTTAGACGTAAATATAGGAGGTATGATCAGTAAGTTTGCAGATGACACTAAAATTGGTGGTGTAAATAATGAGGAGGAAAGCCTTAGATTACAGAAGATATAGATGGGCTGGTAAGATGGGTGGAGCAGTGGCAAATGGAATTTAATCCTGAGAAGTGTGAGGTGATGCATTTTGGGAGGACTAACAAGGCAAGGGAACATACAATGGATGGTAGGACCCAGGGAAGTACAGAGGGACCTTGGTGTACTTGTCCATAGATCACTGAAGGCAGAAGCACAGGTAGATAAGGTGGCTAGGAAGGCATATGGGATACTTACCTTTATTAGCCAAGGCATAGAATATAATAGCAGAGAGGTTATGATGGAGCTGTATAAAATGCTAGTTAGGCCACAGCTGGAGTACTGTGTACAGTTCTGGGCACCACACAATAGGAAGGATGTGATTGCACTGGAGAGGGTGCAGAGGAGATTCCCCAGGATGTTGCCTGGGCTGGAGCATTTCAGCTCTGAGGAGAGACTGGATAGGCTAGGGTTGTTTTCCTGAGAGCAGAGAAGGCTGAGGGGGGACCTGATTGAGATATACACAATTATGAGGGGCATTGATAGGATTGATAGGAAGAAACCTTTTCCCTTCGTGGAGGTGTCAATAACTAGGGGCGTAGATTTAAGGTAAGGGGGCTTAGAGGGGATTTGAGGAAAATTCTTTTCACCCAGAGGGTGGTTGGAATCTGGAGCGCACTGCCTGAAGAGGTAGTAGAGGCAGGAACCCTCACAACATTTAAGAAGTATTTAGATGAGCACTTGAAATGCCATAGCATACAATACCACGGGCCAAGTGCTGGAAAATGGGATTAGAATAGATAGATGCTTAATGGCTGGTGCAGACATGATGGGCCGAAGGGCCTGTTTCTGTGCTGTATAATATATGATTCAATGACTCTAAACAGCTCCTTTTCTCTGCAGTTCGCCTCGCTGGAAAGACTCTCCAGAAAGTTCTCTCCCTTAAAGGTGCACTGTTTTTAACAAAGTCTTAATGGCATACACACTGTTTTAATCCAAGGAGAAAAATAATTACAGATCTGTGACATAGGGAAGGAAAGAAGGGAGGTGGAATGGCAATACTGATTGTCATGTTGGAAAGAGAGAATGTCTTAGTGGAGGCAAGGACAGAATCTGTTGGTTAGAGTTGAGAAGCAAAAAGGGTATGATCACTCTACTTGGGGTATTCTATAGCCCTCTAAATAATGAGAGCTTGATAGAGAGCAAATCTGCAGAGAAATGACAGAGATGTACAAGATTTATCGCATGGCGATATTGGGGAACTTTAATGACTTAAATATGGATTGGGATAATGTTAGAGTAAAGGGTAAGGAGAAGGAGGAATTTCTGAAATGTGTTTAGGAGAACTTCATTTGCCAGTAGGTTCTTGGTTCAACTAGGAAAAAGGCATTGCAAGGTCTGGTGCTGGGGAATGAGGTGGGCCAAGTGGACCAAATGTCTGTGGGGCAACACTTGGGTAAAGGTGATCATAAGGTCATAAATTGTATCATAAGGTCTGGACTAGTAATGGAGAAAAGCAAGTAACAATATAAAGTAGAACGTCTAAATTTGAAGAGGGCTAATTTCAGTGGGATCAGAGGGGATCTAGCCAGGGTAAAATGCAACCAAAGACTGACAGGAAAATCTGTATTGGAACAATGAGTGATCTTTAAGCATCAGATGTTTCAGGTACAGGATAGGTACATTTCAACAGGACCAAAAGTAGGGGAAACAATGCCAGTGTTCCTTGGCTGACAAGGGAGGTAGAGAATATGATGAAACCAAAAAAGAGGGTGTATGATGCATGTCAGGTGAATTCTTCGAGTGAGAACCAGGTCAAGTACAATAAGTTGAGAGGGCAAGTGCAGAGGAAAATAAGACTGGCCAAGAGATAATATGAGAATAGAACGGCAGTTAACATAAAATAGAAACCAAAAATATCTTGCACTGGCATGTAAATATTAAGCAGGTAGTGAGAGGCTGTTCTCCCTTCGTCAGATACAGGAGAAATGCCGTGAACAACAGATGCCCCTCTACATTGCTTTCATTGATCTCACCAAAGCCTTTGACCTCGTCAGCAGACGTGGTCTCTTCAGACTACTAGAAAAGATCGGATGTCCACCAAAGCTACTAAGTATCATCACCTCATTCCATGACAATATGAAAGGCACAATTCAACATGGTGGCTCCTCATCAGAGCCCTTTCCTATCCTGAGTGGTGTGAAACAGGGCTGTGTTCTCGCACCCACACTTTTTGGGATTTTCTTCTCCCTGCTGCTTTCACATGCGTTCAAATCCTCTGAAGAAGGAATTTTCCTCCACACAAGATCAGGGGGCAGGTTGTTCAACCTTGCCCGTCTAAGAGCGAAGTCCAAAGTACGGAAAGTCCTCATCAGAGAACTCCTCTTTGCTGACGATGCTGCTTTAACATCTCACACTGAAGAATGCCTGCAGAGTCTCATCGACAGGTTTGCGTCTGCCTGCAATGAATTTGGCCTAACCATCAGCCTCAAGAAAACGAACATCATGGGGCAGGATGTCAGAAATGCTCCATCCATCAATATTGGCGACCACGCTCTGGAAGTGGTTCAAGAGTTCACCTACCTAGGCTCAACTATCACCAGTAACCTGTCTCTAGATGCAGAAATCAACAAGCGCATGGGTAAGGCTTCCACTGCTATGTCCAGACTGGCCAAGAGAGTGTGGGAAAATGGCGCACTGACACGGAACACAAAAGTCCGAGTGTATCAGGCCTGTGTCCTCAGTACCTTGCTCTACGGCAGCGAGGCCTGGACAACGTATGCCAGCCAAGAGCGACGTCTCAATTCATTCCATCTTCGCTGCCTTCGGAGAATACTTGGCATCAGGTGGCAGGACTATATCTCCAACACAGAAGTCCTTGAAGCGGCCAACACCCCCAGCTTATACACACTACTGAGTCAGCGGCGCTTGAGATGGCTTGGCCATGTGAGCCGCATGGAAGATGGCAGGATCCCCAAAGACACATTGTACAGCGAGCTCGCCACTGGTATCAGACCCACCGGCCGTCCATGTCTCCGTTATAAAGACGTCTGCAAACGCGACATGAAATCGTGTGACATTGATCACAAGTCGTGGGAGTCAGTTGCCAGCGTTCGCCAGAGCTGGCGGGCAGCCATAAAGACAGGGCTAAATTGTGGCGAGTCGAAGAGACTTAGTAGTTGGCAGGAAAAAAGACAGAGGCGCAAGGGGAGAGCCAACTGTGTAACAGCCCCGACAAACAAATTTCTCTGCAGCACCTGTGGAAGAGCCTGTCACTCCAGAATTGGCCTTTATAGCCACTCCAGGCGCTGCTTCACAAACCACTGACCACCTCCAGGCGCGTATCCATTGTCTCTCGAGATAAGGAGGCCCAAAAGAAAGAAGAGGCGGAGTGGCTCCTGTTAGGGACAAAGGGAGTGATATATGTTTAGAGGCGCAGGGTAAGGCTACAATACTAAATGAGTACTTTGTATTGGTGTTTATTTAGGAAGAGGATGCTGACAAAATATCAGAAGTAGCGATTATAGAGGTAATGGATGGGGTGAAAAAGGTGGGATGTACTGGAAAGCTTATGCATATCTATCCTATGCTTAGAGTAGATAAGTCACCTGATCCAGATGGTTTGTATCCAACATTACTAAAGGAAGTCAGATGGAGGTCGGAGAAGAGCTTGCCATAATCTTCCAACCTTCCCTGGATACAGGAGATGTGCCAGAGGATTGGAGAGTGGAAAATGTGTCACCCTTATTCAAGAAAGGGTATAAGGACATTCAGAGTAACTACCGGCTGGTCAGTGGTGGATTAGGATTTAGAAACAATAATCAGGGGAAAAAAATCAGCAGGCACTTGGAGAGGATTGAGTTTATTAAGGAGAGCCAGCAGGGATTTATAAAAGGCATATCGTGCTTGACTAATCTAATTGAATTTTTTGATGAAGTAACAGAGAAAATTGATGAAGGGAACGCAATGGATGTTGTTTGTATGGATTTTACGAAGATGGATTTCATGCAGAAAAGTTTGAGGTGATGCATTTTGGCAGAAGGGATAGGGAGAGGCAAGATAAACTTCTAAAGACTGTGCATGGACAGAGGGATCTGGAGGTTCAAGTGCATAGATCTTTAAAGGTGGCAAGATGGAAAGAATCATAGAACGTTTACAGCACAGAGGGATGGTATTTCGCCCGTCGTGTCTATGATGGCTCTCTACAAGGGCAACTCACCTAGTCCCACCCCCCCACTTTGTGCCCGTAGCCCTGCAATTTTTTTTCTCTTCAGATAATTGTCCAATTCTCTTTTGAAAGCCATGATTGAATCTGACTCCACAGCACTCTCGGGCAGCGCATTCCAGATTCTAACCACTCACATGTTCTTCCTCATGTTGCCATTGCTTATTTTGCCAATCACCTTAAATCAGTGCCCTCTGGTTCTCAATCCTTCTGCCAATGAGAACAGTTTCTCACTGTTTGCTCTGTCCAGACCCCTCATGATTTTGATCACCCCGATCAAATCTCTTAATCTTCTCTTCTCCAAGGAGAACAGCCCCATCTACTCCAATCTATCCACGTAACTGCAATTCCTCATTCCTAGAGCCATTCTCATGAATCTTTTCTGTACCCTGTCTATTTCCTTCACATCTTTACTAAAGGCTGGTGCCCAGAACTGAACACAGTCCTCCAGTTGAGTTGGTACCATTGTTTCATGCAAGTTTATCATAACTTCCTTGCTTTTGTACTCTATGTCCCTGCGTATAAAGCCCAGGATCCCATATACCTTATTAACTACTTTCTCAATGTGTCTTGCCACCTTCAGTGATTTGTGCACATGTATCCCCCAGGTCCCTCTGCTCCTGCAACCCCTTTTGAAATCTACCCTTTAATTTATGTTGTCTCTCCTTGTTCTTCCTACCAAAATGAAACACTTCACATTTTATTGCATTAAATTTCATCTACTACTGTCCACACATTCCACGAGCCTGTCTGTGTCCTCTTGAAGTTTTATCATCATACTCCAAGTTCCTGTTCATTTGCAAATTTTAAAATTGTGCCCTGTACAACTAAGTCCAGGTCAATAATATATATCAGTAAAAGCAATGGTCCTGAAAGGTGAGATGAGAGGGATTGCCCTGGATATCAAGGCAGCATTTAATGGGGTATGGCATCAAGGGGCCCTAGCCAAAATGAAGTCAATGGGAATCAGGGGAAAACTGCACTGATTGGAGTCATACATAGCACATAGGAAGATGGTTGTGATTGTTGGAGGTCAATTATTGCAGCATCAGGACATTGCTGCAGGAGTTCCTAAGGATAGTGCCCGAGGCCCAACCATTTTCAGCTGCTTCATCAATAACCTCCTCTCCAACATAATGTCAGAAGTGGGATTGTTTGCTGATAATTGTACAATGTTCAGTACGATTTGCAACTCCTCAGATACTGAAGCAGTCAATGTCCATATGCAGCAAGACCTGGACAACATTCAGGCTTGAGCTAATATGTGGCAAGTAACATTTGCATCACACAAGTGACAGGCAATGCAATAGTTTTTTTTTATTCAATCATGCGATGTGTTCATCGCTAGCAAGGCCAACATTTGTTGCCCATTCCTAATTGTCCTTGAAATAAAAACAAAAAATGCTGGAAATACTCAGCAGGCCTGACAGCATCTGTGGCGAGAGAAGCAGAGTTAACATTTCAAGTCAGTGACCTTTCATCAGAACTAGCAAAGGTGAGAAATGTAATAGGTTTTAAGCAAATAAAGCGGGGGTGAGGGAAAAAGAACAAAAGATAAGGTGTTGATAGGACAGAGGGTCACAGAGAATGACTGACAAGGAGGTCATGGGGCAAAGGCAAAGAGTCTGTTAATGGTGTGGTGAAAGACAAAGCATTCGTGCAGAGAGGGTGTTAAATGACAGAATAATAAACAGCCCTAGCCAAAAGCACAAACATGAAAAATACAGTGGGCAGGCTATGGTAAAAAAAAATGAATGATGAAACAAACTAAAATAAAATGGAGCCAGTCATGCTCTGTAATTATTGAACTCAATTAACCTAATTGTCCTTGAACTAAGTGCTGGATTATTTCAGAGTGCATTTAAGAGTCAACCACATTGCTGTGGCTGTGGAGTCACATGTAGGTCAGACCATCTGAGGATGGCAGATTTCCTTCCTTGAAGGACATTAGTGAACCAGATAGGCTTTACAACAATTGACAATGGTTGCATGGTCAGACTAGCTTTTTAATTCCAAATTTATTGATTAAGTTCAAATTTCGCCATCTGCTAAAGTGGGATGTGAACCCATGTCCCCAGAGCATTAGCCTAGGGGGTTTACATAATTAGTCCAGTTATCCTACCACTACACCACAGCCTCCCCACCAGTAAGAGAGAATCTTATCATCTCCCCTTGATGTTCAACAACATTACCATCAAAGAATCTCCCACCATCAACATCCTGGGGGTTGCAATTGACCAGAAACTGAACTGGAGTGGCCACATAAATACTGTGGCTACAAGAGCAGGTTAGATACTGGAAATTCTGCAGCAAGTAACCCACCTCCTGACTACCCAAATCCTGTCCACCATCGACAAGGTACAAGTCAGAAGTGTGATGGAATATTCTCCACTTGCCTGGGTGGGTGCAGCTGCAACAACACTCAGGAAGCTCAACACTATCCAGGACAAAGCAGTCTGCTTGATTGGTACCCCATCCATCACCATCAATATTCGCTCCCTCCGATGCACAGTTGCAACAATGCGTACCATCGACAAGATGCACCTTGGCTCCTTCGACAACACCTTCCAAACCCACAACCTCTTCTACCTAGGAGGACAAGGGCAGCAGATGCATGGGAACACCACCACCTGCAAATTCCCCTCCAGGTTACACACCATCCTGACTTGGAAATATATCACCGTTCCTTCAATATCGCTGGATCAAAATCCTGTAATTCCCTTCCTAACAGCATTGTTGGTTTACCCGTACCAGATGGACTGCAGCAGTTCAAGAAGGCAGCTGACAACCACCTTCTCAAGGGCAATTAAGGATGGGCAACAAATGGTGGTCTAACCAGCGACACCCAGATCCCCTGAATAAAAAAAAATAACTCTGACCCCTGGGGAACCCCACCTTCCTCCAGTCTGAAAAACAACCATTCACCACGACTCTGTTTCCTGTCACTCAGTCAATTTCATATCCATGCTTTTACTTTGCCGACAAACCTGTTATGTGGCATTTATCAAATGCCTTTTGGAAGTCCAACAGTTGCATTTCCCTCATCAGCCCTCTCAGTCATCCCATCAAAAAACCCGAGCACGTCAATTAAATGTGATTTACCCTTAACAAATCCGTGCTGACTTTCCTTAATTAATCCTCTTTTGTCCAAGGGACTGTGAACTTTGTCCCAAATTATCATTTCGAAAAGCTTTCCTACCAATGAGGTTAAACTGACTGGCCTCATCCTTACAACCTTTCTTGAACAGTGGTATAACATATGCAATTATACAGTTCTCTGGCACCACCTCTGTATTTAAGGAGGTTTGGAAGATGATGGCCAGTGCCTCTTCAATTTCCATCATTACTACCTTCAGTATCCTTGGATGCATCTCATCTGGTCCTAGTGACTTATCAATTTTCAGTATAGCCAGCCTATCTAATACCTCATCTTTTCAATTTTTAGTCCATCCAATGTCTCAGCTATTTCCTCTTTCGCTTTGACTTGGGCAACTTCGCTATGACTTCTTGCTTGGTAGAGACAGATGCAAAATATTACTTTAGTACCTCAACCATGCCCCTGCCTCCTTACCTAACTCATTTTTAGGTCCCTAATTGGCCCAACTCCTGCTTTTATCATACTTCTATTATGTACTTGCCTATAGAGGAATTTTGGATTCCCTTTTATGTTGGCTCCCTGTCTCTTCTCATACTGTCTCTTTGTTTCTGTTATTCCTTTTTTGTTAACTTCCGCTCTGAACCTTCTATATTCAGCCTGGTTCTATGTATTATGTACCTGACATCTGTCAAATGCACCCTTTTTCTGCTTCATCTTATTCTTTAGCTCTTGTCATCTGGGGAACTCAGGATTTATTTGCCCTACATTTCCTCCTTGTGGGAATGTACCTTGACTGTACCCAAACTATCTCCTCTTTAAAGGCAGCGCATTGTTCCATTGCAGTTTTGCCTGCCAATCTTTGATCCCAATTTATCTAGGCCAAGATCCGTTCTCACCCCATTGAAGTTTGTCCTGCCCCAGTTAATTATCTTTGCCTGGATTGCATTTTGTCCTTTTCCATAGCCAACATAAACCTTACAATACTATGATGACTGTCTTCTAAATGTTCCCCTACAGTCACTTGATTCACTTGACCCACTTCATTCCCCAGAACCAGATCCAGCAATGCCTCCTTCCTTGTTGAACTGGAAACGTACTGTTGTTGAAAATTGCCCTGAACACACACGAGAAACTGTGCAGGGGTAGGCGGTGACGTAGTGGTATTGTCAGTGGACTGGTAAACCAGAGACCCAGCGTATTGCTCTGGGGACATGGGTTCAAATCCCACCACAGCAGAAGGTGGAATTTGAATTCAATTAATAAAATCTGGAATTAAAAGCTAGTCTAATGATGGCCATGAAACCATTGTCGATTGTTGTAAAACCCCATCTGGTTCACTAATGTCCTTTAGGGAAGGAAATCTGCTGTCCTTACCTGGTCTGGCCTACATGTGACTCCAGACCCACACCAAGTGGTTGACTCTTATATGCCCTCTGAAATGGCCGAGCAAGCCACTCAGTTGTATCTAACCGCTACAGAGTCAATAAAAAGGAATGAAACCGGACAGACCACCCGGCATCGACCTAGGTGCCTGAAACGACAATGGCAACCCTGCAAAGTCCTCCTTACTAACATCTGGGGGCTTGTGCCAAAGTTGGGAGAGCTGTCCCACAGGCGAGTCAAGCAACAGCCTGACATAGTCATACTCACGGAATCATACCTTACAGACAATGTCCCAGACGCTGCCATCACCATCCCTGGGTATGTCCTGTCCCACCGGCAGGACAGCCCCACCAGAGGTGGTGGCACAGTGGTATACAGTAGGCAGGGAGTTGCCCTGGGAGTCCTCAACATCGCCTCTGGACCCCATGAAGTCTCATGGCATCAGATCAAACATGGACAAGGAAACCTCCTGCTGATTACCACCTACCACCCTCCCTCAGCTGATGAGTCAGTACTCCTCCATGTTGAACAGCACTTGGAGGAAGCACTGAGGGTGGCGAGGGCACAAAATGTACTCTGGATGGCCGACTTCAATGTCCATCACCAACAGTGGCTCGGTGGCACCACTACTGACCGAGCTGGCCGAGTCCTAAAGGCTAGACTGGGTATGCGGCAGGTGATGAGGGAACCAACAAGAGGGGAAAACATACTTGACCTTGTCCTCATCAATCTGCCTGCCGCAGATGCATCTGTCCATGATAGTATTGGTAAGAGTGACCACATTACAGTCCTTGTGGAGACAAAGTCCCGCCTTCACATTGAGGATACCGTCCATCGTGTTGTGTGGCACTACCACCGCTAAATGGGATAGATTTCGAACAGATCTAGCAATGCAAAACTGGGCATCCATGAGGCGCTGTGGGCCATCAGCAGCAGCAGAATTGTACTCAACCACAATCTGTAACCTCATGGCCTGGCATATCCCCCACTCTACCATTAGCATCAAGCCAGGAGACCAACCCTGGTTCAATGAAGAGTGCAGGAGGGCATGCCAGGAGCAGCACCAGGCATACCTCAAAATGAGGTGTCAACCTGGTGAAGCTACAACCCAGGACTATCTGCGTGCCAAACTGCGTAAGTAGCATGCGATAGACAGAGCTAAGCAATCGCATAACCAACCGATCAGATCTAAGCTCTGCAGTCCTGCCACATCCAGCTGTGAATGGTGGTGGACAATTAAACAACTAACTGGAGGAGGTGGCTCCACAAATATCCCCATCCTCAATGATGGGGGAGCCCAGCACATCAGTGCGAAAGATAAGGCTGAAGCATTTGCAACAATCTTCAGCCAGAAGTGCCGAGTTGATGATTCTTCTCGGCCTCCTCCTAAAGTCCCCAGCATCACAGATGCCAGACTTCGGCCAATTCGATGGGCCCTGACAATATTCCGGCAATAGAACTGAAGACCTGTGCTCCAGAACTTGCCATGCCCCTAGCCAAGCTGTTCCAGTACAGCTACAACACTGACATCGACCCTGCAATGGGGAAAATTGCCCAGGTATGTCCTGTGCACAAAAAGCAGGACAAATCCAACCCGGCCAATTACCGCCCCATCAGCCTACTCTCAATCATCAGTAAAGTGATGGAAGTTGTCACCAACAGTGCCATCAAGCAGCACTTGCTTAGCAATAACCTGCTCAGTGATGCTCAGTTTGGGTTCTGTCAGGGCCACTCAGCTCCTGACCTCATTACAGCCTTGATTCAAACATGGACAAAAGAGCTGAACTCAAGAGGTGAGGTGAGAGTGACTGCCCTTGACATCAAGGCAGTATTTGACCGAGTATGGCATCAAGGAGCCCTAGCAAAACTGAGGTCAATGGGAATCGGGGAAAACCCTCCGCTGGCTGGATTCATACCTAGCGCAAAGGAAGATGGTTGTGGTTGTTGGAGGTCAATCATCTGAGCTCCAGGACATCACTACAGGATGTTCCTCAGGGTAGTGTCCTAGGCCCAACCATCTTCAGCTGCTTCATCAATAACCTTCCTTCAATCATAAGGTCAGAAGTGGGGATGTTCGCTGATGATTGCACAATGTTCAGCACCATTCATGATTCCTCAAATACTGAAGCAGTCCGTGTAGAAATGCAGTGAGACCTGGACAATATCCAGGCTTGGGCTGATAACTGGCAAGTAACATTCACGCCACATAAGTGCCAGGCAATGACCATCTCCAACAAGAGAGAATCCAGCCATCTCCCCTTGACATTCAACGGCATTACCATCGCTGAATCCCCCACTATCAACATCCTAGGGGCTACCATTGACCAGAAACTGAACTGGAGTAGCCATATAAATACCGTGGCTACAAGTGCAGGTCAAAGGCTAGGAATCCTGAGGCAAGTAACTCACCTCCTGACTTCCCAAAGCCTGTCCACCATCTACAAGGCACAAGTCAGGAGTGTGATGGAATACTCTCCACTTGCCTGGATGGGTGCAGATCCAACAACACTCAAGAAGCTTAACACCATCCAGGACAAAGCAGCCCACTTGATTGGCGCCCCATCTACAAACATTCACTCCCTCCACCACCGACACACAGTGGCAGCAGTGTGTACCATCTACAAGATGCACTGCAGCAATGCACCAAGGCTCCTTAGACAGCACCTTCCAGACCCGCGACCTCCACCAACTAGAAGGACAAGGGCAGCAAATGCATGGGAACACTACTACCTGCAAGTTCCCCTCCAAGTCACACACCATCCTGACTTGGAATTATATCGCCGTTCGTTCACTGTCGCTGGGTCAAAATCTTGGAACTCCCTTCCTAACAGCACTGTGGGTATACCAACCCCAAATGGACTGCAACGGTTCAAGAAGGCAGCTCACCACCACCTTCTCAAGGGCAATTAGGGATGGGCAATAAATGCTGGCATAGCCAGCGATGTCCACATCCCATGAATGAATTTTTAAAAAACTGTTGCGCCCTCCCCCTTTCCTTCCTTTTCTATCTTTCCTGAACACCTTGTGTCCTGGCATGCTTAGCATTCAGTCTTTGAGCCAGGTGTCCGTTATTGTCACAACATCATACTTTCCATGTGGCTATCTGCGCTTGCAGCTCATCAAACTTATTTGCCACACTCTGCGCATTCACATGCATGCACAGTAACCCTAATTTAAAATGTATTACTTTCCTTCTTACTCGGACATCACCTAATCCTTTAGTATTTCTTACTGTAGTGCAATCTGTGCCTCCCAATTCTCTATGCAGCTTGGTGTTCCTCTCTTGTATTATCTCCTGGTTCCCTGCCAAGTTAGTTTAAAACCTCCCCAAAAGCACTATCAAATCGCCCCGCAAAGAAATTTGTCACAACTCTATTCAGGTGCAACTCATCCACCCGTAGAGGTCCCATCTCCTCCAGGACTGGTCCCAGTGTCCCAGGAATCTTAAGCCTTCCCTCCTGAAACAACTTTCCAGCCACGCATATGTTCTATCCTATGGTGGTACCAGGAGTAATCCAGAGGTTAGTACTTTTGAGGTTCTGCTTACTAATTTCTTACCTCGCTCCCTAAACATGACTGCAGGGCCACATCCTTCTTCCTACTTATGTTGTTGATACCAATATGAACCACGACTGCTGGCTGTTCACCCTCCCCCATCTGCAGGTGCTCTACATCCTTGATCCTGGCACCAGGGAGGCAACACATCATCCTGGACTCACGTCTGTGGTCGCAGAAACACCTGTCTATTCCCCTAACTATCGAATCTGCTATCACTATTGCTCTTCCAGTTTTCTTTTTTCCCCCATTTGGAGCTGAGCCTGCAATGGTGCCATGGACCTGACTCTGGCTGCACTCCCCAGATGAACCATCACTTTCTTCAGTATTCAGAACTGAATACCCGTTGGAGAGTGAGATACACTGAGGGGACTCCTGCACTACCTGCCAGTTTCTTTTTAGCTTCCTGACCATTTCCTCTCTCCCTGCATAATCTTAAACTGCAGAGGGACCACATCGATTAACATGCTATTCTCAATGCTCTCAACCTCATGGAGGTGCCGCAGTGATACCAGCTGTTGCTCAAGTTCCGAAACCTGGACCTCGAGCTGCCGAAACTGACAACATTTCCTGCACATATGGTTATGCAGGATAAGAGTGCCCTGGAGTTCCTGCATATGCACTCCAGAGGTTGGGGCAGACCTGCCATTACTCTATCTCTGACCGGCTTGAAAGGATATTGGAGCGGTAGGGGGAGGATCCAATTGTTGTGGTCTACATTGGGACTAACAACATAGGCAAGGCTAGGATGGAGGACCTGTTTGGGGATTATAAAGCACTAGGAGCGAAATTAAGGAACAGGTCCTCGAGGGTCATAATCTCCGGATTACTGCCCGAGCCACGTGCAAATTGGCTTAGGGATAAGAATATTAGGGAAGTAAACACGTGGCTAAGGGAGTGGTGTGGGAAAGAGGGGTTCCATTTCATGGGGCATTGGCATCAGTTTTGGAACCGGGGGGATCTGTACCGATGGGACGGTCTCCACCTGAACCAATCTGGAACCAGTGTTCTAGCGAAACGGATAAATAGGGTGGTCTCTAGGACTTTAAACTAGTGACTCGGGGGGAAGGGAAAGGGAAAAACGACAGGGAGTATGATGATAAATAAAAAGGTAAGCAGCAGGTTAACATGTGTGCAGGAGGGTTTAAGTTCAAGGCAGACTATGAAAGAAGCAGAAAGGAAGGTTAACTCAGGAGTTATTATGAGAGATGTTGGGAATCATGAGGGTAAGAAAGCTAGCATAAAGACACTTTACCTGAATGCTCGTAGCATTCGTAACAAGGTTGATGAGTTAACGGCACAAATCATCGCGAATAAATATGATTTGGTAGCCATTACGGAGACACGGTTACAGGTTGGTCACGACTGGGAGTTAAATATCCAGGGGTACCAGACTATTCGGAAGGACAGACAGGAAGGTAAGGGAGGTGGTGTAGCTCTGATACTCAAGGATGACATCAGGGCGGTGCTGAGAGATGATATAGGTTCTATGGAGAATGAGGTTGAATCCATTTGGGTGGAAATTAGAAACTCGAAGAAGAAAAAGTCATTGATAGGCGTAGTCTATCGGCCACCAAATAATAACATCACATTGGGGCGGGCAATAAACAAAGAAATAACTAATGCCTGTAAAAATGGTACGGCAATTATCATGGGGGATTTTAATCTACATGTAGATTGGTCGAACCAGCTCAGTCAGGGTAGCCTTGAGGAGGAACTCGTTGAGTGTATCCGTGATAGTTTTCTTGAACAGTATGTAATGGAACCGACGAGGGAGCAAGCTATCCTAGATCTAGTACTGTGTAATGAGACAGGAATAATTAATGACCTCATGGTTAGGGATCCTCTTGGAAGGAGTGATCACAGTATGGTTGAATTTAGAATACAGATGGAGAGTGTGAAGATAAAATCCAATACCAGGGTCCTGTGCTTGAACAAGGGGGACTACAATAGAATGAGGGAGGACTTGGCTAAAGTGGACTGGAAACAAAGATTTTACGGTGGGACAGTTGACGAGCAGTGGAGGACTTTCAAAGCAATTTTTCAAAGTGCTCAGCAAAAGTATATTCCAGTGAAAAGGAAGGACTGGAAGAAAAGGGGTAATCTGCCATGGGTGTCTAAGGAAATAAGGGAGGCTATCAAATTGAAAGAGAAGGCATACAAAGTGGCCAAAAGCAGCATGAAACTAGAAGATTGGGAATACTTTAAAGGTCAACAGAAAGCTACAAAAAGAACTATAAAGAGAAGTAAGATAGAACATGAGAAAAAACTAGCACAGAATATAAAGACAGATAGCAAAAGTTTCTATAAATATATAAAACGAAAAAGAGTGGCTAAAGTAAACGTTGGTCCTTTAGAGGATGAGAAGGGGAATTTAGTTATGGGATATGATGAAATGGCCGAGGCATTGAACAGGTATTTTGTATTGGTCTTCACAGTGGAGGACATTAATAACATGCCAGTAATTGACAAAGAGACGAACTTAGGTGAGGACCTGGAAACAATCATTATTACGGAAGAGGTAGTGTTGGGCAAGCTAATGGAGCTAAGGATTAATAAGTCTCCTGGCCCTGATGGAATGCATCCCAGGGTACTAAAAGAGATGGTGGGAGAAATAGCAGGTGCACTGACGGTAATTTTCCAAAATTCGCTGGACTCTGGGGTAGTCCCAGCTGATTGGAAAACAGCAGATGTGACGCCACTGTTTAAAAAGGGAGGTAGACAAAAGATGGGGAATTATAGCTTAACCTCTGTCGTGGGGACGATGCTTGAGTCTATTATCAAGGAAGAAATAGCAGGGCATCTCGATAGAAATTGTCCCGTTGGGCAGACGCAGCATGGGTTCATGAAGGGCAGGTCATGCTTGACAAATCTTTTGGAATTCTATGATGACATTCTATGAG
Organism: Heterodontus francisci; assembly: GCF_036365525.1. Lineage (NCBI taxonomy): Eukaryota > Metazoa > Chordata > Chondrichthyes > Heterodontiformes > Heterodontidae > Heterodontus > Heterodontus francisci. Next base: position 15,635,248 of record NC_090386.1, on the reverse strand, counting down.
CAAGGTGGACAATGGGGACCCAGTGGATGTGGTGTACCTAGATTTCCAAAAGGCCTTTGACAAGGTGCCACACAAGAGGCTGCTGCATAAGATAAGGATGCATGGCGTCAGGGGTAAAGTATTAGCATGGATAGAGGATTGGTTGACTAACAGGAAGCAGAGAGTGGGGATAAATGAGTGCTATTCTGGGTGGCAATCAGTCACTAGTGGTGTGCCTCAGGGATCGGTGTTGGGACCGCAATTATTTACAATTTATATAGATGATTTGGAGTTGGGGACCACGTGTAGGGTGTCAAAGTTTGCAGATGACACTAAGATGAGTGGCAGAGCAAAGTGTGCAGATGACTGTGAAACTTTGCAGAGGAACATAGATACATTGAGTGAGTGGGCAAAGGTCTGGCAGATGGAATACAATGTTAGTAAATGTGAAGTCATTCATTTCGGTAGGAGTAACAGGAAAAAGGATTATTACTTGAATGGTAAAAAAGTTGCAGCATGCTGCTATGCAGAGGGACCTGGGTGTCCCTGTGCATGAATCACAGAAGGTTGGCCTGCAGGTACAGCAAGTAATTAGGAAGGCAAATGGAATTTTGTCCTTCATTGCTAAAGGGATTAAGTTTAAAAGCAGAGAGGTTATGTTGCAGCTGTATAAGGTACTGGTGAGGCCGCACCTGGAGTACTGTGTGCAGTTTTGGTCTCCTTACTTGAGAAAGGATATACTGGCACTGGAGAAGGTGCAGAGGAGGTTCACTAGGTTGATTCCGGAGTTGAGGGGGTTGGCTTATGAGGAGAGATTGAGTAGATTGGGATTATATTCATTGGCGTTCAGAAGAATGAGGGGGGATCTTATAGAAACATATAAAATCATGAAGGGAATAGATAAGATACAAGTAGAGAGGATGTTTCCACTGGCAGGTGCAGCTAGGACAAGAGGGCATAGCCTCAAGATTAGAGGGAGCAGATTTAGGACTGAATTAAGAAGGAACTTCTTCACCCAGAGGGTTGTTAATCTATGGAATTCCTTGCCCAGTGAAGTAGTTGATGCTTCTTCAGTAAACGTCTTTAAAGCTAAGGTAGATATCTTTTTGAACAGTAAAGGAATTAAGGGATACGGTGGGAGCGCGGGTAAGTGGATCTGAGCCCATGAAAAGATCAGCCATGATCTTATTGAATGGCGGAGCAGGCTCGAGGGGCCGGACGGCCTACTCCTGCTCCTAGTTCTTATGATATTATGATTAGATCACAAACTTTGCTATGACAAATAAACCTTGCTACTATTTACAAATGCCTCTGAGTTTTGAGAGAAAAAAGTAAAAAAAAAGAAATAAATATACACCAACTAATCATTTACCTGCTTCCCAGTGATGTCACACTTGATTTTCTTTCGAATGCTGTCAGTCAGCTCTGAACCCACATAGCTCTTTTCTTGTTTGCCAATCAGGCTCTGCTCCTTCAGAGGCCCGCTCTTTTCTAATCCGCCACTCCAGCTATAAATTTAATGCAATACTTACATCATCCAATACTAATTAAACTACAAAAAGCAACTTAAAACTCACCAACCACTCATGTGCCTGATGACCCAGTTAATTCTTCTGGGTTTCAGCTCTCTTGTCTTGCTCCCTTTCTCAGACTACTCCTTTTTTTGTAAAAGGTCAGAGCAGCACCTCCTCCCTCACTGACCGAATTCCCACACTTAGCAGATTCCCAAGCTCACACTGTGTCTCGAGCTGCACTCAGGCACTACCTTTGTGCCTGCTTACTTATTGTTGACATTCTTGAAATGAACACTGATAAGTATCAACTATTTTTGACGTGGCATATCATTTCACTCGCTGAAGATTATTCAACTCGAGGAGCCATCTTAATTACATGTCCACATATCTCAGCATTTTTCAAGGACATTTCAACTCTATTTGATTTGTTTCTGCCAAGATACTCACTCATCCCTTTAGATGCTCCCAACACTGATTAGCTATTTCAAAATATTTGAAATTATGCAGACTTTCTTATCATGTCTGTTTAGTTGAGAAGCTTACAACTCACGTTACACAGTTTTGACAAGAGACTACATGGCATAGCAATATTATATTGTTGCACCCACCCAAAGGTGGGTGAGAGGTGATGTGTCATTTGTCTGAGAAAAACAGGAGAGGCACTGTGTGTTGGTAGAAGTAGCAAAAAGAAGTGATCCTTCATTTAATACGCAATAGCGCAAATCACTCATGCAAGTACAAGTACAATATGCAGCTAATGAAGACAAATGTGGGTCCCTTACAGTCAGAAATGGGGGAATTTATAATGAGGAACAAAGAAATGGCAGACCAATTAAATACATACTTTGGTTCTGTCTTCACAAAGGGGGACACAAATTACCTCCCAGAAATGTTGGGGAACATGGGGTCTAGTGAGAAGGAGGAACTGTATGAAATCAATATTAGTAGGGAAATGGTGTTAGGGAAATTGATGGGATTGAAGGCCGATAAATCCCCAGGGCCTGATACTCTACATCCCAGAGTACTTAAGGAAGTGGCTCTAGAAATAGTAGATGCATTGGTGATCATTTTTCAAAATTCTATAGACTCTGGAACAGTTCCAACAGATTGGAGGGTAGCTAATGTAACCCCACTACTTAAAAAAGGAGGTAGAGAGAAAACAGGGAATTATTGACCGGCTAGCCTGACATCAGAAGTGGGTCCATTATAAAAGATGTAATAGCAGAGCACTTGGAAAACAATGACAGGATCGGACAAAGACAACATGGATTTATGAAAGGGAAATCATGCTTGACAAATCTGCTGGAATTTTTTGAGGTTGTAACTAGTAGAATAGATAAGGGAGAACCAGTGGATGTGGTGTATTTGGACTTTCAGAAGGCTTTCGATAAGGTCCCACATAAGAGATTAGCGTGCAAAATTAAAGCACATGGGATTGAGGGTAAGGTACTGACATGGATAGAGAACTAGTTGGCAGACAGGAAACAAAGAGTGGGAATAAATGGGTCTTTTTCCGAATGGCAGGCAGTGACTCGTGTGGTACTGCAGGGATCAGTGCTAGGACCCCAGCTATTCACAATATATGTTAATGATATAGATGAGGGAATTAAATGTAATATAACCAAGTTTGCAGACAACACAAAGCTGGGTGGGAGCGTGAGCTGTGAGGAGGATGCAGTGAAGCTCCAGTGTGATTTGGACAGGTTGAGTGAGTGAGCAAATACATGGCAGATGCAGTGTAATGTGGATAAATGTGAGGTTATCCACTTTGGAGGCAAAAACAGGAGGCAGACTATTATCTGAACGGCGATAGATTGGGAAAGGGAGAGGTGCAGCGAAACCTGGGTGTCCTTGTGCACCAGTTGCTGAAGGTAAGCATGCAGGTGCAGCAGGCAGTTAAGAAGGCAAATGGTATGTTGGCCTTCATAGCGAGAGGATTCGAGTACAGGTGCAAGGATGCCTCGCTGCAATTATACAAGGCCTTGATGAGGCCACATCTGGATGGTGTGCAGTTTTGGTCTCCTTATCTGAGGAAGGATGTTCTTGCTATAGAGGGAGTGCAGCGAAGGTTTACTAGACTGATTCCTGGGATGGCGGGACTGACGTATGAAGAGAGAGTGGGTCGATTAGATTAGAGATACAGCACTGAAACAGGCCCTTCAGCCCACCGAGTCTGTGCCGAACATCAACCACCCATTTATACTAATGCTACACTAGGCTGGTATTCGCTGGAGTTTAGAAGAATGAGAAGGGATCTCATGGAAACCTATAAAATTCTAATAGGACTGGACAGACCAGATGCAGGAAGGATGTTCCCAATGGCGGGGGGTCACAGTCTAAGGATAAGGGGTAAGCCATTTTGGACTGAGACGAGGAGGGATTTCTTCACCCAGAGCATGCTGAACCTGTGGAATTCTCTACCACAGAAAGTAGTTGAGGCCAAATCATTAAATATATTCAAGAAAGAGTTAGATATAGTTCTTAGGGCTAAAGGAATCAAGGGATACGGGGAGAAAGTGGCAACAGAGTTCTGCGTTTGGATGATCAACCATGATCATATTGAATGGGGGGGCAGGTTCAAAGGGCCGAATGGCGTCCTCCTCCTATTTTTCTATGTTTCTAATCAGATAACAATAGTACAAACTCATTTCCGCGTTATGATTTTACACGTCTCGAATGAGTCAAATCATCCAAGCACCGATTGTGAGCCTATCTTCACATAATCTAAAAGCAAAGTACTGTGGATTCTGGAAATCTGAAGTAAAACCAGAAAATGCTGTAAATACTCAGTAGGTGTGGCAGCATCTGTGGAGAGAGAGAAACAGAGTTAACAGCTGGAATTTTACATCAGCACTTAAAAGTCGGGGGAGAGTCCACCTTCGCCGGGCCTGGGAACCACACAGAGATTTTATGTAGCCTAGGCCTTTAATTGGCTGCAGGCAGGTCTTCTGCCCCTCTGAGGCATGACGTTCCACCTCCAGGAGCTGACAGCCAAACTGGGGTCAACAGCTTAGTCCCAGCAGTACCATTGGGAGCTGCGGCCACTGCTGGGACTGCATACAGTTTCAGGAGAATCATGGATGCCGGTACTGAAAATCGTAAGTGGGGTTTTGTGCCTCGCCAGGGACAATCGGCTGGGCCCTGGCAAGGGGGATGTGGGGCCCTCTGTGAGGCACAGGATGCCCGATCAAGAAGGCCCCCCGTCTCGGGCCTGCAAGAAGGCTGCCTGCTATTACTGGGTGGCCTCCACCGCTGACAAACTGCCTGTCCGCCCCTGATAATATACCAGCGACAGCGGGATTAAGCCCTTAAGTGGCAATTAATTGGCCACTTAAGGGCCTCAATTGGCCTGGTACGGGCTGGCCGTTTGTCACCTCTCCCACCGCTCGTAAAATTCAGCAGGGCGGGAAGGCGACATGAACAGCATCCCTTGCCTCCCACACAGTATTACACGGCCCCCTGCCTCCAGCCCACTCCCGCAGGGGGCATAAAATTCGGCACAGCGTTTCAAGTCTGTGACCTTTCATCAGAACGGCTTCACCAAAATAATCATATTCATGGCTTAGTCAACTTCAAAACTACATGCAGCGAATCATAAGGATTAAACTATAAGAAACAAAGCATTAAACAAGTATACCAGTATTGCACTACATCTTTGCTACATGTGTTATAGCTATCCTAGTCCTTGCAAATAATAAAATGGTAACTTAGTACAATTCATGGAGTAATATCAGCTTTTCTAAGTAAAGTCAATGTTGAAAACATGCACAATTTTTTTTTAATGTAACTCCCAAACGTTATCCGGGGCGAATTTTACCGGCCCCCCCAAAGTCAGGGGTCGTGGCTGGGGGGCCCGGAAAATACCTCTGGGAGAGGCCTGCCATGGACCTCGATGCCGGGAAGGCCCCGCCACTTGTGGTGTCCCATCACTGCTCAGCGACAGGAGCAGGATCTAAATATTTAAATTAATATAAATTAATGGCCTACCTGCTCCCATCGGCCATCGCGCTGCAATATTAAGGTGGGTTGCCAGGACTCCTGCACTTTCGGATCTCCGTTTGGAGATCTGAGGCATAACACTGGTTGGGAGGGGGAACCAGGTACGTTTTCAGGGCAGGGGGTGGGGGGAAGCAAGGAAAACTATTGCAATTGGTGGAGGGGATGGTGGGAAGGGGTTGAAGGTGGGGAGAAGGTTGGGATGGCAAGGTAAGTTTTTTTTTGAGGGGGAGAGGGCAATTAAAAAATTGTTTAGTCATTGGGGAGGTGGGAGAGGAGCCATGAATTTTTTACTACATTTTGTACTTTAATTTTTATCATGTATGTAACTTTAAAAATTGAAATGCAATGGAAGGGTTTGAAGCCCTTTAAAAATGGCACTGCGCCTGCACAGTGGCTCCGGATGCTGTTGCCAGGGATGGATCACCCGCCGTCTCCACATCATTGGCCGGGGTGGGGGGTGGTGTTAGTCTGCTCTGGCCATTTAACTGAGCCGCTGCAATCAATATTGCAAGGGCAGTCTGCAAGGACGGACCGCCGAGATTGGTGGCGAGCTGGTAAAATGCAGCCCCCAGTCTCCGATGTCAATATCTCCAATAATCATTTCCCAATCACAAAAAGCATGTGCCATAGTAACAGAGTATTTAACAACAATTTATGAATAGAAATATATCATCTTACCTGAGACAAAAAAAAACAGGAGAGACACTGTATGTAGTTTGAAGTAGCATTTCTTCTTTGGCCTCCTTGTCTCCATAGACAATGCGTAAGCGCCAAGAGGTGGTCAGTGGTTTGTGGAGCAGCGTCTGGAGTGGCTAAAAAGGCCAATTCTAGAGTGACCGACTCTTCCACAGGTGCTGCAGATAAAATTGGTTGTCGAGACTGTTACACAGTTGGGTCTCTCCTTACACTTCTGTCTCTTTTCCTGAAAACTGCTAAGTCTCTTTGACTCGCCACTCTTTAGCCCTGCCTTTATGGCTGTCCGCCAGCTCTGGCGATTGCTGCCAACTGGCTCCCCAACTTGTGGTCAGTGTCGCAAGACTTCATGTTGCGTTTGCAAACATCTTTAAAGAGGAGACATGGACGGCCGGTGGGTCTGATACCAGTGACGAGCTCGCTGTACAATGTGTCCTTGGGGATCCTGTCATCTTCCATGTGGCTCATATGGCCAAACCATCTCAAGCGCCACTGGCTCAGTCAGATTACATGCTGGGGATGTTGGCTGCCTCGTGGACTTCTACGTTGGAGATGTGGTCCTGCCACCTGATGCCAAGGATTCTCCATGGACAGCGAAGATGGAATGCGTTGAGACGTCGCTCTTGGCTGACATACTTTGTCCAAGCCTCGCTGCCGTGGAGCAAGGTATTGAGGACACAGGCTTGAAACACACAAACTTTTATGTTCTGTGTCAGTGCGCAATTTTCCCACACCCTCTTGGCCAGTCTGGACATAGCAGTGGAAGCCTTTCCCATGCACTTGTTGATTTCTGCATTGCGAGACAGGTTACTGGTGATAGTTGAGCCTAGGTAGGTGAACTCTTGAACCACTTCCAGAGTGTGGTCACCGATATTGATGGATGGAGCATTTCTGATGTCCTGTCCCATGATGTTCGTTTTCTTGAAACTGATGGTTAGGCCAAATTCATTGCAGGCAGCCGCAAGCCTGTCGATGAGTCTCTGCAGACACTCTCCCGTGTGGGATGTTAGCATCGTCAGCAAAGAGGAGTTCCCTGATGAGGACTTTCCATACTTTGGTCTTCGCACTAAGACGGGCAAGGTTGGACAACCTGCTATCTGATCTTGTGTGGAGGAAAATTCCTTCTTCTGAAGACTTAAACACATGAGAGCAGCAGCAGTGAGAAGAAGATCCCCAACAGTGTAGGTGTGAGAACACAGCCCTATTTCACACCACTCAGGATAGGAAAGGGGACTGATGAGGCATCATTATGCTGAATATTATCATGGAATGAGGTGATGATACTGAGTAGCTTTGGTGGACATCCGATCTTTGCAAGTAGTCTGAAGAGACCACATCTGCTGACAAGGTCAAAGGCTTTGGTGAGATCTATGAAGGCAACGTAGAGGGGCATCTGTTGTTCCCGGCATTTCTCCTGTAGCTGGCATATCAATAGTGGATCTCTCTGCTCGAAAGCCGCACTGTGCCTCAGGGTAGACACGCTCAGCCAGCTTCTGAAGTCTGTTTAAAACGACTCGAGCGAAGGCTTTCCGCACTATGCTGAGCAGGGAGATTCCACGGTAGTTGTTGCAGTCACCGTGGTCATCCTTGTTCTTATAGAGGGTGATGATATTGGTATCGCACACGTCCTGTGGTACTGCTCCCTCATCCCAGCACAGGCAAAGCAGTTCATGGAGTGCTGAGAGTATAGCAGGCTTGGCACTCTTGATTATTTCAGGGGTAATGCCGTCCTTCCCAGGGGCTTTTCCACTGGCTAGAGAATCAATGGCATCACTGAGTTCCGATTTTGTTGGCTGCTCGTCCAGCTCATCCATGACCGGCAGAGACTGGGCTGCATTGAGGGCAGTATCAGTGACATCATTTTACCTGGAGTAGAGCTCCACCCAGCGGTCCATTTGCTTGCTTGGGTCAGTGATCGTTTCCCCTAATATAGACTTGGGGGCGATCTTCTTGATGGTTGGCCCAAAAGCTCTCTTAGTGCCGTCATACATTCCTCTGATGTTTCCGGTGTCGGAGGCCAGCTGAATACGACTGCATAGGTGTTGCCAGTAGTTGCTTGCACAGCGCCTGGCTGTTCTTTGCGCGGTGCTTCTGGCGGCTTTAAGTGCTACGGATGTTAACTTGCTGGGGGCTTTCTCGTAGTTCAGCAGCGCAGTACCAGCTATGACTCGTTCCATCTCTTCAAAATGAGATTGAAATTCGTCAGCATAAAGAAGTGGTAAAGTTGCTACTTCAGGGCACAGTATGTCCTGCTCCTGGGCAGACTGGTCCATTATCTCTATGGTGGTGTTTGGTTATGAATTGACTTTGAAGAGAAACAGTTAACAGAACAATTACATGTTGAACACAGAATGTTGAATAAATAACGTGATATATGAAGAAAAATAATAAAATAAATAATGGGTGGGGTAATTTCTTGGGGGGTCTCACAATATTAACAGGTCTCTGGAAATCATTTTCATCATAATCTCTGGCATTCAAAATTATTATCCAACAATGATTCTTAACTGAACATTTACTCATTCACTTCAAACTCCTGAACAGAAAATGTATCCCTGTGGAAATGGTTTTAGGATATCTTTCCCATTTACTGGTGGACCTCTTTGCCTCCACAAAGAAATTGGGGGTAATTTTAACTCCAAAAACAGGAGCTTTGGGTCAGGTGAGAGGTAAAAAAAATTAAAATTTTGAAACCTGACCCCAAACCACCAACTTCAGGTTTAACTCCTTGGAGGCGGGTGAGCTATTTAAATATTATAATGTGACTGCAAGCCTCACATTTAACCTGTTTTACAGGATTATCCCTGGCCAGCTGGGTTTCTAGCGGCTAAAGGAAGTGAGGACAGCTTTGGGGAAAGGGTAGATGCCTTTACAGCACCACTAGTGGGCCAGGAGGAGGAGGAGAGCTTCCACACATTCCTGCAATTACCTTCTTCCCTGCCCCCGATCCGAAAATAAAAAACCCAGGGCTCAGGTATCAGACCGCTGCCTGCCAACCCCCCAATTGATGACCTGCCTGCACCCATTGCCATGGAGGCAGGCAGCACTCAAATTTGATGCTGTTTCCTCACTTACCTGATTATAGCATTGGTCCATGTGGGGCCCATGTTGCTGGCTGCCTGAGTGCTTGGCAGGAAGCCGAGCAGCATGTCCTGATAGCATGTGGTGCTGCCAGCCTGCTCTTTTTAAAGGCAGTCTGCACCTCTTTAAGGGCTGCTGCACTAAATCACAAGAGGCTGATGCTGAATGCTATTGCTGCAATTCTAAACAAGGAAAGTGGAACACCAGGGCAGACAGAGGGCTCCCAGGTTCACAGATGTGCCTTAATTATGCAGGTGGACAAGAGGGGCCCTGCCACCTTTCCAATTCCACCAAAACTTAGTCCGGGTGGGAAGGCCTGGGAAAGTCCTTCCCACCCCATTGCCAATTGAAGCCCTTAACTGGGCAATTCATCCCCAATTTAGGTCCTCATCCCGCTGTTGCCACAATTAGCTATATGGTGGGCGGCGCTGTCATTGCACGGGAAGCACTGCACAAAAAACTGTGTGGGCTGCTTCCCAGCTGCGGTGGTGGCAGGGTGTCCCTCTTCCAAAGGCACAGTTCCTTAACAAGGGACATGGCATTGGGAAGGGGCGGGGTCTCTCTGAGAGTCACCCCGCCTGCCCTTGCTACCAACCCCCCTACCCCACGGCCCCCACCATGCGAGACCCCCCCCCCCCGCCCTGATCTACCTGTGGCCTGGGTCCAGTGATGCTCCTGGGCCTCTGTTAGCTGCTCCTCCGGCAGCAGCCACTGCCTCCATGGTGGTGCTGCTCAGTGGAAGAGCTGCTGGCCTCTGATTGGCAACAGCGTTCCGAGAATGGGGCTTCCGACACGGGGTTCTTGATCCTGTGGAAGGCCCACTGCTGTCCGCATAACTGCCTGATTGGCACTAGATTTGACGGGCCTTCCGCAGAAGAAATGACGCGGGGTTCTCGGCATTGTTTTTTCTGGATGTCAAGACCCCCCCCCTATCGCCAGCATAAAATCCCAGCTGGAGGATTCTGAATTTCACGTTGGTAAACCTTAGTAAGTTTTAATAAGGAATTAGACAGATTCTGGTCAACAAGTGTGATTCAGGGTGATTAGAAATGCACCAAGGGGTGGGCTAGATGGTCTCCTGCCTGAAACTGTTACTATGCGACTATGTTAGCTCTAAAATATAGAGTGTGCCTTATCCTTCCCAATATCTGGCCAAATAATGAGACTCAGGTTGTAACAAAAGGTCCCTAACTACTGAAATATGTTGTGCGCCCCTTGTGAAAACTACACTGAGTTTACACTTACCAGATTGAGACTCTGGCAGTGAATCATCCAATGACTTTATTTGTACTAGACTAGTGAATGAGCAGTACAGTATAACAGTTAACTGTGCAGTTTTCTCATGTAAAATAAAAATCCCACTTTTTCTATAAGCGTTAACTTAAAAACATAAACTCATTTCTTGCACTGTAAAATAATCACAAAATGGCCAACTCAGAATTCTGAGTAGCTTATCACTCTCATATTCTCTTCCTACTGAAATACAATTCCAAATACACAAAAACACAAGGCAGTAGATGGCTGCCTCGAAAATATGTTAGATTAAAACAGCTATCCACTGAAAACTATGATTCTAACTTTAATATTGAATGAATAACCAGAGTCAATCTCTGACATTAATATGGAATTCTCTGATTAAATGCAATAGTTCCAACAAGATATAAACAGTTTAGTACCTGAGTATCTACGGCATGATTCTCATTTAAAGGTAGCCACCTTGGATGAACATCCTTCATTCTTATTTGATCATTTATTTGTAATGTTTATTGATGTACTTCAGTGTATATCGCTTCACCTGGGGAGAACGGGAGCATGTTTGTAACGTTAGCCAGGAGAACTATGGACTTTCATCTGAGCTTCACTTCATAGACATTGAAAGTGTTCAGTAACTTCAACTTGCAATTAATAAAACAATATAAGGCACTGTATAGAGGAGCTGGAAGCTTGAATGAGAGAAAAGGAGGGAATGAAGAACCATCACTTTGGTATATAATCCGTGTGTTATGCTTTTCACAGATGAAGAACAAGACAGTATCTCAACAAACCTATGCAAATAAAAGGTGTGTATTAGATTTTGCAGCATTTTTAATGTTCCTGTTGATTTATTCTTGTGAAACTTCAACAAATGGAATTGAATGAATAGATGTGGCACAACCAGGAAGCAGTGAAAATCTAGTGCAATTCTCGTGAGGTGTTCAGGGGTACTTTGTAACCAGGAAGTTGCGGGTATCAGCTTCCAATTATCCATTTTTAAAAATTCATTCATGGGATATGGGTGTCACTGGCAGGGCCAAAATTTATTGTCCTTGAAAAGGTGGTGGTGAGAGGTGAGTAGTTTACTAGGCCATTTCAGAGGGCAATTAAGAGTCAAGCATGTTCCTGTGGATCTGGCAATACATATAGGCTGGCAGATTTCCTTCCCTGAAGGACATTAACAAGCCAGATGAGTTTTTATGGCAATCTAGTGGTTATATAGTCACTGTTACTGATAGGAGCTTTTTATTGCAGATTTATTTAATTAACTGAATTTAAGTTCCTCAGCTGCCATGGTGGGATTTAATCTCATGTCTCTAGAGTTCTGGATTTCTAGTCCAGTAACAAAACCACCACGCTTTTGTTTCCTACATTTAGATTTGATTGAAAGAGTGTCGTGGGACAAGGCTTTGTAAAAGTAAATCTTGGACATTATTAATTGGGACACCAGACTCAGAAATAAATGAGAATAATAATGAAAGATATTTGAGGCTGATCAGGAAAGGGTATAATCTGTTGATGTGTAGATCTATGTGTTTGTATGTTTCTAACAAAATCAAGACCAAAATGGGTTAATGAGGAGGTTAAGAGAACTCCATAAAAGCAAAAATACTTAAAAGGTACAAGGAAATTGTGGTGGAGAATTAGACAAAAGGCAACTGTGGATAACTAAAGAAAGTAGTAGTAAACAACAAATGAAAGATTCAAACTGTTAATAGTGGAATAAAGATTACTGAACAAGTCGGCCCTTATGATAAATTATCAATATTTGGTAGATATCATGGTAGACTCTTCATCTCCTTCTTCACAAAGGAGCACTGGACAATTTCAGTCATGGAAAATAGGGCTGAGGCATTTATAGCCAATAGAAGGAAAGGATATCAACAAAAATAAGTAAATATCGATAAGGCTCCTGGGTAATGAGATATATCTTAGAATCCTTGAGGAATTAAGCTGTGACAAAAGGAAGATTATATTTGTTGGAATGAAGGTGAGAGCCCGAGCATAGGATTTCGAAATGAGGTAAAGTGAAGTTGAAGTAAATGAGCTGTTTAATTTGGAAAATGAAGATAAAATTAGAAGCGGGCACAAATGGACAAGTACAAAGTTCATGAGCCTTGACCAATGTCCTCCCATCCCTTGTTCCCCAGTGAATTTGTGAAAGTGATTAAAAGCAGATGCTGGAAATCTGAAATAAAACAAGAAATGCTGAAAATACTCAGCAGGTCTGGCAGCATCTGTGGAGAGAGAAGCAGAGATAATGTTTCAGGTCAGTGGACCCTTATGGGCTCTTCATCAGAACATTATTGGGCATGATTGGCCAAATATCCTTTTTCTTATTATGGACTTTAATTTTAATTGTTTGTATGTAAATAATGGTCTTCCAGAGAACCTGAGAAGAAAAGTCTGAAAAATAGTTCTGATGAAGGGTCACTGACCTGAAACGTTAACTTTGCTTCTCTCTCCACAGATGCTGCCAGGCCTGCTGAGTGTTTCCAGCATTTCTTGTTTTTATTTGTGAAAGTGATTCCCTGACAACACATATGATTCAGTGTCGGCAGATGCCTTTAAAAGGGGAAGGGTAAATATCTTGGAGTTTATTATTGATCCTTGTTTATTTTCCCTCTGTTCCCCTTATCAAACTGGAGAGTTTTTGAAAGAAATCTAGTGAGCAAATGATGGTGTGGGGATTGGAGGTGGAATTATCAGACTTGGACCCTAATGCGTTGGGCATTATTGGCCAAATATCCTTTTTCTTATTATTGACTTTAATTTTAATTGTTTTTATGTAAATAATGGTCTTCCAGAGAACCTGAGAAGAAAAATCTGAAAAATAGCCTGACAAAGAAAGAAGAAGTGCACAAGGTAGGTTGATTTCTGCTCAATTCATTGGGTTGTAGTTCAGAGATCTGGTAGTGCACATAAAGACTTGCATTTATATAACACTTTTTATGACCTCAGGACATCCCAAAGCACTTTACAGCCAATGAAGTACTTTTGAAGTGTAGTCACTGTTGTAGGAAACACCGCAACCAAGTTGCACAGAACAAACACCCGAAAACTGCAATTTGATAATGACCAAATAATCTGTTTTTTTTGTGGTGTTGATTGAGGACTAAATATTGGCCAGAACACTCCCCTGCTCTTCTTCAAAATAATGCGATGAATGTTTAGCATCTACCTAAGAGGGCAGATAGGACCTTTGACAGTGCAGCACTCCCTCACTATTACACCAGAGTATCAGTTTTGATTTTTTTTTTTGTTCAGCTCTTGGAATGGGACTCAAACCCACAAGCATTATGCTCAGACATGAGAATGCTGTCAACAGAGCCATGGCTAACACTGATGTTATGCAACTTGTTCCCTGCAGACTGAAATCCATTCATTTCTCTCTAAAGATACCTCTGGTAGATTTATCTCCACACTATTTTGTCCACAGTAAGAACATTTTTTGTAAACTAATGAATTACATCAGTTGAGCTGAAGAATGATTCTTGTCCCACTTGTATTATTCATTAAGAAAGATCATATAGCTCATCTCTCTTAACAATTACTTCAATTAGAACATAACATTTTGAACAACTTCCACTGATTTTACTTTTACTTCTCAGCTTTGCAGGTTGTCTATTCTGAGCCTACTATGTTGCTGATTTGGTCTTTGATGTCATATAGCATGTTCTATTCAGGTCTTTGGAAGAAATTGTCAACCTTTATTCAGCCACTAAGATAACTTGTTCCCCCATCCCCTTCAATAATTCTCTACAGCAGATACTGATCCCATTCTGCTCAGTCTATCTTTAGTGCTCTGGCTCTGGTTCTGCTTCTCCCTCCATCCCCACCCCCCCCCCCCCCCCCCCCCCCCCCCCACTCAGACCAGCTTTGAATACTTATGTTTTGTTTTAGTCTTTTATTTCCTGCCACCAACGCAGTCCTTAAATGCTCAAGTTATGTTCTGCTCTGTCTTACGAGTGCTCAGTCTTGACTTCTTCAACACTTGTAATTGACTGCTTGCTACTCTCTCTGGCTCCAGCCTGTATTACATCCCCAGAACCACAAGGAAGAGAGACCAAATAAATGCAACAATTCTCCAAGTCTCCTTAGATACAAATTGTGTCAGTGGACTAGTGAGCAACCAATGTAACATCTCAGGAATTGGCGATGGATCACCTATTGGTAGATGGCTGAGGTGGCTGGGAGGAGAGCGGGTCAGGCTGGTGCTTGAGATAGGAATCCCGTAATTGCTAAGGGAGGAGTGGGGGGGGGGGTGCTGGTTTTTAAGGTGGGGATCCTTTATCTGTATATGGCTGATGGAGGGTTTAGGCTGGTGTTTGGGATGGGAACCCTTCTTGGTATACAGCTGAGGGTGGGGGCTGCTGTTGCTTGAGATGAAGATTTCGTCTTGCTGCACAGCTTAGGGAGAGGGAATTGGAGGCTAGTGCTCAAATGGAGCTCCCCTATCGGTACACAACCAGGGGTGGTGGCAGGTTTTTGTTTTTCATTCATGGGATGTGGGCGTCGCTGGTCAGGCCAGCATTTATTGCCCATCCCTAATTGCCCTTGAGAAGGTGGTGGTGAGCTGCCTTCTTGAACCGCTGCAGTCCATGTGGGGTAGGTACACCCACAGTGCTGTTAGGAAGGGAGTTCCAGGATTTTCACCCAGCGACAGTGAAGGAATGGCGATATAGTTCCAAGTCAGGATGGTGTGTGACTTGGAGGGGAACTTGCAGGTGGAGGTGTTCCCATGTATTTGCTGCCCTTGTCTTTCTAGTTGGTAGAGGTCGCGGGTTTGGAAGGTGCTGTCTGAGGAGCCTTGGTGCATTGCTGCAGTGCATCTTGTAGATGGTACACACTGCTACCACTGTGCGTGGAGGATAATATTTGGGATGGAGCTTAAAGCTCCATGGAAGCAGCCACTCTCCATGGCAGACATTTTTGCAATTCCTTGAACCACCAATCCACTAGCAATGAGTTGGACTCCTCCATCCCATCCCCTAATGTGGACAGTTGGTGTAGCACATCTGCCTAGAATAGTTGGTGTTATACGTCTATCATTCTCCTTCCCAATGCTGGCCTCAACTGTCCAGCTGAACAGAGCTTGGAATCCGCCCCCGGATTTTCCACAGCTGTCCCTGCTCATGCTCACTTGTGAATTCTGAATTGCCAAGTGAGATCCCAACTAACTGTCTAACCAGACCCATTGAAGTGAGAGTGTTTGAACAGGTGCATGGCTGTAGGTCTTGAATGATGAACCCTTGCAAGGCATCTGAGGAGTTCTCATCAGGCCTGTCCAGAGACTGTTGCTTTATGCATGAAGACCCTGGAAGAAGCTCAATTTGTCACATTTTACACTCTCTTATCCTACAAGGAGCGAAAGAACAGACTTGTCAGTTAGTGAAGGTGAGGATGCAGTGCATTTGGTAAGGGTGACTATCAGACAGTTACATCAAATTGTATAAGGGATGGGGTGAGTGGTAGTGGTGGATGGATTCATGAGTGATGAGGAACGGCATAAAAAGTGAAGGTTGGTTGCTGCTGAAACCTAAATAGGTGCGAGGAATGTTGTGATGGAGTATACTTAGAAAGACAGTGAGGGAAGCGATTACACCATAGGATGTAGGTTAATCAGCAAATGGATTCATTTTTCCTGACCTGGTAGGTAATTAAATTGCTTCTTGCACTGCATCCTAGACAATGCTCCTGCTGCTCTTCTCATCTACCACTCCTTCTTGGTGAGAGCAGCAGATTTCTTCCTCCCATTGCTGGGGAAAATGATCTTCCACCTGCTCCTGACTACAGCCAGCAGTAAGTCAAGGGAAGCATCATTGAATTTGTGTGCTGCCTTTGCTCATCTTGATTTCATGTTAAATACCCATCACTTTCTCCTTCCTAAACCTCCTAGTTCCTCCATTTTTGTATCGACAACTTGAGGTTGTGACATTTGAGTCCACATCACGTCCACTGCACAGCTTGCAGATGTGAAACCTGAAGGAAAAATGCAATCTGCCAACTAAATTCAAATTAAAGATCCCACTAAGTTTTCTTTTGAATTTTGCAAACACAATTCATCCCCTCCTCGCAGAACCTGCCTTTTCATTAATATTGGAGCCCATATCTCCTTATATGGCTTGAGTGGCATCTGATCTGGGAATATTGCATCCTCAATTTTACAAGACCTTGTACACTCAAGCCTTATTGCTGTTCAGTCACACCTTAAGAATTTACATGTTTCAGTCCACTGGACTGTTTAATTGAAGGATGATCATATCCCACCATGTAATCTAATAATCCATTTGTAACATTTATAGTCTGCTTCCAGATGAACGGTAATTAAACTGTTTTAAATAAGTGGCAAATTCTGTTTCATATTCGCTCCTGTGAAGCACCTTGAGACATTTTACTATTTTAACAGCACTATCTAATTGCAAGTTGTTGTTATCTCTGCCTGAGCGCATCTACTACTGAAACCATCACCCCTTTTTGTATTACCTCCAGACTGAACTATTCCAATAATAAATCAAAAGCAAAGATCTGTAGATGCTGGAAATTTGAAATAAAAACAGAAAATGCTGGAAATACTCAGCAGGTTAAGCAGCATCTCTGCAGAGAGAAACAGAATTAATGTTTCAGGACAATGACCTTTCGTCCGAACCCTATTCCAATGCCTTCCTGACAATCATTCTACCTTCCACTCTCTGTAAACTTCAGTTTATTCAAAACACTGCTGCCCGTATCTTTAGTTGCACCAAGTTGTATTTGCCCATCACCTCTGTGCTGGTTGGCCAACTTGGTCTCCTGGTCTTTAAATGCTTTAATTTAAAAATTCTCTTCCTCATGTTCAAATCCCTCCATAATTTTTCCCTCTCTATCTCTGAAACCTCCTCTAAATGTATAACATTCCAAGATCTCGATGCTCCTCCAATTCTAACTTCTTTTGCAGCCCCAGTTTACTTTGGTTCCATACCCCTGTTAAATTCCAGAAAGCATGTTGTGGAAGGATGATGCTGGAGCCTATCTTTACTCAGTTTCATATTTGTTGCACAGAGTGAAAAGGATTACAAACAAGTAGTTCCTCATTCAAAACCTCCACCAGTCTCAGTAAGTGCTCAAGTAAGACCCCAATTAACACCCTCCACCTGCATATAATTAAACAATTGATGCACAATTAACACACCCTACTCTCCATGAGCAGCTGTGCCTTCATCTGCCTCGTTCCTAAGTTCTGGCATTCTCTCCCTAAAATCTCTGCCTCTCTACCTCTGCCCTTTTTGTTAAAACATTCCTTTTAATCTCCTGCCTTGGCCAAGCTTTTGGTTACCTATCCTGTTATTGCTACAGCTCAGTGTCAAATTTTGTTTGTCAGTGCTCTAGTGAAGTGCTTTGGGATGTTTTACTAAGCTAAGGTTGCTATATAAATGCAAGTTTTTGTTACGTAGCTATATATATTGATACAAGAAATAAAGCAACAGATTCTGCAGATATCCTTGAATTGTAAGACTGTGTTTGCAGAGCAAAGGAATAAATTGTTGAAGTCCTACAAACACAAGCAATAGAATGTGCTTTTGTAGTATGAAAAGAGTTGCAGGAAGCCAGTGATGTTCTTTGACTCCTGGACACAAGCAAAGTCAATCCCAGTGCCCACCCCCACCCCACCTCTACCTTATGAGTGACTCGAATGAACAGCATTTGGATTGCATCTTGTTGGAGGGGATCAGCACAGATGCTTTGTTTGGTGTGAAACTAGGTCATTTTACAGCAATGTCCAGAGAGTTTGTCTGAGAAATCCTTAGTTGCTGGGTACACTGGTGCGCAACATAGGAGAGCTGTCAATATAAAATGCTCATCTTTGTTCCTTTGTCAGCTTCAGAGTGTTCACAGAATGCCGTGCTGCCAACACAGCTTGTCAGAGGTGGGGCACTTTTGTGTTTATCTACAGTAACGTGGCTGGTTTATAGTTGCTAGACATGTGGGAAGTCATAGATGCTTCCTGTGGCCCAGATGACCACATGTGCAGAAAGTGTCACCTGCTGCAGAAAGTTGAGTTCTGGGTTTTGGAACTCGAGTAACGGTTGGAGTCACTGTGGCATATCCGTGCGGCTGAGAGCTACATGTATAGCACGATTAGGGAGGTGGGTACACTGCAGGTTAAGAGCATATAGGCAGAGAGGGAATGGGCGACCGCCAGACTAGGAGGACCAAGTAGCTAGTGCAGGAGTGCCCTGAGTCCATCTCACTCACTAACCTGTTTTTCGTTTTGGAAATTGGTAAGGGCGATGACTCCTCAGAGGAGTGCAACCAGAGTCAAGTTTGGCGCACCTCGGGTGGCAGGGCTGCACAGGAGGGAAGAAAGAAGAGTGGAAGAGCAGTAGTGATAGGGGATTCAATATTTTGAGGAACAGACAGGCGTTTCTTCTGCCATAGACTTGACTCCAGGATGGTATATTGCCTCCCTGGTGGCAGGGTCAAGGATGTCACTGTGCGGCTGCAGGACATTCTTATGGGAGAGGCTGAACAGGTTGTGGTTGACATTGGTACCAAAGACATAGGTGAAAGAGGAATGAGCTCCTGAAAGCAGATTGTAGAGAGCTAGGAAAGTGATTGCAAAGCTGGACTTCAAAGGCACGTGCCAGTGTGTATAGAAATAGGATGATAGAGCAAATGAACGCATGGCTGGAGAGGTGGCGCAGGAGGGAGGGCTTTATATTTCTGAGGCATTGGAACCGGTTCTGGGGCAGGTGGGACATGGACAAGAAGGACAGGTTACACCTTATTAATCAGGACTGGGGCCAGTATCCTTGCTGGGAGATTTGCTAATGCTGTTGGGGAGGGTTGAAACTCGCATGGCAGGGGGATGGGTACCTGAGAGGAATTTCCGATAGGACAGAAACAAAGCTGGTAATGGTAGGAAGAAAAGTGATAGCGAAATTGGAAGGCAGCGGAAACAAAGGCCAGCATCAAATGGGGTCAAAATACAGAAAAATGTTAAAAAGGCTAGATTAAGGCACTCAACAAGGTAGATAAATTGACGACACAGATAGAAGTAAATGGATACAAGCAAAATACTGCAGATGCTGAAAAGCTGAAACGCAAAGAAGGAATGCTGGAAATACTCAGCAGGTCTGGCAGCATCGGTGGAGAGAGAAGCAGAGTTAACGTTACGGGTCAGTGACCCTTCATCAGAACTGGCAGATATTGGAAATGTAAAAGGTTTTAAGCAAGTCAAGCGGGGGTGGGGCAAAAGAAAACAAAAGAGGTGTTAATAGGACAAGGTCACAGAGAATAACTGACCAGAAGGTCATGGAGCAAAGGCAAACGGTATGTTAATGGTGTGGTGAAAGGCAAAGCATGAGTACAGAGAGAATGTTAATTGACAGAAAACTGAGCAGCTTGGCCCCGAGCACAAACATGAAAAAAACATTGGGTAGGCACAGTCGAAACAAACTAAAATAAAATAAACATGTAAAAAAGAAAAAAATAACAAAAATTAAAAGTAAAAAGGGGGGCCCGTCATGCACTGAAATGATTGAACTCAATGTTCAGTCCGGCAGGCTGTAGTGTGCCTAATCGGTAAAAGAGATGCTGTTCCTTGAGCTTGCGTTGATGTTCACTGGAACACTGCAGCAATCCCAGGACAGAGATGTGAGCATGAGAGCAGGGGGAAGTGTTGAAATGGCCAGCAACCGGAAGCTTGGGGTCATGCTTTCGGACTGAGCAGAGGTGTTCTGCAAAGCGGTTAGCCAGTCTGCGTTTGATCTCACCAATGTAGAGGAGACCACATTGTGAGCAACGAATACAGTATACTAAATTGAAAGAAGTACAAGTAAATCGCTGCTTCACCTGAAAGGAGTGTTTGAGGCCTTGGATAGTGAGGGGAGAGGAGGTAAATGGGCAGGTATTACACCTCCTGCAATTGCAGGGGAAGGTGCCGTGGGAAGGGGCCAACATGGTCGGGGTAATGGAGGAGTGGACGAGGGTGTCATGGAGGGAACAATCCCTTCGGAATGCTGACAGGAAGGGAGGGGAAGATGCGTTTGTGCTTAAAACCTTTTACATTTCTAATATCTGTCAGTTCTGATGAAGGGTTACGGACCTGAAACAATAACTCTGCTTCTCTCCACAGATGCTGCCAGACCTGCTGAGTATTTCCAGCATTTCTTGTTTGTGTTTTAGAAGTAAACGGATATGGTCTAATTGCCAATAGGGAGACGTGGCTGCAGGGTGACAAAAGTTGGGAACTGAATATTCAAGGGTAGAATATTTAGGAAGGATAGACAAAAAGGATAAAGAAGTGGGTAGTGCTGTTAATAAAGGATGAGATCAGTACATGAGTGAGAGAGGATTTTAGATTGGACGTTCAAGATGTAGAATCAGTTTGATGGAGCTCAGAAACAGCAAGGGGCAACAAACATTGGTGGGAGATGTTTATAGACCACCAAACAGTAGTGGTACTATAGGACATGGTATAAATCAAGAAGTTAAAGGTGCATACAGTAATCATGGGGGAGTTCAATCTACATATAGACTAATCAGCACTCATGCTGTGGAGGTCGAATTCTTGGAAGGTATGGTATGTTGTGAAACCAACCAGAGAATGGGCTATTTTAGATCTAGTATTGTGCAGTGGGAAATGGCTAATTAATAATCTCATTGTAAAGGATCCTTTCAGGAAGAATCACCAGAATATGATAGAATTTTACGTTAAGTTTGAAAGTGATGTAGTTCAATCTGAAACGAGGGTCTTAAATCTAAACAAAGGAAACTGTGAAGGTATGAGGGGCAAGATGACTGTTGTAGATTGGGAAACTGCATTAAAAGATTTGACGGTAGACAGACAATGGCTAACATTTGAAGAATTAATACATGGTTTACAACAAATATACATTCCTTTGAGGCACAAAAAACCAACAAAAATGAGATCCAACTGTAGCTAGCAAGAAAAGCTAAAGATTGTATTAAATCAAAAGGAAGAGGCTTATAACATTGCCAAAAAAGTAATAATCCTGAAGATTGGGAACATTTTAGGATTCAGCAAAGGAGGACCAATAAACTGATAAAGAAAGTGAACATAGAATATGAAAGTAAACTAGCAAGAAAAATGAAAAACGGACGGACTGTAAAAGCTTCTATAGGTATGTAAAAAGGAAAAGATTAACAAAGACAAATGTTGGTCCATTACAGGCAGTGACAGGAGAATTTATAATGGAGAATAAGAAAATGGAAGAGAAAACTAAACAAATACTTGGTGTCTGTCTTCATGGAGGAAGATACAAAAAACCTCCCTGAAATACTAGCAAGCCAAGGGACTAGTGAGAATGAGCAACTGAAAGAAATTAGTATTATTAACAAAGTAGTACCGGAGAAATTAATGGGATTAAAGGTTGGACCTGATGATCTACATCCAAGAGTGTTGAAAAAGGTGACTGTAGAGATGGTGGATGCATTGGTGTCATCTTCCAAAACTCTATAGACTCTGGAATGGTTCCAGTAGATTGGAAGGTAGCAAATGTAACCCCACTATTTAAGAAAGGAGGGAAAGTGAAAGTGGGGAATTACAGACCTGTTCGCCTTACATTAGTAGTAGGAAAATGCTAGAATCTATTCTAAAGGATGTGACACTGGACATTTAGAAAATAATGTAGGATTGGGCAGAATCAACATGGATTTATGAAAGAGAAATCATGTTTGACACACCTGTTGGAGTCTTTTGAGGATTTAACTAGCAGAATAGATTTGGGAAAATGGATGTGATGTATTTGGATTTTCAGAAGGTTTTCAATAGGTCCCACACAAGAGGTTAGCAAACAAAATTAGAGCACATGGGATCATGGTTAATATACTGGAATAGATTGAGAATTGGTTAACGGACAGAAAACAAAGAGTAAGAATAAATGGGTCATTCTGAGGTTGGCAGGCTGTGACTAGTGGGGTACTGCAAGGATCTGTGCTTGGGCCACAGCTGGTCACAATCTATAGCAATGATTTGGATGTGGGAGCAAATGTAATATTTCCAAGTTTGCTGATGACACCAAACAAGGTGGAAATGTTAGTTGTGAGGAGAATGCAGAGAGGTTTCAAAGGAATTTAGGCAGGCTATGTGAGTGGGCAAGAACATGGTCGATGGAATATAATGTGGAAAAATGTGATGTTATCCACTTTGATCAGAAAAACATAAATGCCGAGTATTTCTTAAATGGTGAGAGGTTGGAAAGTGTTGATGCCCAAAGAGATCTGTTCATAAGTCACTGAAAGCTCACATGCAGGTGCAGCAAGCAATTAGGAAGGCAAATGGTATGTTGGCCTTTATTGCAAGAGGATTCGAGTACTGGAATTATATAAGAGCCTTGGTGAGACTGCACCTGGAGTACTGTGTACAGTTTTGGTCTCCTTACCTAAGGAAGGATATATTTGCCATCGAGGGAATGCAATGAAGGTTCACTAGACTGATTCCTGGAATGGCAGGATTGTCCTATGAGGAAATTTAAGGAGGTTGGGCTTATCTTCTCTAGAGTTTAGAAGATGAGAGGTAATCTCATTGAGGCAGACAAAATTCTTAAACGGCTCGACAGGATCGATGCAGGAAGGATGTTTCCCTTGCGGGGAGGGGGTGGGGAGGTGTGGGGGGGGCTGGCATCTACAACCAGGAGTCTCAAAATTAGGGACAGGTCATTTAGGACTGAGATGAGGAGGAATTTCTTCAATCAGAGGCTGGTAAATCTTTGGAATTCTCGACCACAGAGGGCAGTGGAAGCTCAGTTGTTGAGTGTGTTCAAGACAGAGATAGATTTCTAGATATTAAAGGCATCAAAGGATATGAGGATAGAGCAGGAAAATGGTGTTGAGGTTGCGGTAGAAGATCAGCCTTGTTCTCATTGAATGGTGGAGCAGGCTCGAGATGCTGAATGGCCTACTACTCCTATTTCCTATGTTTTTATGCTCCCCTATGTTCCAATGTTCAACTAGGAGAAGTCTAGCCTGATAGAATTTTTATAAGAGGCAACAGAAGGATTAGACAAGGGTAATGTGGTAGATGTCAGCTATTTGGATTTCAAAAGGCCTTAAATAGGTGCCACATCGTAGGCCCACGATAAACATTCAGATATGTGGAGTTAGGGGACGAATATCTGTCTTCATATCAAATTTACTATAAAATGGAAAGCAGAGAGTATGGGCAAGGGGTAGTTATTCAGAGTGGTGGAAGCTAGAAAAGCAGTGTTCCACTAGGGTATGTGCTGGGATCACTAATTTTCATAATTTACATTAATGATTTGGATTGAGAAACATGTAACCAAATATTAAAATTTGCAGCAGGTGCCAAACTCAGGGTATAGCTAACATTGAGGAGGAATTCAACATAATAGAAGAAGAAATTAGAAAACTTGCAGACTGGGCAGTCAATTGGCAAATTAACTTTACCATAGACAAATGTGAGATGATGCACTTTGGTTGAAAAATGGAAACATCTCCTCCACCTTAGAAAATAAGTAACTGGATGAAATAGAAAATTAAAGGGATCTAGGGATACAGGTAAACAAATCATTTAAAACAGCATCGTAGGTCAACAATGCAATTCAAAGTCCTAATAAAGCATTTATTTCTAGAAGGTTAGAATTTGCAAGTACTGAAGTTATGTTAAACTTGTATAGGAGGACACTAGTCAGGCTGTACTGTGCAAAGTTCTGTTTTTTAAATAAAGGACATAGAAGCACTGGAGAAAGGGCAAAAATATTTACAAGGATGGCACTAGAACTGAGAGATTACAACTTTTGAGAAAGATTGATTAGGTTGGAGCTTTTATATTTAGAAAAAGAGAAAGCTTAGGGGTGACCTGCCAGAGGTTTTTAAAATTATGAATAGGTTGGGCAGGGAAGGAATATTTCCAGTTGTGGGAGAATCCAAACTGGGGGCCATAAATATGTCCTGATGAAAGGTCATCGACCTGAAACGTTAACTCTGTTTCTCTTTCCACAGGTGCTACCAGACCTGCTGAGTATTTCCAGAACTTTCTGTTTTTATTGTAGGTCAGAAATACACGAGTTAATAAAAAATCCAATGGGGAAATAAGGATAAATTTCTTTACTCAAAGAGTGGTTAGAATGTGGAACTCATTACTACAGGAAGCGCTTGAGGCAGATAGCTTGGGTGCTTTCAAAAGGAAATTAGACAAATGCATGACAGAAAAGGGTATAGGAAGATACGCTGAAAGGCTGAGATGCAGGGCATATAGATGGATGAATGATTCCTGCATCACAGGTTCCAGGAGGTAGTCACCTCACAGCCAGATGGAATTCAGAATGGCAAGTGGGTGGCCACCCAGGAAAGGTGAAAAAATACAGGCAGTTCATGTATATATCAGGGTCTGGTGTCAGGGTAAGGGACATCACAGGGAGGGTGCAAAATATTCTGCAGTGGAAGGGCACGAGCTAGAAGTCATAGTCCATTTCAGAACCAACAACACAGGGAGGAAGAGTGTTGAGCTCCTGCAGTAAGAGTTTAGGGAGCTAGGGAGGAAATTAAAAAGCAGGACTTCAAAGGTCATAATCTGGATTACACCCAGGGCCACATTCAAGTGAGTATATAAATAGGATATGGCACGTTAATGCATGGCTAGAGACATGGTGCAGGAGATAGGGTTCAGAATCCTGGAATGTTGGGATCAGTTCACAGATTTGTGAAAGGCAAATGGTATTTACCTAACTTGCTGGAGTTTTTGATGAGGTAAGAGAGAAAGTTGATTAGAGTATTGCTGTTAATGTGGTGTACATGGACTTCAAAAAAGTGTTTAATGAATTGCCACACAACAGAATTGTGAGCAAAATTATACCTCATGGAATAAAAGGGACAGTAGCAACATGGACCCCAAGTTGGCTGAGTGACAGGAAACAGAGAGTAGTGGTTAATGGATGTATTTTGGACAAGAGGAAGGTTTGGAGTGGCGTTCTCCAAGGGTCACTGTTAGGACCCTTGCTCTTCCTGATCTACATTAATGACCTAGACCTTGGTGTACAGGGCACAATTTCAAAATTTTTGGATGATATGAAACTTGGAAACATTGAACTGTGAGGAAGATAGTGTAGAACTTCAAAAGGACATAAACAAGTTGGCTGAATGGGCAGACAAGTGGCAGATGAAATTTAATGCGGAGAAGTGCTAAGTGATTCATTTTGGTAGGAAGAAGGCAGAGCGACAATATAAAATAAAGGATGAAATTCTAAAGGGCATGCAGGAGGAGATACCTGTGTGTCTATGTGCATACATCATTGAAGGTGGCAGGACAGGTTGAGAGCACGGTTAATAGAGCACACAGTGTCCAAGGCTTCATTAATAGGGGCATAGAGTAGCAAAACAAGGAAGACACCAGTGGAAATAAAGATCTGAGACCTGTGGGAAGAAGTCCTGAGACCTGTGAAAATGAAGACCAGAAACCAGTGGTAAGGAACAGCTGAGACCAAAGAGAATAAAGACCTGAGGCTAGTGGAAAGGAAGACATGGGACTGTTATGAACAATGACTGAAACCAATGGGAATAAAGTCCTGAGACAAGTGGGAATGAAGACTTGAGACCAGTGCAAATAAAGAGTTGAGAGAAGTGAGAATGAAGAGCTCAGACCAGTGGAAAGGAAAACCTGAGACCAGCGAATATGAAGGCCTGAGACCAGTCAGAAGGAGGAGCGGAGACCAGTGAGAAGTAAGACCCGAGACCAGCGGAACACTTTAGGGTGTTTCATTATAGTACTTAATTCCAATACATCAAAACTAGCAACTGGACTAGTCTGAGTGCTCAAGCAGTTCAACTGACTAAATCAAGCTTCACAATTACTCTGTTTTTGTTTAGTGCACTGGTCTGCACTGAGTGCTGTTGGAGGGCACAGCATATGAAGAAGGGAGTTTGGTAGATTTTAAAGGTTAATCTCTCTAAAGTCTAATTTTTATTTAGTTTACATGAGCAATTAATTGAAATTCTTGTTTAAGATAAGAGGTAAGTTAGGTTTCTTACAGTTTAAACAGGGGTATACAAGCTGAGTAGCTGTGGCTAGTTAATTAGATGGTTAGATAAAACTGGGTTTCAGAGCTCCAGCAGAGCAGACAGAGCATTGTTTTCAGACCTTAAAGTCAGGGGAGTCTCAGTGCTGCTTGTCTACACTAAGTGTTGCTGGGGGGCACAGAATGTGAAGAAGGGAGTTTGGTAAGTGAGGGGGTCTGGTAAGGAGGGGAACTATAAATTAAGAAAAAATAAATAAATTTGACTGCACGTAGTCGGAGCAGTGCATATCAGCGAGACCGGTGGTGCTACAAACAGTGAGAAGCAAGGAAGGGGAGAGCTCAGTTGGAGCAGCGTGGATCAGTGAGACCAGCGGGGCTGAAATCAGCGAGACCAGTGGGACTATAAACAGTGTGAATCAGCGAGACTAGCGGGGCTGTAATCAGTGAGACCAGCGTGGCTGGAATCAGCGAGACCAGCGGGACTATAAACAGTGTAAATCAGCGAGACCAGTGGGGCTGTAATCAGCGAGACCAGTGGGGCTGTAATCAGCGAGACCAGTGGGGCTGTAATCAGCGAGACCAGCGGGGCTGTAAGCAGCGAGACCAGCGGGGCTGTAATCAGCAAGACCAGCGGGGCTGTAATCAGTGAGACCAGCGGGGCTGTAATCAGCGAGACCAGCGGGGCTGTAATCAGCGAGACTAGCGGGGCTGTAATCAGCGAGACTAGCGGGGCTGTAATCAGAGAGATCAGCGGGGCTGTAATCAGCGAGATCAGCGGGGCTGTAATCAGCGAGATCAGCGGGGCTGTAATCAGCGAGACCAGCGGGGCTGTAATCAGCGAGACTAGCGGGGCTGTAATCAGCGAGACCAGCGGGACTGTAATCAGTGAGACCAGCGAGGCTGTAATCAGTGAGACCAGCGGGGCTGGAATCAGAAAGACCAGTGGGGCTGTAATCAGTGACCAGTGAGGCTGTAATCAGCGAGACCAGCGGGGCTGTAATCAGTGAGACTAGCGGGGCTGTAATCAGTGAGACTAGCGGGGCTGGAATTAGCGAGACCAGCGGGGCTGTAATCAGTGAGACCAGCGGGGCTGTAATCAGTGAGACCAGCGGGGCTGTAATCAGCGAGACCAGCGGGGCTGGAATCAGCGAGACCAGCGGGGCAGGAATCAGCGAGACCAGCGGGGTTGTAATCAGTGAGACTAGCGGGGCTGTAATCAGTGAGACTAGCGGGGTTGGAATCAGCGAGACCAGTGGGGCTGGAATCAGTGAGACCAGCGGGGCTGTAATCAGTGAGACCAGCGGGGCTGTAATCAGTGAGGCCAGTGGGGCTGTAATCAGTGAGACCAGCGGGACTGGAAGCAGCGAGACCAGCGGGGCTGTAATCAGCGAGACCAGCGGGGCTGTAATCAGCGAGACCAGCGGGGCTGTAATCAGCGAGACCAGCGGGGCTGTAATCAGCGAGACCAGCGGGGCTGGAATCAGCGAGACCAGCGGGGCAGGAATCAGCGAGACCAGCGGGGCTGTAATCAGTGAGACTAGCGGGGCTGTAATCAGTGAGACTAGCGGGGTTGGAATCAGCGAGACCAGTGGGGCTGTAATCAGTGAGACCACGGGGCTGGAATCAGTGAGACCAGCGGGGCTGGAATCAGTGAGACCAGCGGGGCTGGAATCAGTGAGACCAGCGGGGCTGGAATCAGTGAGACCAGCCGGGCTGTAATCAGTGAGATCAGCGGGACTGGAATCAGCGAGACCAGTTGGGCTGTAATCAGTGAGACTAGTGGGGCTGGAATCAGCGGGGCTGGAATCAGCGAGACCAGCGGGACTGGAATCAGCAAGACCAGCGGGACTGGAATCAGCGAGACCAGCGGGACTGGAATCAGCAAGACCAGCGGGGCTGGAATTAGCGAGACAAGTGGGGCTGTAATCAGTGAGACCAGCGGGGCTGTAATCAGTGAGACCAGTTGGGTTGTAATCAGTGAGACTAGCGGGGCTGGAATCAGTGAGACTAGCGGGGTTGGAATCAGCGAGACCAGTGGGGCTGTAATCAGTGAGACCACGGGGCTGGAATCAGTGAGACCAGCGGGGCTGGAATCAGTGAGACCAGCGGGGCTGTAATCAGTGAGGCCAGCGGGGCTGTAATCAGTGAGACCAGCGGGACTGGAAGCAGCGAGACCAGCGGGGCTGTAATCAGCGAGACCAGCGGGGCTGTAATCAGCGAGACCAGCGGGGCTGTAATCAGTGAGACCAGCGGGGCAGGAATCAGCGAGACCAGCGGGGTTGTAATCAGTGAGACTAGCGGGGCTGTAATCAGTGAGACTAGCGGGGTTGGAATCAGCGAGACCAGTGGGGCTGTAATCAGTGAGACCACGGGGCTGGAATCAGTGAGACCAGCGGGGCTGGAATCAGTGAGACCAGCGGGGCTGGAATCAGTGAGACCAGCCGGGCTGTAATCAGTGAGATCAGCGGGACTGGAATCAGCGAGACCAGTTGGGCTGTAATCAGTGAGACTAGTGGGGCTGGAATCAGCGGGGCTGGAATCAGCGAGACCAGCGGGACTGGAATCAGCAAGACCAGCGGGACTGGAATCAGCGAGACCAGCGGGACTGGAATTAGCAAGACCAGCGGGACTGGAATCAGCGAGACCAGCGGGACTGGAATCAGCAAGACCAGCGGGGCTGGAATTAGCGAGACAAGTGGGGCTGTAATCAGTGAGACCAGCGGGGCTGTAATCAGTGAGACCAGTTGGGTTGTAATCAGTGAGACTAGCGGGGCTGGAATCAGCGGGGCTGGAATCAGCGGGGCTGCAATCAGCAAGACCAGCGGGGCTGTAATCAGTGAGACCAGTGGGGCTGTAATCAGTGAGACCAGCGGGACTGGAATCAGCGAGACCAGTGGGGCTGGAATCAGTGAGACCAGCGGGGCTGTAATCAGTGAGACCAGCGGGGCAGTAATCAGCGAGTCCAGTGGGGCTGTAATCAGCGAGACCAGCGGGGCTGTAATCAGCGAGTCCAGTGGGGCTGCAATCAGTGAGACCAGCGGGGCTGTAATCAGCGAGACCAGCGGGGCTGGAATCAGCGAGACCAGCGGGGCAGGAATCAGCGAGACCAGCGGGGTTGTAATCAGTGAGACTAGCGGGGCTGTAATCAGTGAGACTAGCGGGGTTGGAATCAGCGAGACCAGTGGGGCTGGAATCAGTGAGACCAGCGGGGCTGTAATCAGTGAGACCAGCGGGGCTGTAATCAGTGAGGCCAGTGGGGCTGTAATCAGTGAGACCAGCGGGACTGGAAGCAGCGAGACCAGCGGGGCTGTAATCAGCGAGACCAGCGGGGCTGTAATCAGCGAGACCAGCGGGGCTGTAATCAGCGAGACCAGCGGGGCTGGAATCAGCGAGACCAGCGGGGCAGGAATCAGCGAGACCAGCGGGGCTGTAATCAGTGAGACTAGCGGGGCTGTAATCAGTGAGACTAGCGGGGTTGGAATCAGCGAGACCAGTGGGGCTGTAATCAGTGAGACCACGGGGCTGGAATCAGTGAGACCAGCGGGGCTGGAATCAGTGAGACCAGCGGGGCTGGAATCAGTGAGACCAGCGGGGCTGGAATCAGTGAGACCAGCCGGGCTGTAATCAGTGAGATCAGCGGGACTGGAATCAGCGAGACCAGTTGGGCTGTAATCAGTGAGACTAGTGGGGCTGGAATCAGCGGGGCTGGAATCAGCGAGACCAGCGGGACTGGAATCAGCAAGACCAGCGGGACTGGAATCAGCGAGACCAGCGGGACTGGAATCAGCAAGACCAGCGGGGCTGGAATTAGCGAGACAAGTGGGGCTGTAATCAGTGAGACCAGCGGGGCTGTAATCAGTGAGACCAGTTGGGTTGTAATCAGTGAGACTAGCGGGGCTGGAATCAGTGAGACTAGCGGGGTTGGAATCAGCGAGACCAGTGGGGCTGTAATCAGTGAGACCACGGGGCTGGAATCAGTGAGACCAGCGGGGCTGTAATCAGTGAGACCAGCGGGGCTGTAATCAGTGAGGCCAGCGGGGCTGTAATCAGTGAGACCAGCGGGACTGGAAGCAGCGAGACCAGCGGGGCTGTAATCAGCGAGACCAGCGGGGCTGTAATCAGCGAGACCAGCGGGGCTGTAATCAGTGAGACCAGCGGGGCAGGAATCAGCGAGACCAGCGGGGTTGTAATCAGTGAGACTAGCGGGGCTGTAATCAGTGAGACTAGCGGGGTTGGAATCAGCGAGACCAGTGGGGCTGTAATCAGTGAGACCACGGGGCTGGAATCAGTGAGACCAGCGGGGCTGGAATCAGTGAGACCAGCGGGGCTGGAATCAGTGAGACCAGCCGGGCTGTAATCAGTGAGATCAGCGGGACTGGAATCAGCGAGACCAGTTGGGCTGTAATCAGTGAGACTAGTGGGGCTGGAATCAGCGGGGCTGGAATCAGCGAGACCAGCGGGACTGGAATCAGCAAGACCAGCGGGACTGGAATCAGCGAGACCAGCGGGACTGGAATTAGCAAGACCAGCGGGACTGGAATCAGCGAGACCAGCGGGACTGGAATCAGCAAGACCAGCGGGGCTGGAATTAGCGAGACAAGTGGGGCTGTAATCAGTGAGACCAGCGGGGCTGTAATCAGTGAGACCAGTTGGGTTGTAATCAGTGAGACTAGCGGGGCTGGAATCAGCGGGGCTGGAATCAGCGGGGCTGCAATCAGCAAGACCAGCGGGGCTGTAATCAGTGAGACCAGTGGGGCTGTAATCAGTGAGACCAGCGGGACTGGAATCAGCGAGACCAGTGGGGCTGGAATCAGTGAGACCAGCGGGGCTGTAATCAGTGAGACCAGCGGGGCTGTAATCAGTGAGACCAGCGGGGCAGTAATCAGCGAGTCCAGTGGGGCTGTAATCAGCGAGACCAGCGGGGCTGTAATCAGCGAGTCCAGTGGGGCTGCAATCAGCGAGACCAGTGTTGCTGTAATCAGCGAGACCAGTGTTGCTGTAATCAGTCAGACCAGTGTTGCTGTAATCAGTCAGACCAGTGGTGCTGTAATCAGCGAGACCAGTGTCGCTGTAATCAGCGAGACCAGCGGGGCTCTAATCAGAGAGACCAGTGGTGCTGTAATCAGTGAGACCAGTGGTGCTGTAATCAGTGAGACCAGTGGTGCTGTAATCAGTGAGACCAGCGGGGCTGGAATCAGCGAGACCAGCGGGACTATAAACAGTGTGAATCAGCGAGACCAGCGGGGCTGGAATCAGCGAGACCAGCGGGGCTGGAATCAGCGAGACCAGCGGGACTATAAACAGTGTGAATCAGCGAGACCAGCGGGGCTGTAATCAGCGAGACCAGCGGGGCTGTAATCAGCGAGACCAGCGGGGCTGTAATCAGCGAGACCAGCGGGGCTGTAATCAGCGAGACCAGCGGGGCTGTAATCAGCGAGATCAGCGGGGCTGTAATCAGCGAGACCAGCGGGGCTGTAATCAGCGAGACCAGCGGGGCTGTAATCAGTGAGACCAGCGGGACTGGAATCAGCGAGACCAGCGGGTCTGGAATCAGCGAGACCAGCGGGGCTGTAATCAGTGAGACCAGCGGGGCTGTAATCAGTGAGACCAGCGGGGCTGTAATCAGCGTGCCCAGCGGGGCTGTAATCAGCGAGTCCAGCGGGGCTGCAATCAGAGAGACCAGTGGTGTTGTAATCAGTGTGACCAGCGGGGCTGGAATCAGCGAGACCAGCGGGACTATAAACAGTGTGAATCAGCGAGACCAGTGGGGCTGTAATCAGTGAGACCAGCGGGACTGGAATCAGCGAGACCAGTTGGGCTGTAATCAGCGAGACTAGTGGGGCTGGAATCAGCGAGATCAGCGGGAGTGGAATCAGCGAGACCAGTGGGGCTGTAATCAGCAAGACCAGCGGGGTTGGAATTAGTGAGACAAGTGGGGCTGTAATCAGTGAGACCAGCGGGGCTGTAATCAGTGAGACCAGTTGGGTTGTAATCAGTGAGACTAGCGGGGCTGGAATCAGCGGGGCTGGAATCAGCGGGGCTGGAATCAGCGGGGCTGCAATCAGCAAGACCAGCGGGGCTGTAATCAGTGAGACCAGCGGGGCTGTAATCAGTGAGACCAGCGGGGCAGTAATCAGCGAGTCCAGTGGGGCTGTAATCAGCGAGACCAGCGGGGCTGTAATCAGCGAGTCCAGTGGGGCTGCAATCAGCGAGACCAGTGGTGCTGTAATCAGCGAGACCAGTGTTGCTGTAATCAGTCAGACCAGTGTTGCTGTAATCAGTCAGACCAGTGGTGCTGTAATCAGCGAGACCAGTGTCGCTGTAATCAGCGAGACCAGCGGGGCTCTAATCAGAGAGACCAGTGGTGCTGTAATCAGTGAGACCAGTGGTGCTGTAATCAGTGAGACCAGTGGTGCTGTAATCAGTGAGACCAGCGGGGCTGGAATCAGCGAGACCAGCGGGACTATAAACAGTGTGAATCAGCGAGACCAGCGGGGCTGGAATCAGCGAGACCAGCGGGGCTGGAATCAGCGAGACCAGCGGGACTATAAACAGTGTGAATCAGCGAGACCAGCGGGGCTGTAATCAGCGAGACCAGCGGGGCTGTAATCAGCGAGACCAGCGGGGCTGTAATCAGCGAGACCAGCGGGGCTGTAATCAGCGAGACCAGCGGGGCTGTAATCAGCGAGATCAGCGGGGCTGTAATCAGCGAGACCAGCGGGGCTGTAATCAGCGAGACCAGCGGGGCTGTAATCAGTGAGACCAGCGGGACTGGAATCAGCGAGACCAGCGGGTCTGGAATCAGCGAGACCAGCGGGGCTGTAATCAGTGAGACCAGCGGGGCTGTAATCAGTGAGACCAGCGGGGCTGTAATCAGCGTGCCCAGCGGGGCTGTAATCAGCGAGTCCAGCGGGGCTGCAATCAGAGAGACCAGTGGTGTTGTAATCAGTGTGACCAGCGGGGCTGGAATCAGCGAGACCAGCGGGACTATAAACAGTGTGAATCAGCGAGACCAGTGGGGCTGTAATCAGTGAGACCAGCGGGACTGGAATCAGCGAGACCAGTTGGGCTGTAATCAGCGAGACTAGTGGGGCTGGAATCAGCGAGATCAGCGGGAGTGGAATCAGCGAGACCAGTGGGGCTGTAATCAGCAAGACCAGCGGGGTTGGAATTAGTGAGACAAGTGGGGCTGTAATCAGTGAGACCAGCGGGGCTGTAATCAGTGAGACCAGTTGGGTTGTAATCAGTGAGACTAGCGGGGCTGGAATCAGTGAGACTAGCGGGGTTGGAATCAGCGAGACCAGTGGGGCTGTAATCAGTGAGACCAGCGGGGCTGGAATCAGTGAGACCAGCGGGGCTGTAATCAGTGAGACCAGCGGGGCTGTAATCAGTGAGGCCAGCGGGGCTGTAATCAGTGAGACCAGCGGGACTGGAAGCAGCGAGACCAGCGGGGCTGTAATCAGCGAGACCAGCGGGGCTGTAATCAGCGAGACCAGCGGGGCTGTAATCAGTGAGACCAGCGGGGCAGGAATCAGCGAGACCAGCGGGGTTGTAATCAGTGAGACTAGCGGGGCTGTAATCAGTGAGACTAGCGGGGTTGGAATCAGCGAGACCAGTGGGGCTGTAATCAGTGAGACCACGGGGCTGGAATCAGTGAGACCAGCGGGGCTGGAATCAGTGAGACCAGCGGGGCTGGAATCAGTGAGACCAGCCGGGCTGTAATCAGTGAGATCAGCGGGACTGGAATCAGCGAGACCAGTTGGGCTGTAATCAGTGAGACTAGTGGGGCTGGAATCAGCGGGGCTGGAATCAGCGAGACCAGCGGGACTGGAATCAGCAAGACCAGCGGGACTGGAATCAGCGAGACCAGCGGGACTGGAATCAGCAAGACCAGCGGGACTGGAATCAGCGAGACCAGCGGGACTGGAATCAGCGAGACCAGCGGGACTGGAATCAGCAAGACCAGCGGGGCTGGAATTAGCGAGACAAGTGGGGCTGTAATCAGTGAGACCAGCGGGGCTGTAATCAGTGAGACCAGTTGGGTTGTAATCAGTGAGACTAGCGGGGCTGGAATCAGCGGGGCTGGAATCAGCGGGGCTGCAATCAGCAAGACCAGCGGGGCTGTAATCAGTGAGACCAGTGGGGCTGTAATCAGTGAGACCAGCGGGACTGGAATCAGCGAGACCAGCGGGGCTGTAATCAGTGAGACCAGCGGGGCAGTAATCAGCGAGTCCAGTGGGGCTGTAATCAGCGAGACCAGCGGGGCTGTAATCAGCGAGTCCAGTGGGGCTGCAATCAGCGAGACCAGTGGTGCTGTAATCAGCGAGACCAGTGTTGCTGTAATCAGTCAGACCAGTGTTGCTGTAATCAGTCAGACCAGTGGTGCTGTAATCAGCGAGACCAGTGTCGCTGTAATCAGCGAGACCAGCGGGGCTCTAATCAGAGAGACCAGTGGTGCTGTAATCAGTGAGACCAGTGGTGCTGTAATCAGTGAGACCAGTGGTGCTGTAATCAGTGAGACCAGCGGGGCTGGAATCAGCGAGACCAGCGGGACTATAAACAGTGTGAATCAGCGAGACCAGCGGGGCTGGAATCAGCGAGACCAGCGGGGCTGGAATCAGCGAGACCAGCGGGACTATAAACAGTGTGAATCAGCGAGACCAGCGGGGCTGTAATCAGCGAGACCAGCGGGGCTGTAATCAGCGAGACCAGCGGGGCTGTAATCAGCGAGATCAGCGGGGCTGTAATCAGCGAGACCAGCGGGGCTGTAATCAGCGAGACCAGCGGGGCTGTAATCAGTGAGACCAGCGGGACTGGAATCAGCGAGACCAGCGGGTCTGGAATCAGCGAGACTAGCGGGGCTGTAATCAGTGAGACCAGCGGGGCTGTAATCAGTGAGACCAGCGGGGCTGTAATCAGCGTGCCCAGCGGGGCTGTAATCAGCGAGTCCAGCGGGGCTGCAATCAGAGAGACCAGTGGTGTTGTAATCAGTGTGACCAGCGGGGCTGGAATCAGCGAGACCAGCGGGACTATAAACAGTGTGAATCAGCGAGACCAGTGGGGCTGTAATCAGTGAGACCAGCGGGACTGGAATCAGCGAGACCAGTTGGGCTGTAATCAGCGAGACTAGTGGGGCTGGAATCAGCGAGATCAGCGGGAGTGGAATCAGCGAGACCAGTGGGGCTGTAATCAGCAAGACCAGCGGGGTTGGAATTAGTGAGACAAGTGGGGCTGTAATCAGTGAGACCAGCGGGGCTGTAATCAGTGAGACCAGTTGGGTTGTAATCAGTGAGACTAGCGGGGCTGGAATCAGTGAGACTAGCGGGGTTGGAATCAGCGAGACCAGTGGGGCTGTAATCAGTGAGACCACGGGGCTGGAATCAGTGAGACCAGCGGGGCTGTAATCAGTGAGACCAGCGGGGCTGTAATCAGTGAGGCCAGCGGGGCTGTAATCAGTGAGACCAGCGGGACTGGAAGCAGCGAGACCAGCGGGGCTGTAATCAGCGAGACCAGCGGGGCTGTAATCAGCGAGACCAGCGGGGCTGTAATCAGTGAGACCAGCGGGGCAGGAATCAGCGAGACCAGCGGGGTTGTAATCAGTGAGACTAGCGGGGCTGTAATCAGTGAGACTAGCGGGGTTGGAATCAGCGAGACCAGTGGGGCTGTAATCAGTGAGACCACGGGGCTGGAATCAGTGAGACCAGCGGGGCTGGAATCAGTGAGACCAGCGGGGCTGGAATCAGTGAGACCAGCCGGGCTGTAATCAGTGAGATCAGCGGGACTGGAATCAGCGAGACCAGTTGGGCTGTAATCAGTGAGACTAGTGGGGCTGGAATCAGCGGGGCTGGAATCAGCGAGACCAGCGGGACTGGAATCAGCAAGACCAGCGGGACTGGAATCAGCGAGACCAGCGGGACTGGAATTAGCAAGACCAGCGGGACTGGAATCAGCGAGACCAGCGGGACTGGAATCAGCAAGACCAGCGGGGCTGGAATTAGCGAGACAAGTGGGGCTGTAATCAGTGAGACCAGCGGGGCTGTAATCAGTGAGACCAGTTGGGTTGTAATCAGTGAGACTAGCGGGGCTGGAATCAGCGGGGCTGGAATCAGC
Source organism: Heterodontus francisci (assembly GCF_036365525.1). Taxonomy (NCBI): domain Eukaryota; kingdom Metazoa; phylum Chordata; class Chondrichthyes; order Heterodontiformes; family Heterodontidae; genus Heterodontus; species Heterodontus francisci. Next base: position 15,598,641 of record NC_090386.1, on the reverse strand, counting down.
GGGGCTGCAATCAGCAAGACCAGCGGGGCTGTAATCAGTGAGACCAGTGGGGCTGTAATCAGTGAGACCAGCGGGACTGGAATCAGCGAGACCAGTGGGGCTGGAATCAGTGAGACCAGCGGGGCTGTAATCAGTGAGACCAGCGGGGCAGTAATCAGCGAGTCCAGTGGGGCTGTAATCAGCGAGACCAGCGGGGCTGTAATCAGCGAGTCCAGTGGGGCTGCAATCAGCGAGACCAGTGGTGCTGTAATCAGCGAGACCAGTGTTGCTGTAATCAGTCAGACCAGTGTTGCTGTAATCAGTCAGACCAGTGGTGCTGTAATCAGCGAGACCAGTGTCGCTGTAATCAGCGAGACCAGCGGGGCTCTAATCAGAGAGACCAGTGGTGCTGTAATCAGTGAGACCAGTGGTGCTGTAATCAGTGAGACCAGTGGTGCTGTAATCAGTGAGACCAGCGGGGCTGGAATCAGCGAGACCAGCGGGACTATAAACAGTGTGAATCAGCGAGACCAGCGGGGCTGGAATCAGCGAGACCAGCGGGGCTGGAATCAGCGAGACCAGCGGGACTATAAACAGTGTGAATCAGCGAGACCAGCGGGGCTGTAATCAGCGAGACCAGCGGGGCTGTAATCAGCGAGACCAGCGGGGCTGTAATCAGCGAGACCAGCGGGGCTGTAATCAGCGAGACTAGCGGGGCTGTAATCAGCGAGACCAGAGGGGCTGTAATCAGCGAGACCAGCGGGGCTGTAATCAGCGAGATCAGCGGGGCTGTAATCAGCGAGACCAGCGGGGCTGTAATCAGCGAGACCAGCGGGGCTGTAATCAGTGAGACCAGCGGGACTGGAATCAGCGAGACCAGCGGGTCTGGAATCAGCGAGACCAGCGGGGCTGTAATCAGTGAGACCAGCGGGGCTGTAATCAGTGAGACCAGCGGGGCTGTAATCAGCGTGCCCAGCGGGGCTGTAATCAGCGAGTCCAGCGGGGCTGCAATCAGAGAGACCAGTGGTGTTGTAATCAGTGTGACCAGCGGGGCTGGAATCAGCGAGACCAGCGGGACTATAAACAGTGTGAATCAGCGAGACCAGTGGGGCTGTAATCAGTGAGACCAGCGGGACTGGAATCAGCGAGACCAGTTGGGCTGTAATCAGCGAGACTAGTGGGGCTGGAATCAGCGAGATCAGCGGGAGTGGAATCAGCGAGACCAGTGGGGCTGTAATCAGCAAGACCAGCGGGGTTGGAATTAGTGAGACAAGTGGGGCTGTAATCAGTGAGACCAGCGGGGCTGTAATCAGTGAGACCAGTTGGGTTGTAATCAGTGAGACTAGCGGGGCTGGAATCAGCGGGGCTGGAATCAGCAAGACCAGCGGGCCTCTAATCAGCGAGACCAGCGGGGCTGTAATCAGCGAGACCAGTGGGGCTGTAATCAGTGAGACCAGCGGGACTGGAATCAGAGAGACCAGTGTTGCTGTAATCAGCGAGACCAGTGTTGCTGTAATCAGTGAGACCAGTGGTGCTGTAATCAGCGAGACCAGTGTTGCTGTAATCAGCGAGATCAGCGGGGCTCTAATCAGAGAGACCAGTGGTGCTGTAATCAGCGAGACCAGCGGGGCTCGAATCAGAGAGACCAGTGGTGCTGTAATCAGCAAGACCAGTGTTGCTGTAATCAGCGAGACCAGCGGGGAACTAATCAGAGAGACCAGTGGTGCTGTAATCAGAGACACCAGTGGTGCTGTAATCAGAGAGACCAGTGGTGCTGTAATCAGAGAGACCAGTGGTGCTGTAATCAGAGAGACCAGTGGGGCTGTAATCAGCGAGACCAGCGGGGTTGTAATCAGCGAGACCAGTGGTGCTGTAATCAGCGTGACCAGTGGTGCTGTAATCAGCGAGACCAGCGGGGCTCTAATCAGAGAGACCAGTGGTGCTGTAATCAGCGAGACCAGTGGTGCTGTAATTCTCGAGACCAGCGGGACTGTAATCAGCGAGACGACTGGGGCTGTAATTAGCGAGACCTGCGGAGCTGTAATCAGTGAGTCCAGCGGGGCTATAATTAGCGAGACCAGCGGGACTGTGATCAGTGAGACCAGCAGGGTTGTAATCAGAGAGACCAGTGGGGCTGTAATCAGTGAGACCAGTGGGGTTTGCTGTCGCCTGTACCCAGTCGGAGCCTGCATTCAGAAAGAGAAAAAAGAGGTGTGGCATCACAGGGAAGCAGGTAGGTGATTGGCTGGTGAGTATTTCAGCTTAGGGACAGCGTCTCAACAACTGGTAGACTAAAAATGAATTATTAAAAATAAGGAACAAGTGAGTCGCTGGTGAGTATTATCTCTTTTTGAGTAAGGTTTATTTTAATGAGTGAACAGTATTGATTAGTAGTAGAATTTATCAGTACGAATAAGGTTTTCTTAACAGCTCTAAGGTGTTTTAGTATTGGTAACATTTCTTTTTTCTAGCAGTAGCAAAGGGTCAACCAATAAATAAAGGTATGACAGTGATAAAATCCCATGGGATCCTGGGAAATGCAGCAAGGTGGATACAAAATTGGCTCAGTGGCAGGAAACAAAGGGTTTTTGTTGAGGACTGTTTTAGCAACTGGAGGGCTGTTTCCAGTGGCATTCCGCAGGGCTCAGTACTGGGTCCCCATCTTTTTTTGGTATGTATTAACAATTTGGACATAAATGTAGGGAGCATGATCAAGATGTTTGCAGGCGACACAAAGTTTGGCTGTGTGGTAGATATCGAGGAGGATAGCTGGAGGCTGCAGGAAGATATTGATGGTCTGGTCAGATGAGCAGAAAGGTGGCAAATGGAATTCAGCCTGGAGAAGTGTGAGGTGATGCATTTGAGGAGATCAAACAAGGCAAAGGAATACACAATTAATGGGGAAAATACTGAGAAGTTGGCCAGTTTGTCTCCCTGGACGGTGCAGGAAAAGCTCCATCACTGGGGACAGGGTTCCACACCAACCTCGGGAAGGAGTCGCATGCACAGACTTTACATAATGGTCAACGTCAGATTCACCATCTGGGTAACCAGCTCCAGTTAAATCAGCACTGTCTTGATACTACTTCTTCAAAATGGCAGTCAGCAAGCACCCCGGGGCCGGAAAATGAGCCACGTGGTCGCTGCCTGCCTCTATCTGGTCGAACGGAAGGGACACCTCGTATCCTTTTCACACTGAAAAGAAGATGCGGGTCTAAAAGAGCAAATAGGGATAGCCGGAGGGACGTTGATATCGAGGAGGCCGTGCAGGCTGTGGGCTGGCCTGCTCCTCGCCAGAGTCGCGATCCACTTGCTGATGAAGATGATGCAGATAGAAGCGAACAGGTTCACCGAGAGCCCGATTACCCTGATGAGGTCCTTTCTTAAGTGCATTACTACTAACCAATTAATGAAGGTACCACACCAGCATTCAGATCACTAGAGGACAATGGTGGGAGCTGATGAAATGTTTTATTACCTTCACCCCCTTCCTCCACCCCTTCCCCCCACCCCCGGCTCCCCCTACCCAGCTGCCCCCTCGTGCCCCCCTCCCAGCTCACCCCCCCTCACACTTCCTTCCCCCCACCTCCTTGCACACCCTTCCTAGCTCCCCCCTCGCACTATCTTCCCCTTGCACCCCCTTCCCACGCACCCCCTCCCCTACCCCCCCGCATCCCCTTTCCCCCACCTTCTCCCATCGGCATCCATCTATCCCTGAGCAGGGGCCCTAACAATCCCACTGCCTTGTGGGCATCTCGGGAGAGACCAAGGCTAAGGGAGTAAAAGCCTAACAGAAAATCCGGAGCGGAACCCCGAAGGCGGTCATGTGTCACCTTTGGCATATTTCCGGAAGTTCCTGCAGCCATACCGGTGCCAAACGTCGTGCTCTGCACTAATTTGGACCCCACCAGGAAGGCCGAGAGGGGGGGTTTTGACGCTTGGGCAACTCACAACCTCCATACATCCGCCCAGGCATGCGTCATGGAGAGGTCACTCCATAGTCGGCTCACAGCGACCAAAGCGACACGGAAGACAGCAGTTACGGGTTATAAGTCCAGCTTAATTGGTGTGGATATTGGGCACCACGGGTTGCCTTTGTCGGTGGGAGAGGCCATGGCATCTCACTGCACAGCTCCCGCCCGCCTCAAACCAGGCAGCCCCCGGTGAGTAAGGTTCTGTCCTGCCACAGTCCACCTGCTTCAATGGGTGATTGGAGCTCAGGGTCATTGCCCGAAAAGTGGACTGCAACACCGCACCAAACAACACGACAAAAAAAGGAAAGAAAGTACCAGCCCTTCGTTTTGCAAGCTGGAACGTCAGAACTATGTGTCCTGGCCTGTCGGAAGACCTTACACAAATCAACGATTCTCAGAAGACCTCCATCATTAACAACGAGCTCAGTAGACTCAATGTGGACATTGCAGCACTTCAGGAGACATGCCTCCCTGCGAGCGGATCTCTGAGAGAGCAAGACTACACCTTCTTCTGGCAGGGTAGGGATCCTGAAGAACCAAGACAGCATGGAGTGGGCTTCGCCATCAGAAACTCTTTGCTCAGCATGATAAAGCCACCCTCAAATGGCTCGGAACGCATACTGTCCATCTGACTGCTCACCGCCTCTGGTCCAGTACACCTACTCAGCATCTATGCTCCAACACTCTGCTCCCCACATGAAGGTAAAGGCCAGTTCTACGAGGAACTCCATAATATCATCAGTAGCATCCCCAATACCGAACATCTGTTCCTGCTGGGGGACTTTAATGCTAGGGTTGGGGCCGACCATGACTCATGGCCCTCCTGCCTTGGGCGCTATGGCATTGGAAGGATGAATGAGAATGGACAGAGACTACCTGAGTTGTGTACCTATCACAACCTCTGCATCACCAACTCATTCTTTCACACTAAACCCTGTCACCAGGTTTCTTGGAGGCACCCAAGATCATGTCATTGGCACCAGCTGTACCTCATCGTCACACGGCGAGCCTCTTTAAACAGCGTTCAAATCACATGCAGCTTCCACAGTGCGGACTGCGACACCGACCACTCCCTGGTGTGCAGCAAGGTTAGACTCAAACCAAAGAAGCTACATCACTCCAAGCAGAAGGGCTACTCGCGCATCAACACAAGCAGAATTTCTTATCCACAGCTGTTACATAAGTTTCTAACTTCGCTTGAAAAAGCCCTTCAAAACACTCCTACGGGGGATGCAGAGACCGAGTGGGCCCACATCAGAGACGCCATCTTTGACTCAGCAATGACCACCTTTGGCAAACGTGTGAAGCAGAATGCAGACTGGTTTCAATGTCACTTTGAAGAGCTGGAACCTGTCATAGCCGCTAAGCGCATTGCACTGTTGAATTACAAGAAAGCCCCCAGCGAGTTAACATCCGTAGCACTTAAAGCAGCCAGAAGCACTGCACAAAGAACAGCCAGGCTCTGCACTAATGACTACTGGCAACACCTATACAGTCATATTCAGCTGGCCTCCGACACCGGAAACATCACCTGGAATGGCTATAAAGGCCAATTCCAGAGTGACAGACTCTTCCACAGGTGCGACAGATAAAACTGGTTGTCAGGGCTGTTACACAGTTGGCTCTCCCCTTGTGCTTCTATCTTTTTTCCTGCCAACTGCTAAGTCTCTTCGACTCACCACACTTTAGCCCCGCCTTTATGGCTGCCCGCCAGCTCAGGCGATCGCTGGCAACTGACTCCCACGACTTGTGATCAGTGTCACAGGACTTCATGTCACGTTTGCAGACGTCTTTGGCATCACTGAGTTCCGATTTTGTTGACTGTACGTCCAGCTCATCCATGACAGGCAGAGACTGGGCTTCATTGAGGGCGGTCTCAGTGACAACATTTTCCCTGGAGTACAGTTCTCGGTAGTGTTCCACCCAGCGGTCAATTTGCTTGCGTTGGTCAGTGATTTGCCCCCTGATTTAGATTCGAGGGGGGCGATCTTCTTGATGGTTTGCCCAAAAGCTCTCTTCATGCCATCATAGATTCCTCTGATGTTTCCGGTGTCGGAGACCTGCTGAATATGACTGCATAGGTGTTGCCAGTAGTCATTTGCACAGCGCCTGGCTGTTCTTTGTGCAGTGCTTCTGGCTGCTTTAAGTGCTGCGGATGTTAACTCGCTGGGGACTTTCTTGTAATTCAACAGTGCAATGCGCTTAGCGGCTATGACAGGTTCCAGCTCCTCAAAGTGAGGTTGAAATCAGTCTGCAATCTGCTTCACACGTTTGCCTTTGGTGGTCATAGCTGAGTCATAGATGGCGAATCTGATGTGGGCCCAATTGGTCTCTGCATCCCCTGCAGGAGTGTTTTGAAGGGCTTTTTCAAGTGAACTTAGAAACTTATGTAACAGCTGTGGGTGAGAAATTCTGCTAGTGTTGATCCGCGGGCGATCCTTCTGCTTGGAGTAATTCAGCTTCTTTGGATTGAGTCTAACCTTGCTGCACACCAGGGAGTGGTCGGTGTCGCAGTCCGCACTGTGGAAGCTGCATGTGATTTGAACGCTGTTTAAAGAGGCTCGCCTTGTGATGATGAGGTCCAGCTGGTGCCAACAACGAGATCTTGGGTGCCTCCAAGAAACCTGGTGACAGGGTTTAATATGAAAGAACGAGTTGGTGATGCAGAGGTTATGATAGGTACACAACTCAAGCAGTCTCTGTCCATTCTCATTCATCCTTCCAATGCCATAGCGCCCAAGGCAGGAGGACCATGAGTCATGGTCAGCCCCAACCCTGGCATTAAAGTTCCCCAGAAGGAACAGGTGTTCGGTATTGGGGATGCTACTAATGATATTATGGAGTTCCTCGCAGAACTGGTCTTTAACTTCATGTGGGGAGCAGAGTGTTGGAGCATAGATGCTGAATAGGTGTAATGGACCAGAGGTGGTGAGCAGTCGGATGGACAGTGTGCGTTCTGAGCCATGACTAACATTTATCAAAGGACTAAAGTATCATGTTGTTAAATTCCAGAAAGCTTGTTAAGGAAGGATATTGCTGGAGCCTATCTTTACTCAGTTGCTCATTTATTGTGCATAATAAAAGGATTACAAATATGTCGCTCCTCACTCAAAACCCTCCACCAGTCTCACTGAGTGTCTGCTTATAAGTGCTCAAGTCAGACTCCAATTAATACCCTCCACCTGCATATAAACAAACAATTGATACACAATTAACAGATTCCATTCTCTTTTATAATTTAACTTGGATCAACATGCTCAAACATTTCAAAATTAATTCCATAGTATGTACAAAGTATGAACATGCTCAAAGAACATTTCAAAATTAATCAAAATAAATGCCATATTGGGTACAAAGTATTACATCATGAGGTGCCCCTCCTCTAGCACCCCTAACAATTTCTTTGTACTCGCACTTTTTGTGAAACAGTCGGATAGCTGAAGACTGCATCTACCCATTTAAAGTTTGGAGATTTCCTTTCTCTCCAGCATTTGTTTCAATGCAGCAAGGTCAATACATACTGTCAATTCACTGTTTATTTTCATGTTTGTGCTTTTGGCCAGGGCTGTTCATTATTCTGTCATTTAACACCCTCTCTGCACTAATGTTTTGTCCTTCACCACGCATTAACACACCCTTTGCTTTGCTCCATTACCTTCTTGTCAGTTATTCTCCGTGACCCTCTGTCCTATCAACACCTTCCCTTTTGTTATCTTTTGCCCCACCCCCACTTTATTTGCTTAAAACCTATTACATTTCTAACCTTTGCCAGTTCTGATGAGAGGTCATTGACCTGAAATGTTAACTCTGCTTCTCTCTCCACAGATGCTGCCAGACCTGCTGAGTATTTCCAGCATTTTTTGTTTTTATTTTAGGTCTTTTCTCACTCACACTTTTTGAAAAGTATACATTATCCCGCAAAGAATGATTATCCACATAACATTCAATGGGTATCTTATCTTCAGTATGTCCCTTGTTCAGAATTTCATCCAAAATTTTTGACAAAAAGAACCCCATATCCACTGCCTCCACAAGACCCAGTTTTTCTGCAGCTAAAGTGCTTTTAATGACCCATTTTATTTTCTTAGCTTGCCAAGCTAAAGGGCAACACTTCCCATTTTCACCAATCAGAAATATTATAAAACCAGCTGCACGCGAAGACCCATCAGCAAAATTAGTATGTGAAGCATCACTAAAAATTATTACCTTCATGTTCTTTGGATCACCTAAGGATGTGAATTTCAGTATACATTTCTCCAGATTTAGTTTTTTTTTAATGTTTTATTTGCCCTTTATAGCATTCTCAACTTTTGGATGTTTCATCATCGTGCTTGATCACAATGCATCAAAACTAGCATCAGGCATAGACTGAGTGCACAACCAGTTTAATTGACCAACCAAGCTTTGCTAGTGCTCAGTCTCTGCTTTAGGTATATTGTCATCTTCCTGTAACTGGGATGGGAGTAACACTCTATAAATAGGATTGTTGATTTAAAGTTATTCCAGACTTAGTCTGTTTAATATCTAGACCAATATATTTAAAGGCCCCACACGCCTGACTCCCAATCTTAAATTCTGCCCTAATCTTAATAACATATTTCTCAAAATCTGCAGTACCACCCCATAAGAAATCATCATCAACATGCATCGTGATGACACCTGAAAGTTTCCCTTGAGGATACCAATAAAACATTGCAGGATCTGATTTTAGTTGAACGCAACCAATTTTCAACAAATCAGATCTCAACGAGAAATAGCACACCCTGGAAGCATCATTAAGACCATAGATGCATTTGTTCAGTTTCCATAATTTTCCTTCGACATCTGCTGCCTCTTTAGCTGATCTCAGATATACTTCTCTCTGAAAAGTATTACCTTGCAGAAATGAGGCTTTTATGCCAATGGATCTACACTCCCATGAATCTGAGTCCAAAAGAGCCAGAAAGATTTTCAAGATTACTTTTCCCTTTGTGGGAGAGTCCACTCTAACATCAGTATCACTCAGTCGTTCTTCAAAACCCCTCACGACTAGACTCGCTTTAGTCTTATAAGTCCAATTGGGAAGGACTTTTTCAGTACAAATCCATCTATGTGACAAGGCTAGCTGTCCCTATTTGGTACCTCAGAATAAACTCTCAACTCTCTCCAACTCTAATTCCTTTCACTCTACTTCTAGTTCTATTCTGAGACTGCTTTCTAGCCTTTGTTTCATTGTGGAATCTGTTCAAACTATGGCCTCTATTAGCACTTTGATGTCTTTCAGGATTATTGCTAGAAGATCTTTCTCGCACATTATCGGAGGCTCTTTCTCCAGTACGTGATCGCTTCCTTATGCAAGCGTCAGACCATTATTATAACTTGCACTGCACTTCCTTACCCTCTACTCTTTTACCTCATTCTGCCAGTCCATGCAACGTGCTTCTTGGCCATCATCTTTAAAATTTAACTAACATTTAAACTTGCCTGTAGATTTTCCTGCATGTCCCACAATTATTGCATCCCTCCATTTATTAGACCAATGGTAGTTTGGTAGTACAGAACTTGAGTATAGCTGAAAATAGAGACATGTTGTTGAAGCTTTACATCTTGCACTCATCAGGACAAATCGCAAGAATACCAATGTAAGGAAAAACAGCAATTTATACTGTATGAGAAGAGAATGCTGATTGGTAGGCAAGTGGACTCTGATTGGTAGAGGCATTGCCATGGAGAATGCACCAATTTATGGCAGCTGGCAGTTAACTGTCAAGCTTTGTTTGAAATTTAAACCAGGCAACTTGACTCTGATTGATCAAGGCATTACCCTGAGGAATGAACCACCAAATGGATGTCACTTAATTTGTATAGCTGAAATAGGCGTAATATGTGTACATGTTCTTTCTGTCTGCAAAGAACAGGGCCCTGTGTATTAATATATGTAGCTTCCATGTTTGCGCCACACTGACAGCCCAACTGACAATCTTAAATTGGTTGTCAGCAGTTTTCTTCGCACACTGAGGATTATTTAGCAAATGTTATCCAATCGCGTAATCACATTCAATGTTAGACACTGTGTTTTGAGGTTTGCAAGCATGGGCTGGTTGGGTATGGCCTGTACCTTGCCAGTTGGGAATAGCGGAAGGGACATGTTGTTTGATACGATCTGCCAGTCTTTGGGATGTACGACCTATATACCTAGCATGACACTGGCATTGAAATTCATATATCACATTACTCATTGGTGTGATAGGCAGAATGTCTTTTTGGCTTGACGGCAGCATCCTGTTAATGGCGAACACCACACATGTTGCTACTGCATTGTTGCAGCGCAAAACAGCTAGCTTCACCTGTTGCTCAAATTTTTGGGATACGTTACCCTTCCACAGTAATTGGAGGTAGATTGGGCACATTTCAGGGCTGAAAATGACAGCCTTAGATCCGTTCATAAATTTGCACGATATACAGCGAGAAATGATCTGATCAGGGTAACCAATGTCAGCGGGATGCCTTTGATACGCCCTATTTCAGCATCAAGTTTGCATGGTCAGCAAATGGCTCGGGCCCTTATTTATTAGACCCTTCTGGAATATATGTCATCTGAGTAGCTACTCGGGGCAATTGGCCTTTGGATGCGATAGCTCTTTCCTGAGTGTCATGATCGCTCAGATTACTATCCAACACTTGATCTACCATATTCTATTCCTCAGGACCTACATCACAAAACACTTGAATATTCAAGGTACAAAGTGCCTCTTTTCCCTCTATCAGCTGCTCAGATTCTGTGATTTTGTAATCAACCGGATTAATCCTGTGGAATGAACATTAACAATTTGATTTCCATGCTTGATGACTACTGTCTTACCATCATGATCAATTACTTATGAGGGCCCTTCCTTTCCCTATGACCGTCTCTTTTATAATACACCAAATCTCCTGAACTAAATTCCGCCTCAGATGGCCTTATCTGATGCCTCAGAGCTGTCCGAATTTTCTCTGATACCTCAGCCTTGATGAAAGCCCATGTCCCTGCCTGTAAAGCACTCAAATGCACAGAAAAAAATTGAACTAATTGTAGTATCTTCTGGAGGAGGGCTGTCACACAGTACAGAATGCAATTTGGGACTCTTAGCATAGACTAATTGATAGGGACTACATCCTCCAACCATCTGAAGTGAATTCTTCACATGAAACGCCAATACCAGGGTAGTTGTCAACTTGCAGTTTAGCTGGTCAGCTAAGATTTTGTGCAGCATTTCATGAACCACTGATTCCTTTCACAGAGCCCATTGCTAAAAGGACTTTCAGCTGCAGTATTCATAACCAAAATGTTTATGTTTTCACACATGTCTCTGAACTTGTCATTGGCAAATTCCCCTCTATTATCAGTCAGAAACTTAGCTGGCATCCCAAGTCCAGTCCCTATTGATTTCTCCATAATCTTGTCCATAATCACCCTTTTGTCCTTACTATTTATTATTGTAGCAAGACCAAATCTGGGTGCAAGGTCTATGAAATGTAGAATGAAAATATTTGTGTCTTTGTCCCATACCTTTAAATGCATGGCAACTTGTTCAAGTCACGTGCCAATGGAAGGCTGACAACAGAACAATGGTGTCCTCTGATTTGTTTATTTTTACAGATTTCACACTTTTCACTAATCTCTTTGATTACCCTTACATACTCTTCAGCAATCATATCCACATCCTTTAGCAGGGTTTTTAATCTCTGACAAGAAAACTTTAAAACAGTTTGCTTTTTATCTCTGATTCTTAACACCTAATGCCATCAACACTTCTCGAACACTCTTGACTAGAAACATCAGGTTTTGTTAAGGGGATACAACAATGCCCTGACAGGATAAAACAAATTCACTGACTTCCCAAAAACAGTTAGAAACATAGAAAATAGGAGCAGGAGTAGGCCATTCAGTCCTTCAAGCCTGCTTTGCCATTCATTATGATATTGGCTGATCATCCAACTCAGTAAACTGTTCCTGCTTTCGCCCCAAACCCTTTGATCCCTTTAAACCCAAGAGCTACATCGAACTCCTTCTTGAAAGCATACAATGTTTTGGTCTCAACTGCTTTCTTTGGTAGCGAATTCCACAGGCTCACCACTCTCTGGGTGAAGGAATTTCTCCTTATCGCAGTCATGTACGGTTTACCCCGTATCCTTAGACTATGACCCCTGGTTCTGGGCTCCCCCACCATCGTGAACATCCTTTCTGCATCTGCCCTGTCAAGTCATGTTAGAATTTTGTAGGTTTCTATGAGATTCCTCCCTCACTCTTCTGAACTCCAGCGAATGTAATCCTAACCGACTCAATTTCTCCTCATACGTCAGTCCCGCTATCCCAGGAATCAGTTGGTAAACCTTCACTGCACTCCTTCTATAGCAAGAATATCCTTCCTCACATAAGGAGACCAAAACTGCCCCAGTCTCAGTGAGTGTCTCCTTATAAGTGCTCAAGTAAAACCCAAATAATGCCTTCACCTGTATTTAATCAAACAATTGCTACACAATTAACAGATTAACACTTGTGACCAGTATGATTATCTGCATCTTTGTCCTCAGAATTCTTTTTGTCATGTGTCATTTTGAGGACCCTGCCTCTTCTGCCTTAAATCTTAAATCAATACTTCTCGTCCGTATTTACCGTGGAGAAGGTCATGGAAGCTAGTGAGTTCAATGAGTTCAAGGGAGGGAACACCAATATCCTGGAGCATATCAACATTACAAAGGAGGTTTTGAAGCGCGTTAAGGTGGATAAATCCCCAGGGCCTGACCAGATGTATCCTAGGATGCTATGGGAAGCAAGGGAGGAGATTGCTGGGGCCCTGGCAGAGATTTTTGTATCATTGTTAGCTACGGGTGAGGTACCGGAAGACTGGAGGATAGCTAATGTTGTGCCTTTATTTAAGAAGGGCAGCAGGGATAAGCCAGGGAACTACAGGCCGGTGAGCCTTACCTCACTGGTGGGAAAGTTATTGGAAGGGATTCTGAGAGACAGGATTTATATGCATTTGGAAAGGCAAGGTCTGATTAGGGATAGTCAGCATGGCTTTGTGCGTTGGAAATCATGTCTCATGAATTTGATTGAGTTTTTTGAGGAGGTGACCAAGAGGATTGATGAGGGAAGGGTGATGGACGTTGTCCACTTGGACTTTAGTAAGGCCTTTGACAAGGTCCCGCATGGTAGGCTGGTCCGGAAGGTTTGAACACATGGGATCCAGGGTGAGCTAGCAAATTGGATACAAATTTGGCTTGGTGATAGGAAGCAGAGGGTGGTAGTGGAGGGTCGTTTTTTCAGATTGGAGGCAGGTGATCAGTGGTGTGCCGCATGGATCTGTGCTGGGCCCTCTGTTGTTTGTCATATATATTAATGACTTGGATGTGAATGTAGGGGGCATGATTAGTAAGTTTGCAGATGACACCAGAATTGGTGGTATAGTAGACAGTGAAGAAGGTTGTCTAAGGTTCCAACAGGATAAGATCAACTGGGAAATTGGGCAAGGGAGTGGCAAATGGAATTTAATGCAGACAAGTGTGAAGTGATGCATTTTGGGAAGTTAAACCAGGGCAGGACATATACAGTTAATGGCAGGGTCCTGGGGAGTGTTGTTGAGCAGAGAGACCTTGGGGTGCAAGTACATAGTTCCCTGAAAGTGGCAACACAGGTAGACAGGGTGGTGAAGAAGGCGTATGGCATGCTTGCCTTCATTGGCCGCGGCATTGAGAACAAGAGTTGGGACATCATGTTACAGTTGTACATAACGTTCGTTAGGTCGCATTTGGAGTACTGTGTGCAGTTCTGGTCACCCCACTACAGGAAAGATGTGATTAAGCTGGAGAGGGTGCAGAAAGGATGTTGCCTGGTTTGGAGGGCTTGAGTTATAAAGAGAGGTTGGATAGGCTGGGTCTGTTTTCCCTGGAGCGAAGGAGGCTGAGAGGGGACATGATAGAGGTATATAAAATTATGAGAGGCATAGATAGGGTAGATAGCAGAGTCTGTTTCCCATTATAGGGGTGACTAAAACTAGAGGGCATAGATTTAAGGTGAGAGGGAGGAGGTTTGAAGGGGATCAAAGGGGTAAATTTTGCACACAAAGAATCGTGGGTATCTGGAATGAGCTGCCTGAGGAGGTGGTGGAGGCAGGAACAGTAGCGACATTTAAGAGGCATCTGGACAGGTACTTGAATGAGCAAGGCATAGAGGGATGTGGAATTAATGCAGGCAGGTGGGATTAGTATAGATAGGCATTATGGTCGGCATGGACGCGGTGGGCCGAAGGGCCTGTTTCTATGCTGTACGACTCTATGACAATAGAAACGCTTGTCCTCCAGCAGCAGGCTTTTAAAATGCCAGTATGTGGATCAGAACCAGCTTTGCCCACATCAGGTGGTGGTCTGAGCATGGCACTGGCCACATGGAAGTCAGTAATGCAGGAAATGTACGCGCGGGAACTGTACAGGTGGCCAATTCTGGACCCTTCTCCATTAGACCTCACAAAAGTGAAAGCTCTGGAGTCAGGATGCAGATTTTGCTGGATGTCCATCAAGTTATCAGGTCCTTCATGCTCTCCATCGCCAGCTGGCCATGTGGGTTACCGGAGGCGTCCCTCACCCTCTCCACCTGGCTGTGCAGGGTATTGGAGGGGTCCTGCATCCTCTCCATCGCCACCCGGCTGTGCAGGGTACGGGTTGGGGGGTTGAGGAGTAGGTCCCTCACTCTTTCTATCGCTGCCCAGCCATGTAGGGTACTGGAGCAGCCCTTCACTCTCTCCAATGCCGCTTGGCTGTGCAGGGTACTGGAGCAATCGTAAAGCCTCATGGACACAGTTGAAATCCTCCCGGAGGATGATGCACTCACCGATATCAATGGAACCAAGATGAACGGACACTTCTTTAAAGAAGCACACTTGCACAAATCTTGGGCGTATACACAATCAGTAGGTGAAGTGACATGTCTCCCAGCCAAACAGTGAGTTGAAGCCTGGCACTGGCTCCTTGACCCCAAGATTTCCAACTGAAAATGGGGGGCCAGCAAGATAGCCACCTTGCCTGAATTTGAAGTGAGGTGTCTCATATGGACCCCTCCTTGCCATCCAGAAGCCTCATAGCCTTGTCTGCCATAACTGTATGGGTTTTCTACAGGAAGCACCACCACATACTTCCTTTACTTAAGGAACGAGAAGTTGAGAAATCTATTGATGTTGAGGCTGGCTACGGTTGTTTTCATGAGAAGAGTCTAGTCCAATCACGACTTACACCCCATTGTGGGGATGGTGTTGGTGAGAAGCGAAGAGTATTCCATCACTCTTGACTTGTGCCTTGTATAAGGTGGATAGGTTTTGGGGAGTCAGGAGGTGAGTTACTCGCTGCAGAATTCTCAGCCTCTGACTTGCTCTTGGTGGTGTCGTAAATAGTGAGGAGGAAAGCCTTAGATTACAGGACGATATAGATGGGCTGGTAAGATGGGCGGAGCAGTGGCAAATGGAATTTAGTCCTGAGAATTGTGAGGTGATAAATTTTGGGAGGACTAACAAGGCAAGGGAATATACAATGGATGGTAGGACTCTAGGAAGTAAAAAGAGAGTCAGAGGGTCCTTGGTGTACTTGTCCATCGATCACTGAAGGCAGTGATAAGGTGGTTAGGTAGGAAATGGGATATCTGCCTTTATTGTCCGAGGCATCGAATATAAGAGCAGGGAGGTTATGATGGAGCTGTATAAAACGCTCGTTAGGCCACAGCTGGAGTACTGTGTGCAGTTCTGGGCACCACACTATCGGAAGGATGTGATTGCACTGAAGAGGGTGCAGAGGAGATTTACCAGAATCTTGCCTGGGCTGGAGCATTTCAGCTATGAAGAGAGACTGGATAGGCTAGGGTTGTTTTCCTTGGAGCAGAGAAGGCTGAAGGGAGCCCTGATTGAGATATACAAAATTATGAGGGGCATTGATCGGTTAGATAGGAAGAAACGTTTTCCCTTAGCAAAGGTGTCAATAACCAGGGGGCATAGATTTAAGGTAAGGGGCAGGAGGTTTAGAGGGGTTTTGAGGAATTTTTTTTTACCCAGGAACACACTACCTGAAGGAGTGGTAGAGGCAGGAGCCTTCACAACATTTAAGAAGTATTTAGATGAGCAATTGAAATGCCATAACATTAAAGGATACAGGCCAAGTGCTGGAAAATGGGATGAGAATAGATATGTGCTTGATGGCCGCGTGGACACGATAGGTCGAAGGGCCTGTTTCTGTGCTGTGTAACTCTGACTCTATGCTCTACCCTCCTATTTCTATACTCACTTGCATGTGGTGCCAGGGGTAATCCAGAAGTTACAACTTTTCAGATAATTTCTAATTGTTAATTTCTTACCTAACTCCCTAAATTCTTACTGCAGGACCACATCCCTCTTCCTAACTATGCCGTTGGTACCAAGGTAGACCACGACCGCAAGCTGTTCACCCTCCCCCCTCTGGTTGGTTTGCAGCTGTTCAGTGACATCCTTGACTCTGGCACCAGGGAGGCAACACACCATCCTGGATTCACATCTGCAGCTGCAGAAACGCCTGTCTATTCCCTGAACCATCGAATTATCCTATCACTATTGCTCTTCCAAGTCTTCTTTGTGCCCCCCTGTGCACCTGAGCGACCCGTGATGCCATGACCTTGGCTCTGGCTGCACTCGGCAGATGAAACATCACTTTTCTCAGTATTCAGAACTGAATACCGGTTGGAGAATGAGATGCACTCAGGGGTCTCCTGCACTATCTTCCTGCTTCTTCAAGACTGTCTGGTGCTCTTTCTCCCTGCAAACTCTTAAGCCGCAGGTTACCACATCTATAAATGTGCTATCCACAAAGCTCTCATCATGGATGTGCTGCAGTGAAGCCAGCTGTTGCTCAAGTTCCAAAACTGGAGCTGCTGCAACTGATGACACTTTTGGCACAAGATGACACAAGAGAAGCTTCCTGGAGTTCATATCGCACAAGATGTGCACTCCAGAGCTCAGAGCAGCATTGCCATTCCTCTATCTATTAGGTAATAAACTTTGCTACTAAAAGAAGATGACTTCACCCAGGAAAGTCAGAAATGCCCAGTCCTCCACTGGATCCCACTGATGAGCAGAAAGAAGCTATCCTGGACCAGGCAATGGGGTGGGACAAGCACACCCTTCATGATCTTCCAGCTCTATCTTCTTTCCTCCCTCCACCTACAAGTAACAGGCCTTATGAAAGTACATCAAGCACCCACCTCATATTGTTGAAGATGGTTTCTCTTTCTCTCCCTCCTTCTGAGAAGTTGTGAATGTCTTTTTGTCGATGTTGTCGACTCTTCCTTCCTCTCTCCTCCTCCCAATATGAGGAGTCAGCAATAAAGCAAGCCAAAATGCTTCCTCCTCCTGGATTCCTTCATTCTCTCTCTCCCCTCCAGGTTCCAGGCCACAACAGCAGGACGAGCAGCAATATCTCTTCTCACCATCCAGCAATAACTTTTCTCGTCCAGAAAGTTAGTTGGTGAAGGATGGAATCGGTGTCAACCTTTGCACACTTTTATATTTATTTACAGAGTTACACATTACAAGTACACTCCTAACCCAACAACCACAGTTTTAGTCTGTATCTATTTTCGGGGTTCAAGGGAACTACCATTTAATACGCACCACCTGCATACAATTATACAACACAATTTATATACAGTTAACAGCTAATAGGGTGGTGAATACAGATTCAGTAGCAACCTTCAAAAGGGAATTGGATGAATACTGAAAGGAGAAAAATAATGCAGGGATATGGGGAAAAACCAGATTGCTTTTCGAAAGAGCCAGCACAGACTAGGTAGACTGAATGACTTCCCTCTGTGCACTTCCATCCTATAGGAGATAGATAATTACCAGCACTGACTAGTTGGACCATATGCCTATTTTTGTCTTGTATATTCTATGTAATTCTATGTCATGATCTTCATCGGAACTTTGTTTCAAAGAGTCAACGATCAAATCTTTCTGTCTCCACACCGATTTACAGTACTTCAGGATGGTACACTTCCTCTGTTGGTTCCTCTCTTTGTTTTAGTTTCAGAAAAACAAACCATGTTGCTTTTATTTATCTTGTCTAAAATGGATTTTTTTGTATTCACGTTTTTCTTGTCACTTCTCTCTTGTGCACTCTCACTATTGATCACATCAGGAAATGTAGTTTGTTTTCAATGTGAGGTGCTGTAGCACAGTTATAACTTAGAGTGCAGGCTGGGAGGAGGAAATAATAGAAATGGTACTGTAAAGCACTTGGATCTCACACACAGAGACCCAGTAAATGTCAGCACTAGGATTGGCGCAGGACGTAGAAGTGAGCTCCCAAACGCTTTAGGTCTTGAGGAGGTGTGTTGTTTGGGGGACTTTTAAGATAGAATGGGTATGTATTGTTAATTTATTTTTTCCGAATTGTTTGCTTCTTTTGTTTGTATAATCTTGTAATTAATTTATTTTTAAAAATTTTAAGCATTTTTCTAGTTCCCATACACAGCAATATCATTGATAATTGTTATTATATAGTAGTTCTATATTCAATTGCATTAAAAGGTGAATGATTGTAAAGCATGATTTTACAATCAATAGCAGTTTGAATTTGTTGAATGACTGGCTGATTATTAAGCTGCATCCACATTTTCATTGTAACTATTGTCTAATTTGCTGTAGTGCAACAAAAGTTCATTACTATATCAACAACTGTACTTTATTGGTTGACTGAGTTTGCTGTTGCTTCCATACTTGCAACTGAGAAAATAATCCTGCTGTTGGATTACTTTTGCTGTAAAATTTATGTTCTCCTTTATAGTCTTCAGGTTACAGAAAGACACAGCACTTCTTCACTGATACTGACACAGATGGCAAAACAGATATAAGTTGGCTACGAGAGTCAAACAGAAAGACCAAGCCCAAACTAGCAGCTTACACAAGACAAAAGCAACAAAACATAGCCAAGAGTTTAGGCAAAGGTAAGATGAAAATCTCAGTCTGAATACATTTTATTTTCCTTTGTGTATGTCGTGCTCTCTCATACTTGCTCATTCTTTCATTCTCTCTGTTGGAAATTGCATTTTCTAATGGTCAAGAAATAACAGATGAGATAATTGGAAGGTTTCAGTATTTTCTTTTTACACATATTGGGCTGGATTTTATAGGGCCCCCAACGTCGAGCTCCATGGAACATCATTTCGGCCCACCACAGAACCCGGCGCTGAGAGGGCCAAACCCGATCCTCCCAGCGGCGGCAAGGCTCTGTGGTGCCCCCCCCCGGGACTGGATGAAGATACCTGAATTTAAATATGTAGATGAATAAAATGAATTCATTAACATCCACTTACCTGGGATCTTACGGGCTCATCACAATCTTCAGAGTGGCGGCCGGAACACTGGGAGGATTGGGGGTGGGGGGGCTAGTTAATATTTTTGGTGCAGCTGTGAGGAGTGGGGGTTGGTAGGTGAAATAATCGTCATCAGTGTAAGGGATGGTGGGAAGGGGTAAACTGCGAATTTGGTACAGTTTGGGGGTGGGGAAGGTCATATTCTAAAGGTAAGTGTTTTTGGGAGGGGGAAGGGCAGATGCTTAACTTAATTGTTATTGGGGATGGGAAAGGGGTGTTAGAATTTTATTCGTTACATTTTAGGAGGGTATTTCTTGAAACATTTAAATTAACCGGCAGGCTGGCTATCCTTTAGAAATGACGCTAGCACCTGCGCACAGGTAACTGACACCATTGCCAGTGTCGGATAGCCCTCCCCCTCCACATGATTAGGGTAGCCGGGCCAACCCGGGTATTTAACTGAGCCACCGCATGGGAAATTTTGGTGGCGTGCTGCCTGCATATGTAGGCTGCCATTTTTTCGGGTGCTTAAAATCCAGCCCATCCACTCTGTTTAGCTGTAATTGTTACCCAAATAAAGCTTTTGAGATTTGTCCTCTATCTTTTCTTCAAATAATTTTCAGAAACAACTAAGCACAAACTACTCAAAATGAAAGAAAAATGTTTCATCAGTGCAGCTGATGGAATATTACTGGTGTATCCTGGGTAGGAAGATCCACTGAACATGCTCAAATTGCAAAATCTGAATTCAGATAACCATGTCACAGCTCTACACAAAAATATCAAATCCAAGCCAGGGTTTGGAAGAGGGGGAGGCCTTCAATTACAACCATTAATGAGGTATTAAAATACAGTTCCTTGAATAAATTAAATGATGTTATTATGAAATCTATTTTTCTTTAGGCCATGTGGTGGCTCCATAGATCAGGGGTTAGAGCACTGGCCTTGTAAACTAGGGGTTGCAAGTTCAAATCTCACTGGGGCTTTTCCTGGAGTTTTGGGGCAGTGAGTGGTTAGCACCGCAGCCTCACAGCTCCAGCAATTCTGGGTACTGCCTGTGTGGAGTTTGCAAGTTCTCCCTGTGACCGTGTGGGTTTCCGCCAGGTGCTCCGGTTTCCTCCCACAGCCAAAGACTTGCAGGTTGATAGGTAAATTGGACATTGTAAATTGCCCCCAGTGTAGGTAGGTGGTAGGAGAATTGTGGGGATGTGGTAGGGAATATGGGATTAATGTAGGATTAGTATAAAATGGGTAGTTGATGGTCAGCACAGACTCGGTGGGCCAAAGGGCCTGTTTCAGTGTTGTATCGCAAAATATAAATATATAGTGGATATAAAGGGGAAGATTTTCCCTGGTAGTGGACTTTGGACGGATGGCAGCTCGCCAGCCACTCCTGGCCACTTAATAGTTCAGATAGGATGCCTGGCCTATTTTGAAAGTTGATTTTAAATAGCATTTGGCGAGTGGAAAACAAGCTGCAAGGGGAAAGCCACAGGCTGTGGACTAATGCAATGTCACCTCAAGAGTAAGAGGTGACTTGATTGAAATATGGAAGATCTGGAGGGGTCTTGACAGGGTGGATGTGGAAAGGATGTTTCCTCTTGTGGGAGAATCTAGTACTAGGGGTCACTGTTTAAAAATAAGGGGTAGCCCATTTAAGACAGGAGAATTTTTTTCTTTCAGAGGGTTGTGAGTCTTTGGAATTCTCTTCCTCAAAAGGCGGTGGAAGCAGAGTCTTTGAATATTTTTAAGGCAGCGGTAGATGGATGTTATTGGGGGTAGGTGGAAATGTGGAGTAATCAGTTCAGCCATGAACTTATTGAATGGCGGAGCAGGCTCGAAGGGCCGAGTGGCCTACTCCTGCTCCTATTTCGTATGTTCATATTTCCATGGTTCACTTTACTTTCACTTGAGAAGGATAATCAGCCAGACTCTTAACATTTCTGTCCATGTTTACTGTGGTTTATTTATTTATTATTGTACAAATAATCCTCATGTTTACTCCTTATAATCAATTGCATTGTTTTAGATGGAAAGGAAGTAAGATAAATGGATCTGTAGTCTGTTAGGCATCATCTTAGAATATGGGCATCACGTTACCATGTTTCCAATCTGCTGATACCTCGTCCAAGGCCAGTCACTCTTCATTATGTTTTTCAGTGCCTACAAAGGGTTGGAAGAGCTATAGTGATAGGGGATTCTATTGTAAGAGGTGCAGATAGGCGTATCTGTGGCCACAAACCCGACTCCAGGATGGTATGTTGCCTCCCTGGTGCTAGGGTCAAGGATGTCTCGGAGCAGCTGCAGGACATTCTGAAAGGGGAGGGTGAGCAACCAGAGGTCATGGTCCATATTGGTAGTAACGACACAGGCAGGAAGAGAGATGAGGTCCTGCAAAGTGAATATAGGGAGTTAGGCAGAAGGTTAAAAAGCAGGACCTCTAGGGTTGTAATCTCAGGATTACTTCCTGTGCCACGTGCTAGTGAGGGTAGGAATAGAAGGATTAGGAAAATGAATGAGTGGCTGAAGAGCTGGTGTAGGCGGGAGGGCTTCAGCTACTTAGAGCAGTGGGATCTCTTCTGGTGCAGAGGTGACCTGTACAAGAAAGACGGGTTGCATCTAAACTGGAGGGGGGCCAATATCCTTGCAGGGAGGTTTGCTAGTACTACTTGGGAGGGTTGAAACTAGTCTTGCAGGGGGGTGGGACCCAAAGTAGTAGTCTCTCAGATAAGATAGTTGAGGCAAATGTAGAGGTTAAAGCAAGTAAGTCCAGTAGGCAGGCCAGGCAGGGGCAGGACAGGGAGCGTGGAAGGTCTGGGAGGCTAAACTGCATTTACTTTAGTTTAGTTTAGTGATACAGCACTGAAACAGGCCCTTCGGCCCACCGAGTCTGTGCCGACCGTCAACCACCCATTTATACTAATCCTACACTAATCCCATGTTCCCTACCTCATCCCCACCTGTCCCTATATTTCCCTACTACCTACAGGTAAGGCAGATGAACTCAGAGCATGGATCGGTACATGGGATTGTGATATTATAGCTCTGATGGAAACGTGGTTGAGGGATGGGCAGGACTGGCAGCTCAATGTTCCGGGGTACCGATCCTTCCAGCGTGACAGAGGTGGAGGTAAGAGAGGAGGGGGAGTTGCACTATTGATTAGGGAGGACATCACGGCAGTACTGAGAGAGGATATCCGGGGGGGAATGTCCAGCGAGGCCATATGGGTAGAACTTAGAAATAAGAAAGGGGTTATCACTTTGATGGGATTATACTATAGGCCCCCCAATAGTCAGAGGGAAGTGGAGGAGCATATATGTCGGGAAATCACAGATAGGTGTAAGAATTATAGGGTTGTAATAGTAGTTTATTTTAACTTCCCTAATATTGACTGGGACTGCCTTAATGCTAAGGGATCAGATGGGGAAGAATTTGTTAAGTGTGTTTAGGATAGTTTTCTGAAGCAGTATGTGGATGGCCCTACTAGAGATGGGGCTACACTCGACCTCCTCTTAGGAAATGAGGATGGGCAGGTGGTTGATGTGTCAGTGAGGGAGCACTTTGGGACCAGTGACCATAACTCTATTAGCTTCAAGATAGTTATGGAAAAGGATAGGACTGGTCCTCAGGTTGAAGTCCTAAATTGGGGGAAGGCTAATTTCGATGGCATCAGACAGGAACTCTCAAAAGTTGAATGGGAGAGGCTGTTTACAGGTAAAGGGATGTCTGGCAAGTGGGAGGCTTTTAAAAGTGAGATAGGAAGAGTTCAGGGCTGGCATGTTCCTGTTAGATGGAAGAGCAAGGCTGGCAAGTTTAGGGAACCTTGGTTGACGAGGGATATTGAGGGACTGTTCAGGACAAAGAAGAAGGCATATGTCAGGTTTAGGCAGCTGGGATCGAGTGAGTCCCTCGAGGAGTATAGGGGATGTAGGACTACACTTGAGAAGGAAATTAGGAGGGTGGAAAGGGGCCATGAGATTTCCCTGGCAGATAAGATAAAGGAGAATCCTGAAAGATTCTATAAGTATACTAAGAGTAAAAGGGTAGCTAGGGAGAGAGTAGGTCCCCTTAAGGATCAGTGTGGCAATCTATGTGTGGAGCCACGGGAAATGGGTTAGGTATTAAATGAATATTTCTCGTCCGTATTTACCGTGGAGAAGGTCATGGAAGCTAGTGAGTTCAAGAGAGGGAACAGCAATATCCTGGAGCATAACAACATTACAAAGGTGGAGGTGTTGGAGTTTTTGAAGTGCATTAAGGTGGATAAATCCCCAGGGCCTGACCAGGTGTATCCTGGGATGCTATGGGAAGCAAGGGAGGAGATTGCTGGGGCCCTGGCAGAGATTTTTGTATCATCGTTAGCCATGGGTGAGGTACTGGAAGACTGGAGGATAGCCAATGTCGTGCCTTTATTTAAGAAGGGCAGCAGGGATAAGCCAGGGAACTACAGGCCGGTGAGCCTTACATCAGTGGTGGGAAAGTTATTGGAAGAGATTCTGAGAGACAGGATTTATATGCATCTGGAAAGGCATGGTCTAATTCGGGATAGTCAGCTTTGCTTTGTGCGTGGGAAATCATGTCTCACGAATTTGATTGAGTTTTTCGAGGAGGTGACCAAGATGATTGGCGAGGGCAGGGCAATGGATGTTGTCTACATGGACTTTAGCAAGGCCTTTGACAAGGTCCCACATGGTAGGCTGGTCCGGAAGGTTCGAAAACATGGGATCCAGGGTGAGCTAGCAAATTGGATACAAAATTGGCTTGGTGATAGGAGGCAGAGGGTGGTAGTGGAGGGTTGTTTTTCAGATTGGAGGCGGTGACCAGTGGTGTGCCGCAGGGATCGGTGCTGGGCCCTCTGTTTGTCATATATATTAGTGACTTGGATGTGAATATAAGGGGCATGGTTAGTAAGTTGGCAGATGACACCAAAATTGGTGGTATAGTGGACAGTGAAGAAGGTTGTCCAAGGTTACAACAGGATATAGATCAACTGGGAAAGTGGGCAAGGGAGTGGCAAATGGAATTTAATGCAGACAAGCGTGAGATGATGCATTTTGGGAAGTTAAACCAGGGCAGGACATATACAGTGAATGGCAGGGCCCTGGGGAGTGTTGTTGAGCAGAGAAACCTTGGAGTGCAGGTACATAGTTCCCTGAAAGTGACAACACAGGTAGACAGGGTGGTGAAGAAGGCGTATGGCATGCTTGCCATCATTGGCCGAGGCAAAGTACAAGAGTTGAGACGTCATGTTGCAGTTGTACATAACGTTGGTTAGGCCGTATTTGGAGTACTGTGTGCAGTTCTGGTCGCCGCACTACAGGAAAGATGTGATTAAGCTAGAGAGGGTGCAGAAAAGATTCACAAGGATGTTGTCTGGTTTGGAGGGCTTGAGTTATAAAGAGAGATTGGATAGACTGGGTCTGTTTTCCCTGGAGCGAAGGAGACTGAGAGGGGACATGACAGAGGGATATAAAATTATGAGAGGCATAGATAGGGTAGATATCCAGAGTCTGCTTCCCATGGTAGGGGTGACTAAAACTAGAGAGCATAGATTTAAGGTGAGGGGAAGGAGGTTTAAAGGGGATCAAAGGGGTAAATTTTTCACACAAAGAATCGTGGGTTTCTGGAATGAGCTGCCAGAGGAGGTGGTGGAGGCAGGAACAGTAGCGACTTTTAAGAGGCATCTGGACAGGTACTTGAATGAGCAAGGCATAGAGGGATATGGAATTAATGCAGGCAGGTGGGATTAATATAGATAGGCATTATGGTCGGCATGGACGCAGTGGGCCGAAGGGCCTGTTTCTTTGCTGTCCGACTCTATGAGTCTGACATCTTCTCAGTAGTTTGTCTCAGCCCTCTGGGCTTATTGCCACTATCACTGGGTTATGTTGTAAGTCATTTTTTGAAAGGAATGAGAGAGGTTGTGAGGCAAAATACTTAAAAATTGAGCTCCAGATGAATAATGACTGAAAGATTAGCTGCTGATAGTAAAAAAAAGATTTCCATTTATTTAGTACCTTTCACAACCACCAGACATATTAAAGCACTTTACAGCCAATGAAGTACTTTTTGAAATGTTGAAATGCAGGGAACCTAGCAGCACTGTTGGTGTACCTGCAACACAGGGACTGCAGCAGTTCAAGAAGGCAGCTCATCATCACCATCTCAAAGGGCAATTAGGGATGAGCAATAAATGTGGTTCTGATGAAAGGTCACAGACCTGGAACATTTCTGTTTCTCTCTCCATAGATGCTGCCAGACCTGCTGTGTATTTCCAGCGTTTTCTGTTTTTATTACACCAGGAATAACTCCCCTGCTTTTCTTCAAAAGAGTGCCAGGGAATCTTTTACATCTACCCAAGAAGCAGATGAGCCCTTGGTTTAGCATCTCATTCAAAAGACAGCACCTCTGACAGTGTAGTACTCCCTCAATACTGCACTACAGTGTCACCCTTCATTTCTGCACTCAACCCCTGGAGTGAGACTTGTGATTCAAAGGCAAGATTGTTACCAACTGAGCTGCAGCTGATGCTGTGGTAGCTGAGTAGGAGTGGGGGTGGGGGAAAGATGCTAATCTAATGTACCTGAGACATATTTGGAAGAAACCATTAAATAAAAAGGTACAAGGCCTTGTAAGAATTTATAAATAAGGACAGTGGCACAGTGGTTAGCACCGCAGCCTCAGCTCCAGCAACCCGGCTTCAGTTCTGGGTACTCCTGTGCGGAGTTTGCAAGTTCTCCCTGTGACTGTGCAGGTTTCTGCCGGGTGCTCCGGTTTCTTCCCACAGCCAAAGACTTGCAGGTTGATAGGTAAATTGGCCATTGTAAATTGCCCCTAGTGTAGGATGGTGGGGATGTGGTAGGGAATATGGGGTTAATGTAGGATTAGTATAAATGGGTGGTTGTTGGTCGGCACAGACTCTGTGGGATGAAGGGCCTGTTTCAATGCTGTTTCTCTAAATAAAATCAATACCTTGGGAACAGAGAGCCAGGGTAATATGCATGACAAAGGCCTCTGCTACAGAGTTCTGGATTCATTGAGGTTTTGTTGACCTCTAGAAAGGCAGAGCCTATGAAGAAATTAAAAGCCCACTCTATTGTAAAAAGATAGTCAAAGGAAGGGCAGGCTGATTAGGGACCAGAAAAGAGATCTTCTTATGGAGGTAGAGGGTACGGCTGAGGTACTAAATGAATACTTTCCATCTGTCTTCACAAAAGAACAGGATGCTGCCAGTGTCACAGTAAAGGGGGCGGAGGGGAGTGGTATTAGAGGAATTGGATTGGATACAAATAGATAAAGACAAGGGGCTGGAGCGATGTCAGGTGAAAAAAATGGCGGCCCGCGCATCACCTAGCCACCACGATCTACCGCGAGGATCATTTAAATACCTGGGTCACTCCCCCCCCCCCCCAATTAGGTGGAGGGGGCCGTCTGTCCAATGCTGGTAATGGTGTCAGCTCCCTGTGCGCAGGCACTGGTGCTATTTTTAAAGGACAACCAGCCCTTACCAGTTAATTTAAATTTTTAATGTCATTATCCCCCCACTGTTGTAATAAAGATTAAATCGCCCCCTTTCCCACTCCCCCAAATCGCATTAATTATTTGCCCTATCCCCCCCAAAACACTTAACTTTGAAATATGAGCTTCCCCCACCCCCATATTGTGCACACTTTAGAGTTCACCCCTTCCCACCATCCCCTCCACTCATGACGATTATTTGACCCCGTTCTCCCTCCCTACATTAAAAATATTAACACCCCCCGCTCCCCACCAGTGTCACACCTGTTTTCCCCAGACAGGGAAGTGAATGCACTGGAGTGCCGGCTGCCACACTGAAGATCGCGGCAGGCCCATAAGATGGGAGGTAAGTTTATTTAAATGTATTCATGGTGCTCATTTCAATATGCAAAGCCGGGTCCCGTCGCCCAGTGGTGGGGGGTGCTGCCACGGAGATTCGCTGCCGCCAGGAAGATCGGGCCCAGCCCTCCCGGCATCAGGCTCCATGCCAGAACAATCTTTCGGTGCCCCCGCCACCACGGAGCCCGACGTTGGGACCCCTGTAAAATCCAGCCCGAGGTGTTTCAAAGTTTGGCAACACTCAAGCTGCAAAAGTCACCTGGAGTGCATGGAATGCATCCTACGTAACTGAGGAAAGTAAAGGTGAAAGTAGCAGAGGCTTTTGCTGTAATCATCTTTAGATATGGAGGTGGTGCCAAAGAACTGGAGGATTGCAAATGCTATGCCTCTCTGAAAAAGGGGGAGAGGGTAAACCTGGCAACTACAGGCCATTTAGCCTAACATTGATGGTGGGGAAACTTTTTGAGACAATAATCCGGGTCAAAATTTGTCGAGAAAAGTTCAAAGCAGAGAAGAATAAGGTGTTTAAAGTAATGAAGGGTTTTGATAGAATAAATAGAAATAAAACTGTTTTCAGTGGTAAGAAAATTGGTAACCAGAGGACACAGATTTAAGATAATTAGCAAAAGAGTCAGAGGGGAGATGAGTTTTTTTGATGCAACAAGTTGTCTGTTCTGAGATGCACGACCTGAAAGGATGGTAGAGGAAGATTCAATAGTAAATTTCAAAATGAAATTGGATAAATATTGGAAGGGAAACAATTGCAGGGCTATGAGGAAAGAGTAGCGAGAGTGGGACTAATTAGATAGCTCTTTCAAAGGTATGATCGATCAAAACACCTTCTGCGCTGTAAGATTTTATAATTCCACCTGTGTGGTGGCCGCCTTCTGGGACAACATGCTGAGGCTTTCTTTTGCAGCTATCATGATGTCAATCATCTCGAAAAGTTACGTACTTTTATACAACATTGTTATATTGATGTGACAGCTCAGGCCACCAAGAAACGTGGCAATATAGTAGCTCTGAACATGAAAGTAGTTTCAGTTTCTGTATTACTTTTAATTGCGACCTTATACGTGGAGCTGAGCAGAATCTTGGACTAATGTTGTCTTCATTTACAGAGGTTTCCTCATGACAGTGTCATATTGTGGCTGACAGGGGAGGTGTGCTGACCAAGAGGAAAATGATGTGACAAAAACTGCCTGGAAAAGACAGGTGTACTGGATGATTTCCCCCTCCTTTCATGCACCACCAATCCCCCCAACACTCACCATCCATGACAGGACTTCTTATTTGAGTGTACGGTTTAAACTGCTTTCAAAAGCTTAAGACCAGTAGGGTTTCATTATTGAAATATAAGCGATTGTTCAGCTACTATCTCAATTAGTCACCTGTCCTTTTCAGACTCTGTAGATAGTGTATGTGTTTTTAATCAGTATATTGAATATTTTAATTATTATGCATGCTGAAAATAATGGTGTGTATTTTAACTTTCTAAATGTTACAATAATGGTGTATTTTTAGGAAAAGTGGCAACACCACACAGGAAGCGTTGTGAGAAAAAGTCAAAGCCCACAAAGGTAGGTGATTGTACATTTAGTTTTTCAGAAGGATGAAAGCAAGTATGATTGTGATTGCTTTTGTGCTTTAACAAAGTATGGTAGAAATATATTGTGCTGTTCTTAAACTGAAGCTGTTGTTATATCTGCTGCCACATGACGAATGCTGCTGCTAGCTGATTACTATCAAAACTACTGTGGATATAACGCTGTAATATTTTATCAACTTATCTCTTATACAGAAGTGAACAAAATTATACCTCTCTTTTATAAGCAGAAACAGTAAATAGAGTATAGTGGAGGTTATTCTATGTATTTGAAGCACAAAAAACAAGGTGACTCTTGTACATTGTGAATTACTACATGCTTGCTGATTGTGGATTTTTACACATTTGTTATTGTAGTGGGAGGCAAGGTGGACCTATTAGGGACAAACAGAGTTATATCTGCTTAGAGGCGCAGGTCAAGGCTCATGAGTACTTTATATCAATGTTTACTAAGAAGATGCTGACAAAATATCGGTGGAAGCAGAGATAGTAGAAGTAATGATTTTTTTTATTCGTTCCTGGGATGTGAATGTCGCTGGCTAGGCCAGCATTTATTGTCCATCCCTACTTGCCCTTGAAAAGGTGGTGGTGAACTGAATGGGCTGAAAGTTGATAGACAGGATGTACTGGAAAGGCTGACTCTGCTGAGAGTGGATAAGTAAGCTGGCCCAGATGGCTTGCATCCCAGGTTGTTAAAGGAAGTGAAGATAGTAGAAGGGCATGCCATAATCTTCCAATGTGACAATCTTGTTCAAAAAAGGGTGTAAGGACATTCCTAGTAACTACAATCAGTTTAACATGAGGGGTGGGTGAGATTTTGGAAACGATAATCAGAAAAAAATACCAACAAGCACTTGGAGAGGTTTGAGTGAGTTAAGGAGAGCCAGCAAGGATTTATAAAAGTCAGATCCTGTTTGACTAATCGAATTGACATTTCTAATGAAGTAGCAGAGAAGGTTGTCGAAGGGAATGGTGTAGATGTTGTCTACATGGATTTTAAGAAAGTGTTTGACAAACCAACATAAAAGACTGGTTATCAAAATTGAGGTTAATGGAACAAGAGAGTTAGTGTCAGCTTGGATTAAAAAAATGGCTTACGGACAGAAAACGGTGAGTCCTGGTAAATGTTTTTTTTTAGACTGGAGGATGGTAAACAGTGGTGTGCAGCAAGCGTCAGTACTAGGGCCACTGCTTTTTTGGTATATAAAAATGACTTGGATATTGGAATACAGAACCACAGAATCACACAATTGTTACAGCGCAGCAGGAGGCCATTCGGCCCATCGTATCTGCACCAGCTCTCCGAGCGAGCAATCATTTAGTGCCATTCCCCCATTTTCTCCCCGTAACCCTGTACATTCTTCCTTTTCAGGTAACTATCTAATTCCTTTTTGAAAGCCTCAATAAAACCTGCCTCCACCGCACTCTTTGGCAGTGCATTCCAGATCCTAAACATTCGCTACGTGAAAAAGCTTTTCCTCATGTTGCCATTGCTTCTTTTGCCAATTACCTATGCCCTCTCATTCTTGATCTTTTCAAAGAGTAAGAACAGTTTCTGCCTATCTACTCTGTCCAGAGCTCAAATGATATATCAAATCTCCTCTCAGCCTTCTCTTCTCCAAGGGAAACAGTTCCAATTTTTCCAGTCTAACTTAGTAACTGAAGTTCCTCATGCCTGGAACCATTCTCGTGAATCTTTTCTGCAATCTCTCTCCAATGCCTTCACATCTTTCCTAAAATCTGGTGGGCAGAACTGGATGCAATACTCCAGCTGAGGCCAACTTGTACAGGTTGAACATAACTTCCTTGCTCTTATGCTCTATGCCCCTATTAATAAAGCCGAGGATGCTGTATGCCTTATGAACCGCTCTCTCAACCCTGTCCTTCAACCTTCCATGACTTATGCACATATACAACCAGGTTCTTCTGTTCCTGCACCACATTTAGAGTTGTGCCTTTTATTTTATATTGTCTGTCCATGTTCTTCCTTCCAAAATGAATCACTTCACATTTCTGTGCATTGAACTTGATCTACCACTTGTAGTAAAATTTAAAAATTTGACAACGGTATCAAACTTGGAGATGTGGCAAACAGTGAAGATAATACCAGTCAACTGCAACAGGACATAGATAGGCTAGCAGAATGTGCAGACAGTGGCAGATGGAAAACAATACAGAGAAATGTGAGGTGATGAATTTTGGCAGAATGGATAGGGGAAGACTACATACACTTGATGGCACAATTCTGAAGATTGTGCTTGGACAGAGGGGCCGAGGAGTTCATGTGCATAAATCTTTGAAGGTGGTAGCACATATTGAGAGAGTAGTTAACAAACCATACAGCAGTATGATATCATAGCTCTTACAGAAACATGGCTCAAGGAGGGACAGGAATGGCAGCTCAATGTTCCTGGTTACAGGGTTTTCAGACGCGATGGGGAGGGGGATAAGAAAGGAGGGGGAATGGCAATTTTGGTCAAGGAAACTGCTACAACTGTGAGGAGGGATGATATGTTGGAAGGTTCATCAAATGAGGCCATATGGATTGAGCTAAGGAACAAAAAAGAGGCAATCACACTACTGGGAGTGTACTATAGACCCCCAAACAATCAGAGGAAGATAGAAGAGCACATATGTAGGCAAAGCTCTGAGACGTGCAAGAACAATAGGGCAGTAATAGTAGGGGATTTTAATTACCCCAATATTAACGCACAGATAGTTTTCGTGTGAAAGGAATTGAGGGAGCAGAATTCTTGAGCTGCATTCAGGAGAACTTTTTTGCCCAGTATGTAACAAGTCCAACGAGAGAGGGCTCCGTTTTAGACTTAGTTTTAGGAAATGAAGAAGGGCAGGTGGAAGGAGTAGCAGTGGGAGAGCATTTTGGTGATAGTGATCATAATTCAGTCAGTTTTAACATAATTATGGAAAAGGACAGAGATAGAACAGGAGTTAGAATTCTCAATTGGGGCAAGGCCAATTTTACTAAACAGAGAAGTGATTTAGCAAAAGTGGACTGGAAACAGGTACTTGAAGGTAAATCAGTGTCAGAACAGTGGGAGGCATTCAATGGGGAGATTCAAGGGGTTCAGGGTAAACATGTTCCCACAAAGAAAAAGGGTGAGGTGGTCAAATATAGAGCCCCATGGATGTCAAGGAGCCTACAGGGTAAGATCAGGCAGAAAAGGAAAGCTTATGTCCAACACCGAGAACTCAATACAACAGAAAGCCGAGAGGAATGTAGAAAGTGGAGGGATGAAATCAAAAAAGAAATTAGGAAAGCAAAGAGAGGGCATGAAAGAATATTGACAAGCAAAATCAAGGTGAACCCAAAGATGTTTTATCAATACATAAAGAATAGGAGGATAGCTAAGGAGAGAGTAGGGCCTATAAAAGACCAAAAAGATAACCAATGTGTAGGAGCGGAAGATATTGGTATGGTTCTTAGTGAATACTTTAAGAGTGTCTTCACAAAAGAGGGGGCAATGCAGATATTGTAGTTAAGGAGGAAGAGTGTGAATTATTGGATGTGATAAACATAGGGAGAGAGGAAGTATTAATGGGATTAGCGTCCTTGAAAGTTAATAAATCACCAGGGCCAGATGAAATGTATCCTAGGCTGTTATAAGAAGCAAGAGAGGAAATAGCAGAGGGTCTGACCATCAATTTCCAGTCTTCACTGAATACTGGTGTGGTGCTGGAGGATTGGAGAATTGCTAATGATGTACCTCTGTTAAAAAAGGGAGCGAAGGATAAACCGAATAATTACAGTAGCAAGGAAGATAGATGAGAGTAGTGCAGTTGATGTGGTCTACATGAATTTTAGCAAGGCTTTTGACAAGGTTCCACATGGCAGACTGGTTGAAAAAATAAAATCCAATGGGATCCAGGGACATGCAGCAAGGTGGATACAAAATTGACTCAGTGGCAGGAAACGAAGGGCAGTTGTTGATGGCTGTTTTAACGACTGGAGGGCTGTTTCCAGTGACATTCTGCAGGGCCCAATACTGGACCCTGCTTTTTGTTGTGTTTATTAACGATTTGGACCTAAATGTAGGGGACATGATCAAGAAGTTTGCAGACGACACAAAGATTGGCCGTGTGGTGGATAGTGAGAAGGATAACTGTAGGCTGCAGGAAGATATTGATGGTCTGGACAGATGGGCCGAAAAGTGGCAAATGGAATTCAATTTGGAGAAGTGTGAGGTGATGCATTTGAGGAGGTCAAACAAGGCAAAGGAATACACGATTAATGGGAAAAAACTGAGAAGTGTAGAGGAAGTGAGGGACCTTGGAGTGAAAATGTCCACAGATCTCTGAAGGTAGGACAGGTCGATAAGGTGGTGAAGAAGGCATATGGAATCCTTTCCTTTATTAACTGAGGTACAGAATATAAGAGCAGGGAGGTTATGCTGGGACTGTATAGCTCATTGGTTAGGCCACAACTTGAGTACTGTGCGCAGTTCTGGTCATCTCATTACAGAAAGGAGAGGGTACAGAGATTTACGAGGATGTTGCCAGGACTGGAAAAATGCAGCTATGAGGAAAGACTGCATAGCCTGGTGTTGTTCTCCTTGGAACAGAGAAGGCTGAGGGAAGATCTGATTGAAATGTACAAAATTTTGAGGGGCCTGGATAGAGTGGAGGTGAAAGGCCTAGTCACCTAAGCAGAAAGGTCAGGGACGATGGGCCATAGATTTAAAGTGATTAGTAGAAAAATTAGAGGGGAGATGAGGAAAAACCTTTTCACCCAGAGGGTGGTGATGGTCTGGAACTCACTGCCTGAAAGGTTAGTTGAGGCAGAGACCTTCAGCTCATTCAAAAGGAGTTTGGATATGGACCTCAAGTGCCGTAAGCTTCAGGTCTACGGACCAAATGCTGGAAGGTGGGATTAGAATTGGTGGGTCGTTTTTTGGCCGGCACATACACGATGGGTCAAATGGCCTCTTTATGTCCCTTAAACTTTCTATAATTCTATGATTCTTGGGCTTCATAAATAGAGGTATTGAGTACAAAAGGAGGGAAGTTCATACTGAACCTTTATAAAACTCTGATTAGGTTACAACTAGAGTATTGTGTCCAGTTTGGTCACCACACTTTAGGAAGGATGTGAGGGTCCTTGAGAGGGTGTGAGGAGATTTACCAGAATAGTTCCGGGGATGAGGGTATTTTAACTACAAGGTTAGGTTGGAGAAACTGCCTTAGTTCTCCTTGGAGCATAGCAGGTTCCGAGGCGATCTGATAGAGGTGTACAAGATTATGACAGATTTAGATAAAGTAGGCAAAGAAAAACTGTTCCCATTAGCTGATGGTACAAGGATTATAGAACACGGATTTAAGGTTTTAGGCGAGAGATACAGGGGAATGTGAGGAAGAACTTTGTTATGGAGCAGGAGGTAATGACCTGGAAGTCGCTGCCTTCGAAGTGGAGACAATCAATGATTTCAAAAGCAAATTTGCTAGGCACTTGAGGGAAATATACTTACGGGGAATAGAGCAGGAGAATGGGACTGATTGGATAATGCTACAGAGGGCCAGCATGGACTCTATGGACCATACAGCCTCTTTCTGTGCTATAATGACTCCATGATTTGCTCACTGAATTTTCCCGCATTTGCTCATGGTAGATTGTTTCATGCTTGCTGATTGTGGATTATTATAAGCTTGCTCCTCATGGATTACTGCTCACTCGCTGATAGTGGATTATTACTGACATGCACTTTTGCTCACTGTTGATTTTACACGCTTGCTCATTCCACATAGTTTCATGTAATACATTGAACTAATATTTACGGGTGGGGCTAGAAGCAGTCTATGTAGCTGGCAACTCCAGGGATTTGGACACTCTGTGAAATTAACAATGGGTTCCCAATCTCATATATTTGTTCTCTTCGCCTCTCCCAGCATCTGGCCAAATTGACAGACTGGCATGTTACTGGGAGGAAAAACCAACGGCAGAAGGCATTCAGCAGAAAGGAGATCGGCCATGGGGCTGGGGTGGAGGCGATCAACGGGGGGAGGCTGAAGACGTTCATGTTACTCTTGGGGTAAGAATTCCTGCTGTTCCTGGCCCACGGAGAGGAACAGAACAGGGAAAGGAGTCCCCAACATCATCTTCCTCACACAGGCATAGCAGAAAGCCGTAAGCATCACTGGCCTAAGCAGAGTCATGAGGATCAGAGAAGGAGATGCTGATGTTTTACCTAAGCAGGGTATCTATATATTACTTGCATCATTCAGGTGAAGTACCTAAGCCATCCGTGCCCACATACAGCAAGGTGTGGACAATATCTAGGCTTGGGTTGATCAGTGGCAAATAACATTCTTGCCACAAAGTATCAGGGAATAACCATCTCCAAAGAGAAAGTCTAACATTGAATCATCGAATTATAAAGCCATCAGCTCGTGCCAAGAAAGAACTATCCAATTATGCCCAAGGGGCAGATTTTACCCCTTCATGTATCTATCTAATTTCCATTTGAAAGTTACTATTGAATCTACTTCCCTTTCAGGCAGTGCAACCAACTCCCCTGCATGTTTAATGGCATTACCAAAACCAATTTCCCCCACCCCCCACTATCAACACCATTGACCATCAACTAGCCACATAAACACTATAGCTACAAGAGCAGTAGCTACAGTGAGTAACTCACCTCCTGACTTCTCAAAGCCTTTCCACTATCTATGACAAAAAGACTTCTATTAATGCAGCATCCGTAACATAGTAAAATATCACAAAGCATTTCCCAAGGATTACTAAAAAGATTGGCTTGCATCTGTTCCGAAGAAGGGTCACTGACCCAAAACGTTAACTCTGCTTCTCTTTCCACAGATGCTGCCAGACCTGCTGAGTGGTTCCAGCATTTCTTGTTTTTATTTCAGATTTCCAGCATCCGCAGTATTTTGCTTTTATTATTATGGCTTGCATCCCAGATTGCTAAAGGAAGTGGGGATGGGTGGAAGGGCTTGCCATAATCTTCCAATCTTCTCTGGTTACAGGGGAGGTGCCAGAGGATTGGAGAGTGGCAAATGTGACACCCTTATTCAAGAAAGGGTGTAAGGACAGTCCGAGCAACTACAGTTTAACATCAGTGGTGGGTAAGGTTTTAGAAACCCATAATCAGGGAAAATATGAACGGACACTTAGAGAGATTTAAGTTAATTAAGGATAGCCAGCATAGATTTGTAAAAAGCAGATCATGCTTGATAAATCGAATTGAATTTTTTGATGAAGCAACAAAGAAAGTTGATGACGAAAATGTGGTGGATGTAGTTTATATGGATTTTTAAGAAAGCATTTGATAAGTTACCACATAAAAGGCTGGTTAAGAAATTGAAGCTCATGGAATAGGAGGGTCAATGTCCAATTGGCTTATGGATAGAAAACAGTGAGTCATCGTAACTTTTCAGACTGGAGGATAGCAGACAGTAGTGTTGCCCAAGGGTCAGTGCTGGGACCACTGCTTTTTTGATATATATATAAATGACTTAGATTTTGGAAGACAGAGTAGATACTCAAAATTTGCTGATGACACCAAACGTGGCGGTGAGGCAAACAATGAGGATGGTATGAACCACCTGCAACAGGACATAGATGGGCTAGAGAATGGGCAGAGGAGTGGCAGATGGAATTTAATACTGACAAATGTGTCATAGAGTCATAGAGTCGTACAGCATAGAAACAGGCCCTTCGGCCCACCGCGTCCATGCCGACCATAATGCCTATCTATACTAATCCCACCTGCCTGCATTAATTCCATATCCCTCTATGCCTTGCTCATTCAAGAACCTTTTAAATGTCGCTACTTTTCCTGCCTCCACCACCTCCTCAGGCAGCTCATTCCAGATACCCACTATTCTTTGTGTGAAAAATTTACCCAATTGATCCCATTTAAACCTCTTCCCTCTCACCTTAAATCTATGCCCTCTAGTTTTAGTCACCCCTGAAACAGGGTTAGGAAACAGACTCTGGCTATCTACTCTATCTATGCCTCTCATAATTTTATATACCTCTATCATGTCCCCTCTCAGTCTCCTTCGCTCCAGGGAAAACAGACCCAGCCTATCCAATCTCTCTTTATAACTCAAGCCCTCCAAACCAGGCAATATCCTTGTGAATCTTCTCTGCACCTTCTCCAGCTTAATCACATCTTTCCTGTAGTGCGGCGACCAGAACTGCACACAAGTGCGGCCTAACCAACGTTATGTACAACTGTAACATGACGTCCCAACTCTTGTACTCAATGTCTCGGCCGATGAAGGCAAGCATGCCATATGCCTTCTTCACCACCCTAAGGTGAGGTGATGCATTTTGGCAGAAGGAATAGGGAGAGGCAATATCTGCTCAATGGCACAGTTCTAAAGAGTGTGCAGGAACAGAGGGACCTGGGGGTGCATTTGCATCGATCTTTGACGGTGACTGCACATATTGATAGTGTGGTTAATAAAGCATATGGGATCTTGAGATTCACAAATAGATACATTAAGTAAAAAAGCAGGGAAGTTATGCTGAACCTTTATAAAGCTCTGGTTAGGCTCCAACCAGAGTATTGCATCCAGTTCTGGTCACTGCACTTCAGGAAGGATGTGAGAGTCCTTGAGAGGGTGCAGAGGAGATTTACCAGAATAGTTTCAGGCATGGAGAATTTTAGTTACAAGGTTACGTTGGAAAAGCTGTGTTTATTCTCCTTAGAATAAAGGAGATTTTTGGAGATTTAATTGAAGTGTACAAGATCATAACATACTTACATAAGTTAGAAAAGATGTTCCCATTAACAAATAGTACAAGGACTAGGGGACACAGATTGAAGGTTTTAGACAAGAGTTGCAGGGGGAATATGAGAAAGCACTTTTTAACGTAGCGGATGGCAATGACCTGGAACTCGCTGCCCACAAGGGTGGTGGAAGCAGAGACAATAAATGACTTCAGGAGTAAGTCGGATAGCCAGCAGGGAGAAATAGACTTCAAAAATATGGGCATCGAGATAGGGAGTGGGACTGACTCCGTGGATGGCAGGCATGGACACAATGGGCCGAATGGCCTCTTTTTGTGCTGTAAATCACTCTATGAGTGTTATAAAGCAAAATTAGACACCAGGTTACATAAGTCAATATTCAGGTGGATGGCCAAAAGCTTGTTGTAAAAGGAGCATCTTAAAGGAGGAAAGAGAGGTGGAGGGGCAGAGCGCTTTGGGAGGGAATTCCAAAGCTTAGGGCCCAGGCAGCTGAAAGCACAGCTACCAATGGTGAGGTCGTTAAAATCAGGGATGCTGAAGAGACCAAAATTAGATATCTTAGACGGATTCAAGCATAGAGTTCTGGGAAAGATGGGAACAGATTGGAAGGCAACAACACGGATTTTTGGAGAGGAAAGGGAGGTTGGAGAATGAGTGGTACTTTGCACGGGCGGTGGGGTCAAAGGGTTCTTTTTGAGAAGAGGGGTGATGATGGCAAATGTAAAGGAGAGAGGGACAATGCCTGAAGAGAGAGAACCATTAACAATATCAACTAACTTAGAGGGATAGTTGAGGTGGTCAGCAGTTTAGTGGGAATAGGATCAAAGGAGCAAGAGCTGGGTCTCATGGAGAAGCTGAGTTCAGAAAAGGACATGAGGGGAGATAGGAGAGCAACTAGAAACAGATGTGAGTTCAGGAATAGGACAGGTGGGAGCATGAGAGGAAATTTGACCAGCTGGACAAGTGGAAGGGAGGGATGCAGAACTGGCAGCTGACTAGATGGTCTCGATTGTTACGAACAGGTAGTTAATTTTTTTAAAACAAATTCCTCTGTATTTTCAACAACCTGTCCATAAGCAGATTGTCATTGGAGTTTCCTCCCTTGAACCCTGACTTGATAAGGACTGCAGCAACATTGTTGCTAAAGGTGAAACAAAGAAGTAGGCTTTATTAACACACTCTTAAACTCGGGAGGGGGTTAACTTTGCAATACACGCTCACAAACATACAAGGAAAGGTAAAGGCATCAAAAGGGGCAAGGACATTTACCAAGTAGAAAATAGCTTAACTGCAAACTAACGGTGGTTTCAATTGAAACTAGAGTCCATTTTTTAATGAACAGAAACTCCAAAACTGGAGTTAACCGATTTTAAATGCCAAGTCGGGGTATGAGGCATTGGAAACATCTTACACTTTCTTCCTCTTGCACTTTTGGAGATATGCTGAGGCAGCTTAATTTCTGATGTCACATTTTTTGACAAAAAGAAAACTGGTGGAGAGCAGATTTTCTTGCTGTTTTGCAGACTGTAGCTTTTCTTCTTCTTCAGGAGGCCTCAGAGAAGTGAAATGTAGCTTTAAGGCAGCTGTGTTTTTGAACGAGCTGTTCCCTTAACTGGAACTGTTTTAAATCAGGCAGGCTGAAAAGGGTGGCTTCGAGGGCATGTGACTGGACCCCTTTAAGTAGTTGTCCCATCTCCTCTTGGTGAAGTGATCTCCCTCCTCCATTTTAACGAGTGGAACACAAAAGTAAAATAACTTGACATGCTGTGTATAATGGCAGTTGACAATAACACCCAAGTGCACAAAAAATGCACTTTACAGTTGGTTCTCATCTGTTCATGGACACGATCTTAATGGCAAAGAAGTCTATGAGCTCCTTACACTTATTATTGGAGGTGAGGGTGGGCGAGGCAGGGTAGAGGGGTTTAAGAAGAAGGTTTGCAGGAGAGAAAAGAAGTCAAGGTTATTTTTGCATTCCTGAAAGAATGAGCAGCTTTAACAGATGAGAACAAGACCCAATAGTGATCTGGCGGTTGATGGCTAAACCATGTGTCTCCCATATCCTCTTAGTCTGTGTTCCTTTAGACTTAAGGGAGTGGAGATGAGGGTCGTACCAGTGGGAACGGCTAAGTTGAGAGAGACTGATCTTTTTATTGGGGACGAGGGCATCAAAGGTGAAGGTGAGGGTGTAGTCGACCCAATCGGTAGCTGCAGAAATGCTGTGGTGAACAGAGGACCAAAGGCTAGGCAGTTGGGATGATATTGAAAACACAGTACTAAGTGAATTGGGGGACAATTTTTTTTTCTCAGGGACAGATACAGAAGGAGGTAGAGTTGGGGCGTGGAAGGGGGATGTGGGTGGAGAGTGGTACAGGGAAGTGATCAGAGTTGTCCTTATCTGTGATTGATATGTTGGGACTAGCAAGGCCACATGGGATGGCTAGGTCAAGGGGGTGGCCATGGCTTAGGGTTGGGGAGTTTACATGAGGGAGAGATCTAGGGAGGATAATAGTGCAGTAAATTCAGAGGAGAGAGAGCATGATGAGTTGAGATGGTGGTTGAAATCACCAAGGGTGAGCAGTCATTTGGTGCAGACACTGAGGACGGAAAACAGTGAAGCTATCTCAGTGAGCAAATTCTTACAGTACTTGGGAGGGTGAAAGAGAATGATGATTTTGAATGATTGGTGAGAGGGGTAGAACAAGGTGAGATGCTCAAAGGAGGAGATTGTGCCAGAGAGGTAGGGAGTCAGGCCAAGGTGTGATCTGGTAATAAGCACATGACACCACTTTGACAATCTTAACAGGGTTAGTGGTAGAAGATAGAGGCAGGTGGGGAAGCCTTTATTAAGGGGAAAGGTGTCAACCAGGTTTATGTGAAGGCCGTGATGTTGATGCAATCATCCACAATAGGCTTATGAATAACGTGGGCCTTGAATGGATATTCTAGAGGGAAATGGGCTGGGGTGGTGAGAGCTGATCCTCTGGCAGAGTCCACAGAGTCAACTGTGGGAGGGGTGAGTTGGACAGGAAAATTAGAAAGCTTAGCCTCCAGTGGGTGCACTGTGTGGGTTCTCTGCAGCTAAGAGCGAGAGTTCAGACGGCTGTGTTGCCTGCCCGGTGCCAGGGCTCAGGACATCTGCTCAGGGCTGGAGAGGAACCTACACTGGGAGGGAGAGGATCCAGTCGTCATGGTCCATGTAGGTACCAATGACGGAGGCAGGACAAGGAAGGAAGTGCTGCATAGTCAGTATGAGGAGCTAGGCACCAAATTAAGAAGCAGAACCTCAAAGGTAATAATCTCTGGATAATTACCTGAGGCAAAAGCAAATTAGAGTAGAGAAAATAAGATTAGAGACATGAATGCGTGGCTCAAAGACTGGTGTGGGAGAAGTGACTTCCGGTTCCTGGGGGCACTGGCACTCTACACCTGAACCATACTGGGACCGATGTTCAAGCAAGTTGCATAACTAGGGAAGTGGAGAGGGTTTTGAAGTAAATAGTGGGGGCAAGGGATCAAATTTGGGAAGATGTGGTCCATCAAAGAGTAGAGACAAGGCAAGAGAGAAATGTAATAGTATGGGAAAAGATAAACAGATCAGGGCAGAAGGGGGGCAGCAATTACAAATCTAAGAGTAAATCTTAGAGTAAATCAGCAGACAAGGCTGGAGGTTACAAAAACAACAAGAAGGCAAAACTAAAGGTTCGGTATTTGAATGTACGTAGCATTTGAAACAAAACAGAAATAAATAAGTACGATATGATAGCCACTATAGAGACATGGCTGCAGGATAGCAGAGATTGTGAGGGGAGTAATAATAATTGAAAGAGGAAAATAAAAGAACCAAGGTTCTTGTTTAATAGGGTAAAGTCTACACCACCAGAATGGCTTTAGCAGGTGATGCAACTTTTCTGGGAAAGGAGAACGTGTCCCTCAGTGACTTGGAAACTTTAAGGTTAAACTAAAAAGTTTGACAGCACAATTGTGGTCAGAATTGAAAATAGGTACTAAAAAAGCAAAGATAATAGCGCAACATTTGAAATTGGAAGAAGAAGATAGCAAGTCAGATAGTGATGCTGCAAATTAGTTAAAATTCAGTTACAAACAAAAAAACTTGAGCAGGAAAAAGAAATAGAATTAAGAAGACTTTACAAGGAAAAAGAAAAACAAACAGCAATCGCTGGAAAGACTTAGCCTTGACTTTCAAAGAGAAAATGAAAGAGAAACAAGAGAATTCAAATTAAGAGAGATGAAATGAAGACAAAAAAGTCGTCTTGACTCCAGGGAAAATTCTGGTCAGGAAGAATCTGAATCCATCCCAGGACCCAGCGAAAAGCTGTTTAAATTTCTACAAGCTCTCCCTAAGTTTGAGGAAAGGGACATAGAAGCATTTTTCATATCTTTTGACACGATAGCCAAACGAATGAAATGGCTAAAGGAAAGTTGGACACTGCTTATGCAAATCAGGTTGATGGGCAGAGCTCATGAAGTTTCTGCCATGCTTTCTGAAGAGGCTTCTGCAGATTAAGAGATGGCAAAAAAAAGCTATTCTCACTGTGTATGAGTTAGTCTCTGAAGCTTACTGACAGAAGTTTCGGAACCTACAGGGAATTGCTAAGCAGATTTATGTAGAATTTGAGAGGGTGAAGCAAATTAATTTTGACCGTTGGATATGGGCAGTAAAGATGGAAGCCACGTATAAGAACTTTAGAGAACTGATTCTCTTGGAAGAGTTTAAAAATTCAATCCCTCCAGTAGTGAGAACTCATTAGAGAATCAAAACCTTTCAAGGGCCAGACAAGCAGCGGAATTCGCTGATGATTTTGAGCTTGTAAATAAGCCAAAATCCTTTATCTGTCACCATTACAAACCCGAAAAGGATAGAAGGTGGGAGAGGGAAAGGAAGGCAAGTAGCCGGGGACAAGAAGGAATAGCTGGGAATGCTCTAGAATCCCCTCCTCAGGTCAGAAAGGAATATGCTGAGGGTAGAAGTGAGGTCCATAAGCCGAAGTGTTATCACTCTCACAAGGTGGGACATCTTCGTTCAGAATGCTGGAAATTGTGAGGTACGCCCATGGGACGTGTTGGGGTACACAAAGCTAATGCAGAGAAAGGGGCTTTGACTGAGAGTACAGCAGATCAGGCTCTAGTTTTGATAATAGCTGTAGAACCAGATACAAAAACAAAGTGGGTGTAGGGGTTAAGAATAAGATACCTGAAAGTTATAGGGAATTGTTGTCGAAAGAAAAAGTAACTCCATATCCCTCAAGTGAGGCAGGCAACCTTATCATTATGCTTAGGGATACAGGAGCAACCCAAACTCTTTTGCTGGGGAAAGGGATAACATTTCCACCAGAGAATTCACTGAATGCTAAAGTTTTAGTTAATGGTATTGATGGGGAGTATATACCTGTACCTTTGTGTCGAGTACACCTCGAGTGTGACGTAACATCTAGGATGGTAACTGTAGGAGTTGTCCATAGTTTGCCAGTAGATTGAATTGAGGGAATGATTTGGCTGGAGCAAAAGTATTAGTTTCTCCCATTGTCACAGAGAAATCAAATGAAGTTAAAGAAACAGAGCAATTACAGGAACAAGTTCCAGGAATATTTCCTTCGTGTGTAGTAACCCAAGCAATGGCTAAACAAATTCCATTATCAGAGGTAAAATTGGCACCAGGGACAGATAGCCAAATATTTAGGGCGGCACAGTGGCGCAGTGGTTAGCACTGCAGCCTCACAGCTGCAGGGACCCGGGTTCGATTCTGGGTACTGCCTGTGTGGAGTTTGCAAGTTCTCCCTGTGTCTGCGTGGGTTTTCTCCGGGTGCTCCGGTTTCCTCCCACAAGCCAAAAGACTTGCAGGTTGGTAGGTAAATTGGCCATTATAAATTGT
This sequence comes from Heterodontus francisci, assembly GCF_036365525.1. Taxonomy (NCBI): domain Eukaryota; kingdom Metazoa; phylum Chordata; class Chondrichthyes; order Heterodontiformes; family Heterodontidae; genus Heterodontus; species Heterodontus francisci. Next base: position 15,555,253 of record NC_090386.1, on the reverse strand, counting down.
CACTAGTGTAGGTAGGTGGTAGGGAAATATAGGGACAGGTGGGGATGTTTGGTAGGAATATAGGATTAGTATAAATGGGTGGTTGATGGTCGGCACAGACTCGGTGGGCCGAAGGGCCTGTTTCAGTGCTGTATCTCTAATCTAATATTTGAAACTTTCCTTGGGGATTTAGATAATCCAAATGAGATGTTTAACAAATCTTTTTAATCACAGCACAACAGGCTGATCCAGAGTTAAATAAAATAGCACAGTCAGCTCTGACAGAAACTGAGGCAAAAAGAGTTCCAGAAAGCTATTATGTTGGAGATGGGGTTCTGATGCGGAAATGGAGACTGCCTCATAGACCTGCAGACGAAGACTGGTTTGACAGGTGCCACGTAAATATCGCCAGGAATTATTAAGATTAGCACGTGATAGTCCTATAGCAGGACACATGGGGATCCGGAAGACCAAATTGCATTTAAGTCACATTATTACTAGCCAGCTCTTACAAAGGACTTGGTGCAATTTTGTAGGACATGCCATACGTGCCAAATGGTGGGAAAATTGCAATCTGCCATAAAACTGGCACCTCTAATTCCCATAGCAGTTATTGAGGAATCATTTAGTAGGTGTTGGTAGACTGCATAGGACCTTTACTGAAATCAAAGGCGGGCCACCAATATATATTCACTATCATGAATATGACTACTTGATTTCCAGAGGCCATTCCCTTGAGGGCAATTACTGATCAGGTAGTAGTAGAGAAATTAACCCAATTCTTTACAAGGTATGGATTACCATTTGAAGTTTAATCGGATCAAGGTTCCAATTTTATGTCCAAGATATTTCAAGACTCATGGATAATTTAGGTATCAAACAGTTAAAATCTTCAGAATATCACCCACAGACACAGGGAGCTTTAGAAAGGTACCATTAAACTCTCAAAACAATGATTTGGGCATACTGTCATGAAATCCCCACGATTGGGATTAAGGGCTAGACTTTCTTTTATTTGCCACTAGAGATTCATCGAATAAGTCCACAGGTTTTTATTCCTTTTGAATTAGTTTACAGACATGAGATGAGAGGTCCTCTAAAACTAACCAAAGACAGGTTTTCCGAGCAGAGAGATGAATTTTCTGTACTAGATTATGTATGCGTGCTCCGGTAAAGGCACACTAAGGCATGCAATGTGGCTCAGGAACACCTTAAAGCATCCCAAACTACTATGAAAAAATGGTCAGACAAGCAGGCAAAGACCTGAACTTTTCAACCAGGGGTGAAGTATTAGTATTATTAACTTTACAGGGTGAACCATTAAAAGCACAGTTCAATGGTCCATATAAAGTGGTCAAAAGAATTGGTTATGGTAAATTATTTGATTGACACCCCAGATCAAAGAACAATATAGCACAGGAACAGGCCATTTGGCCCTCCAAGCCTGCGCCGATCTTGATGCCTGTCTAAACTAAAACCTTCTGCACTTCCGGGGTCCATATCCCACTATTCCCATCTATTCATGTATTTGGCAAGATGCCTCTTAAACGTCGCTGTCGTACCTGTTTCCACCACCTCCCCTGGCAGCAAGTTCTAGGCACTCACCACTCTCTGTGTAAAGAACTTGCCTCGCACATCCCCTCTAAACTTTGCCTCTCGCACCTTAAACTTATGTCCCCTAGTAACTGACTCTTCCACCCTGGTAAAAAGCTTCTGACTATCCACTCTGTCCATGCCACTCATAACTTTGTAAACCTCTATCATGTCGCCCCTCCACCTCCGTCGTTCCAGTGAAAACAATCCGAGTTTATCCAACCTCTCCTCATAGCTAATATCCTCCAGATCAGGCAACATCTTGGTAAACCTCTTCTGTACCCTCTCCAAAGCCTCCACGTCCTTCTGGTAGTGTGGCGACCAGAATTGCGCGCAATATTCTAAGTGTGGCCGAACTAAGGTTCTGTACAGCTGCAGCATGCCTTGCCAATTTTTATACTCTATGCCCCGACCGATGAAGGCAAGCATGCCGTATGCCTTCTTGACTACCTTATCCACCTGCGTTGCCACTTTCAGTGACATGTGGACGTGTACGCCCAGATCTCTCTGCCTGTCAATACTCCTAAGGGTTCTGCCATTTACTGTATATTTCCCACCTGCATTAGACCTTCCAAAATGCATTATCTCACATTTGTCCAGATTAAACTCCATCTGCCATTTCTCTGCCCATGTCTCCAACCGATCTATATCCTGCTGTATCCTCTGACAATCCTCATCACTATCCGCAACTCCATCAACCTTTGTGTCGTACGCAAACTTACTAATCAGACCAGCTACATTTTCCTCCAAGTCATTAATATATGCTACAAACTGCAAAGGTCCCAGCACTGATCCCTGCGGAACACCACTAGTCACAGCTCTCCATTCAGAAAAGCACCCTTCCACTGCTACCCTCTGTCTTCTATGACCGAGCCAGTTCTGTATCCATCTTGCAAGCTCACCTCTGATCCCGTGTGGCTTCACCTTTTGTACCAGTCTGTCATGAGGGACCTTGTCAAAGGCTTTACTGAAGTCCATGCAGACAACATCCACTGCCCTTCCTTCATCAATCACCGGAAAAAAGAATTGGCTCTGTCATATCAATATGTTGAAGCCATATTATCACAGGGAGGAGCATAAGCCAGTACAGGTATGTCAGGGAATAAGGACAGTTAAGAATGAGAGGGATAGTGAGGATGAGGCAGAAGGAGGCCTAGACAATTCTCAAATTGAACCTCCTACTATCTGGTTAGCTACTACAGACTGGCTAGAAAAATTGGACAACATGCTTTCATAGTTAGGTGCAGAACAATGAGAAGACCTAACAAGGCTACTCACAGCATTTGAAAGAGTTTGCAGGGATAAGCTAGGATACACAACCTTTGCCACACATGATGTGGATGTCGGGAAATCCGTTCCTATAAACCAGCATCCTTAATTCTTAAGGCCAGATAATCTGACCCAAGTAAAAGCAGATATCCAATACATGCTGGAAAACAACTTAATTGAAGCTAGTCAAAGCAGCTAGAGCTCACCAATTGTATTAGTGCCTAAACCTGATGGGTCAACGCGACTTTGCATAGACTACAAAAAAGTCAATGCAGTAACAAAGGTGGCCTCCTACCCAATTCCTCTCTTGGAAGACTGTATTGTCAGAGTGGGATACTGGCGAATTCCTTGAGCACTCCAAGCTGAAGAAGTATCAGCTTTTGTCACACTGGACGTTTTTTCCAGTGTCAGGTGATACCACACAGGTTACTGGATGCTCGAAAAACTTCTTAGAGACTAGTGAACCCAGTAGTGGCCAGTGTTCTTAACTCTGCAGTTTACCTTGCTGAGACTGGTCAAAAGGGACACTTGGAAGGAACACATGAAACAACTGGGAGACTATGTTTGGAAAGTTGCAATTGGATGATTGGGATAACCTTTGTGGAAAAGTTTAAAACCAAAAATGCCATAATATTCCGATGGAGTTTACTGTTTCGGCCTTATCACTTAAAGATTGTACACATTTTGGGAAAAAACAATGTTATCGCAGATACTTTGTCATGAATTTAACTTTGTTGAGTTATTTGACTAAAGATGGTACAAAGCAAAGATGTGTTAACCACAAGTAGAGTGAATGGGGGCATGAGTGCGAAAATATGTTTAAGATGCTTTCAACTTCTGTTTTTACATGGCATTTCATTTTGCCATGGGCAAATGTGTTGTCAGGTTTTTTTGTCCTGAAAACTTCGAATTCTGTGTATTTTAAAAAACTGGAAAATTATTTTCAGTAGACATTGAGGCACCTGCAAATAGCTGAAAATTTTGTAATGTTTTGAAAGGAAGTTCAAAACAAAAGCTGAACTTTATGGGTGCTTTGAAAGGAAACTGAAATTATATAAAAGGGCAGGAGAGCAAGCAATTTCAAGGAAACCAGCTAAAACAAAAATTGCTGGAAATACTCAGAGGTCTGGCAGCATTTTTGGAGAGAGAAGCAAAGTTAACGTTTCAGGTCTGTGACCTTTCATCAGAACATCATTTGGAATTTGAACTCCTCAGAGCAACTTTGAATGACAAGGGAGACTCTATGTCTGGATATGTGATATGCTCAGAAAGGTTTTACTTTCATTCTGGACCCTTTAAAAAAAACAGTAAGTTGGACAAAGAGCAAGCATTTTGAAATTTGGCTTCGACTTGCCTAGACTTCAGAGAGGAACACCCAGAAAATGTGCTACCTCTCTCTGTAGAGAAAGCCTGCATCTCTTGAGAAGACACCCTCGTATGTCAGAGGTAGCAGATTCCTATTGCCTCCTGTCTCTGAAGAATCCCTGTATCAAGTGTGGTTCCTGTTGCCTCCTGTGTTTTAAGAAATCCTGAAATCTGAAGAACATCTCTGCTGCTATCAGACCTAAACGGACCTGTTGCTACACCCCGGCTGAAAGACCTATGTGAAGTCTGCTGCAGTTGAATTGTCTTGAACACCTACCCATCACAGACTGTTTATCAATCTCGCCTAGACAAACTACAAGTGGCATCCGACTATTCAACTCTGGGACACCTCGCCAAACAGAAGAATTTCCTACCAGAACGTGACAAACTGATTTTTTTTATTCCTTCTATTCCAAAGAAACAGCTGTAAACCAAAAAATCCTTTTTCCCCGGTTAACCGTTTTTCCTTTGAATGTATGTGTGTGTGCATGAGGGCTAGGGAAATCATGAGCTTTTCATCTAAAGGTTTATTTCATTATTGGTTGAGACTTAGTTTATTAATAAATAGTAGATTTTGTTGTTGATTAAAGAAACCTGGTTGGTGTGCTTTATTCTGGGGGGCAAATAGAGTATGGGATTAGCTGGTATTCGGCAGATGGGGAAATTTATTGATATGCCGTGACCCGTGGAGAGGTGGGACTGAATTAACAGTGCACTCCTCCCTCTTCGGTCGTAGAACAGTTCTAAAGACTGTACAGGGACAAAGGGAACTGGTGGTTCATGCGCATCAATCTTTGAAGGTGGCAGAACATATTGAGAGGGTAATTAGCAAAGCATATGTGATTTTGAGTTTCATAAATAGAGGTATTGAGTACAGAATCAGGGAAGTTATGCTGAATCTGTATAAAGGTCTGGTTAGCCCACAGCTAGAGTATTGCAACCAGTTCTTGTCACCACATTTTAGGAAGGATGTGAGGGTCCGTGAGAGTGTGTCGAGGATATTTACCAGAATGGGATGAGGGAATTTAGTTAGCAGGTTAGGTTGGAAAAGCTGGGTGTGTCCTCCTATTAGCAAAAGAGAATGAGAGAAGATTTGGTAGAGGTTTACTAGATTATGTCAGGTTGGGATAGGGTAGACAAAGAAAAGTTGTTCCAATTATCTTTTGTTACAAGGACTCTTTTTTTTCTTTTCTTTTCTTCTTTTGGGCCTCCTTATCTCGAGAGACAATGGATACGCGCCTGGAGGTGGTCAGTGGTTTGTGAAGCAGCGCCTGGAGTGGCTATAAAGGCCAATTCTAGAGTGACAGGCTCTTCCACAGGTGCTGCAGAGAAATTTGTTTGTCGGGGCTGTTGCACAGTTGGCTCTCCCCTTGCGCCTCTGTCTTTTTTCCTGCCAACTACTAAGTCTCTTCGACTCGCCACATTTTAGCCCCGTCTTTGTGGCTGCCCGCCAGCTCTGGCGAACGCTGGCAACTGACTCCCACGACTTGTGATCAATGTCACATGATTTCATGTCGCGTTTGCAGACGTCTTTATAGCAGAGACATGGATGGCCGGTGGGTCTGATACCAGTGGCGAGCTCGCTGTACAATGTGTCTTTGGGGATCCTGCCATCTTCCATGCGGCTCACATGACCAAGCCATCTCAAGCGCCGCTGACTCAGTTGTGTGTACAAGCTGGGGATGTTAGCCGCCTCGAGGACTACAGGATACAGATAAAGGGTTTTGGGCAAGAGATGCAGGATGTGAGGAAGAACTTCTGTTTGCATTGAGGGTTAATGGCCTGGAACTCGCTGCCTTCAAGGGTGGTTGAAGTGGTAACGATGCATGATTTCAAAAGGAAATTGGATGGGCACTTGTGGGAAATAAACCTGCAAGGCTACGGGGATAGACCCAGGAAATGGGACAGATTGGATTGCTGTACAGAGAGCTGGCATGGACTTAATGGGCCAAATGACTCTATGATATGTTTTCTTTCCAAAATCTGCTGTTTAATTATCAAGCATCAAAAATTCACCTATCCGTTTGCAGCCTTGATTCTGTCATGCTCACGAGAAGTACAGCGATGGAAATACAGTACCAAACTGTAGAGTTATAAAAATTGACTTTTCCTTTAAAAAGTAGACAATGTGCTACAAAATGGCCACTGAAAGTCAGACGACCTGGCCCTGTATATTCAAATTGTCTTGCTGTCTGTTAAGGACAAGAGGATACATTCCAAGCAAAGAGGTGTCAATTACACCCATCCTGATCCCATTAAGAGACATTTCTGAATTGAATGGCTTCTTCTGAAACAAAGAAGGTGTGAAGTAGTCACATCCTGGTCCATTGTTGATCACCATAGGGAGGGGACCATGCGTCTCCTAACAGAGCCAAATGTGAACGATTTTGACCTTAAAAAAGTAGCTCTCTGGAGAGAGAGGAGAGAGATCACAACAACATCACAAAAAGCCTGTCCAGCTAAGAACTGTGAGGGATTCAACAAAAAAGCAAAGAAGGAACCCTGCTGCGAATTCTACACTCCAACTTGATGCAGCAGAGAACTAAAAGTGACCACCACCTCCAGACTGAAGTCTTAACCACCAGAAAATCTACAAGCACCCAAGCCTGCAACTTTAAAAGAGAAACTGTCCTCCGAGAAGATTCAGTAGGTCTACTGTGAACCCCAAACACCTACTTCAATTCAAACCATTTTTTTCCTCTCTATCTAGCTATTATTTTATGTGTGTGAGTGAGTGGGGCGGTGACCATTTCAAGAATGAATATTGTTCAATAAATAGTTAATCTTTTGTTTTAAACCTACAAGGAAATTTGTTACTGTCTGTTTATTTGATGAATAAAACACAAGGGGTTAAACCCCTCATAACAAAAACACTTGCTGTGGTCAGTTGGGAGGTGAACAGTGAGAACCACCGACACTCTTTACCACCTGACCGTAACACTTCCTTGCCAGGATTTTATGCTGGTGACAGGGGTCTCGACATCTGGAAAATGCAACGCCGAGAAACCTGGGTTGCGTCTTCTCCAGAAGGCCCAAAGAATCTAGTAACAATCAGGCACTTAAATTGACAGCGGTGGGTCTTTCAAGGACCCCCCTTTGCTGGAAGTCCTGCCTTTGGAGAGCTGCCGGTCAATCTTCCACTGAGCAGCACCACCATGAGGAGCACCTATCGGAGGCCATGGGTAGGTCACAGTGGTAGGGGTCTCACAGGGTGGGTGTCGCAGCGAAGGGGTTGGGAGTTCACTAGCAAGGAAAGGGGGTAGTTCTCAGTGGGCCTCCCAATTCTCGATGCTTGGTGTCTCGTCCAGGCACTATGTGACTTTTAACGATGGATCCCCCCCTCACCCTGGAGCCGAGAAGCAGCTCGCACATTTTCGTGCGATGCTTCCTGTGCGGTAACAGGGCCACCTGTCACATGGCTAGTTGTGGCGGTGGTGGGTCGAGGCCCCTAATTGGGGATTAATTGCTGTTGCCAGGCCTTCCCACCCCAGAATGAATTTGGGCGAGGTGGGATGGTGGTGTGGAACCCGCCGCCACTATCCCACCCGATTTTAATTCTCCCCACCTCCAAGCCTGCAGCAGGGGGAGACCTTAAAATTTCCCACCTTTGTCTCTACAACTGTCTGCATTGTTTCTCTTGATCAGTTACTTCACGTATCACCTTACGAAGGCTTATTCCCAACACATATGTTCCTGTCTTAAAGCATACTGTACAATAGGTATCCTGACTTCAGTCAATCTATTTACCAAGAAAGCAAGAGTTTTATTCATGTCCATTACTTTAGTGTTCTTTACAATTAGTATCAAAAATCCCAATTGCTTTACCATCGACCGGTTGAGCTGAATAGCCTATTTGTTTGCTGTAAATTCTGTGCGTTTCTATTTATCTTTCAAATAGCCAACTTATATCCTCTTGGAGTCTTTCATAATCTCTGCCACATTTTGCCAGACCTCCCTAATTTGATGTCATAAAGAGCAGCCTCAACACAGACCCCTGTGGAACACCACTCACTTTCTCACTCTGAAAAGCTGAATACTTTTACTATTTATTTTCTACCCTCCTTGTCGACATATTCCGCTTAATTCCATGTGCCATTACCTTTGCAATAAGTCTCTTATAATGGTCAAATGCTAATGAATTGCACTGTATCTCCATTATCTGACCTTTCTTATTGCAAACCGACTAGTGCTTATACTGATCTTACATATCCAGCCTGGAGATGGCTTATATGGTGCTACAAAAAAAAGCATTTCACAAAGCCTGAACATCAGAATTCACTTGAATTTTTCCTATATGCTAACTGGACTTATGCTTTGGTAGTTCAGAATAGCTTCACTGAAGAGTTAGGAATATCTGAGTTGATATGTTAGTTAGCTTTCTGTTGTTCTGTATTTTTCAGAAGTGGATTGTAAATAAGTTTTAAAAACATTATTTTTATAGAAGCCAACTGAGATCAATTCAAGAAAAGTCCACCCTCAAAGGAAGCAAAGAGCTTGTCCACGGAGAGCAGCTGCAGAACAGCCATGTTACAAAGAAGCTTCAGAATCTGAGTTTGATGGTAGTGAAGAAACCCTCAGCTCTTCTCCTCAAAGAGAAAGGCATTTAACCATGGTAAAAAAAAACTTGTACATTTTGTCAAAGAACGTATACTATAATGGATACTATAAATATCATCACTGATAATTGAACTTTTTTATTTGTTTGTGGGATGAGAGCTTTGCTGGCTAGGCTGGGCAATTGCCCATTCCTAATTGCCCTTGAACTAAATTGCTTGCTAAGCCATTTCAGAGGGCATTTAAGAGTCAGCCACATTGCTGTGGGTCTAGAGTCACATGTAGGCAGACCAGGTAAGGATGGCAGATTTCCTTCCCTAAAGGACAGTAGTGAACCAGATGTATTTTTTATCACAGTTGACAATAGTTTCATGGTCATCCTTAGACTAGCTTTTAATTCCAGATTTATTAATTGAATTCACATTTCACTATCTGGTGTGGTGGGATTCAAACCCATGTCCCCAGAGCATAAGCCTGGGGTTTTGGGTTATTAGTCTAATAACATTACCACAATGCCACCACCTCCCCTTTTATCGAGCTCTCCTTTCCCCCTACCCACCCTCCTCCAAAAGATTTACTTTTTTTGGAGCATTCCTGAGTTCCTCTGTGAAGCCGTGTAGCCATTCATTTCCTGTAGCACTCGTTCTTCCGTCTGTTTGTTCCACAGAATAATAATTAATTTATTTGCTTTAAAGAAGTCAGTAAAGGACTTGGACAACATTCAGGCTTGGGCTCATAAGTGGAAAGTAACATTCACAGACCACGAGTGTCAGACAATGACCATCTCCAACAAGAGAAAATTTAACCATCTCTTCTTGACATTCAACAGCATTATCATCGCTGAGTCCCCCAGCATCAAGATCCTGGGGGTTACAAACTTAACTGGGGCAGCCACTATAAATACAGTGGCTACAAGAGCAAGTCAGAAGCTTGGAATTCTGCAGCGAGTAACTCACCTCCTGATTCCCCAAAGCTTGTCCACCATCTACAAGGCACAAGTCAAGAGTGATGGAATAGTCTTCATTTGCCAACAACACTCAAGAAGCTCGATACCATCCAAGACAAAGGAGCCTGCTTGATTGGTACCCCATCCATCATCTTAAGCATTCACTCCCTCCACCACTGTTGCACAGTGGCAGCAGTGTGGGCCATCTACAGGATGCACTGCAGCAACTCACCAAGCCTCCTTCAGCAGCACCTTCCAAACTCATCACCTATGGGGATAAAGCGGGGGAGTGGGACTGACTGAATGACTGAGAACCGGCATGGACTCGATGGGCCAAATGGCCTCCTCCTGTATTGTAAATGACTCTATGAACCAGCATAGAATCCTAATGCCCTAAATTATTTCCCATTGATAAGAATTCCAAAATCATAGGGTCAATCTTAGGACTGCACTGTCCAACAGAGCATTGCCCTCTGGGAGCACACAACAGGAAATTGTGGGAGGATTCCCCATTTTCCGATTATGCACTTTCAACTGCCAGGAGAGCACATTATTATCATTTCTCACAGATAAAGAAAATGTTTAGATAAGTTAGTTAGGCTAAAGGAAGATAAATTACTCGGGCTGAATAGAATATGCCCTAGGATCCTGCGAGGGATAAGTGAGGAAATTGCTGAGGTCCTAGTAATAATATTTCAGGACTCTATTGGGTGTGGATGTGTGTCCAAGGACTGCAGAGTGATTAACATAGTCTCCATATTGAAAGAAAGACAGAGCTATATGTGTAAGTACAGGCCAGTTAGCTTAGCATCTGTGGTAGATAAAATTTTAGAGTCTTGTTAGGATGAAATTACCACATATTTAGATAAAGAGAAAAGAGTTAAAAGTCGCTAACAAGGATCTGAACCACAGATCTTAAAAGGGATGATTGAGGGACAAGTTTCATAGAATTCATACTGTACATGGACTTTAGGAGAGCTTTTGACAAGGTACCATGTGTGAAAATATTAGTGAAGATATGGAATTAGGGGCAGGATAGGAAACTGAATTTAAAATTGTTCAGAAGAAAGAAAACAGAGTTGGTCGTCTTGACAGTATTTGAGATTGGTCAGAATTGGATAATGGGGTCCTGTGGGGCTCTGTTCTGGGGTAATTCTGTTCACTATATAGCAATGTTTTGGATTTAGGCTCAGAGGAAATGTTTTAAAAATTTGCAGATGATACCAGAATAGCAAGTATAGTTAATTCTTTAGAAGACTAAAGGAAGATGCAAAAATGGACTAAAAAGTGGCAAATGGAAAAAAAAAAGTCTGAGTGGGAGATGATACATGGTACAACGAAAACTAAAAAGGAAGAAATACTAAGAGCTATGCAGATTGTAGGGTTTGATGGAAGCATTTAAAGTTATGAAAGGATGGGACAGGATAGATAGAAATAGATTATTTTTTAGAGGGGTCTAGAACAAGGGTCCATAGATTAAAGATTGAATGTAAGAGATTTAGAACGGAGTCCAGGAGAATTGTGAGGCTATGGCGGTCACTTCCAGGATTTGTGTTTAAGGCAGAACAATGTTGACGTTCAAGATTGGACAGGATAGGTGGATAAAGGAAAATCAGATATGTGAACAGGATGGGTAAATGCGACTAGGACTATTTGTTCATGAGGAGGGTAAATGCCGACATGGATTGGTTAGGCCGAATGGCCTGTTTCTGTGTTGTAACTTTTATATATTTCACCTCTACCATTTAGAAGGGCAAGGGTAGCAGACACATAGGAATAACACCACCTGCAAATTCCCCTCGAGGCTGCATAGCATCCTGGCTTTGGAACTATATCGTTGTCCTTTCACTGTTGCTGAGTCAAAATCCTGGAACTCCCTCCCTGCGCACTGTGGATATACCTACAGCACATGGTCTGCAACAGTTCAAGAAGGCAGCTTACCACCACCTTCTCAAGGACAATTAGGGATAGGCAACAGATGCTGGCCTTGCAAGCGACGTCCACATCCCAAGAACGAATGCAAAAAAAAAATACATTGATAGAGTGTATCCATTTCTATCGAAACCACATTGTTGCCAGGGAGAGTAAACTTGCCGGGAACATAAAAACTGACTCTAAAAGCTTCTATGAATATGTGAAGAGAAAAAGATTAGTGAAGACAAATGTAGGTCCCTTACAGTCAGAAACGGGGGACATTTTAATGGGGAACAAAGAAATGGCAGAACAATTAAACACATACTTTGGTTCTGTCTTCACAAAGGAGGACACAGATAACCTCCCAGAAATGTTAGGGAACCAAGGGTCTAATGAGAGGGAGGAACTGAAGGAAATCAGTATTCGTAAAAAAAATAGTGCTAGGGAAATTAATGGGGTTAAAGGCTGACAAATCCCCAGGGTCTGATAATCTACATCCCAGAGTACAAAAGTTTGCAAGTTTGCAAGTTCTCCCTGTGTATGCGTGGGTTTTCGCCGGGTGCTCCGGTTTCCTCCCACATCCAAAGACTTGCAGGTGATAGGTAAATTGGCCGTTGTAAATTGCCCCTAGTGTAGGGAGGTGATAGGGAATATGGAATTACTGTCGGGTTAGTATAATTGGGTGGTTGTTGGTCGGCACAGACTCGGTGGGCCGAAGGGCCTGTTTCAGTGCTGTATCTCTAAATAAAAATAAATAAAAAAAAAAAAAAATAAAGGAAGTGGCCCTGGAAATAGTGGATCCATTGGTGGTCATCTTCCAAAATTCTATAGACTCTGGAGCAGTTCCTACGGATTGGAGGGTGGCAAATGTAACCCCACTATTTAAAAAAGGAGGCAGAGAAAAAACAGGGAACTGCAGACCAGTTAGCCTTACATCAGTAGTGGGGAAAATGCTAGAGTCTATTATAAAGGATGTGATAGCAGAACACCTGGAAAACATAAACGGTATTGGACAAAGTCAGCATGGGTTTACGAAAGGGAAATCATGCTTAACAAATCTACTGGAGTTTTTTGAGGATGTAACTAGTAGAATAGATAAGGGATGTGGTGTATTTGAATTTTCAGAAGGCTTTTGATAAGGTCCCACAGAAGAGGTTAGTGTGCAAATTAAAGCACATGGGATTGGGGGTAATATACTAGCATTGATTGAGAATTGGTTGACAGACAGGAAACAGAGAGTAGGATTTTTTTCCGAGTGGCAGGCAGTGACTAGTGGGGTACCGCAGGGATCAGTACTTGGGCCCCAGCTGTTCACAGTAAGAACATAATATCAGAACTAGGAGCAAGAATAGGCAATTCAGTCCCTCAAGCCTGCTCCGCCATTCAATACGATCATGGCTGATCTCATCTTGGCTTCAACTCCACTTTCCTGCCCATTGTCCATCGCCCTTCAAGCCCATTTCTAATTAAAAATCTGTCTATCTCCTCCTTAAATTTACCCACTCTGGGGTAGTAAATTCCACAAATTCACGACCCTTTGAAAGAAGTAATTTCTCCTCATCTCTGTTTTCAATCTGCTACCCCTTATCCTAAAACTATGACCTCTTGTTCTAGATTGCCCCACAAGAGGAATCATCCTCTCTATGTCTACTTTGTCAATCCCCTTAATCATCTTATATACCTCAATTAGATCTCCTCTCATTCTTCTAAACTCCAGAGAGTAAAGGCCTAAACTGCTCAATCTCTCTTCATAAGACAAACCCCTCATCTCTGGAATCGATCTGGTGAACCTCCTCTGAACTGTCTCCAATGCAACTACATCCTTTCTCAAGTAAGGGGACCAAAACTGTACGCGATACTCCAGGTACAGTCTCACCAATGCCTTGTACAGTTGCAGCAACACTTCCCTACTTTTATACTCTATTCCTTTAGCAATAAATGCCAAAATTCCATTTGCCTTCCTTATCACCTGCTGTACCTGCAAACTAGTTTTCTGCGATTCATATATTAATGACTTGGGTGAGGGAACTAAATGTAACATTTCCAAGGAATGTGAGCTGTGAGGAGGATGCAAAGGGGCTCCAATGTGATTTGGACAAATTGGGTGATTGGGCAAATGCATGGCAGATGCAATATAATGTGGATAAATGTGAGGTTATCCACTTTGGTTGTAAAAACAGAAAGGCAGATTATTATCTGAATGGTGATGGATTGGGAAAGGGAGAGGTGCAACGAGACCTGGGTGTCCTTGTATACTAATCACTGAAAGCAAGCATTCAGGTGCAGCAAGCAGTGAGGAAGGCAAATGGTATGTTGGCCTTCATTGCAAGAGGATTTGAGTACAGGAGCGAGGATGTCTTACAGCGCTTATACAGGGCCTTGGTGAGACCACATCTGGAGTATTGTATGCAGTTTTGGTCTCCTTATCTGAGGAAGGATGTTCTTGCCATGGAGGGAGTGCAAAGAATATTTACTAGGCTGATTCCTGGGTTAGCAGGATTGACGTATGAGAAGAGATTGGGTCAACTAGGCTATATACACTTGAGTTTAGAAGAATGAGAGGGGATCTTATTGAAACCGATAAAATTCTAACAGGACTGACAGGCTAGATGCAGGGAGGGTGTTCCTGATGGCTGGGGGCGGTCACAGTCTCAGGATGACAATATTGAAAATGCTGGTCCCTTTAATTAAACAGGACTCATTTCAGTGTTAATAGAGAGCAGGTGATGCTCATTATAGTTTTGTATTTGAGGGCTGGATTTTTAGCCAGTTGCTTCAGGACAGAGAGTCAGTCTAGAAGGAAAGAGTGGGAACTGATGTTTGGACTGAACTATGAATTGCCAAAAGAAAAACAGTTTTGGATCAGAGCCTGTTATCGGCTTCCTCAATTTGGTGACTGGACATCTGCCTGTTTAACATTGTAGCAGAGGATCTCTGATCTCTTCAGGTGGAAATTTTAAGAAAAAAGTTTCTTTCTCAACCAGAGCAAGGCAGATCGAAGTAAAGTTAGAGAATGTGAAAGCGCTACTTGCTTTAGGTTTGGAGATGATAATGTCATTTCATCAGCACTGATGTGGTCCAGAGTGACATTCTGCTGTTGAATAAATTTTCGATTTTAAAAAAAGGTGAAGATGAGATTGGACATGGAGTCTTTTGTAAAGTGGTCAATTTATAATTCACTGGATCAGGACATTATTGTATTCTGTTGAGTAAAGCAAGTGTTTGTTGCTGAGAAGTTCAAGAAGTATTATTGCTATCTGGAGATGAGTCTAGCTAACAGGAGGATTATCTGGAAGTTGCAGACAATTTGTCCATCCTTCATAGCAGAAGTTAAAGTTACTACTAAAGGATGCTAGAGTTGTGGATCAAGCATCTCTTGTTGAACAAATCTCAATATGACATGTATTAAATATCGGAAGACACTGCTGCGCTCGGTTGTGAGTGTCCCAATAGCTTGGGAATTTAATGAAATTGTGGCTATGGACCTGAAAGTGTGGGACAGAGATCATGGTTTTTGTCTGTTGCATTTTGTCAATTTTATGACAATTAGGTTCAGTATATCTATGGTAATAAACAAGGACAAATGGACAATAGTGGATAAAGTTATGGAAAAGTGGGTTTGCACAGGTCTTGAAACACTGGCAAAACTTCTGACTGATAACTGAGGGGAATTTGCAAATGAGGAATTTAGGGACGTGTGAGAACTTAAATATTTCAGTTATGAACACTGCTGCAGAAAGCCCATTCAGCAATGGATTGTGTGAGAAATCATGGGATAATCGATGACCTGTTACACAAAATACTGGCAAATCAACTGACTGTCAGCTACAAATGGCTCTGGCATAGGCAGTACATGCAAAAGCATCAGAAACAAAATTGAGTTCAAATTCCAAGAAAGACATCTCATAAGACAGTCTGGAGAAGATTTTAGTTCTGGCGATCTTTATTTATAAGCGAAGGGCATAGGGAATGGAAAGGTCCTGGGAAAACTTTAGTAGTGCAACATGGGAATCAAACAATAAAAACACATTGTGGGTACTAGGGATGTTTTATGAATTTTCGAACACCAAGACCTTAGACGGTGATGATTATGAAGCACCATCTACATTGCATACCCATGCATTCTGTGATTTTCTTTTGAGCCAGAGGGGCTGGATCTGAGAGATCAAGAAATAGATACCGATACATGTATTGTTTGGGAAGAACAAAAAGAAGCCATCTCATCCAGGGATCAGTTGCCCAAAGTAGGTTCCCAGGTGGTGTACTGGTCAGCAGGGTCCGATAACTGGAGGGAGGCTACAATAGTTGGACGAGCAGGGAAGTCTGCAGGAAAATACAAAAATTGGTTAAATGTCCAAGAAGTGAAGGCCATGGATTGAAAAACAGGAGTTCAAGAATGGAGAATGAGAAAACGTAGCTAGAGTTCAGATAATGATTCAGAAGATCCATCTGGGAGGAGAAAAAGATTGCGTACAGTGAAAAGGACCTCCTAGTAGATATTTTGTCCAGAGAGAGCTCGTGAGTGAGCCACAGCCTGATGAGGTGTAGTCTAGATAGCGGAGAACCTTCTCTGGATAAGGTCAGAAGCAAAAGTCTGAGGGAAGCATTCGTAGCCACTAATAGGTTAGAAGATGGGGCAATAAGAGGCTAAACTGAGTTAGATAGTTGGAGAGAATTTGGGGTATATTCAGAGGTTGTGGATAGGGGCCAACTTGCTCTATCACACAGATGGATTGTGTAGAAAAAATCCTACTAGATGGGATCTGTAAAGCCAAGGCTTGGTTGGTAGCTATAGGTTTTGAGGAATGCTTGGGGGATAAAGATATCTGGGTAGATTCTCCCACAGCGGGAAAGGTGATTGAGAGTCTTTTTGGCTATTTTAACAATTGATTCTTGGAGGTGCAAGTCCATAAATATCAAAGCGGCTTTCCTTCAGGGTGACCTGCTTCAGAGGGAAGTGTCTCCGGAGGAAGCATCAGACGTAGAAGGGAAGCTCTGGAAGTTGAATAAACGTGTTTATGGGTTGAATGGCACTTCCCGGGTATGGTATTTTTCAGTGAGGGCTGTTCTGTTGTAGTTAGGGTGTTCCCAACTGCAGGCGGACCCTACAATGTTTTATTGGCACTATAATGGAAAATTTTGGGGTATCTTTATGATGCATGTGGATGATTTTTTTTTTGTGGGGTGGTACTAATGAGTTGAAAAGAATGTTATTCATTGAATTATGGCAGAATTTAAAATTGGCAGTCAAGCTTCTGGGGCTTTTAAATATGTGGGTTTGGAGATAAAACTGGGTAAGTCGGATGTAGTTTTACATCAACATTCTTATTTGGAAAATGTCACTCCCATCACAATTGGTCGCACCAAATTGGGACAGAAAGATGCAGCTACATCCAAGGATGAAATGGAACAGTGAGGAGTCTTATCAGACAGTTCAATTGGTTAGCCTCACAGACGAGACCAGATGCAAGTTTTGATGTGCTGGAACTTAGTCTTGTGATGAAACATCCTAAGGTTGAAGATATCCTGAGGGTGAACAAAACATGAAAATACAGAAGTATATGCTGAAGATCCCTGCTTTGGGTGATCCCAAAAATATGAAATTAATCATTTTTGGTGATACCTTGCATGCAAACCTTGGTGACGGTTTTTCCAGTGCAGGAGGGTTTGTGATATTCCTTGTGGGAGAGAATGGGAAAAGTTGCCCATTGGTATGGGATTCCAAGAAAATAAAAGTGGTGAAGAGCACACTAGCCGCTGAAACTCTTGCACTCGTGGATGCTGTTGATATGGCATTATATTTGTTCAAGATCTTGGAAGAACTCTTATATAAAAGAAACTGAAAAGACAATATAAATTGCATGTTGTAGATAATCGATCTCTGGGATAATATACATTTGACAAAAAGCAAAAATGAAGAAAGGCTGAGGATAGACAGCCAGTTTGAAGCAAATGTTGGAAAGGAATGAAATATCTAAGCTGAAATGGGTGGATTCTAGTCATCAACTATCAGACTGTTTCAATAAGGGGAATGCCTCTACTGAAAAGCTGTTGCAAACAAAGCATTGGTGTTAATTTCTAGAGGGATAGAATTGAAAAACAGCAGTCAGATTAAACATAGCTGGAAACCTTGATACTTAAAACACTGTATAGTTCTGGTCTCCATATTGCAAAAGTGATTGTACTGGAGAAGGCGCATACAAGAATGATACCAAACTAGAGACATTAATGGGGCTGAAGGTTGCTAAGTCTGCCGGAACTGATATTCTACATCCCAGAGTGTTGAAAGAGGTAGTTATGGAGATAGTGGATACATTGGTGAACATCTTCCACAATTCTAGATTGTGAAACAGTTCCTACCGATTGGAAGGTCGCAAATGTCACCACTATTTAAGAAGGGAGGAAGAGAGAAAACGAGGAATTAGACGTGTTGGCCTTAAATCAGTGTAGGGAAAATGTTAAAGTCTATTCTAAAGGATGTGACACTTGGATAATCTGATTGGGAATAGTCAACATGGATTTATGAATGGGAAATCATGTTTGACAAATCGGTTGGCATTTGTTGATGCTAACAGAATTGATAAAGGAGTCAGTGGACGTAGTATACTTGGATTTTCAGATGGTTAAAGTTCCCCACAGGACGTTCGTTAAAGCACATGGGATAGGAGGTAATATACTAGTATGGATTAAGGATTGGTTAACAGGCAGAAAACAAAGTAGGAATAAGTGGGTCATTCTCGCGTTGGCAGGCTGTGACTAGTGGCGTACCGCAAGGATCAGTATTTGGGCCCCAGCTGTTCACAATATATATCAATGATTTGGATGTGGGGACCAAATGTAATATTTTCATGTTCGCAGATGACACAAAACTAGGTGGGAATGGGTGTTGAGGAAGATGCAAACTGGCTTCAAGGGGATTTGGACAGACTGAGTGAGTAGGCAAAAATGTGGCAGGTGGAAAAATGTGAGGTTATCCATGTTGGTAGGAGGAGTAGATGTGCAGAGTATTTCTTAAATGGCAAGAGATTAGAAAGTGTAGATTTATAAGGGACCTGGGTGTCCTTCTCAATAAGTCATTGAAAGCCAACATGCAGGTGCAGCAAGCAATTAGGAAGGATCAAGGTATGTTGGCCTTTATCACAAGAAGATTTGAGTACAGGAGTAGTGAAGTTTTGTTTCAATTGTATAGAACCTTGGTTAGACCACACCCGGAGTACTGTGCAGTTTTGGTCCCCTTACCTTAGGTAGGATATTATTGCCTTCGAGGGCGTGCAACAAAGGTTGATCAGACTTGTTCCTGAGATGGCAGGACTGTCTGATGGAGAGGTTGGGGAAACTGGGCCTGTATTCCCTAGCATTTCAAAGAAAGAGGTGATCTCATTGAAACCTACAAAATACTTGAAGGAATAGACAGGGTAGATGCAGCTAAGATGTTTCCCCTGGTTGGAGAGTCTAGAACCAGGGAACACCACTTCAAAATAAGGGGGAAGCCACTTGGGACAAAGAGGAGGAGAAATTTGTTTACCCAGAGGATTTTAAATCTTTAGAATTCTCTATCCCAGAGGGCTGTGGAAGCTGTCATTGAATATGTTTAATGTAGAGATTGGCATTTAGAAATCTGTCAATGACATAATGGGATGTGGGGAAAAGGAATTGAAGTGGATGATCAGCCATGATTGTATTGAATGGCCTACATTCCTATGTTCCTACCCTTGCAGTCTGATTTTCAAAAAATTTGATCTGTGTTGTAATATTTTTGTGTTTGTGGGATATTGACTAGCTTTTGACCCACAAGATACAAACTCTCTCAAGATGGAGTTTATTAAGTACAGCAAGAATATACAAGCAATACAAGAGCAGCATAGTGGCGCAGTGGTTAGCACTGCAGCCTCACAGCTCCAGCGACCCCGGGTTCAGTTCTGGGTACTGCCTATGCGGAGTTTAAAAATTCTCTGTGACTGCGTGGGTTTCCACCGGGCGCTCAGGTCCCTCAGCCAAAGACTTGCAGGTTGATAGGTAAATTGGCCATTGTAAATTTCCCCTAGTGTAGGTAGGTGGTAGAATGGTGGGGATGAGGTAGAGAACATGGGATTAATGTCAGATTAGTATAAATGGGTGGTTGTTGGTTGGCATAGACTCGGTGGGCCGAAGGGCCTGTTTCAGTGCTGTATCTCTAAATAAAATACTGAACCAACAGCCATAGTTGTAAATTATCGTCCACCTTAACCCTTTGTGCAGGTTTAACCTTGCCTTCTGTACATTTATTTATTTAGAGATACAGCACTGAAACAGAACCTTCGGCCCACCAAGTCTGTGCCGACCATCAACCACCCATTTATACTAATCCTACATTAATCCCATATTCCTACCCCATCCCCACCTTCCCTCAATTCCCCTACTACCTACCTATACTCGGGGCAATTTATAATGGCTAATTTACCTATCAACCTGCAAGTCTTTGGCTGTGGGAGGAAACCAGAGCACCCAGCGAAAACCCACACAGTCACAGGGAGAACTTGCAAACTCCACACAGGCAGTACCCAGAATTGAACCCGGGTCGCTGGAGCTGTGAGGCTGTGGTGCTAACCACTGCACCACTGTGCCGCCCATGGTATTCTTAGTTTTATAGTAATCAGATTACAGCAGATATGACCCTACTGTCTCTGCAGACAGTTTGATGACCCAGTCGTTGTCACACAATAGGGAATGTTTGCTGTCAATTCAAGTCTTGAATGGTCTCTGAATATCTTTTATAAAAGCAAAATAATGTAGATGCTGGAAATCTGAAATAAAAACAAGAAATGCTGGAAACACTCAGGTCTGGCAGCATCTGTGGAGAGAGAAGCAGAGTTAATGTTTTCAGGTCAGTGAATATCTATATGCATATCATCCTTCATGATGCCTACCAAGTCTATTCTTATTGACTGAATCTGTCTTAGTTTGAAATGCAGAATGGGCATCCAGCATCATAGCAATGATACTTCTGGTATGGTTGTGAAAATAAACACTGTCTCCCACCAGCTCCCCACTACAGTATACCAATATACATTTAACATGATTCTAAACGCAAAGTTCACAACTTAGATTAGAACTAATACATTGAGAGTTATGTGTTTGTATCAGACCATCTTTCATCCAAGAGATAAGATATGCAGAAGTTAACCCTTTAGTTCCTACACTGTTCTGTTTTCCTGGTAACTTAAGATTTCTGTCTTGTCCTTTTAAACAGAGTGGATGAGAGGTCTCCTGACTTCTCGGACTCCATCTTAAACTTTTAAAAATCAGTTTTTATATCATGTTATAAATTCCAACATTCATAACCCATTCTATTCTCATATCCTCTGCCAGTCTTATTTTCCTCTCCACATCCCCTCTCAACTTACTGTATTTCGCCTGGTTCTCACTCTAAGAAGTCACCTGACATGCATCAAACACCCTTTTTTTTCATATCATATCCCCCTCATCATCCAAGGCTTTGGTTCCCCTACCTTTCACCAATATTGCAATTCTCCTAGCCTTTACCTGAAACATCACCCATTGTTACATTATCGTTTTTTCTGTTAATCTTTGGTTTCATTTTTCCCCAGCTAGATCTCCTCTCATGGAATCATAGAAAATTTAAGGCACAGAAAGAGGTCACTTGGCCCATTGTGTCTGTGCCAGCTGAAAAACGATCCACCTATTCTAATCCCACCTTCCAGCATTTGGTCCGTAGCCCTGCAGCTTACGGCACTTGAGGTGCAGATTCAGACTCCTTTTGAATGAGTTGAGGGTCTTTGCCTCCACTACCCTTTCAGGCAGTGAATTCCAGACTCCACCACCCTCTGGGTGAATACACTTTTCCTCATCTCCCCTCTAATTTTTCTACCAATCACTTTAAATCTATGCCCCCTTTTCACTGACCTCTCTGCTAAGGTGAATAGGCCCTTCACCTCCACTCTATCCAGGCCCCTCAAAATTTAGTACATTTAGTACATTGGGCGGCACAGTGGCGCAGTGGTTAGCACCGCAGCCTCACAGCTCCAGCGACCCGGGTTCAATTCTGGGTACTGCCTGTGTGGAGTTTGCAAGTTCTCCGTGTCTGCGTGGGTTTTCTCCGGGTGCTCCGGTTTCCTCCCACAAGCCAAAAGACTTGCAGGTTGGTAGATAAATTGGCCATTATAAATTGCCACTAGTATAGGTAGCTGGTAGGGAAATACAGGGACAGGTGGGGATGTGGAAGGAATGTGGCATTAGTGTAGGATTAGTATAAAATGGGTGGTTGATGGTCGGCACAGACTCGGTGGGCCGAAGGGCCTGTTTCAGTGCTGTATCTCTATATAAAAAAAAAACTAGATCTCCCCTCCGCCTTCTCTGTTTCAAGGACAACAACCCCATCCTATCCAATCTTTCCTCATAGCAGCATTTTTCCAGTCCTGGCAACATCCTTGTAAATCTCCTCTCTACCCTCTCTAGTGCAATTACATCTTTTCTGTAACGAGGTGACCAGAACTGCACACAGTACTCAAGTTGTGGCCTAACCAATGAGTTATGCAGTTCCAGCATAACTTCCCTGCTCTTGTATTCTATATCTCAGCTAATAAAGGAAAGGATTCCATATGCCTTCTTAACCACCTTATTGACCTGTCCTGCTACCTTCAGGGAACTGTGGACATTCACTCCAAGGTCCCTTACTACTTCTACACATCTTAATGTTTTCCCATTAATCATGTATTCCTTTACCTTGTTTGACCTCCCCAAATGCATCACCTCACAATTCTCTGGGTTGAATTCTGTTGGCCATTTTTCTGCCCATCTGACTAGTCAATATCTTCCTGCAGCTATTCTCTCTATCTACCACACGGCTAATCTTTGTGTCTTCTGAAAACCTCTTGATCATGCCCCCTACATTTAGGTCCAAATCATTAATATATTCCACAAAAAGCAGGGGACCCAGTCCTGAGCCCTGCAGAACGCCACTGGAAACAGTCATCAACAATTACCCTTTGTTCCTGCCACTGAGCCAATTTTGTATCCACCTTGCTGCATTTCCCTGGATCCCATGGGATTTTAATTTTTTAACCAGTCTGCCATGTGGGACCTTGTCAAAAGCCTTGCTAAAATCCATGCTGACCACATCAACTGCACTACCTTCATCTATCTTCCTTGTTACTACTTCAAAACATTCGATCAAGTTGGTCAAGCAAGATCTTCCCTTAAAGCCATGCTGACTATCCTTGATTAACCTTTGCCTTTCTAAGTGACAGTTTAGTTTAGAGATACAGCACTGGAACAGGCCCTTCAGCCCACAGAGTCTGCCGACCATCAACCACCCATTTATACTAATCCTACACTAATCCCATATTCCTACCACATCCCCACCTGTCCCTACCACCTACCTATACTAGGGGCAATTTATAATGGCCAATTTACCAATCAACCTCAATAATTTTCCCATTACTGAGGTTAGACTGACTGGCCTATAATTATTCAGTCTATCCTTCGCTCCCTTTTTAAACAGAGGTACAACGTTAGCAGCTCTCATCTCATTGAAGTTAGCCTTCTTCCAATTTAGAAGATCTACTTTAGATTATTCCTTGCTCTTCCTCATTATAATCTAAACCTTATGATAAAATGATCATTCTTGGCAAAGTGTTTCTCCCCCCACAGAAATATTGTCCATTTGGCCCATCTTATTCCCCAGCATCAGATCCAGCAATGCCTCCTTTATAGTTTGACCAAGAACATACTGGTCAAGGAGGTTCTCCTGAATACATTTCAGAAATTCATCCTTCACTCTAACATTATCCCAATCGATATTTGGGTCATTAAAGTTCCCCAGTATCACCACTCTTTAATTCTAGTACATCTGTTTTTTCCCTGAAGATTTTCTCCTCTATCTGTCACTATATTTGGAGGCCTACAGAATACCCCAAGTTGTGTGATCATACCCTTTTTGCTCCTCAACTCTAACCTAATGGACTCTGTCCTTGCTTTCTCAAGGACATCCTCTCTTTCCAACAGTACAGTACCTTCCATAATCAGTACTACCACCCAGCCTCCCTTTTTATCTTCCCTATCTTTTCTGAACAGTTTGTATCCTTGAAGAGTAAGCACCCAGTTCTCTCCATTTTTAAGCCAGGTTTCCATTATTGCCACTGAATTTTATTTCCCCACGGCTTTTGTGCTCTTAGTTCACCAACATCCTTCTCTCATACTATCCAACTCTCATGTTTATACACCTTATTTTTTTTTTTTTACTTCTGTATGCCGGTGCCCATCCCCTTGCCAATTTAGTTTAAACCCTCCCCAACCACACTAGTCAACCTCTTCAAGAGGACATAGGTCCCAGTTATGTTGGGGTGTTACCCATTCCCTTTGAATAGGTATCTCCTGCTCCAGAGCTGGTTCCAATGTCCCAAGAATCTGAAGCCCTTCCGCCTTCACTGTGCCTCAAGCCACGCATTGATCCCCCTATCTTCCTATTTCTACGCTGACTAGCACGTGGAACTGGACGTAAACTAGGGATTACTCCTTTAGAGGTTCTACTTTTTAAACTTCCTCCCTACTCCTGAAAATATGACTGTAGGACCTCAATACCTGATCACTCGGTCAATGGTACAGATGTGTCCCACAGCTTCTGGCTCATACCCTTCCCCCTGCTGAATATTATGCACCCTCTCTATGATGTCCTTCACCTGGCACCAGAGAGGGAATGCAGCGTGCGCACTCATGGTGACATAAAACATAAGAAATAGGAGCAGGAATAGTCCTTTTGGCCCCTCTAGCCTGCTCCACCATTCAACTAGATCATGGCTGGTCTTCTACCTCAACTTACCTTCCAGGAGAGGAGTGGACCTGCAGGAAGAACACTAAGCAAAGAGCTGATAAATACAGCCCAATGATCAAGGCCTAGAGTACTTACCTTCCAGGAGAGCAGGGGAGAGGAGTTCAGACATGCTGGACTTTGAAAATAAAGTGAGCAGTGATGTCACAGGAAAGCTGCAAGGTGAGTGGTTGGTTAGTAACTGCTGTTAGGGAATAACTCTACATAGCTGGGTTAGTACACCACTGTTAGGTGTGTGTGTAAATAGCTTAATAATAAGGAATAGGTGAGTAGCTGTTTTATTAAGTAAGGTTATTTGAACTCGTAAACTGTATTGATTTTTAGTAGGATTTATCAGTACTAATAAGGTTTATTAATTCTAAGCTGTTGTTGTATTGATAAGGTTTTCTTTAGCAGTAGTAGCAAAGGATCAACTAATAAATAAAGGAATGGCAGGGTTGCTTCAACCTAGAGTGCCCCTCCTGTGCTATGTGGGAATTCTAAGTGTTGTCAATTGAAGCAGCTTGAGCTCTGGGTTTTGGAACTTGAGCAGCAGCTGGTGACACTGCAGTACATTCATGAAGCTGAGAGCTACGTGGATAGCATGTTTATAGATGTGGTCACCCCACAGATTAAGAGTATGCAGGGAGTGAGGGAATGGGTGATCACCAAACAGTCAAAAAGAATCAGGTAGGTAGTGCAAGAGACCCCTGAGTGCATCTCACTCTCCAACAGGTATTCAGTTCTGAATACTGAGGAAAGTGATGCTTCACCTGGGGAGTGTAGCCAGAGCCAAGTCCATGCCATCATGGGTGGCTCAGCTGCACAAGGGCGTACAGGGAAGACTGGAAGAGCCACAGTGAGAGGTGATTCACTAGTCAGGGGAACAGACAGGCTTTTCTGTGGCTGCAGACATGAATCCAGGATAGTGTTTCCTCCCTGGTGCCAGGGTCAAGGATATCACTGAGTGGCTGCAGAGCATCTTGAAGGGGGAGGGTGAACAGCCAGCAGTTGTGGTCCACATCGGAACCAACGAGATGGGTCGAAAGAGGGATGTGGTCTTGCAGTCAGAATTTAGGGAACTAGGTAAGAAATTGGCAAGCAGGACCTCAAAAGTAGTAATCTCTGGATTACTCACTTGCAAGTGAGTATAGAAATAGAAGGATAAGGTAGATGAATGCGTGGCTGGAAAGATGGTGCAGGAGGGAGGGCTTCAGAATCCTGGAACATTGGAACCGGCCCTGGGGAAGATGTTGTGAGAAACGTAGCCCACTTAATAATAATTTACACCAAGTCAAACTCTGAAGAAGTAAGTTTATTTAACGTTCTTGCAAGATCGGGCGTCCTACAAGCAGGCACCCCGATCAACATATTCAGTTCATGTTTATACAATTCAAATCCATTTTTCCACACCTTTAGTTTACATTATTGGTTATAACATATTATGACACTAACCTATCCTATAGTTGCTACAGTCTCCTCCTCTGTTTACTTCTCCCCCTACTCTAACTTTCTAGCCCCTAACTCTTGTTTTTGTTTTACCTTATTTGGCTCTCCATTGTGTGTTTTAACTTGCAGCTGTCAGTCTTTATCTTAGTGGGGCAGTTTCTTATTCACTACATCCTTTGTTCTAACTCTTGCTGTTTCTCTTTTCTCTGCCTAAGCACAATTTTTAACTGCTGTACTGTCTCAAGGTCTTTACTTACATACCCTTATCAGTTCTCTTTTTCAGTGATTTCATTATGTTGTGTAAAAATGACTTCTTGGTAATTTTCCACAAGCTGTAGAAACAACATTTCAGTATTTCTTATTCTCACAATGTGATCTGTACAGGCCGGACGGATTGCTCCTGAACAGAGCTGGGACTAAGTTCCTTGTGGGACGTTTTGCTAGTGCTGTTGGGGAGGGTTTAAACTGGTTTGGCAGGGGGATGAGGACCTGAGGGTAGACTCAGCTGGGACAAAATCAGAAATTAAAATAGAAGGCAGAGGAAACGAGGGTTATAAAATTAAATTTGGTGGTGCTCAAGGGTATCAAGGTATCAGGGCCGGACGAAATGTACTCATGTCTGTTAAAAGAAGCAAGAGAGGAAATAGTGGAAGGTCTGACCATCATTTTCCAGTCCTCACTGGATACAGGTGTGGTGCCGTAGGATTGGAGAATTGCTAACTTTGTACTTCTGTTTAAAAAGAGAGTGACGGATAGACTGAATAATTACAGGCCAGTCAGTCTAACCTCAGTAGTGGGCAAATTATTGGAATCTATTCTGAGACAGGATAAACTGTCACTTAGGCACAGGTTAATCAAGGATAGTTAACATGGATTTGTTAAAGGAAGATCTTGCTTCACCAACTTGATCAACTTTTTCAAAAAAATAACCAGGAAGATAGATGAGGGTAGTGCAGTTGATGTTGTCTACATGGATTTTGGCAAGGCTTTTGACAAGGTCCCACATGGCAGACTGGTTTTTAAAAAAAAAATCCCATGGGATCCAGAGAAACGCAGCAAGGTGGATACAAAATTGGCTCAGTGGCAGGAAGCAAAGGGTCATTGTTGATGGCTGTTTTAGCGACAGGACAACGTTTCCAGTGGCATTCCACAGGGTTCAGGACTGGGTCCCCTGCTTTTTGTGGTGTATATTAACGATTTGGCTGTAAATGTAAGGGGCGTGATCAAGACGTTTGCGGACGGCACAAAGATTGGCCGTGTGGTAGATAGCGAGGAGGACAACTGTAGGCTACAGGAAGATTATTGACTGGTCAGATGGGTAGAAAAGTGGCAAATGGAATTCTACTAGTTCATAGGGCTAATGGGATCAAGGGATACTGGGAGAAAGCGGAAACAGGTTACTGAGTTTCGATGATCGTATTGAATGTTGGAGCAGGCTCGAAGGGCCAAATGGCCTACTGCTGCTCCTGTTTTTCTATGTTTCTACTTGGAGAAGTGTGAGGTGATGCATTTGGGGAGGTCAAACAAGGCAAAGGAACACAAAATAAATAGGAAAATACTGAGAAGTGGGAAGTAAGTGACCTTGGAGTGAATGTCCACAGATCCCTGAAGGTATCAGGACAGGTCGATTGTTAAGGTGGTTAATAAGGCATATGGAATCCTTTCCTTTATTAACCGAGGAATAGAATACAAGAGCAGGGAAGTTATGCTGGAACTGTATAACTCATTGGGTAGGCCAGAACCTGAGTACTGTGTGCAGTTCTGGTCACCTCATTACAGAAAAGATGTAATTGCACGAGAATTAGAATATTACAGTGCAGTACAGGCCCTTCGGCCCTCGATGTTGCGCCGATCATCTGACCTACACTATTCCATTTACATCCATATGTCTATCCAATGACCACTTAAATGCCCTTAAAGTTGGCGAGTCTACTACTGTTGCAGGCAGGGCGTTCCACGCCCCTACTACTCTCTGCGTAAAGAAACTACCTCTGACATCTGTCCTATATCTTTCACCCCTCAACTTAAAGCTATGTCCCCTCGTGTTTGCCATCCTCATCCGAGGAAAAAGACTCTCACTATCCACCCTATCTAACCCTCTGATTATCTTGTACGTCTCTATTAAGTCACCTCTCCTCCTCCTTCTCTCCAACGAAAACAACCCCAAGTCCCTCAGCCTTTCCTCGTAAGACCTTCCTTCCATACCAGGCAACATCCTAGTAAATCTCCTCTGCACCCTTTCC
The DNA here is from genome assembly GCF_036365525.1 of Heterodontus francisci. NCBI lineage: Eukaryota > Metazoa > Chordata > Chondrichthyes > Heterodontiformes > Heterodontidae > Heterodontus > Heterodontus francisci. The sequence continues at coordinate 15,527,136 of NC_090386.1, read as the reverse complement.
AAAGCTTCCACATCCTTCCTATAATGCGGTGACCAGAACTGCACGCAATACTCCAGGTGCGGTCTCACCAGAGTTTTGTACAGCTGCATCATGACCTCGTGGCTCCGAAACTCGATCCCCCTACTAATAAAGGCTAACACACCATATGCCTTCTTAACAGCCCTATTAACCTGGGTAGCAACTTTCAGGGATTTATGTACCTGGATACCAAGATCTCTCTGCTCATCTACACTACCAAGAATCTTCCCATTAGCCCAGTACTCTGCATTCCTGTTACTCCTTCCAAAGTGAATCACCTCACACTTCTCCGCATTAAACTCCATTTGCCATCTCTCAGCCCAGCTCTGCAGCCTATCTATGTCCCTCTGTACCCTTCAACACTCTTCGACACTATCCACAAGGGTGGATAGTGGGTACAGAGGAGATTTACGAGGATGTTACCAGGACTGGAAAAATGCTGCTATGAGGAAAGATTGGATAGGATGGAGTTGTTCTCCTTGGAACAGAGAAGGCTGAGGGGAGATTTGATTGAAATGTACAAATTTCTGAGGGGCCTGGATAGAGTGGAGGTGAAGGGCCTGTTCACCTTAGCAGAGAGGTCAGTGATGAGGGGGCATAGATTTAAAGTGATTGGTAGGAAAATTAGAGGGGAGGTGAGGAAAAACTTTTTCACCCAGTGGGTGATGGGGCTCTGGAACTCACTGCCTGAAAGGGTAGTTGAGGCAGAGACCCTCAACTCATTCAAAAGGAGTCTGGATCTGCACCTCCAGTGTGGTAAGCTGCAGGGCTACGGACCAAATGCTGGAAGGTGGGATTAGAGTTGGTGGATAGTTTTTTTTGGCTGGCACAGACACAATGGGCCAAGTAGCCTCTTTCTTTGCCTTAAACTTTCTATGATTCTATGAATGTCATTTTCCCACACTATCGTCTAGAAATCAGTTGATCTCTGTCTTGAGCATTTTCAATGACGGAGCCTCCACCACCCTCTGGGGTAGAGAATTTCAAAGAAATTCCTCCTCCTCCTCCTCTCAGTCCTAAATAAACCTATTCTGAGACCATCCCCTGGTAATAGAAGCCCCAACCATGGGAAATATCCTTCCTACATCTACCCTGTCAAGCCCTGTAAGAATTCTGTTTGTTTCAATAGGTAACAGTTACAGAAATGCCTGTCTGTTCACCTAACTAATCTCCTATAGCAACTGCATTGCTACTGTTTGCTGTTTTCTTCTGTACAGACCCTGACCATTGGTGCCATGGACTGGACTGCATTCCTTCAAGGTGTCATCATTCCTAGTTGAGTACCAGTTTGAGTGGTATACACCCCAAAGAATCTTGCACTTTCTGCCTCTACCTTCACATTCTGATGACCACCATCTACTATCTTGAACTCTCAACGCCTTTGGGGTGACCACCTCCTGGAACATATGATCCAGTAAACTCTTTGGAGTGAGGAGAGAGGAGGTAAATGGGCAGGTATTACACTTCCTGAGCATGTTATTCCCCCAAGACATGTGAAGTGTCCTGGAATTGCAAGTCACAGAACTCTGCTGCCCATCCATGATTTAACAAAAAACTTTATTTCCTCTTTTAGAATCTTTTAGAACCTTGTATAAACTATTAAGTTAAATTAATGCCTCTCGACCTGCTCTGTGCTAATACTCTTCCTTTACTGTTCTGCTTAGACCTTAGTTGAGCTATAAATTTAATACAGTACTTCATAGTTTCCCACTCCTAGTTTAAGTCATTATTCTAGTTTAGTGGGAAAAAAGCAAATACTCACAAACCAGTCACCTATCTGCTGTCCTGTGACATCACTCCTGGCTTTTCTTGGAAATACATTGATTGGGTTCATGCTGTTTCTAAACCCCACTCCTCGCTTCGTCTCTTTTATTCTCCACCGCTGCTGTTTCCAGTCAGTCTGCTTGATAGTTATCAGGAAAGACAGATTAGGAGAGAAAAAAAGAGAAAGTTGAGGGGTGACTTAATAGAGGTTTTTAAAATTATGAAGGGATTTGATAGGGTGGACATGGAAAAGATGTTTCCACTTGGCAGGAAGTCCAGAACTAGGGGTCATAAATATAATAAAAGCAAAATACTGCAGATGCTGGAAATCTGAAATTAAAAAAAAAATGCTGGAAATAATCAGGAGGACTTGAAGCATCTGTGGAGAGAGAAGCCGAGTTAATGTTTCAGGTCAGTGACCCTTCTTCAGAACTGGAAAAGGTGAGAAATGTAATAGGTTTTAAGCAAATAAAGCGGGGGTGGGACAAGAGATAACCAAAGAGAAGTGTTGATGGGACAAGGTCACAGACAATAACTGACCAGAAGGTCATGGAGCAAAGGCAAAGGTGTTAATTGACAGAAAAATGAACAGCCTGGCCCCAAGCACAAACATGTAAAAAAAAAAGTGGGTAGGCACAGTAGAAACAAACTAAACAAACTAAAATTTAAAAAATAACTAAAATTAAAAGGGGGGCCCGTTATGCTCTGAAATTATTGAAGTCAATGTTCAGTCTGGCAGGCTGTAGTGTGCCTAATCGGTAAATAAGATGCTGTTCCTCGAGCTTGCGTTGATGTTCGCTGGAACACTGCAGCAATTCCAGGACAGAGACTTGGGCATGAGGGCGGTGGTGGTGGTGGGGGGGGCGGGGGTGTTGAAATGGCTAGCAACTAGAAGCTCTGGGTCATGCTTTTGGACTGTGTGGAGGTGTTCTGCAAAGCGGTCACCCAATCTGTTTTTGGTCTCCCCAGTGTAGAGGTGACCACATTGTGAGCAGTGAATACAGTATACTAAATTGAAAGAAGTACAAGTAAATCGCTGCTTCACCTGAAAGAGTTTTGGGCCTTGGATAGCGAGGAGAGTGGAGGTAAAAGTGCAGGTATTACACCTCCTGCGATTGCAGGGGAAGGTGCTGTGGAAAGGGGACGAGGTGGTGGGGGTAATGGAGGAGTGGACCAGGGTGTCGCAGAGGGAGCAATCCCTTCGGAATGCTGAGAGGGGAAGATGCGTTTGGTAGTGGCATCACACTAGATATGGCAGAGGATGATCCTTTGGATGTGGAGGCTGGTGAAGAAAGTGAGGACAAGGGGAACTCTGTCGCGGTTCTGGGAGGGAGGGCAAGCGGTGAGGGTAGAGGTGAGGGACACGGTTGAGGACCCTGTCAACCACAGTTGGGGAAGAATCCTCAGTTGAGGAAAAAGGAAGACATATCAGAAGCGCTGTCATGGAAGGTAGCATCATCAGAGCAGATGAGTCGGAGACTGAGAAACTGGGAGAATGGAATGGAGTCCTTACAGGAGGCAGGGTGTGAAGAATCGTCGTCAGTGGGCTTATAATGAATATTGGTAGACAGCCTATCTCCAGAGATGGAGACAGAGAAGTTGAGGAAGGGAAGTGTCGGCGATGGACCATGTAAAGGTGAGAGAAGAGTGGAAATTAGAAGCAAAGTTGATAAGTTTTCCAGTTCGAGGCAGGTGCAGGAAACAGCACCGATACAGTCATCAATGTACTGGAAAAAGAGTTGGGGAAGGGGCCTGAGTAGGACTGGAACAAGGAATGTTCGACATATCCCACAAAAAGACAGGCATAACTAGGACCCATGCTGGTATCCATAGCAACACCTTTAGCTTGAAGGAAGTCAGTGGAGTTGAAAGAGAAGTTGTTCAATGTGAGAACAGGTTTCAGCCAGGTGGAGGAGGGTGGTGGTGAATGGGGACTAGTTGGCCCTCTGTTCAAGGAAGAAGCAGAGAGCCCTCAAACAGTCCTGGTGGGGGATGGAGGTGTATGGAGATTGGATGTCCATTGTGAAGGTGGTTGGGGCCAGGAAACTGGAAATTGTCAAAATGACGGAGGGCATCAGAAGAGTCACGGATGTAGGTGGGAAGAGACTGGACTGGGGAAAAAAAGATCGAGTCAAGATGAGAAGAAATAAGTTCAGTGGGGCAGGAACAGGCTGAAACAATGGGTCTGCTGGGACAGTCGTGCTTGTGGATTTTGGGAAGGAGATAGAGGGCTGACTGAGGTTGGAAGCTGTAGAGGGAAGACCTCTTGAGGTCAGTGACAGGATTGTGGACAATAGCTTGATGTTCGGTGGAGGGATCATGGTCCAGGGGGAAGTAGGAAGAAGTGTGTGAGAGTTAGCGCTGAGCCTCTGCAAGGTAAAGGCCAGTATGCCAGACAACAACAGCAATGGAAGAAGAGCTCACCCTTGTCTGCAGGTTTGATGACTATGTCAGGGTTGGACCTGAGAGAACGTAGTGCGGCAAGTTCAGAGGAGGACAGGTTAGTTGGGGGGGAGGGGGGCAGAGAAATTGAGACAGCCGATGTCTCGCCGACAGTTTTCAATGAAAAGATCAAGAGCAGGTGAGAGGCCAGAGGGAGGATGCTGGAGGCGGGTGAATGGGTCTGCTGCTTGTGGGGAGGACTCCTGGTCAAAGAAGTGAGCCCGGTGGTGAAGGCGATGGAAGAAGAGCTCAATGTCATGCCGAGCGCAAAATTCATTGAGGTGGGGGCGTAAGGGGATAAAACTGAGTCTTTTGAGTACAGAATGTTCAGCATCAGAGAGGGGAAGGTCAGAGGGTACAGTGAATACACGGCAAGGGGTCAGAGTAGAAGGGGTGAGGTCAGAGGGAAGTGAAGGAGAAGAAGGCTCTGGAGGGCCATTAGTCCCCATCAGCTGCTGGAGCTTGTGTTCATTAGTACCTGAAAGGAAGAAAATTTTTTTGTTAATCCATCAGATAAGACGAAGGATGAAATGAAACTGCGGATTAGAACGGCTTTGAGATGCTTCTGAAGAGAGGTCCAGTGTGTACATGTGGCGGCGCGTGTCACTGAGTATGGATCTCTGGATGCAGCGAATGGCAGTCCAAGGAATGTTGTATTTCTCGGAGATACCTGGAATCCTGGGTGGATTCAAAGCATGAAGGGTGAAACTTCAGTTGGAATCCACATGGAATAAGTCGAAGCTGGAGACAGTCACTGAGGAAGGAGATGTGGCTGTGAAAACAAGTTTTGGGAGACATTTTATCAAACGCAAGCTGGGAAATAGAAAGCAATGAAGATGAACAAGGTAAAAGAGACAAATGAAAATCCCGTCTGAGAGAAGAGCAGCACTTCTTCAAGGTAGGCATTCCTGGAAGAGAAGTGGCGGTGAATTAAACACTAAAATAAAATCAAAATACTGCAGATGCTGGAAGCCTGAAATAAAAACAAGAAATGCTGGAAATACTCAGCAGGTCTGGCAGCATCTGTGGAGAGAGAAGCAGAGTTAACGTTTCAGGACGGTGACCCTTCCTCAGAACTGGCAGAGGTTAGAAATGTAGTAGGTTTTAAGCAAATAAAGCAGGGGTGGGGCAAGAGATAACCAAAGAGAAGGTGTTGATGGGACACAATAACTGACCAGAAGGTTATGGAGCAAAGGTGTTAATTGACAGAAAAATGAACAGCCTGGCCCCAAGCACAAACATGAAAAAAACAGTGGGTGGGCACAGTAGAAACAAACTTAAATAAAATAAACAAAAAATAGCTAAAAATAAAAAGGGGGGCCTGTCATATTTATAAAATGGCCACTAATAAATCCACTAGAGAATACCGGAGAAACTTCTTACTCAAAGAGCATTAAAAATGTGGCACTTGCTGCCATAAATAGTTGAGATGAAATAGCATGCATGCATTTAAGGGGAAACCAAATAAACATGAGGGAGAAAGGAGTAGAAGGATATGTTAGCATGAGACAAATGGGCACAGTAAAATTATTCTCAGTTAGAATATAAAAGGCTGAGAATCAAGTGAGGCACTAGTTATGTTTGAATTTAATATGACATACAACACAACAGTATACTGGAGAAAAAAAGTAGTAATTTTTCATCGAAAACCCAAAATTCCTCTCCCGGCATGTAAATGTTAAGAGATAACTAAAAGGCAAGGTGGGTGCTATTTGGAACAAAGAGGATGATTTTTCACTTAGAGATGCAGGGCAAGGCTAGAATACTTAAGTAAAAGCAAAATACTGCGGATGCTGGAAATCTGAAATAAAAACAAGAAATGCTGGAACCACTCAGCAGGTCTGGCAGCATCTGTGAAAAGAGAAGCAGAGTTAACGTTTCGGGTCAGTGACCCTTCTTCGGAACACCTAGAATACTTAAGTACTTTGTTTCAATGTTTGCTAAAGAAAAAGATGCTGACAAAATATCGGCAGAAGTGGAGATGTTTGAGGTAAAGGATGGGGTGAAAATTGATGGGCAGGATTTACTGGAAAGGGTGGCTGTGCTTAGAGAAGATAAGTGGGCTGGTCTGGATGGCTTGCATCTCAGGTTACTAATGGTAGTCAGGGTGGAAATAGCAGAAGAGCTTGAAAACTACCCTAGATACTAGGAAAGTGCCAGAAGATTGGAGAGTGACAAATGTGACTTCCTATTTCAAGAAGTAACTACAGGCCGGTCAATTTAACATCAGTGGTGGATAAGGTTTTAGAAATAATAATCACTTGACTAACTGAGATTTTTGAAGTGAAAGCAATGGATGTTGTCTGTGGATTTGAACTTGGATATTGGAATACAAAATAAAAATTTCAAAATTTGCTGGTGATACCAAACTTGGAAGTATGGCAAACAGTGATGGTACCAATTGACTGCAAGAGGATATAGATAGGCAAGCAGAATGGGAAGTCAAGTGGCAGATGGAATATAATAGAAATGTGAGGTGATGGAACTTGGCAGAAGAGATAGGGAGGGGCAATATAGGTATGATGGCACAGTTCTAAAGAGTGTGCAGGGAAGAGGGATTTGGGAGTTCATGTGCATAGATCCTTGAAGATGGCAGGACATAATAGAGTAGTTAGCAAAGCAAATGGGGTCTTAGGCTTCATAAATAAAGGTATTGAGTAAAAATACAGGGGAGTTATGCTGAATCTTTATAAATGAGTTAGCAAAGTGAGCATTGGTCCTCTTGAAAGTGAGTCTGGGGAACTAGTAAGGGAATAATGAGATGGCAGAGGAATTCAACAGGTTCTTTGCATTGTTCTTCACCATAGAGGATACAAGTAACATCCCAGAAATAGCTGTAAATCAGGAAATGGAAGGGAGGGAGGAATTCGAGAAAATTACAATCACCAGTGAAGTGGTACTGAACAAATTGTTGGAGCTGCGGGCTGACAAGTCCCCAGGTCCTGATGGACTTCATACTAGGGTCTTAAAAGAAGTGGCTAGTGTGATAGTTGATGCATTGGTTTTGATTTCCCAAAATTCCCTAGATTTGGGGAAAGTTCCATTAGATTGGAAAATAGCCTTTTATTCAAAAAGGGAGTGAGACAGAAAGCAGGAAACTACAGTTAGCTTAACATCTGTCATCAGGAAAATGTTCAAGCTATTGTTAAATATGTTATAGCAGGGTATTTAGAAAAATTCAAGGTAATCAAGCAGTCAACATGGTTTTGTGAAAGGGAAATCGTGTTTAACCAATATATTGGAGTTCTTTGATGTAACATGTGCTGTGGATAAAGGGGAACCGGTGAATGTACTATACTTAGATTTCTAGAAGGCATTTGATAAGGTGTCAGATCAAAGGTTATACAGAAAATAAAAGCTCCTGATGTAGGGGATAACATTTTGGCATGGATAGAAGATTGGCTAGCTAACAGGAAACAGTAGGCATAAATGGAACATTTTCTAGTTGGCAAGATGTTATTCATGGTCTGTCACAGGGATCAGTGCTGGGGCCTCAACTTTATACAATTTCTATAAATGAATGAAGGGACTGAAGATATGGTTGTTAAATTTGCTGATGACAGATAGGTAGGAAAGTAACTTGTGAACAGGACATAAGGAGGCTAAAAAGGATATAGATAGGTTAAGTGAGTGGGCAAAGATCTGGCAAATGGCGTGTAATGTGGGAAAATGTGGAATTGTCCATTTTGGCAGGAAGAATAAAAAAGCATATTATCTAAATGGTGAGAGATTGCAGAGCTCTGAGATGCAGAGGGATCTGGGTGTCATAATGCACAAATTGCAAGAGATTAGATTAGAGATACAGCACTGAAACAGGCCCTTCGGCCCACCGAGTCTGTGCCGACCATCAACTACCCATTTATACTAATCCGACACTAATCCCATATTCCTACCAAACATCCCCACCTGTCCCTATATTTCCCTACCACCTACCTATACTAGGGGCAATTTATAATGGCCAATTTACCTATCAACCTGCAAGTCTTTTGGCTTGTGGGAGGAAACCGGAGCACCCGGAGAAAACCCACGCAGACACAGGGAGAACTTGCAAACTCCACACAGGCAGTACCCAGAATCGAACCCGGGTCCCTGGAGCTGTGAGGCTGCAGTGCTAACCACTGCGCCACTGTGAACCGCCCAGAGGTTATTACGCAGGTATAATAAGTAATTAGGAGAACTAATCGAATGTTATTAATTGTGGGAGGAATTGAGTACAAAAGTAGGGAGGTTATACTTCAGCTATACGGGGCATTGGTGAGACCACATCTGGAGTACGATGTACAGTACTAGTCTCCTTATTTAAGGAAGCAGTTCAGAGAAGGTTTACTGGACTAATACCTGGAATGGTGGGTTGTTTCATGAGGAAAGATTGGACAGACTAGGCTTGTATCTGCTGGAGTTTAGAAGAATAAGAGGTGACTTGATTGAAACATCAGATTCTGAGGGGTCTTGACAGGGTGGATGTGGAAAGGATGTTTCCTCTTGTGGGAGAATCTAAAACTAGGGGTCACTTTAAAAATAAGGTGTTGCCCATTTAAGACAGATGAGGAGAGATTTTTTTCTGAGGGTCTCCTTATTTCTTGATGATTCTTGATGAGCAAGGGGGCATAAGGTTTTTGGGGGTAGATGGGAATGTGGAGTTGATGTTACAATCAGATCAGCCATGATCTTATCTTATTAAATTAAGAGCAGGCTTGAAGGGACCAAATGGTCTACTCCTGCTTCCACGGCAGCAGGCTCTCTCGCTCTGTGTCTCTGCGCGCTGAGATTCAAAAGAGAAAAAAAAAATTTGACATCGTAGGAAATCTGCAAGGTGATTGGGTAAGTAACAGCTGTTAGTGCATTTAAATAACTTAAAAAATAAGGGGAAAGTTTTTTTGAAAAAGACCTCAAAACCTACCGTATAAGTGATAAGGTGCGTACGACTAGTGTGCTTTTTTTAAAATTAGTGTAATTTATTAAGGACTTTAGATTGTAGTGGGTAGTGTTTGGAGTAGAACAAGGCCTCTACTGTAATTAGTACCTTTTATAGGGAGTAATTAAGTAATCTAAAGGTAAGTCCTGGCAGGAGAGCTTGCACCCGTCATATGCTCCTCCTGTGCTATGTGGAAAATGCGGGACCTTCCAGTGTCTCTGACGACCATGTGTGCAGGAAGTGTATCCATCTGCTACTGGCTACCCGCATTACGGAGCTGGAGCTGCGGGTGGTTTCACTGAGTATCCGCGGTGCTGTAGACGTTGTGGCTAGCACGTTAAGCAAGTGGTCACACCGCAGGTATTGGCTGCACAGGCAGAAAAGGATGGGTGCAGGAATATTGTGTGCAGTTTTGGTCTCCTTATCTGAGGAAGGATGTCCTTGCTATAGAAGGAGTGCAGCGAAGGTTTACGAGACTGATTCCTGGGATGGCATGACTGAGGTATGAGGACAGATTGGGTCGGTTAGGATTATATTCACTGGAGTTCAGAAGAGTGTGGGGAATCTCATAGGAAATCTAAAAAATTCTAACAGAACTGGACAATGTAGATGCAGGAAGGATGTTTCCGATGGTGGGGAGTCCAGAACCAGGGGTCATAGTCTAAGGATACGGGGGTAAACCTTTCAGGACGGAGATGAGGAGAAATTTCTTCACCCAGAGAGTGGTGAGCCTTTGGAATTCACTACCATAGAAAGCAGTTGAGGCCAAAACATTGTATGCTTTCAAGAAGGAGTTAGATATAGCTGTTGGGTTTAAAGGGATCAAAGGGTTTGGCGCGAAAGCAGGAACAGGTTACTGAGTTGGATGATCAGCCAATATCATAATGAATGGCAAAGCAGGCTTGAAGGACTGAATGGCCTACTCCTGCTCCTATTTTCTATGTTTCTAACTGTTTTTGGGAAGTCAGTGAATTTGTTTTATCCTGTCAGGGCATTGTTGTATCCCCTTAACAAAACCTGGTGTTTCTAGTCAAGAGTGTTCGAGAAGTGTTGATGGCATTAGGTGTTAAGAATCAGAGATAAAAAGCAAACTGTTTTAAAGTTTTCTTGTCAGAGATTAAAAACCCTGCTAAAGGATGTGGATATGATTGCTGAAGAGTATGTAAGGGTAATCAAAGAGATTAGTGAAAAGTGTGAAATCTGTAAAAATAAACAAATCAGAGGACACCATTGTTCTGTTGTCAGCCTTCCATTGGCACGTGACTTGAACAAGTTGCCATGCATTTAAAGGTATGGGACAAAGACACAAATATTTTCATTCTACATTTCAAAGACCGTGCACCCAGATTTGGTCTTGCTACAATAATAAATAGTAAGGACAAAAGGGTGATTATAGACAAGATTATGGAGAAATCAATAGGGACTGGACTTGGGATGCCAGCTAAGTTTCTGACTGATAATAGAGGGGAATTTGCCAATGACAAATTCAGAGACATGTGTGAAAACATAAACATTTTGGTTATGAATACTGCAGCTGAAAGTCCTTTCAGCAATGGGCTCTGTGAAAGAAATCAGTGGTTCATGAAATGCTGCACAAAATCTTAGCTGACCAGCTAAACTGCAAGTTGACAACTACCCTGGTATTGGCGTTTCATGTGAAGAATTCACTTCAGATGAGGATGCAGTCCCTATCAATTAGTCTATGCGCAGAGTCAAATAGATATATCGCTTTGAATACTGTTGGGGGATGACCTCCCAGGAGGAAGCAGCAACAGCGAAGTTCGTGGCACCATGGATGGCTCTGTTGCACAGCAGGGGAGAAAGACTGGGAGAGCTATAATGATAGGAGATTCAATTGTAAGGGAAACAGACCGGCGTTTCTGCGGCCTCAAATGAGACTCCAGAATGGTATATTGCCTCCCTGGTGCGAGGGTGAAGGATGTCTCGGAGTGGCTACAGGACATTCTGAAGTGGGAAGGTGAACAGCCAGTGTTCGTGGTACATGTCGGTAGCAACAACATGGGTAGAAAAAGGAAAGAGGTCCTGCAAGATGAATTTAAGAAGTTAGGAGCTAAATTAAAAAGCAGGACCTCAATGGCAGTAATCTCAGGATTACTTCCTGTGCCACATGTTAGTGAGCATAGAACAGAAGAACAGACCAGATGAACGCGTGGCTGGAGAAATGGTGCAGGAGCGAGGGATTTAGATTCCTGGGACATCAAGACCAGTTCTGGGGAAGGTGGGACCTGTACAAGCGGGACAGTGTACACCCAGGCAGGACCGGAACCGATGTCCTCGCCGGGGTGTTTGTTAGTGCTGTTGGGGAGGATTTAAACTAGAATGGCAAGGGGATGGGAACCTGAGTGGGGAGACTGGGGAGGAGGAAACAAGGATAGAAATGAAAGACGGGAAACAAAAAGGCAAAAGTGGAAGGGTTAGAAATCAAGAGCAAGAAACAAATAGGGCCATAGTGTGAAATAATAGTAAGATGACTAAGAATGTTAAAAAGACAAGCCTAAAGGCATTGTCTCAATGAGCAGAGTATTTGCAATAAGGTAGGCAAATTAACCAAGTAAATAGATGTAAATGGAAACGATATAGCTGCGATTACAGAGACATGGCTTCAAGGTGACCAAGGATGGGAACTGAACATCCAAAGGCATTCAATATTTAGGAAGGACAGGCAAAAAGGGAAAGGAAGTGGAGTCGAGTAGTTAGTAAAAAGAGGGAATCAATACCAGAGTGAGGAAGGATATTAGCTCAGAGAATCCTGTGGTGGAATCTGTATGGGTGGAGCTAAGAAACACCAAGGGGCAGAAAACATTGGGGGTTGTATACAGACCCCCAAACAGCAGTGGTGATGTAGATGATGGCATTAAACAGGAAATTAGAGATGCATGCAATAAGGGTACAACTGTAATTATGGGTGACTATCTACATATAGGGCAAACCAAATTAGTAATACTGTAGAGGAGGACTTCCTGGAGTGCATACGTGATGGTTTTTTAGACCAAACCAACTACAGAACAGGCCATCCTCGACTGGGTATTGTGTAATGAGAAAGGATTCGTTAACAATCTTGTTGTGTGGGGTCCCTTGGGGAAGAATGACCATAACATGATAGAATTCTTCTTTAAGATGGAGAGTTGATTCCCAGATTAGGGTCCTGAATCTAAATGAAGGAAACTATGAAGGTATGAGGCGTGAGTTGGCTATGATCGATTGGGAATGTTAATTAAAGGGTTGACAGTGGATAGGCAATGGCTAGCATTTAAAGAGTGCATGGATGAATTACAACAATTGTTCATTCCTGTCAAGTGCAAAAAAAAAAAAGAAGGGAGGCTCAATTGTGGCTTGCAAAAGAAATTAGGGATGGTATTGGATCCAAGGAGGAGAAATATAAAATGGCCAGAACAAGCAGCAAACCTGAGGATTGGGAGCAGTTTAGAATTCAGCAAAGGAGGACAAAGCGATTGATTTAAGAAGGGGAAAATAGAGTATGAGAGTAAGCTTACAGAGAACATAAAAACTGACTGTAAAAGCTTCTATAGATATGTGAAGAGAAAAAGATTAGTGAAGACAAATGTGGTTCCCTTACAGTCAGAAACGGGGGAATTTATAATGGGGAACAAAGAAATGACATACCAATTAAATGCATACTTTGGTTCTGTCTTCACAAATGAGGACACAAATTACCTCCCAGAAATGTTGGAACGTGGGGTCTAGTGAGAAGGAGGAACTGTATGAAATCAGTATTAGTAGGGAAATGGTCTTGGGGAAACTGACGGGTTTGAAGGTCGATAAATCCCCAGGGCCGAATAATCTACATCCCAGCATACTTAAGGAAGTGGCCCGAGAAATAGTAGATGCTTTGCTGGTCATATTTCAAAATTCTATAGACTCTAACAGTTTCAATGGATTGTAGGGTACCTAATGTAACCCCACTATTTAAAAAAGGAGGTAGAGAGAACAGTTAGCCGGTTAGCATCAGTAGTGGGGAGTCCATTATAAAAGATGTAATAGCACAGCACTTGGAAAACAATGACAGGATTGGACAAAGTCAACATGGATTTATGAAAGGGAAATCATGCTTGGTAAATCTACTGGAATTTTTTGAGGATGTAACTAGTGGAATAGATCAGGGAGAACCAGTGAATGTGGTGTATTTGGACTTTCAGAAGGCTTTCGATGAGGTCCCACATTAGCGTGCAAAATTAAAGCACATGGGATTGGGGGTAAGGTACTGAGATGGATAGAGAACTGGCTGGCAGACAAGAAACAAAGAGTAGGAATAAATGGGTCTTTTTCCAAGTGGCAGGCAGTGACTAGTGGGGTACCACAGGGATCAGTGCTTGGACCCCAGCTATTAACAATATATATTAATGATATAGATGAGGGAATTAAATGCAATATATCCAAGTTTGCAGACGACACAAAGCTGGGTGGGAGTGTGAGCTGTGAGGAGGATGCAGAGAAACTCCAGTGTGATTTGGATAGGTTGAGTGAGTGGGCAAATACATGGCAGATGCAGTATAATGTGGATAAATGTGAGGTTATCCACTTTGGAGGCAAAAACAGAAAGGCAGATTATTATCTGAATGGTGATAGGGAAAGGGGGAGGTGCAGTGAAACCTGGGTGTCCTTGTGCACCAGTCACAAAGTAAGCATGCAGGTGCAGCAGGCAGTTAAAAAGGCAAATGGTATGTTGGCCTTCATAGCGAGAGGATTCGAGTACAGGTGCAAGGATGTTTTGCTGCAATTGTACAAGGCCTTGGTGAGACCACATCTGGAGTATCACGTGCAGTTTTGGCCTCCTTATCTGAGGATGTTCTTGCTATGGAGGGAGTGCAGCAAAGGTTCACCAGACTGATTTGTGGGATGGCAGGACTGATGTATGAAGGGAGATTGGGTCGATTAGACTTGTATTCGCTAGAGTTAAGAATGAGAAGGGATCTCATAGAAACCTACAAAATTCTCAGGATTGGACAGACTAGATGCAGTAAGGATGTTCCTGATGGTGGGGGAGTCCAGGAGCAGGTGTCACAGTCTAAGGATAAGGGGTAAGCCATTTAGGACTGAGATGAGGAGGGATTTCTTCACCCAGAGAGTGGTGAATCTGTGGAATTCTCTACCACGGTAAGCAGTTGAGGCCAAATCATTAAATATATTCAAGAAAGAGTTAGATATAGTTCTTCAGGCTAACGGGATCAAGGGATAAGGGGAGAAAGCGGGAACAGGGTACTGAGTTTGGATGATCAGCCATGATCGTATTGAATGGCGGTGCAGGCTCGAAGGGCTGAGTGACCGACTCCTGCTCTTGTTTCTGTTTAATTCATATGCTTGCATGTTCGTAACTTGATCGTTCATCACCTAGTTAATCAATGTTCACTGAATTAACCTAGGGATGACGTTAAATTTAAACAGAAAGGGATAGCAACATTAAAGGGTTATAAATTTTCCAGTCAAAATCTTAATTATCAAAAAATTAAAATCTGAGGTATATAGGTATTGAGAGTTAATTAAAACTTCTAAGTTAAACTCCCTATAAATTAGTGACATCACAAAGGAATCAGCTGATTGATGAGTAGCTGATGAGTCTTTATTTAAGTCTTAATATTAACTGACTTACCTTGATTTATGACATTATTTCTGTTATGTCAGGGCATCTCAGTCCCGTGGAGTGCAAATCCTGTCCCATGTGAGTACTCAGGATGCTTCTTGTGTTCTGGATAACCACATTTCTGGGAATTGTTGTCAGCTGGAGTGGCTCAAACTCCCGGTTTCAGAGCTTGAGCAGCAGTTGATATCGCTGCAGTTCATCCATGAGGTTGAGAGTTTCATGGATAGCCCGTTTCTGGATGTGGTCACCCCATCGCTTAAGGGTTTGCAGGCAGATAGGAAATGAGTGACTGCTAGACAGTCGAGGAGGATCAAGCAAGGCAGAGATCCCAAGAAGTTGACTCCCTCTCCACCCAGTGTTTCGTTTTGAATATTGGTGAGGGTGATGATTCCTCTGGGGGGGGTGCAGCCAGAGCAAAGTCCATGGCAGCACGGCTGCCTCATCTGTATAGGGGGAAATGAGGAAGGTTAGGAAAGCAATAAGGATAGGGAATGCTATAGTTAAAAGAATAGGCAGGTGTTTCCACGGCCACAGACATAAATTCAGGATGGTATGCTGCCTCTGTGATGCCAGGGTTAACGGTGTGACTGGCTGAACTAGCAGTCGTGGTCCAAATGGTATAAACATGGGTAGAAAGAGGGATGAGATCCTGCCATGAGATTTTAGGGTGCTAGGAAAAGAGATTAAGAAGACCTCAGAGGTAGTAATCTCCAGATTGTTCCCAGTGCTGTGTGCTGGCGAGTGTAGATAGCAGATGAATTTGCGGCGAGAGATATGGTGTAGGAGAAAGGACTTCAGATTCCTTGTATATTGGGACAGGTTCTGGGGGAGGTGGGATTTCTTCAGGTCGGGTGGGCGGCACCTGAACAGAACTGGAACACATATCAAAGGGGACTGTTTACTACTGCTTGTGGAGGGTTTAAATTTGGCAGGAGGTTGGGAACCAGGAGAGGAAAAACAAGCTTCAGAAAGAATTGGGAATAACAGACAGCACAGGGCGGCACAGCGGCACAGTGGTGCAGTGGTTAGCACCACAGCCTCACAGCTCCAGCGACCCGGGTTCAATTCTGGGTACTGTCTGTGGAGTTTGCAAGTTCTCCCTGTGTCTGCGTGGGTTTCCTCCGGGTGCTCCGGTTTCCTCCCACATGCCAAAGACTTGCAGGTTGATAGGTTAATTGGCCATTATAAATTGCCCCGAGTACAGGTAGGTGGTAGGGAAATATAGGGACAGGTGGGGATGTGGTAGGAATATGGAATTAGTGTAGGATTAGTATAAATGGGTGCTTGATGTTCAGCACAGACTCGGTGGGCCGAAGGGCCTGTTTCAGTGCTGTATCTCTAAAAACTAAACCACTACAGGAAGAAATAATAAAGTGCTACCTCAGGTCAGAGTAAAAGGGGATGCAATTTGGCCTAAATTAGGATAGGTTTACAATGCATGTATGTGAGTGCACAGAATGCAGTGAATAAGGTTGGTGAGCTGCAGACACAGTTTGCCACGTGGCAATATGATGTGCTAATAACAGAGACTTGGCTCAAAAACGGCAGGGCTGGGTACTAAATATTCCAGGATACAAGGTGTTTAGGAAAAATTGGGAAGGACAGGATTCTATATTTCTATGACAAAGGTGGAGGGATGGCAGCATTGAGTAAGGATAATGGCTGGAATTTTACATCGTGGTAGAGACCCTGCCCACAGGCTAAAAACTCAGGGGTGAGACTGTCTCCGCCGGCCCTGGAAGCCACACATTAATTTTACATGGCCCAGGCCTTTAATTGGCCTTGTTCAGGACCTCCTCCCCTCTGAGGAGTGTAGTCCCACTCCAAAGAGCCAATCAGAGGGCCAGCAGCTCCTCAGTCATAGTCATAGAGTCGTATAGCATAGAAACAGGCCCTTTGGCCCACCACGTCCATGCTGACCATAATGCCTATCTATACTAATCCCACCTGCCTGCATTAATTCCATATCCCTCTATGCCTTGCTCATTCAAGTACCTGTCCAGATGCCTCTTAAATGTCGCTACTGTTCCTGCCTCCACCACCTCCTCAGGCAGCTCATTCCAGATACCCACTAGTCTTTGTGTGAACAATTTACCCCTTTGATCCCCTTTAAACCTCCTCCCTCTCACCTTAAATCTATGCCCTCTAGTTTTAGTCACTCCTACCATGGGAAATAAACTCTGGCTATCTACCCGATCTATGCTCTCATAATTTTATATACCTCTATCATGTCCCCTCTCAGCCTCCTTCGCTCCAGGGAAAACAGACCCAGCCTTATCCAATCTCTTTATAACTCAAGCCCTCCAAACCAGGCAAGATCCTTGTGAATCTTTTCTGCATCCTCTCGAGCTTAATCACATCCTTCCTGTAGTGCGGCGACCAGAACTGCACACAGTATTCCAAATATGGCCTATCAACGTTATGTACGACTGTAACATGACGTCCCAACTCTTGTACTCAGTGCTTCGGCCGATGCAGGCAAGCATGCCATACACCTTCTTTACCACCCTGTCTACCTGTGTTGCCACTTTCAGGGAACTATGTACTTGCACCCCAAGGTCTCTCTGCTCAACAACACTCCCCAGGGCCCTGCCATTCACTTTATATGTCCTATCCTGGTTTAACTTCCCAAAATGCATCTCTTCACGCTTGTCTGCATTAAATTCCATTTGCCACTCCCTTGCCCACTAGATATATATCCTGTTGTAATCTGAGACAACCTTCTTCACTCTCCACTATACCACCAATTTTGGTGTAATTTGCAAATTTACTAATCATGCCCCTTGCATTCACATCCAAGTCATTAATATATATGACAAAAAACAGAGGGCTCAGCACCAATCCCTGCGGCACACCACTGGTCATCGGCCTACAATCTGAAAAACAGCCCTCCACTACTACCCTCTGCCTCCTATCAACAAGCCAATTTTGTATCCAGTTGGCTAGCTCACACTGGATCCCATGTGTTTGAACCTTCTGGACCAGCCTACCATGCAGGACCTTGTCAAGGCCTTGCTAAAGTCCATGTAGACAACGTCCATCGCCCTGCCCTCGTCAATCCTCTTGGTCACCTCCTCGAAAAACTCAATCAAATTCGTGAGACATGATTTCCCACGCACAAAGCCATGGTGACTATCCCTAATCAGACCATGCCTTTCCAAATGCATATAAATCCTGTCTCTCAGAATCCCTTCCAATAACTTTCCCACCATTGATGTAAGGCTCACCAGCCTGTAGTTCCCTGGCTTATCCCTGCTGCCCTTCTTAAATAAAGGCACATCATTAGCTATCCGGTACCTCACCCGTGGCTAATGATAGGGCCCCAGCAATCTCTTCCCTTGCTTCCCATAGCATCCTAGGATACGCCTGGTCAGGCCCTGGGGAATTATCCACCTTAATGCGTTTCAAAACCTCCAACACCACCTCCTTTTGTAATGTTGATATGCTCCAGGATATCACGAGCTTCCTTGACCTTCTCCACAGTAAATACGGACGAGAAATATTCACTTAAGACCTCGCCCATTTCCCGTGACTCCACACTTAGATTGTCACACTTCCCTTAAGGGAACCTACTCTCTCCCTAGCTACCCTTTTATTCTTAATGTACTTATAGAATCCTTTGGGATTCTCCTTTATCTTATTTGCCAGGGAAATCTCATGGTCCCTTTCCACCCTCCTAATTTCCTTCTTAAGTGTCGTCCTACATCCCCTATACTCCTCGAGGGACTCGCTGGATCCCAGCTGCCTATACCTGATGTATGCCTCCTTCTTTGTCCTGACCAGACCTTCAATATCCCTCGTCAACCAAAGTTCCCTAAACTTGCCAGCCTTGCCCTTCCATCTAACAGGAACATGCCAGCCCTGAGCTCTTTCTATCTCACTTTTAAAAGCCTCCCACTTGCCAGACGTCCCTTTACCTGTAAACAGCCTCTCCCATTCAACTTTTGAGAGTTCCTGTCTGATGCCGTCGAAATTAGCCTTACCCCCAATTTAGGACTTCAACCTGAGGACCAATCCTATCCTTTTCCATAACTATCTTGAAGCTAATAGAGTTATGGTCACTGGTCCCAAAGTGCTCCCCCACTGACACATCAGCCACCTGCCCATCCTCTTTTCTTAAGAGGAGGTCGAGTGTAGCCCCTTCTCTAGTAGGGCCATCCACATACTGCTTCAGAAAACTATCCTGGACACAATTAACAAATTCTTCCCCATCTGATCCCTTAGCACCTAAGGCAGTCTCAGTCAATATTAGGGAAGTTAAAATCACCTACTACTACAACCCTATAATTCCTACACCTATCTGTGATTTCCCGACATATATGCTCCTCCACTTCCCTCTGACTATTGGGGAGCCTATAGTGTAATCCCATCAAATTGATCACCCCTTTCATATTTCTAAGTTCTACCCACATGGCCTCGCTGGATATTCCCCCCGGGATATCCTCTCTAAGTACTGCCGTGATGTCCTCCTAATCAATAGTGCAACTCCCCCTCCTCTCTTACCTCCACCTGTCACGCAGGAAGGATCGGTACCCCGGAACATTGAGCTGCCTGTCCTGCCCATCCCTCAACCACGTTTCCGTAATAGCTATAATATCACAATCCCATGTACCGATCCATGCTCTGAGTTCATCATTAAAGTAAATGCAGTTTAGCCTACCAGACCTTCCACGCTCCCTGTCCTGCCCCTGCCCGGCCTGCCTACTGGACTTGTTTGCTTAGTCCCAGCAACATCTCTGGGAATCGTGGCCACTGCCGAGACTGCACCCAGTGAGGGGGCCGCATGGATGCCGGCCGCAAAAAAGATGAGTGCAGTGTCTGTCCTCACCAGGGACAATCGTCTGGGCCCCGGCTCGAGGTCAATCAAGAGGGCGTGGGGACGTGTTCCAACAAGGGTGGCTTGTGCCGCTGGGGGATCCTCGAGGGCCCCCACCAACCCACAAGGAGGTCGCCAGGGTGGTAAAATGGCAACGGGGATGGGTAGGCAACAGGAATGGCACCCCCCACCACCCACATGATTTTACACACTCTTTCCCTGCAAGCCCGCTCCCCAGGGTAAATGGGGGTGGTGATGGGGTGTGGAATATTCTCGCCAATATTATTGCTGGAGAGAGGGGGTGACGTAGAGGAGTCAAGGACTGAATCTATTTGCTAAGAGCTAAGAAATAGGGTGTAAGCATAAACTCAGCAACTGCAGGCCAGTCAGTTTAACCTCAGTATAGGGAAAGCTTTCAGAAACAATAATCTTGGACAAAATTAACAGTCACTTGGACAAAGATTAATGAAGGAAAGCAGCATATATTTAAAGGCAAATTGATGGAGGGCCAGTTTCAATGGCATGAGAACAGATCTGGCCCATATAAACTGGAATCAAAGATTGGCAGCCAAAACTGTAATTGAACAATGGTGTGCCTTTGTAGAGGAGATAGTACAGGTACAGTCAATGAACATTTCTGCATTTTGGAAGGTCTAATGCAGGTGGGAGGTATACAGTAAATGGCAGAACCCTTAAGAGTATTGACAGGCAGAGAGATCTGAGCGTACAGGTCCACAGGTCATTGAAAGTGGCAACGCAGGTGGATAATGTAGTCAAGAAGGCATACGGCATGCTTGCCTTCATCGGTCGGGGCATGGAGTATAAAAATTGGCAAGTCATGTTGCAGCTGTACAGAACCTTAGTTAGGCCACACTTAGAATATTGCGTGCAATTTTGGTCGCCACACTACCAGAAGGAGGTGGAGGCTTTGGAGAGGGTACAGAGGAGGTTTACCAGGATGTTGCCTGGTCTGGATGGCATTAGCTATGAGGAGAGGTTGGAAAAAATCGGATTGTTTTCACTGGAACGACGGAGGTGGAGGGGCGACATGATAGAGGTTTACAAAGTTATGAGCGGCATGGAGAGAGTGGATAGTCAGAAGCTTTTTCCCAGGGTGGAAGAGTCAGTTACTAGGGGACATAGGTTTAAGGTGCAAGGGGCAAAGTTTAGAGGGGATGTGTGAGGCAAGTTTTTGTTTTTTTTTACAGAGTGGTGAGTGCCTGGAACTTGCTGCCAGGGGAGGTGGTGGAAGCAGATACGATTGCGACGTTTAAGCGACATCTTGACAAATACATGAATAGGAAGGGAATAGAGGGATATGGTCCCCGGAAGTGCAGAAGGTGTTAGTTTAGGCAGGCATCAAGATCGGTGCAGGCTTGGAGGGCCGAATGGCCTGTTCCTGTGCTGTACTGTTCTTTCTTCTTTGCAAGGGGGGGAAGGTAGGACAAAAAGCCAGAGCTCCCTGGATGATGAAAGAGATGGAGAGTAAGATGGAGCAGAAAAGGGATGCATATGACAGATGTCAAGTGGACAATACTCGTGAGAGCTAGGCTGAATATAGAAAGGGGAAGTAGAAAAAGAAACAGGAGCAGCAAAGAGTATGAAGAGTCTGTAAGACAACATAAAAGGGAATCCAGTCTTCTCTACGCATATAAATAAAAGGGTGATAAAAGGGGCACAAAAGGGTTTCAGGTGATTGGTAGAAGGATTAGAGGGGACATGAGGAAAAACATTTTCACCCAGAGAGTGGTGGGTGTCTTGAATTCACTGCCAGGAACAGTAGAGGCAGAAACCTTCAACTCATTTGAAAGGTACCTGGACATGCACCTGAAGTGCTATAACCTGCAAGGCTACAGAACAGGTGCTGGAAGGTGGGATTAGATTGGGTGGCTAGTTTTTTTTTTGGCTGCACAGAAACGATGGGCTGAATGGCCTCCTTCTGTGCTGTAATTTTGCTATGGCTCTATGGTCAAAAGGAGGAGTCGGAACAATTGGGGACCAAAAAGGAGATTTACACATAGAGGCAGAGGGTAGAGCTGAGGTAATAAATGAGCAGTTTGCATCTGTCTTGACCAAGGAAGATAATGATGCCCAGGTCTCATTGAAAGAGGTACATTGAGACACTGGATGAGCTAAAAAAAATGATAGAGGAGGTATTTGAAATGCAGTCTCTACTTAACGATAATTCACCAGGACTGGCTGAGAGGCATCCGAGGATACTGAGGGGAGTAAGGGTGGAAATTGTAGAGGCATTGGCCATAATCTGCTAATCCTCCTTAGATACTGGGGTGGTGCCAGAGGACTGGAGAATTGCACATGTTATACCCTTGTCCAAAAAAAAGGTTATTTTATTTTTTTTTCTTTAACCTTTTCGTGGGATGTGGCATCACTGGCTAGGCCAGCATTTTTTTGCCCATCCCTAATTGTACTTGAGAAGGTGGTGCCTTTTTGAGCCGTTGCAGTCATTGGGGTGCAGGTGCACCAACAGTGCTGTTAGGAAAGGAGTTCCAAGATTTTGACCCACCGACCGTGAAGGAACAGCGATTATAGTTCCAAGTCAGGATGGCGTGTAGCATGGAGGGGAACTTGCAAGTGGTGGTGTTCCCATGCATCTACTGCCCTTGTCCTTCTAGGTGGTCGAGGTCGCAGGTTTGGAAGGTGCTGTTGAAGGAGCGTTGGTGAGTTGATAAACCCAGCAACTACAGGTCAGTCAATTTAACCTCCGTGTAGGAAAAGCTTTTAGAAACTATAATCTTGGACACGCGTAGATCAATTAAGGAAAGCCAGCATGGATTTGTTAAAGGCAAATCATGTTTAACTAATATGATCGAGTTTTTCGATGAAGTAACTGAGGGTTAGTGAGGCTAATGCAGGTGATGCGGTATACATGGACTTCCAAAAGGTGTTTGATAAAGTACCATAAGCAACAGGCTTGTCAGCAAAGTTGAAGCCCATGGAGGAAAAGGGTGAGTGGCAGCATGGATGCAAAGTTGGCTCCATGATGGGGAAACAGAATAGTGGCGATTGGTTGGTTTTCGAACTGGAAGAAGGTATACTGCTCAAAAATCAAAGGTCACTGACCTGAAACGTTAACTCTGCTTCTCTCTCTACAGATGCTGCCAGACCTGCTGAGTATTTCCAGCATTTTTTTATTTCAGATTTCCAGCATCTGGAATATTTTGCTTTTATTTTAGGTTATGGTGCACCTTATTTATAAATACTGGTTCGGCCTCAACTGGAGTATTATGTCCAATTATGGTCACCACATTTTAGGACAGATGTAAAGGCGTTGGAGAGGGCACAGAAAAGATGAAGAATGATTCTGGGGATGAGACTTGAGTTATGTGGATAGATTGGAGAAGAGAAGGTTGAGAGGTGATTTGATAGAGGTGTTCAATGTCACGAGGGTTGTGGACAGAATAGAGAGAAACTTTTCTAGTTGGCGGAAGGGTTGAGAACCAGAGGACACCAATTTAAGGTGATTGACAAAAGAACCAGAGGTGACATGAGGAAAGACATTTTTATGCAGTGAGTGGTTATGGTCTGGAATGCAGCCCAGGCTATAGCTTTAATGACAGCTGTGAAACCAGATACTAAAACTAAAAAGGAGTGTAGAGGTTGAGAATAAATTACCTGAGAGTTATAATGAATTTTTGTCGAAGGGGAGATAACTCCATATCCTGTAAGTGAGGCAAGAAAACCTATCATTATACTCAGGGATACAGAGCAACCCGAACCCTCTTGCTGGGGAAAGATATAAGGTTTCCACCAGAGAGTGCCTTGAATGCTAAAGTTTTAGTTCATGGAATTTAGTTCATGGCAGGGAGTATATACCCGTACCTTGTATAAAGTATGCCTAGAGAGTGACTTGATATCTGGGATAGTAACTGTCGGGGTTGTCCACAGTTTGCCAGTAGAGGGAATTGATCTACTCCTAGGAAATGATTTGGCTGAATCAAAAGTATGAGCTTCTCTTATAATTACTGAGGAATGCGATGAAATTAAGGAAACTGAGCAATTACAGGAACAAGTTCTGGGAATATTTCCTGCATGCGTAGTCACCCAAGCAATGGCTAAACAGAATCCATTGTTGGAGGTAAAAGGGGCATCACAAATAGATATTCAAGTATCTGAAACCTTATTTGGGGGTTTAGATAATCCAAATGAGATATTTAACAGATCGTCTATCATTGCCGCACAGCAAGCTGATCCAGAGATATACCAAATGGTACAGAAGGCTCTGTCAGAAGCTGAGGCGAAAGGAGTTCCGGAAGGCTATTATATGGCAAACAGGTTTTTGAGGAGGAAATGGAGACTGCTTCATATACCTGCCAATGAAGACTGGACAGTTGTTGAACAGATATTTGTACCACCTAAATATCAACAAGGATTATTCAGGTTAGCACACAACATTCCTTTTGCAGGACATAGGGGAATTTGGAAGAGCAAATCATGCATAAGCCAACATTATTACTGGCCAGGTCTTGCAAAGGATGTGAGACAATTTTGTAGGACGTGCCATACCTGTCAAATGGTGGGAAAACCTCAAGCTACCATTAAAACCAGGGGATAAAGTATTAGTATTGTTACCATTACAGGGAGAATCATTAAAGGTACGGTTCAGTGGCCCATATAGAGTGATCAAAAGAGTGGGTAAGGTAGATTACTTGATTGACACCCCTGATCGTCAGATGACGAACAGGTTATGTCACATTAATATGCTCAAACAATATTACTACAGGGAGGAGGATAAGCCAGTACAGCTATGTTAGGTAATCGGGACTGTTGCGAAGGAAAAGGATGGTGAGGATGAAGCAGAAGCAGGTCTAGGAAATTCTCAGATTGAACCTCCAACTATCAGATTAGCAAATACCGAATGGCTAGGAAAATTAGACAATATGCTTCTAAGTTTAGAGGCAAAATAGCATGAAGACCTAAGCAGGCTTTTCGCAACATTTCAGAGTTTGTAGAGATAAGCTGGGATGAACAACCTTAGCCACACATGATGTGGGTATAGGGGGAACCATTCCTTTAAATCTACATCTTTGCCACTTAGGTCCAGATAGACAGGTCCAAATGGAATCAGAGGTACAATGCATTCTGAAGGGCAGCTCAGTTGAACCCAGTCAGGACAGCTGGAATTTGCCCGTGATCTTGATACCTAAACCTGGTGGGATGGTTCATTTTGCATAGACGCTAGAAAAGTCACTAGTAAAGAAAGCAGACTCCTACACAAATTCTCTTTTTAAAGGACTGTATGGACAGAGGGGTAACACCATGTGTCTTAAAGAGACTGATGTGTTGGAGGAAGCCTGTCGAATTCCTTTGGTTTTCCAGTATCAAGTGATGCCACACAGGTTAAGGGGTACTCAAGAAACTTCTCAGAATAGTGAACCCAGTAGTGGTCAGTACTCCTATCTGTGCAGTTCACCTGGCTGAGGTGCTGGAGAGTAGGGACATTTGGATTGAAAACATGAAACAACTGGAAAACTATGTTTGGAAATTTGAACTGGGTTAATTGGAACAACCTTTTGATGATTTTAAAGCTGAAAATGTTCTGGTGGAACTTGTTGCTGTAGTCCTAACATTTTAGAAAAAGTGTATATCTGTAAATGTGGGGAAAAAATGTGCAAGCGTTTTTTTAAAATTTGTATTTTTTACATTGTAATGGAACGTATTTTGGGAATGGCATTTCATTCCGTCAGGGGCAGAGGTGTCATGATCCTGTTTGCTTTTGGGAAATATGCAGTGTGTCTCCAAGACAGCAAAAGATCAGTACTGCTTTAAGACAGCCAGCTTCAGAAGGTGCATTTTGGTTGCCTTGGATACAACCAGAGACTGAAAACAGGGCATAGACTGTTGGGATTGACTTTTGAAAACTGGCTTTTGCTGAGACAGTTGAGCGACAGACACAGCTGGGCCAGTGTGAACTGAGAATAGATCTGTCAATTTAGACTGACTTTTTTTTTAGCCCCTCAAAATTCTAAAAGTTAAGCCAGATTGATTCTTTAGAAAGTGGTTGTGAGTTGTTGAGTTGCTGTGGTCATCGCTGGAAGGAAGAGGAGTTGAAGCTTTGGATATTGTTCCGATTCCTGAATCCCTCATTGGACCCTAGAAGATTATGAGATGACTACTCGTTACGAAGCGTAAATCTGCAAGAACTTGTTATTGATATTGTTACTATTTTTAAATGTTTTATTTTGGTGTTTAAGATTCTTAGTTTTTTTTCTAAAACAGCTAATTTGTTATCTGAAGATACCTGGTTTGGTTCGCCTCATTCAATCCAGCTGTAACTTTTATTGATTTGGAAAGTTTTTAAAGTGATATGTTATGCAATGTGTGGAGTGATGGAACTGAATTTTATCTGCAGCACCTGTGGAAGAGTCTGTCACTCTAGAATTGGCCTTTATAGCCACTCCAGGCACTGCTTCACAAACCACTGACCACCTCTTGGCGCTTACCCATTGTCTCTCGAGACAAGGAGGCCAAAGAGGAGTGATGGAACTGAATTGACAGTGAGTTGCTCCCACTGTAATCAGAATCATACATTTTGATTGGGGACTTTGTCTTGAGTGGTTGTGTCATAACAAGATAAAGCGGGCAACTACAAGTCTCAGCTGGAGTCTTGTGTCCAACTCTGGACACCACACTTGGAGCAGGTCCAGATGAGATTTTTTAGAATGATACTAGCGATGAGGGACTTCAGTTTTATGCTGGGGAAGCTGAGGTTGTTCTCTTGAGAGCAAAGATGTTAGGGGGAGATTTCAGAGGTGTTCAAAATTATGTGAGGTTTTGATAGAGAAAATAGGGAGAAATTATTTCCACTTGGAAGAGGTTCGTATCGAGAAGACTCAAATTTAAAATAATTGGTAAAAGGAACGGAGGAAAGATGAGAAAAATATTTTTACAAAGTGGGTTGTTATGATTTGGAATGCACTGCTTGAAATGACAGTGGAAACAGATACATGTAATACCTTTGAAAGGGGATTTGGATGATTGAAAAGAGAAAAAAATTCTAATGCTATGTTATTGATTATATTATTTGTGCGTTTAATAGCATGCAGATGGTGGGTATTAACCAAGAAATCACTTGTGCTCCTATAAATAAAAGCAGACAGAAACTGGTTGTTGGGATTCAGATATGCATGCTTGTAATTTGTATCTCTGTAAATGGAAGATTATAAAAGTGTGTAAAGGTTAGGCTCCAGTTCTATCCTACGTTGCCTGACATCATAGAATAGAACATACCAAGAGGAAAGAGCTGGGGAAGCAGGACTAATTGGATATCTCTTCAAAGATTTGGCACAGGTTCAATGGACTGAAAAGTCTCCATCTGTGCCGTAAGAATTTGGTTCTGTGATCATCTGACTGAATGTGTAACATTTTAAAAGGGCAATGAATCTAAGTGTTTTCTTTATTTGGGCACATGCTCTATTTCATTCAGAGAATAAGTAAGTACAGTGAATATAATGCTTTCTGTTCTAAATTGCCACAGATGAATCTTCAATAATTTCAATTTATATTTTTGTATTTCAGCCAACACCAATTAAGAAGATTAAGAACTTCAAGACAGAAGCTAACATGCCTGTTTGTATGAAACACCACGAAATATTGGAAGTTTCATCAGCACATTCATTTGCTAATACTTCTTCAGTTGAGAAAATCAGATGTAAGAGTTTGCTCTAGATTGTGGAGAGAACATGGGCACATTTGTGTAAAAAAAAAAATAATCTCTAGTCATCTACAGTTAGATTACAATACAAAGTATCCAGAGATTTGGTGAGCTGATTGGCTTTCTAATTCTAGCACATTATATGAAATTAACATGGAGGGTGCAGTTAATTAGTCACTTTGTTCTTGGATATTTTATATCAGTTGAATTTGAGGAATGTTTGCAATATCTGCTCCCCTTAACCAATTTGCTTCTAACTGCAGCCGATATCTGCCCCAGCAGTGATTCCTCATCTCATCACACAGATTCTCCCATTCCTGCCCTAACACCAATACCTCCTCTCTCAGACTCTCCCATTCCTGCCCTCACTCCTCTCTTCTCAGACTCTCCCAATATGACGCTTGCTTTTCTGCGCCCTCACTCTCGCTCTTGCTCCCCCTCCCCTTGTCCTGATTCCTACCTCACCCTCCTCCCTCTCAGTATTCTAATCCTTCCTTCCCCTCCCCTCTCAGGCTGGCTCTTCTGGTATCCCTTACCATCTC
The DNA here is from genome assembly GCF_036365525.1 of Heterodontus francisci. Taxonomy (NCBI): domain Eukaryota; kingdom Metazoa; phylum Chordata; class Chondrichthyes; order Heterodontiformes; family Heterodontidae; genus Heterodontus; species Heterodontus francisci. The sequence continues at coordinate 15,499,347 of NC_090386.1, read as the reverse complement.
TCCAGCTAAGTCTCCTGGTCAATCCCTCATCCCTCAACATGTGATTAAGACAATGAAAAAAATAATCAAACAAATTAACACCTGAATCATATAGGTTAACTGTGGTTAATTGAGATCCATAGTATGGACATCAGGTGAAGATGCAATGGGATTCCTCTATCATTATAAAGACCCTGGAAATATTCACTGTCAAATGCACATAAGAACATAAGAAATAGGAGCAGGAGTAGGCCATTCAGCCCCTCAAACTTGTCCCGTCGTTCAGTAAGATCATGGGTGATCTGCCCCAGACCTCAACTCCTCTTTTGTGCCAGCTCCTCATGGCCCTCAATGCCCTGATATTTAAAAAATCTATCTACCTCCTTTTTTAAATACTTTCAGTGATCTAGCCTCCACAATGCTCTGGGGTAGAGAATTCCAGACATTCACTACCCTTTGAGAAGAAATTCCTTCGCATCTCAGTTTTAAATGAGTGTCCCCTTCTGTAACTATGTCCCCTAGTTCGGGATTCCCCCACTAATGGAAACATCTTCTCAACATCTACCCTGTCAAGCCCCTCAGAATCTTGTACGTTTCAATAAGGTCACCCCTCATTCTTCTAAACGCAAATGAATAAAGGCCTAACCTGTTTCGCCGTTCTTGATAAGTCAACTCCTTCATCCCAGGAATCAGCCTAGTGAATCTCTTTTGAACTACCTCCAATGCCAGTATATCCTTTCTTAAATACGGGGACCAAATCTGTACACGGGCTCACTGCCCTGCAAAACGGCCTCACCAACACCCTGTACAGTTGGAACAAGACTTCCCTATTTTTAAACTCCAACCCCCTGGCAATAAAGACCAAAATTCCATTTGCTGCATTAATTACTTGCACCTTTTGTGTTTCATGCACAAGAACACCCAGATCCCTCTATACTGCACTTTTTTGGAGTCTCTCTCCATTTAAATAATAGTCTGCCTTTTGATTCTTCCTACCAAAGTGCATGACCTCTCACTTTCCTACATTAAACTCCATCTGCCAAGTTTTTGCCCACTCACTCAACCTATCTATATCCCCTTGCAGATTCCTTATGTCCTCACTACAACATGCCCTTCCACCTATTTTTGTATCGTCAGCAAATTTAGATGTATTACACTCTGCCCCCTCCTCCAAGTTATTAATATAGCTAGTAAATAATTGAGGCCCCAGGACTGTCAGAAATAAGGGTGATGAACTTAGAGCATGGATCAGTACTTGGAGCTACGATATTGTGGCCATTATGGAGACGTGGATATCACAGGGGCAGGAATGGATGTTGGATGTTCCAGGGTTTAGATGTTTCAAAAGGAATAGGGAGAGAAGTAAAAGAGGTGGGGGAGTGGCATTGCTAATCAGGGATAGTATCACAGCTGCAGAAAGGGAGGTCGTCGAGTAGGGTTTGTCTACTGAGTCATTATGGGTGGAAGTCAGAAACAGGAAAGGAGCAGTCACTTTGTTGGGAGTTTTCTATAGACCCCCCCAATAGCACCAGAGACACGGAGGAACAGATTGGGAGGCAGATTTTGGAAAGGTGCAGAAGTAAAAGGGTTGTTGTCATGGGTGACTTCAACTTCCCTAATATTGATTGGAACCTCCTTAGTGCAAATAGTTTGGATGGAGCAGTTTTTGTCAGGTGTGTCCAGGAAGGTTTCCTGACTCAATATGTAGATAGCCTCCCCTCTAGTCGGCCTATGTTGGACGTGGTGCTTGGCAACGAACCAGGCCAGGTGGCAGATCTCTCGGTGGGAGAGCATTTCGGTGATAGTGATCACAACTCCCTGACCTTTACTATAGTCATGGAGAGGGACAGGAGCAGACGGGATGGGAAATTATTTAATTGGGGGAGGGGGAATTACAATACTATTAGGCAGGAACTGGGGAGCAGAAACTGGGAACAGATGTTCTCAGGGAAATGCACAACAGAAATGTGGAGGTTGTTTAGGGAGCACTTGCTGCGACTGCTGGATAGGGTTGTCCCGATGAGGCAAGGAAGGGATGGTAGGGTGAAGGAACCTTGGATGACAAGAGATGTGGAACAGCTAGTCAAGAGGAAGAAGGAAGCTTACTTAAGGTTGAGGAAGCAAGGATCAGACCGGGCTCGAGAGGGTTACAAGGTAGCCAGGAAGGAACTGAAGAATGGACTTAGGAGAGCTAGAAGGGGATATGAAAAAGTCTTGGCGGGTAGGATTAAGGAAAATCCCAAGGCGTTCTACACTTATGTGAGGAACAAGAGGATGGCCAGAGTGAGGGTAGGGCCGATTAGGGATAGTGGAGGGAACTTGTGCCTGGAGTCGGAGGAGGTAGGGGAGGTCCTAAATGAATACTTTGCTTCAGTATTCACTAGTGAGAGGGACCTGGTCGTTTGTGAGGACAGCGTGGAACAGGCTGATATGCTCGAACAGGTTGAGGTTAAGAGGGAGGATGTGCTGGAAATTTTGAATGATATGAGGACAGATAAGTCCCCGGGGCCAGACGGGATATACCCAAGGATATTCCGGGAAGCGAGGGAAGAGATTGCTGCGCCTTTGGCGATGATCTTTGCGTCCTCACTGTCCACTGGAGTAGTACCGGATGATTGGAGGGTGGCAAATATTGTTCCCTTGTTCAAGAAAGGGAATAGGGATAACCCTGGGAATTACAGACCAGTCAGTCTGACGTCGGTGGTGGGCAAATTATTGGAGAGGATTCTGAGACATCGGGTTTATGATTATTTGGAAAAGCATGGTTTGATTAGAGACAGTCAGCATGGCTTTGTGAGGGGCAGATCATGCCTCACAAGCCTTATTGAATTCTTTGAAGATGTGACAAAACACATTGATGAAGGAAGAGCAGTGGATGTGGTGTATATGGATTTTAGCAAGGCGTTTGATAAGGTTCCCCATGGTAGGCATGGGATACAGGGAAAGTTGGCTGTCTGGATAAAAAATTGGCTGGCCCATAGAAGACAGAGGGTGGTAGTAGATGGAAAGTATTTAGCATGGAGCTCGGTGACCAGTGGTGTTCCGCAGGGATCTGTTCTGGGACCTCTGCTCTTTGTGATTTTTATAAATGACTTGGATGAGGAAGTGGAAGGCTGGGTTAGCAAGTTTGCCGATGACACGAAGGTTGCTGGAGTTGTGGATAGTGTGGAAGGCTGTTGTAGGTTGCAACGGGACATTGACAGGATGCAGAGCTGGGCTGAGAAGTGGCAGATGGAGTTCAACCTGGAAAAGTGTGAAGTGATTCATTTTGGAAGGTCAAATTTGAATGCAGAATACAGGCTTATGGACAGGATTCTTGGTAGTGTGGAGGAACAGAGGGATCTTGGGGTCCATGTCCATGGATCGCTCAAAGTTGCCACCCAAGTTGATAGGGTTGTTAAGAAGGCGTATGGTGTGTTGGCTTTCATGAATAGGGGGATTGAGTTTAAGAGCCGCGAGGTTATGCTGCAGCTCTATAAGGCCCTGGTTAGACCACACTTGGAATATTGTGTTCAGTTCTGGTTGCCTCATTGCAGGAAGGATGTGGAAGCTTTAGAGAGGGTGCAGAGGAGATTTACCAGGATGCTGCCTGGACTGGAGGGCATGTCTTACGAAGGTAGATTGAGGGAGCTAGGGCTTTTCTCATTGGAGCGAAGAAGGACGAGAGGTGACTTGATAGAGGGGTACAAGATGATGAGAGGCATAGATAGAGTGGATAGCCAGAGACTTTTTCCCAGGGTGGAAAGGGCGATCACCAGGGGGAATAATTTTAAGGTGACTGGAGGAAGGTTTAGGGGAGATGTCAGAGGTAGGTTCTTTACACAGAGAGTGGTGGGTGCGTGGAATGCACTGCAAGCGGTGGTGGTAGAAGCAGATACATTAGGGGCATTTAAGCGACTCTTAGATAGGTACATGGTTGATAGTAGAATGAAGGGTAGGTAGTTAGTTTGATCTTAGAGTAGGTTAAAGGTTCGGCACAACATCGAAGGCCGAAGGGCCTGTACTGTGCTGTACTGTTCGATGTTCGATGATCCTTGTGGCACTCTATTAGTTATGTCTTTCCAACCTGAAAAAGACCCATTAATCCCGACTCTGTCTTCTGTGTGTTAACCAATCCTCAATCCATACTGATACATTACCCTCAAAACCGTGAGCTCCTATCTTGTGCAATAATCTTTTATGTGGCCCCTTATCGAATGCCTTCTGGGAATCCAAATACACTATATCTACTGGTTCCCCTTTATCAACTCTGCTTGTTATATCCTCAAAGAGCTCTGGCAAATTTGTCAAACATGATTTTGCTTTTACAAAACCATGTTGAGTCTGTTTGCATTAATCCTTTCTAAATGTCCTGCTATTTCTTCCTTAATCATGGACTCGCATTTTCCCAACGACCGATGTTAGGCTGACTGGCCTATAGTTTCCTGCTTTTTGTCTCCTTCCCTTCTTGAACAGGGGAGTCACATCTGTGGTTTTCCAATCCACTGGGACTCTCCCGGCCAGTGAGTTCTGGAATATTTCGACCAATGCCTCCACTATCTCTGCCGCCACTTCCTTTAAAACCCTTGGATGTAGGTCATCAGGTCCTGGCGACTTGTCTGCCTTTAGTCCCATTAGTTTAGTCAAAAGGATGGTCACAGGATTTGGATAGAATATTCAGCATACAAAAGGGTCATATGGCCCATACCAGCATTTATGTTCTCCTAGATCCTTCCCCATCCTTCCTCAACTCTGTCAATGTAACCCTCAATTCCCTGCTCCCTCGTGCTTATCTAGCCTCCTGTTAAATGCATCTAGCCAATTCGCCTCAACAACTCCGTGGTAGCACTCTCTGGGTAAAGAAGTTTCTTCCAAATTCCGTGTTTGATTTCTTGGTGACTCTCTTTCATTGACCTCTAGTTTTGCTCTTTTCCACAAGTGGAAACATTCTGTCTGTCTACTCTGTCAAAACTTTCATAATTTTTAAAGGTCTCTATTAAATCACCCCTCAGCCTTCTCTTGCTCGCTCTCTCTCCAGTTTCTCATTATCGTTTCTTTCTTTCTTTCTTTTGGGCCTCCTTATCTCGAGAGACAATGGATACGCGCCTGGAGGTGGTCAGTGGTTTGTGAAGCAGCGCCTGGAGTGGCTATAAAGGCCAATTCTGGAGTGACAGGCTCTTCCACAGGTGCTGCAGAGAAATTTGTTTGTCGGGGCTGTTGCACAGTTGGCTCTCCCCTTGCGCCTCTGTCTTTTTTCCTGCCAACTACTAAGTCTCTTCGACTCGCCACAATTTAGCCCTGTCTTTATGGCTGCCCGCCAGCTCTGGCGAATGCTGGCAACTGACTCCCACGACTTGTGATCAATGTCACACTATTTCATGTCGCGTTTGCAGACGTCTTTATAGCGGAGACATGGACGGCCGGTGGGTCTGATACCAGTGGCGAGCTCGCTGTACAATGTGTCTTTGGGGATCCTGCCATCTTCCATGCGGCTCACATGGCCAAGCCATCTCAAGCGCCGCTGACTCAGTAGTGTGTATAAGCTGGGGGTGTTGGCCGCTTCAAGGACTTCTGTGTTGGGGATGTAGTCCTGCCACCTGATGCCAAGTATTCTCCGAAGGCAGCGAAGATGGAATGAATTGAGACATCGCTCTTGGCTGGCATACGTTGTCCAGGCCTCGCTGCCGTAGAGCAAGGTACTGAGGACACAGGCCTGATACACTCGGACTTTTGTGTTCCGTGTCAGTGCGCCATTTTCCCACACTCTCTTGGCCAGTCTGGACATAGCAGTGGAAGCCTTACCCATGCGCTTGTTGATTTCTGCATCTAGAGACAGGTTACTGGTGATAGTTGAGCCTAGGTAGGTGAACTCTTGAACCACTTCCAGAACTTGGCCGCCGATATTGATGGATGGAGCATTTCTGACGTCCTGCCCCATGATGTTTGTTTTCTTGAGGCTGATGGTTAGGCCAAATTCATTTCAGGCAGTCGCAAACCTGTCGATGAGACTCTGCAGGCACTCTTCAGTGTGAGATGTTAAAGCAGCATCGTCAGCAAAGAGGAGTTCTCTGATGAGGACTTTCCGTACTTTGGATTTCGCTCTTAGACGGGCAAGGTTGAACAACCTGCCCCCTGATCTTGTGTGGAGGAAAATTCCTTCTTCTGAAGACTTGAACGCATGTGAGAGCAGCAGGGAGAAGAAGATCCCAAACAGTAGGTGCGAGAACATAGCCCAGTTTCACGAGACGCAACTATGCTGAATTGTGCCTTTCATATTGTCATGGAATGAGGTGATACTTAGTAGCTTTGGACATCCGATCTTTTCTAGTAGTCTGAAGAGACTACGTCTGCTGACGAGGTCAAAGGCTTTGGTGAGATTGATAAAACAAATGTAGAGGGGCATCTGTTCACGGCATTTCTCCTGCAGCTGGCAAAGGAGAACAGCATGTCAATGGTGGATCTCTCTGCTCAAAAGCCACACTGTGCCTCACTTGGAATAGTGCCGTAGAAAAGGGAGGGTGTGTTGGGAATAATTAAGAGGGCTAAAAGGGGTCATGAAATATCTTGAGCAAACAGGGTTAAAGAAAATCCCAAAGCCTTTTATTCATATATAAGGAGAAAGAGGGTAATTAGAGAAAGGATTGGCCCACTAAAGGACAAAGGAGGAATGTTATGCTTGGAGTCAGAGAAAATGGGTGAGATTCTAAACGAGTACTTTGCATCGGTATTCACCGAGGAGAGGGACATGACGGATGTTGAGGTTAGGAACAGATGTTTGATTATTCTAGGTCAAGTCGGCATAAGGAGGGAGGAAGTGTTGGGTATTCTAAAGGGCATTAAGGTGGACAAGCCCCCAGGTCCGGATGGGATCTATCCCAGGTTACTGAGGGAAGCGAGAGAGGAAATAGCTGGGGCCTTAACAGATATCTTTGCAGCATCCTTAAACACGGGTGAGGTCCCGGAGGACTGGAGAATTGCTAATGTTGTCCCCTTGTTTAAGAAGGGTAGCAGGGATAATCCAGGTAATTATAGACCGGTGAGCCTGACGTCAGTGGTAGGGAAGCTGCTGGAGAAGATACTGAGGGATAGGATCTAGTCCCATTTTGAAGAAAATGGGCTTATCAGTGATAAGCAACATGGTTTTGTGCAGGGAAGGTCATGTCTTACCAACTTAATAGAATTCTTTGAGGAAGTGACAAAGTTGATTGATGAGGGAAGGGCTGTCGATGTCATATACATGGACTTCAGTAAGGCGTTTGATAAGGTTCCCCATGGCAGGCTGATGGAGAAAGTGAAGGCGCATGTGGTCCAAGGTGTACTAGCTAGATGGATAAAGAACTGGCTGGGCAACAGGAGACAGAGTAGCAGTCGAAGGGAGTTTCTCAAAATGGAGACGTGTGACCAGTGGTGTTCCACAGGGATCCGTGCTGGGACCACTGTTTGTGATATACATTAATGATTTGGAGGAAAGTATAGGTGGACTGATTAGCAAGTTTGCAGACGACACTAAGATTGGTGGAGTAGCAGATAGTGAAGGGGACTGTCAGAGAATACAGCAGAATATAGATAGATTGGAGAGTTGGGCAGAGAAATGGCAGATGGAGTTCAATCAGGGCAAATGCGAGGTGATGCATTTTGGAAGATCCAATTCAAGAGTGAACTATACAGTAAATGGAAAAGTCCTGGGGAAAATTGATGTCCAGAGAGATTTGGGTGTTCAGGTCCACTGTTCCCTGAAGGTGGCAACGCAGGTAAATAGAGTGGTCAAGAAGGCATACGGCATGCTTTCCTTCATCGGACGGGGTATTGAGTACAAGAGTTGGCAGGTCATGTTACAGTTGTATAGGACTTTGGTTCGGCCACATTTGGAATACTGTGTGCAGTTCTGGTCGCCACATTATCAAAAGGATGTGGATGCTTTGAAGAGGGTGCAGAGGAGGTTCACCAGGATGTTGCCTGGTATGGAGGGCGCGAGCTATGAAGAGAGGTTGAGTAGATTAGGATTATTTTCATTAGAAAGACGGAGGTTGAGGGGGGACCTGATTGAGGTGTACAAAATCATGAGAGGTATAGACAGGGTGGATAGCAAGAGGCTTTTTCCCAGAGTGGGGGATTCAATTACTAGAGGACACGAGTTCAAAGTGAAAGGGGAAAACTTTCGGGGGGATATGCGTGGAAAGTTCTTTACGCAGAGGGTGGTGGGTGCCTGGAACGCGTTGCCAGCGGAGGTGGTAGATGCGGGCACGATGGTGTCTTTTAAGACGTATCTGGACAGATACATGAATGGGCAGGAAGAAAAGAGATACAGACCCTTAGAAAATAGGCGACATGTTTAGATAGAGGATCTGGATCGGCACAGGCTTGGAGGGCTGAAGGGCCTGTTCCTGTGTTGTAATTTTCTTTGTTCTTCTTTGTTCTTTGACTGAGGAGTGGTCCAGGGTTTCATAGAGGGAACAGTCTTTGTGGAATGCTGAAACTGGAGGGGAGGGTAAGACGTGCTTGGTGGAAATAGCAGAGGATAATCCATCGAATATGGTGTGGAGGGGGAATCCTCCGTTGAGAAAAAAGGAAGACCGATGGGCAAGATTGCATTGTCCAAATACATGTGACAGAGATGGAGAAACTGGGAGAATAGAATAGAGTTCTTACAGGAAGTGGGATGTGAGCAGGTGCAGTCAAGGTAGCTGTGGGAGTTTGTGTGTTTATAGTCAATATTTGTTGGTAGCCCATTTCCAGAAATGGAATCCGAAGTCAAGAAAGGGAAGGATCTGAGATGGACCATGTGAAGGTGAGAGAAGGGTGGTAATGGGAAGCAAAGTCAATGACATTTTCCAGTTCAGTGCAAAAGCAGGAGGTGGCACAGCACGGTCATCAATGTACATGAAAAGAGGTGAGGGAAGTGGCCTGAGTAGCACTGGAACGAAGAATGTTCCACATGTCCCACAAAAGGGCAGGCATCGCTAGGACCCATATGAGTACCCATAGCAACATGTTTTACGTGGAGGAAGAGTGAAGTTGAGGGAGAAGTTGTTCTGTGTGTTCCCTTAAAAAGACGCCTTAACCAAGCTCTGTGGGAAAACTTTCCATGCTCTGACAATCTTTTGCAGAAAGAAATTTTTCCTCGCCTCTCTTCACACTCCAGGTGACCATTTAAAATCAAATATCACTCCCCGCTCCCCCCCCCCCGCCATTGCTGCCCTGCCAACCAAAGGAAATAGCCCTTTCCTCTTCACCTTATCAAATCCCTTCTATTAAATCGGAACACAAGAATCTAAGAAATAGGAGCTGGAGGAGCCAACTTGGTCCTTGCAGCCTGCTCCACCATTCAATATGATCATGGCTGATCTTCCATCTTAACTCCCATCTTCCCGCACTACCCCATATCTGTTAATTCCTTCAGTACACAAAAATCTATTGACCTCTGTTGTGAATATACCCATGGAGAGAGAATTCCAAAGATTCACAACCCACTGAGCGAAGAAATTTCTCATTGTAGCCCGAAATAGCTGACCCCTTCTTCTGAGACTCTTCTGGATTCCCTAGCCAAAAAACATTTTCTCCTCATTCACCCTGTCAAGTCCCTTAAGAATGTTATGTTTTAATTAGATTACCTCTTATTCTTCTAAACTAAAAGGAATATAGGCCTAATGAACTTGAACTCTCATCAGAGGACAATCACCTCATCCCAGGAATCAGTCTAGTGAACCTTTGTTGCACACCCTCCAGGGCAAGTATGTCCTTCCTTAGGTAAGGAGACCAAAACCATGCATCATATTCCAGGTTTCGCCTCATCAATGCCCTGTATAATTGTAGTAAGACTTATTTGCTCTTGAACTCCAATCCCTTTGTAACAAAAGCTAACATACCATTTGCCTTCCTAATTGCTTGCTCTACCTGCATGTTAATCTTCTGTGATTCATGTACAGGGACACCATCTGAATGCAAACAATTCCCAGCCTCTCATCATTCAAAACATCTTTTGCTTTTTTATTTTTCTGACCAAAATGGATAACTTCACACTTTCACATTGTATTCCATCAGCCATGTTCTTGCCCACTCAGCCAACCCGTCTATATCACTCTGCAACCTCTTTGCGTTCTCCTCACCACTTGCTTTCCCACCTAACTTTGTATAATCAGCAAACTGGAATATGTTACACTGTCATCTGTCTCATTAATTTAAGTTGTACACAGCTGAGGCCTGTCAACCCAAAAATGCTGTATTATTCCTACGCTTTGTCTTCTGTCCATTAACCGATCCTCAATCCATGCTAATATCATTCCCAATTACAGGCCGGTGAGTCTAACAATAGTGTTTGGGAAACTATTGGAAAAAATTCTGAGGGATAGGATTAATCTCCACTTGGAGAGGCAGGGAATAATAAGGGATATGCAGCATGGCTTTGTCAGGGGGAGATCATGTCTAACTTGATTGAATTTTTCGAGGAGGCGACTAGATGTGTAAATGAAGGTAAAGCAGTTGCTGTAATCTACATGGACTTCAGTAAGGTTTTTGATAAGGTCCCACATGGGAGATTTCTTAAGGTAAGAGCCCATGGGATCCAGGGCGATTTGGAAAATTTGATCCAAAATTGGCTTAGTGGCATGAGGCAGAGGGTAATGGTCGAGGGTTGTTTTTGCAAGTGGAAGCTGTGACCAGTGGTGTCCCGGTGCTGGGACCCTTGCTCTTTGTAGTGTACATTAATGATTTCGACGTGAATATAGGAGGTAAGATCAGAAAGTTTGCAGATGACATGAAAATTGGTGGTGTCATAAATAGTGAGCAGGAAAGCCTTAGATTACAGGACAATATAGATGGGCTGGTAAGATGGACGGATCAGTGGCAAATGGAATTTAATCCTGAAGTGTGAGGTGATGCATTTTGGGAGGACTAACAAGGCAAGGGTATATACAATGGATGGTAGGACCCTAGGAAGTACAGAGGGTCAGAGGGACCTTGGTGTACTTGTCCATAGATCACTGAAGGCAGCAGCACAGGTAGTTAAGGTGGTTAGGAAGTATTATGGGATACTTGTCGAGGCATAGAATATAAGAACAGGGAGGTTATGATGGTGCTGTATAAAACGCTAGTTCGGCCACAGCTGGAATACTGTGTGCAGTTCTGGGCACCACACTATAGGAAGGATGTGATTGCATTGGAGAGGGTGCAGAGGAGATTCACCAGGATGTTGCCTGGGCTGGAGCATTTCCGCTATGAAGAGAGACTGAAAAGGCTAGGGTTGTTTTCCTGAGAACAGAGAAGGATGAGGGGAGACATGATTGAGGTATACAAAATTATGAGGGGCATTGATAGATTAGATAGGAAGAGACTTTTTCCCTTCAGCGCAGGGGTCAATAACCAGGGGGCATGGATTTAAGGTAAGGGGCAGGAGGTTTAGAGGGGATTTGAGGAAAAAAATTTTCACCCAGACGGTGGTTGGAATCTGGAATACACTGCCTGATGTGGTGGTAGAGGCAGGAACCCTCAACATTTAAGAAGTATTTAGATGAGCACTTGAAACGCCATAGCATACAAGGCTACGGGCCATGTGCTGGAAAATGGGACTAGAATAGTTTGGTGCTTGATGGCCAGCACAGACACGATGGGCCGAAGGGCCTGTTTCTATGCTGTATGACTCTGACATGAGTCCGAATTTTGTGTAATGACCTCTTGTGTAACACCTTTTTGAAAATCCAAATACAATACATGCACTAGTTTTCCCCATTAACCATCTCAGAACCATAGAAAAATTACAGCACAGAAGGAGGCCATTCAGCCTGTCGTGTCCTTGTAGGCTGGAAAAAAAACTAGCTGCCAAATCTAATCCTGCCTTCCAGCACCTGGTCCATAGCTTTTCCCGTTACAGCGCTTCAGGTGCATGTCCCTCAAAAGAACTGAGGGTTTCTGCCTCCACTACCATTCCTGATCGTGAATTCCAGGCACCCACCACCCTCGAGGGTGTCCCTCTAATCCTTCTACCAATCTTTGGCCTCCTTGTCTCGAGAGACAATGGGTAAGCGCCTGGAGGTGGTCAGTGGTTTGTGAAGCAGCGCCTGGAGGAGTGGCTATAAAGGCCAATTCTAGAGTGACAGATTCTTCCACAGGTGCTGCAGATAAAATTGGTTGTCGGGGATGTTACACAGTTGGCTCTCCCCTTGCGCTTCTGTCATTTATGCTGCCAACTGCTAAGTCTCTTCGACTCGCCATGCTTTAGCCTCGCCTTTATGGTTGCCTGCCAGCTCTGGTGATCGCTGGCAACTGACTCCCACGACTTGTGATCAATGTCACAGGACTTCATGTCGCGTTTGCAGACGTCTTTAAAGTGGAGACATGGACGGCCGGTGGGTCTGGTACCAGTGACGAGCTCGCTGTACAATGTGTCCTTGGGGAACCTGCCATCTTCCATGCGGCTCACATGGCCAAGCCATCTCCGGCTCTGCTGGCTTAGTAGGGAGTATATGCTAGGGGTGTTGGCCGCATCGAGGACTTCTGTGTTGGAGATACGGTCTTGCCACCTGATGCCAAGATTCTCCGGAGGCAGCGAAGATAGTATGAATTGAGACGTCGCTCTTGGCTAACATACGTTGTCCAGGCCTCGCTGCTGTCGAGCAAGATACTGAGGACACAGGCTTGATACACTTGGACTTTTGTGTTCTGTGTCAGTGCGCCATTTTCCCACACTCTCTTGGCCAGTCTGGACATAGTAGAGGAAGCCTTTTCCATGCGCTTGTTGAATTCTGCATCGAGAGACAGGTTACTGGTGATAGTTGAGCCTAGGTCGGTGAACTTTTGAACCACTTCCAGAGTGTGGCCGCCGATATTGATGGATGGAGCATTTCTGACGTCCTGTCCCATGATGTTCGTTTTCTTGAGGCTGAGGCTTAGGCCAAATTCATTGCAGGCAGCCTCAATCCTGTCCATGAGTCTCTGCAGACACTCTTCAGTGTGAGATGTTAATGCAGCATCGTCAGCTAAGAGGAGTTCCCTGATGAGGACTTTCCGTACTTTGGTCTTCGCTCTTAGACGGGCAAGGTTGAACAACCTGCCACCTGATCTTGTGTGGAGGAAATTTCCTTCTTCTGAAGACTTGAACTCATGTGAGAGCAGCAGGGAGAAGAAGATCCCAAACGGTGTAGGTGCGAGAACACAGCCCTGTTTCACGCCACTCAGGGTAGGAAAGGGGTCTGATGAGGCGCCGCTATGCTGAATTGTGCCTTTCATATTGTCATGGAATGAGGTGATGATACTTAGTAGCTTTGGTGGGCATCCAATCTTTTCTCGTAGTCTGAAGAGACCACGTCTGCTGACTAGGTCAAAGGCTTTGGTGAGATCAATGAAAGCAACGTAGAGGGGCATCTGTGTTCATGGCATTTCTCCTGTCGCTGGCGAAGGGATAACAGCATGTCAATGGTGGATCTCTTTGCTCGAAAGCTACACTGTGCCTCAGGGTAGACATGCTCAGCCAGCTTCTGGAGCCTGTTTAAAGAGACTCAAGCGAAGACTTTCCCCACTATACTGAACAGGAAGATTCCACAGTAGTTGTTGCAGTCACCGCGGTCACCCTTATTCTTATAGAGGGTGATGATATTGTCATCGCGGATGTCCTGTGGTACTGCTCCCTCATCCCAGCACAGGCAAAGCAGTTCGTACAGTGCTGAAAGTATAGCAGGATTGACACTCTTGGTTATTTCAGGGGTAATGCCATCCTTCCCAGGGGCTTTTCCGCTGGCTAGAGAATCAATGGCATCACTGAGTTCCGATTTTGTTGGCTGTACGTCCAGCCCATCCATGGCTGGCAGAGACTGGGCTGCATTGAGGGCGGTCTCAGTGACAACATTTTCCCTGGAGTGCAATTCTAGGTAGTGCTCCACCCAGCGGTCCATTTGCTTGCATTTGTCAGTGATCGTTTCTCCTGATATCGACTTGAGTGGGGCAATCTTGATGGTTTGCCCAAAGGCTCTCTTAATGCCAACATACATTCCTCTGATGTTTCCGGTGTCGGAGGCCAGCTGAATATGACTGCATAGGTGTTGCCAGTAGTCATTTGCGCAGCGCCTGGTTGTTCTTTGTGCGGTGCTTCTGGCTGCTTTAAGTGCTACGTTAGTTAACTCGCTGGGGGCCTTCTTGTAGTTCAGCCGTGCAATGCGTTTCGAGGCTATAACAGGTTCCAGCTCTTCAATGTGAGATTAAAACCAGTCTGCATTCCGCTTCACGTGTTTGCCATAGGTGGTCATTGCTCAGTCATAGATGGCGTCTCTGATGTGGGCCCACTTGGTCCCTGCATCCCCTGTGGGAGTGTTTTGAAGGGCTGTTTCAAGTGAATTTAGAAACTTTCGTAACAGCTGTGGATGAGAAATCCTGCTAGTGTTGATGCGCTGGTGGCCCTTCTGCTTGGAGTGATGCAGCTTCTTTGTTTTGAGGCTAACCTTGCCGCACACCAGGGAGTGGTCGGTGTCGCAGCCGCAGCACTGTGGAAGCTGCGTGTGATTTGAACGCTGTTTAAAGAGGCTCGCCTTGTGAGGATAAGGTCCAGCTGGTGCCAATGACGTGATCTTGGGTGCCTCCAAGAAACCTGGTGACAGGGTTTAGTGTGAAAGAACGAGTTGGTGATGCAGAGGTTGTGATAGGTACACAACTCGAGCAGTCTCTGTCCATTCTCATTCATTCTTCCAATGCCTTAGCACCCAAGGCAGGAGGGCCATGAGTCATGGTTGGCCCCAACCCTGGCGTTAAAGTCCCCCAGCAGGAACAGGTGTTCAGTGTTGGGGATGCTACTAATGATATTATGGAGTTCCTCGTAGAACTGGTCTTTTTAGTTTCAGGTGGGGAGCAGAGTGTTGGAGCATAGATGCTGAGTAGGTGTACTGGACCAGAGTTGGTGAGCAGTCGGATGGACAGTATGCGTTCCATTTGAAGGTGGCTCTATCATGCTGAGCAAAGAGTTTCTGACGGCGAAGCATGGAGTGCCATGCTGTCTTGGTTCTTCAGGATCCCTACCCTGCCAGAAGAAGGTGTAGTCTTGCTCTGCTTGAGATCCGTTCGCAGGGAGGCGTGTCTCCTGAAGTGCTGCAATGTCCACATTGAGTCTACTGAGCTCGTTGTTAATGATGGCGGTCTTCCGAGAATCGTTGATTTGTGTAAGGTCTTCCGACACACCAGGACACATAGTTCTGACGTTCCAGCTTGCAAAACAAAGGGCTGGTACCTTCTTTCCTTTTTTGGTCTTGCTGTTTGGTGCGGTGTTACAGTCCACTTGTCGGGCAATGACAGTGAGCACCAAGCACCCATTGAAGCAAGTGGACTGTGGCGGGACAGAACCTTACTGACCGGGGGCTGCCCGGTTTGAGGCGGGCGGTAGCTGTCCAGTGAGATGCGATGACCTCTCCCACTGACAAAGGCAACCCGTGGCGCCCAATCTCTCCGCCAGTTGAGCTGGACTTATAACCTGTAACTGCTGCCTTCCGTGTTGATTTGGTCACAGTGAGGCGACTATGGCGCATGCCTGGGCGGATGTATGGAGGTTGTGAGTTGCCCAAGCATCAAAACCCCCCTCTCTGCCTTCCTGGTGGGGTCCAAAGGAGTGCAGAGTGTGACGTTTAGCACCGGTATGGCTGCAGGAACTGCCGAAAACTTGCCAAAGGTGACACATGACCGCCTTCGGGGTTCCGCTCCGGATTTTCTGTTAGGGTTTACTCCCTTAGCCTTGGTCTCAACTGAGATGCCTGCAAGGCAGTGGGGTTATTAGGGCCCCTACACAGGGGTTGGTGGATGCCGGTGGGAGGAGGTGGGGGGAAGGGGGTGCGAGGGGGAGCTGGGAAGTGGGCTGCAGGGGGTAGGGGAGAGGGGTGCGAGGGGAAGGGGGTGCGAAGGGGGAGTTGGGAAGGTTGTGCGTGAGGGGGGTGAGCTGGGAGTGGGGTGTGCAGGTAATAAAACATTGGGTGGTGCAGTGGTTAGCACTGCAGCCTCACAGCTCCAGTGACCTGGGTTCGATTCTGGGTACTGCCGTTGCAGAGTTTGCCAGTTCTCCCTGTGACCGCGTGGGTTTTCGCCGGGTGCTCCGGTTTCCCCCACCGCCAAAGACTTGCAGGTGATAGGTAAATTGGCTGTTGTAAATTTGTAGTGTAGGTAGGTGGTATGCAATATGGCATTACTGTAGGGTTAGTATAAATGGGTGGTTGTTGGTCGGCACAGACTCGGTGGGCCGAAGGGCCTGTTTCAGTGTTATATCTCTAAATAAAAAATAAATAAAATAAAATATTTCATCAGTTCCCACCATTTGTCCCTTTTACAATGATGTACTGCTACTGGGATTGGGATTGGGATCCCTGGGAGCCAAGCCAGAGTTGTGGGGAAAGTTTGTGTGGAAACAGCGCGGAGTTGCCGTGTGAGCGGGAGCCGCTGCCGGGATCATGTGGCCGCTCTTCCTCCTGATCGCCGGCGTGGACGGGCTCCCGAACACAGCCAAGTGGCCTTCCTGTCCAGTTGGCCAAGCTTGGCAACCACTGGCAGGGTCTACATCAGCATTCCTTTCCCGGATTGCCAGCCGTTCACCCTCTCTCTGCGGTGAATTCCTCTCCCAGCGTTACGTGTCCACCGCCCTGGACTCCGCCATCCTTCTCCCAATCACCTTAAATCTGTGCCCCCGGTAATTGACTTTCCGCTAGGGGATCCCGGTCCTTCCTGTCTATCTCGGCCCCTCATCATTTTCTACACCTCTATTAAGTCACCCCTCAGCCTCCTCCTTTCTAAGGAAAACTACCCTAGCCTATCCAATCTTTCCTCATACCTGCAACTTTCGAGCCCTGGCAACATTCTTGTAAATCTCCTCTGTACTCCACAGTAATTACGTCCTTTTCTATAATGTGGTGACCAGAACTGTATGCAATACTCCAACTGTGGCCTAACCAGTATACGGTTCCAGCATTGCAACCCTACTTTTGAGTTCTATACTTCAGCTAATAAAGGAAAGCATTCCATATGCCACCTTCACCACTCTGTCTACCTGTCCTGCCACCTTCAGGCATCTGTGGACATGCACTCCATGGTCTCTCACATCTTCTACCCCTCTCAATATTCTCCCGTTTATTGTGTATTCCCTTGCTTTATTTGCCCTCCCTAAATGCATTACCTCATACTTTTCTGGATTGAATTCCATTTGTCACTTTTCCGCCCACTCAACTAAACCAAATGGTATCTTTCTGGAGTCTACAGCTATCCTCTTCACAGCCAATTTTTGTGTCATCAGCAAATTTCCCAATCATGCCTCCCACATTTACGTCCAAACCATTAATATATACCACGAACAGCAAGGGACCCAACACTGAGCCCTGTGAAACACCACTGGAAACAGCTTTCCATTCACAAAAACATCCGTCGACAACTACCTTTTTGTTTTCGGGTCCTGAGCCAATTCTGGATCCAACCTGCCACATTGCCCTGTATCCTGTGGGCTTTCATTTTACTGACCAGTCTGCCATGTACGACTTTGTCAATTGCCTTAAAGTCCATGTAGACCACATCTACTGCACTATCCTCATCAATCCTTCTTGTTACTTCCTCAAAAAACTCTATTAAGTGAGAAGACCTGGCCTTCCCTTAACAAATCCATGCTGACTATCCCTGATTAGTCCATGCCTTTCTAAGTGGTAGTTTATCCTGTCCCTCAATAGATTTTAACAATTTACCCGCCACCGAAGTCAGACTGACTGGCCTATAATTATTTGGCCTGTCCCTTGCACCCTTTTTAAACAATAGTACAACATTTGCAGGCCTCCAATCGTCTGGTTCCTCTCCTCTATCTAGTGAGGATTTGAAGATGATCCTCAGCACATCTGCTATTTCCTCCCTGGCTTCCTTTAACAACCTGGGATGCAATCCATCCAGCCCTGGCAATTTATCCACTTTCAAGGATGTCAGACCCTCTAGTCCTTCCCCTCTCATTATACTTACCGTATCTAATATTTCACACTCCTCTAGTTAATGTCACACACTATTTCCCTTTCATAAATCTGTGATGCATCCTGGGGAACTGTTCTAGAATGTAAAGAATTCTGGAAGATCAAAATTGATGCATCCACTATCTCTGCAGCTACTTCTTTTAAAACTCTAGTCTGCAGGTTGTCAGGTCTAGAGCATTTTTTGGCACTTAGTCCCACTAATTTTTCCAGTACTTGTACTCCTCACTGTCACTAGACCCTTGATTCCCCATTATTGCTGGAATGTTTTTTGCTTCTGATGTGTAGCAAGTATTTGTTTAATGCCTCTGCTATTTCCTTATTTTCCATTATAATTTCACTTGTGTCTCAACTGGGACCACATTTACTTGCCCGAATCTCTCTTATTTGCATTCCTATAGAAATGTTTACAATCTGTTTTTATGTTTCTTGTTCGTCTGTCATATTCTGTTTTCTCTTTCTTTATCAATTCCTTGATCATCCTTTGCCGAATTCTAAAATCCTCCCAATTCTCAGGCTTACTTGTCTTTTTGGAAACATTATAGCCTCTTCCTTTGATAAATGCTATCCTTAACCACAGATGGACCATTTTTTTGCTGTGGGGTTTTTCTATCTTCAAGGAATGTATATTTGTTGCAAATTATGTATTAACTTTTTAAATGCTGGCCATTGGACTAAACTAAACCACTTGCAAGCTTAATATAAAATTTTATTATTCTGGTCACTATTCCTAAAGGCCCTTTGATTGCAAGGTTATTAATTAACTCTTTCTCATTGCACAATTCTAGATTCAAAATAACCTGTTCTCTCGTTGGTTCATCGACATATTGATCTAGAAAGCTTTCTTGTATACACTCCATAAACTTGTTCTCCACTCTATTACTACAAATTTGGTGTTGCCAGTCTTCATGATTAAAGGCCCTGATCTTTACTGTATTACCCTTGGTCTATGTGTTTTGAATTTCCTGATTTATATCCTGCCCTACACATAACTACTGTTAAGGGGTCTTATGAACAACTCCCACCAATATTTTCTGGTAATAGCTGTAAATCAGGAGGTAGAAGGAAGAGAGGAACTTGGTGAAATGGCAATCACCAGGGAAGTGGTACTGAGCAAACTGATGGAGCTGCAGGCTGACAAGTCCTCAGGTCTTGATGGACTTCATCCTAGGGTCTTGAGAGGTAGCTGCTGAGGTAGTAGATGCGTTGGTGTTAATTTTTCAAAGTTTGCTAGATTCTGGAAAGGTTCCATCAGCCTGGAAAGTAGCAAATATAACACCTCTATTCAAGAAGTGTGGGAGGAGGCAGTAAACAGGTAACTATAGGCCAGTTAGCTTGATATTTGTCTTGAGGAAGGTGTTAGAATCGATCATGAAGGAGGTTGTAGCTGGGCAGTTAGTGAAATTCAAGATAATCGGAAATAGTCAGCATGGTCTTGTGAAAAAGAAATCATGTTTAACCAATTTGTTGGAGTTCTTTTGGAGGAGTGACATGTGCTGTGGATAAAGGGGAGCCTTTTGACGTACTGAACTTGGATTTGCGGAAGGCATTTGACAGGGTGCCACATAAAAGGTTATTGCACAAAGTAGGAGCTCATGGTGTAGGGGGTAACATATTAGCATGGATAGAAGATTGGCTGGCTGACAGAAAGCAGAATATGTATAAATGGGTCCTTTTCTGATTGGCAGGATGTGACGAGTGGCATCATAGAGATACAGCACTGAAACAGCCCCTTCGGCCCACCAAGTCTGAGCCGAACAACAACCACCCATTTATACTAACATTAATCCCATATTCCCTACTGCATCCCCTCAATTCCCCTACCACCTACCAACACTAGGGGCAATTTATAATGGTCAATTTACCTATCAACCTGCAAGTCTTTGGCTGTGGGAGGAAACCAGAGCACCCGGCAAAAACCCACACGGTCACAGTGAGAACTTGTAAACTCCGCACAGGCAGTACCCAGAACTGAACCCGGGTCACTGGAGCTGTGAGGCTACAGTACTAACCACTGTGCCGCGCTGCAAGGGTCTATGCTGGGGCCTCAACATTTTACAATTTATATCTGACTTAGATGAGGGGAGCGATGGCATGGTAGCTGAATTTGCAGGTGAGACAAAGATAGGTAGGAAAGTATGTTGTGAAGAGGACATGAGCTTGCAGACCGATATAGATAAGTTGAGTAAGTGGGCAAAAATCTGGCAGATGGAGTATAATGTGGGAAAATGTGACGTTCACTTTGGCAGGAAGAATAAAAAAGCAGAGTATTACTTAAGTTGAGAACAACTGCAAAATTCCGAGGTGCAGCGGGATCTAGGTGTTCTAGTGCAGGACTCACAAAAAGTTAGTATGCAGGTACAGCAGGTAATAAAGAAGGCTAATGGAATCCTATCCTTTAACAAGAGGAATTGAAAATAAAAGTAAGGATGTTTTGCTTCAGTTATACAGGGCATTGATGAAACCACATCTCGAATACTGTGTGCAGTTTTGGTCTCTTTTATTTAAGGAACGATGTAAATGTATTGGAAGCAGTTCAGAGAAGGTTTACTAGATTCCTGGAATGAGCAGGTTGTCTTATGAGGAAAGGTTGGAGAGACTGGGCTTGTTTTCACTGGAGTTTAGAAGAGAGGGGAGATTTGATTGAAGGTCATAAGGTCCTGAACGGTCTTGACAAGGTAGATGTGGAGAGGATGGTTCCTCTTGTGGGTGAGTCCGGAACTAGGGGGCACTGTTTTAAAATTAGGGGTCGCCCTTTTAGGACAGATGAGACATTTTTTTTCTGAGGGTTGTGAGACTTTGGAATTTTCTGCCTCAGTAGATGGTGATGGCGGGGTCATTGAATATTTTTCAGGTGGAGGTAGATAGATTCTTGGGCAAGGGAATCAAAGATTATCGTGGGAAGATGGGACTGTGGAATTTGAGACAGGAGCAGATCAGTCATGATCTTATTGAATGGCGAAGCAGGCTTGAGGGGCCGAATGGCCTACTTCTGCTCCTAATTTGTATGTTCGTAAGCAGCCATCCAGCCTAATCCCATTTTCCAGCTCTTGGTTCGTAGTCTGCAGGTTATGGCATTTCAAGCGCTATTCAAGTACTTTTTAAATGTGATGTGGGTTTCTGCCTCTACCACCCTTTCAGGCAAGTGAGTTCCAGATCCCTACCAGCTTCTGCATGAAAGATATTTCCCTTGAATACACTATAAACCACCTACCCCTTATGCTAAATTCATGCCCTCTGGTTATAGACCGCCCCACCCCCCAATGGGGAATATGGTCTTCCTATTCAAAATTTTAGACACTTCAGTTAGGTCTCTCCTCAGCATCTTTCCTCATAACTAAAATTCTCAAGTCCAGGAAACATCCTCACAGATCTCCTCTGTACCCTCTCTAGTATAGTGTGGTGACTAGAACTGAATGCAGAACTCCAGCTACAGCCGAAGTCGTGTTCTATACAGTTCCAGCATAACCTCCCAGCTCTTATATTCTATGCCTCATCTAATAAAGACAAATATCCCATATGCCTTCTTGATTGCCTTATCTACCTGTCCAGCCACATTCAGGGACATGCACCTAAAGGACCCACTTTCCTCTACACTTCTCAATATCCTACCATTTATTGCATGTTTTCTTCCCTTGTTAGCCTTTCACAAATAATTACCTCAACCTTCTCCAGATTGAATTCCATTTGCCACTGTTCTGCCCACCCAACTAGTGGTGATCTCCATGGGGATCATAACAAACCAAAAGAATCGAATGTGCCAACTGACCCCAATTTAGGAAACCAAAAAACCAACAGACAAGATTTCACTTTTAAGTTTAACACTCAAACCAAAACCAACAAGAATTAACATGAACTAAGAGTTAAATCATGATCGATGTCTGTATATCTTAAAGTTTATATATTCATTAATGGATACAAGATACTAATCCTCTGAACAGTCCGATCAGCAAGTTGGTGTCAAACAGTCCCACAGTACAACAAAATGAAGATCTTCCTCAGCTAATTTTTCCAGGATGCAGATACGGAAGTGATCAGGTTCAATCAATAGCGAGTGATGTAATCTTCCCTTTAATGGTTCAGTCTTTTCGACTCTTGGACAACCTCGGCCATGCCCACTACCGTTCTGCTGCCATGGTTCCACTGATAACTATTCCATCACCAAAGACGGCTACCTTAAATCATTCACCAATGGTCAGCCCTCAGTTCAGGCTCCTTTGCCTGTAGTCAAACTGCTTCAACGAGCTGCTTTATAGTCAATTCTATTCCAAGCACTCTCTAGAAGTCCAAAAACTTGCAGCTTTCAGCCTCTCGCTTTAAACAGTATCAGGATGATTTTTCCAACCACTGCAGTGGTCTTCTCAAATTTCCAAAAGCCACCTTTTTGTAAGTAACACACACTGCCTTTTAGGTGGCTCCCACCTTTTCCAAAAACCTTCTGGTCCAACTGAAATCTAAACCCCCAATGCTTGGTTAAAAAAAGACAATTTTTTTTTCTCAGTCACAGGACTAATTATTTGTCTTTGATTCTCAAAGTCTGGTAGCCTAGAGTTTAAATTTCAATTAAAACAAAAACAAGCTGTATAGAACACAGTCTACATCTTAACACTACATCACATTAATCCATTGATATCGTCCTGCTGTCTACAGCTTTTTTTAATCATTATCAACCACACAGGCAATTTTTCTATTGCCTGCAAACTTCTTAGATATACCTTATGTCCAACATGAGGTCAGAAGTGGGGACGTTTGCTGACGATTGCACAATGTTCAGCAGCATTCGCAACGACTCAATTGCTGAAGCAGTCTGTGTAGAAGTGCAGCAGGACCTGGATATTGATCCAGGCTTGGGCTGATCAGTGGCAAGTAATATTCGTGCCAGGCAATAACCATCTCCAACAAGAGAGAATCTAACCATCTCCCCTTGGCATTCAATGACATTACCATCGCTGAATCCCCCACTATCAACATCTTAGGGGTTACCATTGACCAGAAACTGAACTGGACCAGCCATATAAATGCCGTATCTACAAGAGCAGGTCAGAGGCTAGGAATCCTGTGGTGAGTAGGTCACTTCCTGACTTCCTAAAGCCTGTCCACAATCTACAAGGCGCAAGTCAGGAGTGTGATGAAATCCTCTCCACTTGCCTGGGTGGGTGCAGCTCCAACAACACTCAAGAAGCTCAACACCATCCAGGACAAATCATAGAGTTATACAACACTGAAACAGGCCCTTTGGACCATCATGTCTGTGCCAGCCATCAAGCACCTATCTATTCTAATCCCATTTTCCAGCACTTGACCCGTAGCCTCATATGCAATGGCATTTCAAGTGCTCATCTAAATACTTCTTAAATGTTGTGAGGGTTCCTGCCTCTACCACCCCTTCAGGCAGTGTGTTCCAGATTCCAAACACCTTCTGGGTGTTTTCCTCAAATCCCCTCTAAACCTCTTGCTGCTTACCTTAAATCTGTGCCCCCTTGTTATTGACCCCTCTGTTAAGGGAAAAAGTTTCTTCCTATCTATCCTATCAATGCCCCTCATAATTTTGTATACCTCAATCATGTCCCCCCTCAGCCTCCTCTGCTCTAAGGAAAACAACCCGAGCCTACCCAGTCTCTCTTCATAGCTGAAATGCTCCAGCCCAGGCAACACCCTGGTGAATCTCCTCTGCACCCTCTCCAGTGCAATCACATCCTTCCTATAGTGCGGTGACTAGAACTGTACACGGTTGTGGCTTAACTAGCGTTTTATACAGCTCCATCATAACCTCCCTGCTCTTCTATTCTATGCCTCGGCTAATAAAGGCAAGTATTCCATATGCCTTCCTAACCACATTATCTACCTGTGCTGCTGCCTTCAGTAATCTATGGCCAAGTACACCAAGGTCCCTCTGACCCTCTGTACTTCCTAGGGCCCTACCATCCTTTGTATATTCCCTTGCCTTGTTGGTCCTCCCAAAATGCATCACCTCACACTTCTCAGGATTAAATTCCATTTGCCACTGCTCCGCCCATCTTGCCAGCCCATCTGTATAGTCCTGTACTCTAAGGCTTTCCTCCTCACTATTTACGACACCACCAATTTTTATGTCATCTGTGAACTTACCGATCATACCTCCTATATTTACGTCCAAATCATTAATATACACCACAAACAGCAAGGGTCCCAGCACCAATCCCTGCAGTACACCACTGGTCACAGGCTTCCACTCACAAAAACAGCCCTCAACTATCACCCTCTGCCTCCTGCCACTAAGCCAGTTTTGGATCCAATTTGCCAAATCGCTCTGGATCCCATGGGCTCTTACCTTCTTAAACAATCTCCCATGCGGGACCTTATCAAAAGCCTTACTGAAGTCCATGTAAACTACATCGACTGCTTTACCCTCATCTACACATCTACTCACCTCCTCGAAAGATTCAATCAAGTTTGTTCGACACGATCTCCCCCTGACAAAGCTGTGCTGACTATCCCTGATTAATCCTGCCTCTCCAAGTGGAGATTAATCCTGTCCCTCAGAATGTTTTCCACTAGTTTCCCTACCACTCATGTTAGACACTCTGGCATGTAATTACTTGGTTTATCCCTGCTACCCTTCTTGAATAATGGCACCACATTCGCTGTCTTCCAGTCCACTAGTACCTCTCCTGTGGCCAGGGAAAATTTGAAAATTTGTGTCAGAGCCCCTGCTATCTCCTCCCTTGCCTCACATAACAGCCTGGGATACATCTTATCTGGGCCTGGAGATTTATCCACTTTTAAGCCTGCTAAAACAGCTAATACTTCCTCCCTTTCAATGCTAATTTTTTCAAATATATCACAATCCCCTCCCTGATCTCTACACCTGCATCGTCCTTCTCCATAGTGAACACAGATGAAAAGGAATAATTTAAAATCTCACCTATGTCTTCTGGCTCCACACACTTTGGTCCCTAATGGGCTCTTTTCTTTCCCTGGTTATCGTCTTGCCCTTAATATACTTATAAAGCGCCTTGGGATTTTCCATTATCTTGCCCGCTAGTGTTTTTTCATGTCCCCTCTTTGCTCTCCTAATTAATTCTTTTAAGTAACCACCACGCCCCCCCACCCCCACTTTCTATACTCCTCAGGGCCTCTGCTTTTTTCAATGCTCCGAATCTGCCATAAGCCTCCTTTTTTTTTCCTTATCCAATCCTCTATATTCCTTGACATCTAGGGCTCCCTGGACTTGTTAATCCGACCCTTCACCTTAACGGGAGCATGTTGGCCCTGAACTCTCACTATTTCCTCTTTGAATGACTCTCACTGGTCTGATCTAAACTTTCCTACAAGTAGCTGCTCCCAGTCCACTTTGGCCAGATCCTGTTTTATCACATTGAAATCGGCCTTCCCCC
Source organism: Heterodontus francisci (assembly GCF_036365525.1). Taxonomy (NCBI): domain Eukaryota; kingdom Metazoa; phylum Chordata; class Chondrichthyes; order Heterodontiformes; family Heterodontidae; genus Heterodontus; species Heterodontus francisci. Next base: position 15,474,059 of record NC_090386.1, on the reverse strand, counting down.
CCTCCCCCCCCCCCCCCCTCCCCCAATTCAGTACTTTTATTTCTGGTCCCTCTTTGTCCTCTTCCATAACTATCCTCCTATTCCTATACTCACTAGCACGTGGCACTGGGAGTAATCCAGAGATTACAACCTTTGTGGTCCTGCTTTTTAATCTTCTACCTAGCTCCCTCAATACTTGTTGCAGGACCTCATCCCTCTTTCTACCTCTGCCGTTGGTAGCAATGTGTACCACGACCTCTGACTGTTCACCCTGCCCCTTCAGAATCCTGTAGCCACTCCGTGACATCCTTGACCCTAGCACCAGGGAGGCAACATACCATCCTGGAATCACGTTTGCGGCCACAGAAACACCTATATCTACCTCTTACAATAGAATCCCCTATCACTATAGATCTCCCACTGTTTTTCCTGCCCTCCTGTGCAGCTGAGCCACCCGTGGCGCCACAGACTTGGCTCTTGCTGCATTCCCCTCAGAAGCTATCTCCCCAACAGTATCCAAAGCGGAAAACCTGTTAGTGCAGGAGTCCCCTTGGTTCATCTCCCTATCTGTCTACCTAGTTCTTCTACTCTGCCTGGTGGTCACCCATTCCCTTTCTGCCTGAGCAGTCTTTACCTGCGGTGTGACCACCTCTCCTGTATTTGCTATCCGCAATCTCAGCCTCGCGGATGCTCCACAATGTCTCCAGCTGCCGCTCCAGATCCGAAATGCGGATTTAGAGTAGCTGGTGACATTTCCTGCACATATGTTCGCCCTGGACACTGGTGTCTCTTACTTCCCACATTGAATTTGATTCCCTAAAAAAAAAACTACCTACTATATATTTTTAAAAAACTATAAACCTTTCTCTTTACTTTGATCACTTACCCGGCTCTTTAGAGTTATTCCCTAACAGCAGTTACTCACCAACCAATCACATTTTTTTTCTTTTTTTCAAAACTCTGGCGTGCTTGGACTGCTCCATTCCTACATAGGTCCTACTGCTCTCTGCTCCCACTTGATTAACACCCCATCCACAAACATTCACTCCCTCCACCACTGATGTACAGTGGCATCTACAAGATGCACTGCAGCAATGCACCAAGGCATCTTCCAAACCTGCGACCTCTACCATCTAGACAGACAACGGCAGCAAATGCATGGGAACACCACCACCTGCAAGTTCCCCTCCATCCTGACTTGGAACTATATCGCCATTCATTCACTGTCACTGGGTCAAAATCCTGGAACTCCCTTCCTAACAGCATTGTGGTTATACCTACCCCACATCGATTGCAGCAGTTCAAGAAGGCAGCTCACTACCACCTTCTCAAGGGCAATTAGGGATGGGCAATAAATACTGGCAGCCAGCAATGCCCATATCGCATGAATGAATAAAAATAAAATCAACATTCAAGTCCAAACCATTGTTCATAAAAACCAAGAGAGCTAGTACTGAACCCTGCGAAACCCCACTGGAAATGGCCTTCCAGTCACACAAACACCCATCAACCATTACCCTTTGCTTCCTACCCCTGAGCAAATTTTGGATCTAACTTGCCATTTTGTCTTAGTTACTTTTGTGACCAGTCTGCATATGGGACCTTATCAAAAGCTTTGCTAAAATCCATATAGACTACATTAAACGCACCCTCATCGACCCTTTGTTAGCTCCTCAAAAAATTCAATCATGTTAGTCAGACAAACCTTCCCTTACCAAATTCTCTGTTGACTATCTTTGATTGCTCAAGATTTATCCTGCCCCTCAGAATTAATTTTCCCACCACCGATGTTAGGCTAACTGGTCTGTAATTACTTAGTCTATGCCTTTCTCTCTTTTTAAACAACATTAGCTGTCCTTCAGTCCTCTGGCAGCACACCTGCAGCCAGAGAGGATTGGTCAGAGCCTCCGCTATTTCTGCTGTTGCTTTCCGTAACAGCCAGGGATATGTTTCATCTGGGCGTGGGGATTTATCCACTGTCAAATACACTCAAATACTTCCCCTCTCACGATTTCATCAAATATTTCACACTCCTCCTCCCTGATTCCAATGTAGCTATCGTCCCTTTTCTTAAAACAGATGCAAATTATGCACACGACCCTCTGAGAGAAAAAAATTCTTTGACTTAAATGGGCGACCCCTTATTAAACTGTGCCTCCTAATTTTAGTCTCTCCCACAAGAAGTAACATAATTTCAACATCCACTGTATCAGGTCCCCTCAGGATCTTAATATAAAAGTCAAATACTGCAGAAGCTGGAAACTTGAAATAAAAACAAAAAATGTTGGAAATACTCAGCAGGTCTGGCAGCATCTGTGGAGAGAGAAGCAGTTAACATTTTCAGGTCAGTGACCTTTCATCAGAACTGGCAAAGGCCTCAAATGTTAACTCTGCTTCTCTCTCTACAGATGCTGCCAGACCTGCTGACTATTTCCAACATTTTTTGTTTTTATTTATCCCCTCAGGATCTTGTATGTTTCAATAAGATCACCTTTCTCCTTCTAAACTCCATTGAATACAGACCCAACCTGTCCAACCTTTCCTCATAAAATAACCCTCTCATCCCAGGAATCAGTTGAGTGAACCTTCTCTGAACTGATTCCAATGCAATCCTCTCAAGTAAGGAGACCAAAATTGTACACAATACTCTAGATGTGGTCTTACCAATGCCTGTACAAGTGTAGCAAAACATCTCTACTTTTATATTCCATTCCCCTTACCATAAATGACAAATTCCATTTGCCTTCTTAATTACTTGCTGCACCTGCATACTAACCTTTTGTGCTTCGTGTATGAAGACACCCAGATCCCTTTACATCTCAGAGTTCTGCAGTCTCTCTCCATTTAAATACTATGTTGTTTTTCTATTTTTCCAGCCAAAGTGGTTAACTTTTCCCATATTATGCTCCATCTGCTAAATCTTTGCTCACTCACTTAAATCTTCGATATCCCTTTGTAGACTCCTTGGCCGGAATTTTACGGCCCCCAAATAAGCGGGCTGGTGGGGTGCATAAAATTGATCGGGAGGCAAGGGGGAGCTGCTCCCAACTCCCTCCCACCCTCGTTGCAATTTTATACGGGGCAGTGGCGGTGGGAAACGGCTGTCCCACCCCAGGCCAATCAAGGTAGTTAAGTGGCCACTGCCGTTGGATGGAGGGCAAAAGCCTCAATATCCCCGCCTCATAAAACCAGCCACCTTTTTACGGGCTGGGGTGGGGCCCTTGCTGATCGGGCACCCTGTGCCCCATGGAGGGACGTCCCCGAATCCCAAAACGTCCCCAACACACAACACTCCCACAGACCGCTAACCGATCCCTCTTGCCTTGCTGGGGGCTGGCCGATTGACACCCATGAGGCCCTAAAACCTTACTTCTCTTCCGGGGTTGTTCTTTACCTTGCTTGCGATGGCTGATGTAGTCTCAGCAGTGGCCGCTGCTCCCGATGGTGCTGCTGGGACTAAGAGTTATCGGATGGTTGATAGGCCGGCAGCTCCATTCGGCGGGACTTCCTGTCTCATAGAGTCATAGTTATACAGCACAGAAACAGGCCCTTCTGCCTACCGTGTCCCCGCCAGCCATCAAGCCTATCTACTTTAATCCCATTTTCCAGCACTTGGCCCGTAGCCTTGTATGCTATGGTGTTTCAAGTGCTCATCTAACTACTTCTTAAATGTTATGACAGTTCCTGCCTCTACCAGCCCTTCAGGCAGTGTGTTCCAGATTCCAACCACCCTCTGGGTGAAAATACTTTTCCTCAAATCCCCTCTAAATCTCCTGCACCTTACCTTCAATCTATTCCCCCTTGTTATTGAAACCTCCGCTAAGGGAAAAAGTTTCTTCCTATCTACCCTATCTATGCCCCTCATAATTTTGCATACCTCAATCAGGTCCCCCCTCAGCCTTCTCTGCACTAAGGGAAACAACCCTAGCCTATCTAGTCTCTCTTCATAGCTGAAATGCTCCAGCCCAGGCAACATCCTGGTGAATCTCCTCTGCACCCTCTCCAATGATTAGATTAGAGATACAGCACTGAAACAGGCCCTTCGGCCCACCGAGTCTGTGCCGAACATCAACCACCCATTTATACTAATCCTACACTAATCCCATATTCCTACCAAACATCCCCACCTGTCCCTATATTTCCCTACCACCTACCTACACTAGTGACAATTTATAATGGCCAATTTACCTATCAACCTGCAAGTCTTTTGGCTTGTGGGAGGAAACCGGAGCACCCGGAGAAAACCCACGCAGACACAGGGAGAACTTGCAAACTCCACACAGGCAGTACCCGGAATCGAACCCGGGTCCCTGGAGCTGTGAGGCTGCGGTGCTAACCACTGCGCCACTGTGCCGCCCTAATGCATCACATCCTTCCTATAGTGTGGCCTAACTAGTGTTTTATACAGCTCCATCATAACCTGTAGCTGGAAATCCTACCCAAGATCAATTAAAGGCCAGTGAGCAAAAAATCTGGGCCTGGCTCCCCTAGCCCAGTAGAGGTGGGCTCACCACCAACTTTTCGGACAGTGGGAGGGGCCTCCCGCCCAACTTAAAAATTTCGGCCCTTGTATATTCTTCACAACTTACTTTGCCTCTCCTATTGCAGCTTCACCAGAGACTGCTGCCCTCCAATTGAGGAGACTGCTGGTGGCCTTGGAGGGTGACCTCAAGCAGCTCTGGACCTAGAAGGTCTGGCATTAGACTAAACTATTTTGGCATGGACTGCAGTTTGGGCTGGCTAGCTAACAGGCTACAACAAGGACACTGGCAGGGGTGGGAACATGAAAGCTATCATCCTGAGAGAGCACAGCAGGTTGGTGCTGCATGCAGCCACTGCTACTGTCTCGGAGCTTTGCACCCCAGCAATCCTAGTAATCGGTTGGAGATGAGATTGATGGACTGCTGTGATGCCCTGGAAGCCTATTTGAATAGTGGTATCCAGAACCATGATGCTGGCTGTGAGAGCATCCACTGTGGCACTCAGACTTTCGGTGGAAGCTGTTTGTGCTGTGACAGTAACCATTAAACATTGCATCATGGTTGGTTCCATCAGTATGTTGATGGAGATGACTACCCATGCCATGCTGCAAAGAATGGCCTCCCAAGTTCTTCACAAAGCCTTGTGCTCCTTGCCATTGATTGCAGGCTTCAGGAACATAGGAAATAGGAGCAGGACATTCGGCCCCTGAAGCCTGCTCTGCCATTCAACTAGATCATGGTGATCTTCTACTTCAATGCCATTTTCCCACACTATTCCCATATCCCTTGATATCTTCAGTATCTATCAATATCTGTCTTGAACATACTCAATGACTGAGCCTCTACAGCCCTCTGGGGTAGAGAATTCCACCGATTCACCACCCTTTGAATGAAGAAATTCCTCCTCATTTCAGTCCTAAATGACCCTCCAGCCAGGGGAAACATTTTTCCCGTATCAACCATGTCGAGGCCTTTAAGAATTTTGTTTGCTAAATTAGATCACCTGTCATTCTTCTAAACTCCATAGAATACAGGCCCAGTCTCCTCAATCTCACTTCACAGGACTAATCCCGCCATTCCAGGAATTAGTCTGATGGACCTTCATAGCACTCCCTCTATGGCAAATATATCCTTCCTTAGGTAAGGAGACCAAAACTATACACAATACTCCAGGTGCAGTCTCTATACAATTGCAGCAAGATTGTACTCAAATCCTCTTGCGATAAAGGCCAACATATCATTTGCCTTCCCAATTGCTTGCTGCGCCTGCATATTAGCTTTTGGTGACCTATGAACAAGGGCACCCAGGTCCCTTTGGCCACAACATTTCCCAATATCTCATCATTTAAGAAATACTCTGCATTTCTGTTTTTCCGACCAAAGTGGATAACGTCACATTTTTCCACATTATATTCTATCTGCCATGCTTTTGCCCACTCATTTAGCTTGCCTAAATCCCCTTGAAGCCTCTTTGCATCCTCCTCACAACTCACATTCCCATCTAATTTGGTCTCATCAGCAAACTTGGAAATATTACATTTGGATCCCTTATTCAAATCATTGATATAGATTGTGAATAGCTGGGGCCCAAGCACTGATTCTTGCAGTACCCCACTACCCACAGCCTGCCAACGCGAGAATGACCCATTTATTCCTACTCTCTGTTTTCTGTTTGTTAACCAATTCTCAATCCATGTCAGCATATTACCCCAATCCCTAATTTTGTGATAAACCTCTTCTGTGGGACCTTATCGAAAGCCTTCTGAAAATCCAAATACAGCACATTCACTGGTTCCTTTTTATCTATTCTACTCGTAACATTCTCAAAAAACTTCAAAAAGTTCTGGCACGCTATCTAACATACCAAACATTTGGTTACATGCACCCATCAGCTTTCTTCTGTAGCCTGGCCCATTGAAGGCCTCATCTGAGTTCCCTGGAACAGTACTAGTGTGTGGCCTCACCCTTTGGCAGGCTGGCACCTGTGCTATTCTTTTCCCCTGTTCTGAATCCTGAGGACTTGTGCCCATTACCTCAGCACATGCAGATCACTCCTCTATCCTGACCTCTAGAATGGTCACAGTATCAGCATCTAAACTGTGGTTGCGATTAGAAGGTTGTGCGATGGTGCCTCTTCCTCCACTGACAGGGAAGGCTTGAGTTCTTCTGTATCTGAAATAAAAAGGCTCAAGGTTTGGGTTTGTGAGAGGGGAAGGCTTGAAGTCTATGCTTACACCCTCTGCACATTTTAAGTCAGAGGAGATTGCAGGATTAAGGTGAAGTCGGATGAGAGAAAGAGGAGTTGGTATGCAGATACCCTCATCATCAATTGCTTCAGCATAACCAGTTGACACGGCCTCATTGATTCCCCTTCCCCAAAATTGTCAGCACTGACTTCTGCATGGGAGTTAAAGCAGGCAGTGATATCCTGAAATAAATTTTGGGTGAAATGAAATGTCATGGTTATTTGTAGGCCTGGGGAAACCATTTAGTTCAATGCTGAGGTTAGCAATCCATTCAACATCTTTAGCTGATGCAGTGTGAATGGCTGTGATACCACCAGGAATGGATCTTTCAAGGCAAGAGTTCAGTATGTGGGCGATGTGGCTACAGTCACAATTTGAGCTGGTCCTCATGTTCCATTTGTGGAGCAAGTGGCCTAATCTTCCTTGGCCCAACTTCAAGTGGTTGAGGGCTGTCCAGATTCTCCATGGGAAGTTGCAACCTGGGGCCTTACCACTCAGGTCAGTTACCAGGTTGTGGTTAGTGATGTTAGCAGGAGGTGCACCATCGAGGAGTGGGCTGTCGTTGGTTTGTAGGGTGTGCAGTGTGTTCCAGAAGGGGCTGTGAGATTTGAGGTGAGTGTGTGGGTTTCTTTGGAGTTCCTGTATCATTGGGACTGCTTTGTTAGCTGTCAACTGATGGTGTTCCTTGAAGAGAAATGCTTTTCCTACAAACATCAGGAGGTTCAATGTGTGCTAGCACAGGAAGCCATTCGAGCTGTGTTTGTCTCAATGTTCCAGAAATAATCCTCATGATTTCCCGGAGGTGGATATCTATCACATTAGTGTGGCAGCTCCTGAGCCAGTTTGAGCAGCAGTATTCTGCTGTTGGATAGACCAGAGTGAGTGAAGCAGTGTATAGTGTGTTGGTTCTGCTGCCCCACCTGGTACCCGTCAGTTTCCTTATGAGATTCACTCTTGTCTTGACCTTGGCTCCGATGTTCTGGAAGTGTTGCCAGCAGGTCAATGTACGGTCAAGAGTGATGGCAAGGTATTTTGGGTTGGGTCATAGGTAAGTGGTCAGCCACAGAACTGCATGTGAAGTTCTTCCTTGGTCTTTGAGTTGTTCAGGTGGAAGGCTGAAACAACAGTCTTGACGGCATTGGTCAAAGTCTCAATTGTCTGTAGTAGGTTTCATAGATCTTCAGTGAGTGTTTTCTCAATGTCCTGAAGTTCTTTAGCCTGGAAAGCCAGGGCCAAGTCGTCAGCATATATGAAGAGCCATGACTTTGTGGGATGGAGGTTATATTATATATTGAAGAGTGCTGGAGCAAGAACTGATCCCTATGGAAGCCCATTGTTGATTTTGCTTGGGTAGCTGATTTGATCTCCAAGGTGCACATGGAACTGTCAGCTGCTGATCATGGAGTTGATTGGTTGTAGGGTTTCCACACAGCAGGTGATTTTGGAGAGTATTAGCAGCATGCCTGTACGCCACACTGTGTCATAGGCACAGGATAAGTGAACAAAGGCAGTTCTGTCTTCAGGCCTTTCTGCAAACCCGCTTCAATATGTGAAGTCAGCATCAGGACCTGCTCAGAGCAGTTGCGGCTTGTGCGAAAACCTGGCTGTTGTGGTGGCTTCGCTGCTTTCAAGAAGGGACTCAGTCTGTTTAGCAGGCGGCGTTCCAGGACCTTATGTTATTGAGAGCAGGATGATGGGCGGTAGCTGCATAGGTCGTCGAGTGGCTTCCCTGGCTTGGCAATAGCCACTATCTTAGATTAGTTGGGATGGTGCCTGGGCTGTGGCTGTTGGTAAACAACCTTGCTAGCCACTTCCTTCCCTGTTGTGATGTTCTTCAAGAATTTAGGGTAAATCCCATTGACTCCTGCTGCTTTGCTGGCTTGGTGGCTGACAGGGCGTTGACCACTTCCTCTTGTGTGTAAGGTCTTGAGAAGTCTGTCTGCCCTGGAACAGTCTTGAGATACTGTATCTGGGCTTCTTTTACCATCCGCTTATCTTTCCTGCAGACCAGTATATTTGCGTTTATCAGGAGTTGTGAAGTGACGGCATCAGCCGATGTGGTTGCTGCTGATGTGGTTGTTGCTTGGCTGCTCCCAGGTTTAGTTTAGAGATACAGCACTGAAACAGGCCCTTCAGCCCACCGAGTCTGTGCCGACCATCAACCACCCATTTATACTAATCCTACACTAATCCCATATTCCTACCACATCCCCACCTGTCCCTATATTTCCCTACCACCTACCTATACTAGGGGCAATTTATAATGGCCAATTTACCTATCAACCTGCAAGTCTTTTGGCTTGTGGGAGGAAACCGGAGCACCCGGAGGAAACCCACGCAGACACAGGGAGAACTTGCAAACTCCACACAGGCAGCGCCCAGAATTGAACCCGGGTCGCTGGAGCTGTGAGGCGGCGGTGCTAACCACTGCGCCACTGTGCCGTCCAAGGAGTTTCCTTGCCTTTTAGCTTGAGTGTGTGAAATCAATGTTCGCCGCTGTTTCCTATTATCTAATGAGGCATCCTTCATCAAGGGACTTGAGGACTGCTGATATCATTTCAAGGTCCTCATTTTCCCTATATTCTTTCAGCAGCCATTCACCTTCCAGAGTCCAAAAAAGAATGTAGGTTTTTCTGAAGTCCTGAGGAACAAATTTGATGGCGGCCAGTTTGAGAAGTCGACTGAAGCAGTTGTAGTTTTCAGGAAGGTTTGGGATCCGGTTAATGGTGGTTCAATGGACGTCATGCATGAATCTGCCAGTGTGTGAAAGCTGGGAGTTGTGGGTTCATTGCTTACCATAGTGTTAAGTGTATGAAGGTGAGCGATGAATATTAGGCTTGATTCCTGATTATTAGTAAATGGGTGATGGAGTGTTGTAGAACCTTAGAAAATAGGAGCAGGAACAGGCCATTCGGCCCTTCGAGCCTGCTCGCCATTCAATATGATCATGGCTGATCGTCCAAACTCAGATCCCTGTTCCCGCTTTCTCCCTGTATCCCTTGATTCCTTTAGCCCTAAGAACGGTATCTAACTCTTTCTTGAATATATTTAATGATTTGGTCTCAACTGCTTTCTGTGGTAAAGAATTCCACAGGTTCACCACTCTCTGGGTGAAGAAATCCCCACTCACCTCAGCCCTAAATGGCTTACCCCTGATCCTTAAATTGTGAGCCCTGGTCCTGGACTCCCCTGCCATCGGGAACATCTTTCCTGCATCTATTCTGTCCAGTCCTGTTAGAATTTTGTACGTCTCTATGAGATCCCCTCTCATTCTTCTAAACCCTAATCGACCCAATCTCTCTTCATATGTCAGACCCGCCATCCCAGGAATCAGTCTGATGAACCTTCGCTGCACTCCCTCCATTGCAAGAACATCCTTCCTCAGATAAGGAGACCAAAACTGCACACAATACTCCAGATGTGGTCTCACCAAGGCCCTGTATAATTGCGGCAAGACATCCTTGCTGCTGTACTCGAATCCTCTCGCTTTGAAGGCCAACATACCATTTGCCTTCTTAACTGCCTGCTCACCTGCAAGCTTACTTTCAGTGACTGGTGCACAAGGGCCCCTAGATCTCGCTGCACCTCCCCCTTTCCCAATCTATCGCCGTTCAGATAATAATCTGCCTTTCTGTTTTTGCCATCATAGTGGATAACCTCACATTTATCCACATGGCATCTGCCATGTCTTTGCCCACTCACTCAATCTGTCCAAATCGTACTGGAGCTTCTCTGCATCCTCCTCACAGCTCACACTCCCAGCCAGCTTTATGTCATCTGCAAACTTGGATATATTACATTTAATTCCCTAATCTATATCATTAATATATACTGTGAATAGCTGGGGTCCTAGCACTGATCCCTGCAGCATAATGTTCAGCACCATTCGTAACTCCTCAGATACTGAAGCAGTCCTTGTAGAAATGCAGCAAAACCTGGACAATATCCACCCGATACTGATAAGTGGCAAGTAACATTCGCGCCATACAAGTGCCAGGCAATGACCATCTCCAACAAGAGAGAATCTAACCATCTCCCCTTGACATTCAATGGCATTACAATCACTGAATTCCCCACTATCAACATCCTAGGGGCTACCATTGACATGAAACTGAACTGGAGTAGCCATATAAATATCATGGCTACAAGAGCAAGTCAGAGGCGAGGAATCCTGAGGCGAGTAACTCATCTCCTGACTCCCCAAAGCCTGTCCACCATCTACAAGGCACAAGTCAGGAGTGTGATGGAATACTCTCCACTTGCCTGGATGGGTGCAGCTCCTACAACACTCAAGAAGCTCGACACCATCCAGGTCAAAGCAGCCCACTTGATTGGCACCCTATCTACAAACATTCACTCTCTCCACCACCGACGCACAGTGGCAGCAGTGTGTACCATCTACAAGATGCACTGCAGCAATGCACCAAGGCTCCTTCGACAGCACCTTCCAAACCCGCGACCTCTACCAACTAGAAGGACAAGGGCAGCAAATGCATGGGAACACCACCACCTGCAAGTTCCCGTCCAAGTCACACACCATCCTGACTTGGAACTATATTGCTGTTCCTTCACTGTCGCTGGACCAAAATCTTGAAACTCCCTTCCTAACAGCACTGTGGGTGTACACCCACATGGACTGCAGCGGTTCAAGAAGGCAGCTCACCACCACCTTCTCAAGGGCAATTAGGGATGGGTAATCAATGCTGGCCTGGCCAGTGAAGCCCAAATCCCATGAATGAATAATAATTAAAAAAAACATTCGTTACTGCCTGCCACTGGGAAAAAGAATTGAATTGAGCAGTGGATGAGGTTAGTGGTGCAATTAGTAGGATCTACCATTTGAAGATGAACTCACTTACCTTGACAACTTAAGTTTCTTCCTGCACTGCATCCATGTTCTTGGAGCAATACTGCTGGCATTGACCTCCACCGCTATTTCTTCCCACTGCCTCCTGCCCCCATGTGCATGTGGAACATCTCGCCTTCTCTCCACCTCTTCCATGAAGTCCTTCAATGTAGTGTCTGAAAACATTGATGCACACTCTCTCACATTCAGCCATTGATAAACGTATCAGAACACAGAATTAATTTTCAAATAATTCTCACCACTTCTTGCTGCCACAATGCACATGCCAGCTGCCTTTAAGTAGCATTAGACACTTGTGTATTGGGCTTCTGCTGGTACATGCAACCAATGAACAGTGCAGTGGGGCTGGTTGATTGCAGCAATTATATAAAACAGTTGTTTCCTGTGCTGTCTGTTATGCAATGAGCAGGTGTGAGTTAATGGCTCACTGTAATTCCTACACCTCTTTTGGGGGTTAGCCAATTTCTCCCTCTGTGTTCGAAACACTTAGAACAAAGATGCCACAGTCTTTCTTTTTAATGAGTCAGCTCTTCCAAATCGTTGCTACCTGTATCCTATGCTGCACTGAGTCCTGTTCACCAATCATCCTTGTCCTTTGTACCCACATTCCCTTGCAGCCTCTGAACACCGCAAATTTGAAGTCACTTTATGGCCTCACCTCTCCCTATCTGCAGCTTTACAACTCCCATAAACTCTGAATCTGTCCGATTGTGCATTCTCCCCACCATAGGCAGCATGTCCGCTGCCATTTAAGCCCCACACTCTGAAATTTACTGTATAATCGCCATTCCTGCTGTAGGGCACTCTTGAAAATTCACTTTTTGACAAAAGTTTTAGTCACCTCCCCCCCTCCCACCCACCCCCTAATATTTCCGCCTTGCCTCAATATCAATTGATTGATTACACCACCATGAAGCTCTTTGAGACTTTCCTCTACATTAACATGTGCTATAAATTGTTAAGGCAGATCTTAAACAGAGATCTACTGACTGTAGCCTTTCTGTAGCCCAACTACTCCAGCTCTAGCGCTTAAGACAGTTGGCGACTATATTTTCAAATAGACTCCTCGCTGAAGATTGCCTGTGACCTGCCAATATAAATGGGAAAGAATAAATTTCATAACAGAATCTGCCAATCGCAGAGGGCTCCAACCAATCAAGGGCTTGTCCGTTTTTAAAAGGTCTCAGAAATAGCTGTTAATGACAAGTTTCATAGAATCATTGAAATTTACTGCATGGAAGGAGACCATTTGGCCCATCATGTCTACCCCAGGCAGGGGCCGGACATATGATGCCTAACAAGAGATAGTCGAGCGCAATGTGCCAGACAGGGTAAAAACAGATGTGTCTGAAATGGCATCCCTTTATTAACAGATGTATGACACCACAACTAATATGATTCAACATTAAGAAGGAACTGAAATACTTGAGATGCTAAGGGTGATATTCTGTTGAATCTAGTCTTTTTTTTATTTGTTCATGGGATGTGAGTGTCGCTGGCTCGGCCAGCATTTGTTGCCCATCCCTTTGCCCTTGAGAAGGTGGTGGTGAGCTGCCTTCTTGAACCGCTGCAGTCTTGGGGGTGTAGGTACACCAACAGTGCTGTTAAGAAGGGATTTCCAGGATTTTGACCCAGCGACAGTGAAGGAAAGGTGATATAATTCCAAGTCAGGAAGGTATGTGGCTTGGAGAGGAGCTTGCAGGTGGTGGTGTTCCCATGCATCTGCTGCCCTTTTCCTTCTAGGTGGTAGAGGTTGCGGGTTTGGAAGGTGCTGTCTCAGGAGCCTTGGTGATGTGCTTGTAGATGGTACATCTTGTAAATGGTACACACTGCTACCACTGTGGGTCAGTGGTGGACGGAGTGAATGTTTGTCGATGGGATGCCAATCAAGTGGACTGCTTTGTCCTGGATGGTGTTGAGCTTCTTGAGTGTTGTTGGAGCTGCACCCATCCAGACAAGTGGAGAGTATTCCATCACTCTCTGGACTTGTGCATTGTGGACAGACATTGGGGAGACAGGAGGTGGGTTACTCACCGCAGAAGCCCCAGCCTCTGACCTGCTCTTGTAGCCACAGCATTTATGTAGCTGGTCCAATTCAGTTCCTGGTCAGTGGTAACCCCCAAGATGTTGATCGTGGGGGATTCAGCGATGGTAATGTCATTGAATGTCAAGGAGAAATGGTTAGATTCTCTCTTGTTTGAGATGGTCATTGCCTGGCACTTGTGGGTGCGAATGCTACTTTCCACTTATCAGCCCAAGCCAGGATGTTGTCCAGATCTTGCTTCATATGGTCATGGACTGCTTCAGTACCTGTGGAGTCGCGAATGGTGCTAAACATTGTGCAATCACCAGCGAACATTCCCACTTCTGACTTATGATGAAAGGAAGGTCATTGATGAAGCAGCTGAAGTTGGTTGGGCCTAGGACACCACCCTGAGAAACTCTGCAGTGATGTCCTGGGACTGAGATGATTGACCTCCAACAACCACAGCTATCTTTCTTTGTGCTAGGTATGAATTCAACCAGCAGAGAGTTTTCCCCCTGATTCCTATTGACTCCAGTTTTTCTGGGGCTCCTTGATGCCATACTCAGTCAAATGCTGCCTTGATGTCAAGGACAGTCACTCTCCCTTGCCTCTTCAGTTCAGCTCTTTTGTCCATGTTTGAACCAAGGCTGTAATGAGGTCAGGAACTGAGTAATCCTGGCGGAACCCGAGCTGAGCGTCAGTTGACAGGTTATTGCTGAGCAAGTGCCGCTTGATAGCACTGTCGATGACACCTTCCATCACTTTACTGATGATCAAGAGTAGACCGATAGGTAATTGGCTGGGTCGGACTTGTCCTGCTTTTTGTGCACAGGACAGACCTGGGCAATTTTCCACATTGCTGGGTAGATGCCAGTGTTGTAGCTGTACTGGAACAGCTTGGTTAGGGGCGTGGCAAGTTCTGGAGCACAGGTCTTCAGTACTATTGCCAGAATATTGTCAGGGCCCATAGTGTTTGCAGTATCCAGTGCCTTTAGCCGTTTCTTGATATCACATGGAGTGAATCAGATTGGCTGAAGACTGGCATCTGTGATGCTGGGACCTCAAGAGGCAGCCAAGATGGATCATCCAGTCATCACTTCTGGCTGAAGATTGATGCAAGTGCCTCAGCCTTGTCTTCTCCACTAAGGTGCTGGGCTCCCCCGTCACTGGTGATGGAGATAGTTGTGGAGCCTCTTCCTCCTGTCAGTTGTTACATTGTCCACCACCATTCACGACTGGTCGTGGAAGGACTGTGGAACTTAGATCTGATCCTTGGTTATGGGATTGCTTCGCTCTGTCTATTGCATGCTGCTTATGCTGTTTGGCATGCAAGTAGTCCTGTGTTGTAGCTAAATCAGGCTTACACCTCATTTTTAGGCATGACTGGTGCTACTCCTGGCATGCCCTCCTGCATTCTTCATTAAACCAAGGTTGGCCCCCCAGCTTGATGGTATGCATCCCAGAGTACTTAAGGAAGTGGCCCGAGGAATAGTGGATGCATTGGTGGTCAGCTTCCAAGATTCTATAGACTGTGGAACAGTTCCTACAGATTGGAGGGTAGGGAATGTAACCCCACTATTTAAAAAGGGAGGTCAAGAGAAAGCAGGGAATTATAGACCAGTCAGCCTGACGTCAGTAGTAGGAAAAATTCTGGAGTCCATTATCAAAGATTTTATAGCAGAGCACAGTGGTATAATCGAGCAGAGTCAGCATAAATTTACGAAAGGGAACTCATGCTTGACAAATCTACTAGAATTCTTCGAGGGTGTAATTAGTAGAGTTGATGAGGGGGAGCCAGTGGATGTGGTTTATTTGGACTTTCAGAAGACTTTCGACAAAGTCCCACATAAGAGATTCGCATGTAAAATTAAAGCGCATGGGATTGGGGGGTAGTGTATTGCGATGGATAAAAAATTGGTTGGCAGATGGGAAAGAAAGAGTAGGGATAAATGGGTCTTTTTCCGAGTGGCAGGCAGTGACTACTGGGGTACCGCAGGGATCGGTGCTTGGACCCCAGCTATTCACAATATATATTAATGATTTAGATGAGGGAACTAAATGTAATATCTCCAAATTTGCAGATGACACAAAACTGTGTGAGTTGTGAGGAGGATGCAGAGAGGCTTCAAGGTGATTTGGACAGGTTCAGTGAGTGGGCTAATGCATGGCAGATGCAGTATAATGTGGATAAATGTAAGGTTATCCACTTTGGTAGCAAAAACATTATCTGAACGGCTATAAACTGAGAGGGGGAATATGCAACGAGACCTGGGTGTTCTCGTACACCAGTCGCTGAAGGTAAGCACGCAGGTGCAACAGGTGGTAAAAAGGCAAATGGTATGTTGGCCTTCATAGCGAGAGGATTTGAGTACAGGAGCAGGGATGTCTTGCTGCACTTATACAGGGCCTTGGTGAGGTCACACCTGGAGTATTGTGTGCAGTTTTGCTTTCCTTATCTGAGGAAGGATGTTCTTGCTATAGAGGGAGTGCAGCGAAGGTTCACCAGACTGATTCCTGGGATGGCTGGACTGACGTATGAGGAGAGATTGAGTTGGTTAGGATTATATTCGCTAGAGTTCAGAAGAGTGAGGGGGATCTCATAGAAACCTATAAAATTCTAACAGGACTTGACAGGGTAGATGCAGGAAGGATGTTCCCGATGGTGGGGGAGTCCAGAATCAGGGGTCATAGTCTAAGGATACGGGGTAAACCTTCAGGACTGAGATGAGGAGAAATTTCTTCACCCAGAGAGTGGTGAGCCTTTGGAATTCGCTACCACAGAAAGCAGTTGAGGCCTAAACTGTGTATGTTTTCAAGAAGGAATTAGATATAGCTCTTGGGTCTAAGGGTATGGGACGATAGCGGGAACAGGTTACTGAGTTGGATGATCAGCCATGATCATAATGAATGGCGGAGCAGGCTCAAAGGGCTGAATGGCCTACTCCTGCTGCTATTTTCTATGTTTCTATGAGTGGGGGATATTCTGGGCCATGAGGTTACAGATTGTGGTTGAATTGATTGATTGTGGATGCCCAGGTCTGAGATGCTAGATCTGTGCTAAATCTATTCCATTTAGCACGGTGGTAGTTCTTCACAACACGATGGTGGGTATCCTCAATGGGAAGACAGGACTTTGTCTCCACAAGGACTGTGCGGTGCTCAGTCCTACCAATACTATCACAGGTAGATGGTGCGGACAAGGCGAAGTAGGTTTTTCTCTCTTGCTGGTTCCCTTACCACCTTCTGCTGACTCAGTCTAGCAGCTATGTCCTTTAGTATTCGGCTAGTAGGTGTGTTACTGAGCCACTCTTGGTGATGGACAATAAAGTGCCCACCCAGAGTATATTTTGTGCCCTTGCTACCCTCAGTGTTTCTTCCAGTTGGTGTTCAACATGGAGAAGCACTGATTCATCAGCCGGGAGGCGGGGGAGGGGGTGCAATAGGTGGTAATCAGCAGGAGGTTTCATTGCCCCTGTTTGACCTGATGCCATGAGACTTTATGGGGTCCGTAACCAATGTTGAGGGCTCCCATGGCAACTCCCTCCCGACTGTATACCATTGTGCCACCACCAACCCACAACCAATGGATCAGATCATACCCAGGGATTGTGATGGTGTTTGGGACATTGTCTGCAAGGTGTGATTCTTTGAGTATGACTATGTCAGGCTGTTGCTTGACTAATCTGTGGGACAGCTCTCCCAATCTTGGCACAAAGCCCTAGACGTTAGTATGGAGGAATTTTCAGGGTCAACAGGGCAGGGTTTGCCATTGTCGTTCCCTGTGCCTAGGTCGATGCAAGATGGTCTGTCCAGTTTCATTTTCTTTGTTAGACTTAGTGGTTTGATACAACTGAGTGGCTTGCGAGGCCATTTCAGAGGGCATTTAAGAATCAACCACATTTCTGTAGGCCAGACCAGATAAGGATGGCAGATTTCCTTCCCTAAAGGACATTAGTGAACCAGATGTATTTTTATGACAATCGTTTCACGGCCACAACAGGTCTAGCTTTTAACTCCAGATTTTTATTAATTTAGTTCGAATTCCACCATCTGCTGTGATGGGATTTGAACCCATTT
Source organism: Heterodontus francisci (assembly GCF_036365525.1). Taxonomy (NCBI): domain Eukaryota; kingdom Metazoa; phylum Chordata; class Chondrichthyes; order Heterodontiformes; family Heterodontidae; genus Heterodontus; species Heterodontus francisci. Next base: position 15,456,383 of record NC_090386.1, on the reverse strand, counting down.
CCCCAGAACATTAGCCTGGGGCTTTCAGTTACTAGTCTTGTGGCATTACCACTACGTCACCACCTCTCCTTTAAAGGCCTCAGCATAATTTTGACAGCTAAAAGATGGAGTTGGCTTGAATCCTCCTGAGCCCGCAGGAAAGGCCCCAAAATCTTTTCTCTAGGGCTTTTCCTCCCTTGGAGCAACATGGTGCTGCTCTAATTTATTTCATTTGTAAGTACAGAACTTGCCAATAGGAATGAGAAATATCTGGTTTACCATCTAACCATTTACAACTGGCATCAAACTCTGCCTGGAAGAAAATCTAGACAATGTTCAATTCCTGCTTTTAGTTATGACATTTCTGAAACTCATGTCATTTTTTATTTTTGTTCAAATGTATAATTTTAGATGAAAGGGAACCAATGGTTTCAACTAGACCTTCATCTCCACTTGAACTTGAATCGTCTATTCAATCAAAATCATCACCAGAACCATTGCAGTCACCCCATCCTTCAGTGGTTCTGAAATCCTGCAAATCAACGAGAAGCTTTCTAAAAACAGCAACTCCTCTGTCATCGCTAGATTACTCAGCAGCAAAGGCAACTTTCACCACAGATTTCTCACCTGCTGTAAGCCCAATCTCTCTGGTAGGAAACAGTTTAATCTCTGATTGTTTTTAGTGTGAAATATATGTTGTATATCCTTGTATTTTGAAGAGACTAAATTAAAACTTACTGGGTGAAGGGTGGGGTTAGGTGGGTAGTGTAATTTTGACTTTGTGCGATAATGTAAAAAAGTAATGGAAAATGTTTTACATTATCGCATGAAGTCAATATTACCCCCACTGCCTAATCAAGAAATGATATCCTATCAGAATTAGGGCTCATTTTGAAAATGATTATGCAGAAAGCTGCTGTATGCTCATCATTAAATGTAGAATAATACAAAGGCTAAATTTCTCAATTGTTATGAAGACGTGATATGCTGAATGATGATTGTTAACTCATCGATTGGAAACATACATTAAACTTAAAAATTGAAAGCTGGAATATTACAGTCAATTTTTACAAAGACTTTGCCATAGGTAAAAATGGCCGCCACCATTTGCATTTGAACACCTTTCACAGTCTAAGGCATCAAGATGGAGACACATGTTTGATTAGCCTTTACCCAAAACAATGGCTTGAACAATTGAACTACCTGAGACTGCTTTCATTAGCAAGGCATTCAAAACCATCCTGGGACATTAACATTGATAGGGTGAACCCCTCTCGGGGTAAACATTGAAACCATGAGGCTTGAGAGAGACTGAAACTCCTGAACTTGAATCTCATTAGAAGGCAGCAAGGAATACACTGATACAGTCATGTGACCATCTGTCCATCTCTGTGAAAGCTGGAACTTTCCCTTGGAAAAGACAGACAATCCAGAGACTGTGCAGAAGCAAGAAGGGGTGTGCCTCTCTATCTCTCTCTCCAAAGACCGGGGTGTTTGAAGCCTGGCTGCCGTTGCAAGATCCAAACAAAGACCCCTGGAAGGAAACTCTGCTCAACTATCTCCATGAACAACTAACAACCCAGAACTTCAGGACATGAATTCAACCGGAAGACCACTACAGTCACCAGAAACCATGGATTGTATATTCCTTTTTATTGATCCAAACTGTATCCCAAATACTATTCTTCTCCGTTCTGTAATCTATTAGTGTGTGTGATTCTCATGTGAGTGAGTGAAAGTGTAGTGTCATTTTATTATTTTATTTAGATTGCGTTTTTGTTTAAGTACAATAAACTCACCTCTTGTTTAATCTCAAGAAAACCTGTCTAATTGGTTCTTTTATGATCACAATAAAGGGAAAAGGTGAATTGAACTGTAAAATGTATAGTTTCAGTGAACAATGAAAGAGGTAGGTTTTCAGGAATGTCTTAAAAGGACAGAGAGGTAACAAGATTGGGAGATTTAAGGAGAAAATGCCAGGAGTTCAGGGCCTAGGTAGCTGAAGGCATGGCCACCATTGGTGGAGCAAAGGGAGTGGGGATACTGAAGAGACCAGTGGTGTGCAGAGATCTTGAAGGGTTGTAGGGCTGGAGAAGTAGGGAGAGGCGAGGCCATAGAGGGACTTAAGTACAAAGGTAAAGATTTTAAGGGCCCAGATTTTACAGTCAGCAGTGAAACAATGGTAATTTCCATTGATCACGACACAAGCTGTTCACAAAGATCTAGTGATCTCTGTGGCATGGTGTCATGTGTACAAGAAGTTCGATGATGAAAAATTATGGACTGCAACTGGGGAGTTATGCAAATTGACTTTTCTTTTAAAAATTGACCTTTTAAAAAGTGAACAATGTTTAAAAACGGCCACTGAAGGTTAAAAGACTTGGCCTTTGTATATTCAAACTGTCTGACGGGGAGAAAGGAATATCTTCAAAGCTAATAGGTGTCAATTGAACCCATTCTACACCCATCCTGAAATATTCCCGAATTGAATGGGTTCTTCTGAAACAAAGAATATGTCAAGTGGAAATATCAAAATGAGATTATTCTCATCCTGAATCCATCAAGAGACACTTTTAAATTGTGAATGGGTTCTTCTGAAGCAAAGATGAAAAGTAGTCATATCCTAGGCCATTATGATCACTAGGGGGAAGAAAATGCCTGTCTTCCATCAGAGGCGCGATGTAACAAATCTTTCCCTTAAAAGGCAGCCTAGAGAGAGAGAGAGAGAGACACCCAGGAAGCATCATCCCAGAAACTTGTTTCCAGCAAACCAAAATGCATGTGCCCTGCTGTAGAAATCTACATCTATACTTTATACAGCAGTGAACTAAAAGTGACCCACTGTCTTCAACTGAACTTTCAACGAAGAGAAGAATATACAAACACCTCAGCCTGCAACCAATGAGAACTTGACTTCCAAGAGAATTTAACATTTACTGTGACTCCCCTGAAACCTATCCACTACTTATAATCGCTTACCCATTTTTTCCTCTCTATGTGTCTCTTCTTATGTATGTGTGCGCGAGCAAATGCGTGAGTGAATGCAGTTGCGACAATTTCGGGTTAAAGTGTATTGATAAATAAATAATTGATTTTCTGCTTTAAGCCAACAAGAAAACCTGTCGCTGTCTTGTTATTTGACAAATAAAACACCAAGGGGTTAAACCCTACTAACAAAAAACACTTGCTGCTGAAAGGTGGGAACTTCCCAAACCTCATCACGTGGCTGTGACAAATTGGGGCTCGAAGCCAGGATCTGAACTGTCACACGAAGGAAAGATTTGAAAAATGGATGAAAATTGACCTCTAATATTGAGAGAAAATTAACAGGTTTTCTTGTATCCATCTGTTTTTTTCCCCAACGGTGTTAGAAACAAAAGAGATGGCCACATTTAATGCTCAGGTTTTGTACAGTAGGGGGAGATATACCATGAAAAGTTAGATAAATTAAGTATTGAAGATTGTAAATGCTTAGCTACAGAGGTGGGGATCACTTTTAAACAAAAAACAAAGAAACCTGAACTGGTGAAGAGTCTAGCTAACTATTTTAAACTTGAATAAAAACAGGAATAAATAGCTAGAATCCAATTACAGATGAAAAAGGAAGAGAGAGTGAGTTTCAGAAGGAAAAAGAGGAAAGAGAGATGCAGTTTCAGAAGGAAAGTGAAGAAAGAGAGATGCAAAGTGAGGAACAAAGAACAGTACAGCACAGGAACAGGCCATTCGGCCCTCCAAGCCTGCACTGATCTTGATGCCTGCCGAAACTAACACCTTCTGCACTTCCGGGGCCCATATCCCTCTATTCTCTTCCTATTCATATATTTGTCAAGATGTCTCTTAAACGTTGCTATCGTATCTGCCTCCACCACCTCCCCTGGCAGCAAGTTCCAGGCACTCACCACCCTCTGTGCAAAAAAACTTGCCTCGCACATCCCCTCTAAACTTTGCCCCTCGCACCTTAAACCTATGTCCCCAAGTAACTGACTCTTCCACCCTGGGAAAAAGTTTCTGACTATCCACTCTCTCCATGCCGCTCATAACTTTGTAAACCTCTATCATGTCGCCCCTCCACCTCCGTCGTTCCAGTGAAAACAATCCGAGTTTATCCAACCTCTCCTCATAGCTAATGCCCTCCAGACCATGCAACATCCTGGTAAACCTTCTCTGTCGCCTCTACAAAGCCTCCACGTCCTTCTGGTAGTGTGGCGACCAGAATTGTACGTAATATTCTAAGTGTGGCCTAACTAAGGTTCTGTACAACATGACTTGCTAATTTGTACACTCTGTGCCCCGACCGATGAAGGCAAGCATGCCGTATGCCTTCTTGACTACCTTATCCACCTGCGTTGCCACTTTCAGTGACCTGTGGACCTGTACGCCCAGATCCCGCTGCCTGTCAATACTCCTAAGGGTTCTGCCATTTACTGTATACCTCCCACCTGCATTAGACCTTCCAAAATGCATTACCTCACATTTGTCCGGATTAAACTCCACCTGCCATTTCTCCGCCCAAGTCTCCAACCGATCTATATCCTGCTGCATCCTCTGACAATCCTCATCATTATCCATAACTCCACCAACCTTTGTGTCGTCCGCAAACTTACTAATCAGACCAGCTACATTTTCCTCCAAATCATCTATATATACTACAAACAGCAAAGGTCCCAGCACTGATCCCTGCGGAACACCACTAGTCACATCCCTCCATTCAGAAAAACACCCATCCACTGTTACCCTCTGTCTTCTATGACTGAGCCAGTTCTGTATCCATCTTGCCAGCTCACCTCTGATCCCGTGTGACTTCACCTTCTGCACCAGTCTGCCATGCGGGACCTTGTCAAAGGCTTTACTGAAGTCCATGCAGACAACATCCACCGCCCTTCCCTCATCAATCATCTTCGTCACTTCCTCAAAAAACTCAATCAAATTAGTAAGACATGACCTCCCCTTCACAAAACCATGCTGTCACTCGCTAATAAGTTCATTTGTTTCCAAATGGGAGTAAACCCTGTCCCGAAGAATCCTCTCTAATAGTTTCCCTACCATTGACGTAAGGCTCATCGGCCTATAATTTCTTGGATTATCCTTACCACCCTTCTTAAACAAAGGAACGACATTGGCTATTCTCCAGTCCTCTGGGACCTCACCGGTAGCCAATGAGGATGCAAAGATTTCTGTCAAGGCCCCAGCAATTTCTTCCCTTGCCTCCCTTAGTATTCTGGGGTAGATCCCATCAGGCCCTGGGGACTTATCTACCTTAATGCTTTGCAAGACACCCAACACCACCTCCTTTTTGATAATGAGATGACTGAGACTATCTGCACTCCCTTCCCTAGGCTCATCATCCCCCAAGTCCTTCTCTTTGGTGAATACTGATGCAAAGTACTCATTTATCATCTCGCCCATTTCCTCTGGCTCCACACATAGATTCCCTCCTCTGTCCTTGAGTGGGCCAACCCTTTCCCTGGTTACCCTCTTGCTCTTTATATATGTATAAAAAGCCTTGGGATTTTCCTTAATTCTGTTTGCCAATGACTTTTCATGACCCCTTGTAGCCCTCCTAACTCCTTGCTTAGGTTCCTTCCTACTGTCTTTATATTCCTCAAGTGCTCCGTCTGTTCCTCGCCTTACAAATGCTTCCTTTTTCTTTTTGACTAGGCTCACAATATTACGCGTTATCCAAACTTCCCGAAACTTGCCAAACTTGTCTTTCTTCCTCACAGGAACATGCTGGTCCTGGATTCTAATCAGCTGACGTTTGAAAGACTCCCACATGTCAGATGTTGATTTACCCTCAAACAGCCGTCCCCAATCTAAATTCTTCAGTTCCTGCTTAATATTGTTATAATTAGCCTTCCCCCAATTTAGCACCTTCACCCGAGGACTACTCTTATCCTTATCCACAAGTACCTTAAAACTTATGGAATTATGGTCACTGCTCCCGAAATGCTCCCCTACTGAAACTACGACCACCTGGCCGGGCTCATTCCCCAATACCAGGTCCAGAATGGCCCCATCCCTAGTTGCTCTATCTACATACTGTTTCAAGAAGCCCTCCTGGATGCTCCTCACAAATCCTGCCCCATCCAAGCCCCTAGCACTACATGAGTCCCAGTCAATATTGGGGAAGTTAAAATCACCCACCACTACAACCCTGTTACCTTTACATCTTTCCAAAATCTGTCTACATATCTGCTCCTCTACCTCCCGCTGGCTGTTGGGAGGCCTGTAGAAAAACCCCAACATCGTGACTGCACCCTTCCTATTCCTGAGCTCCACCCATATTGCCTCACTGCATGACCTCTCTGAGGTGTCCTCCCGCAGTACAGCTGTGATATTCTCCTTAACCAGTAATGCAACTCCCCCACCCCTTTTACATCCCCCTCTATCCCACCTGAAGCTTCTAAAGCCTGGAACATTTAGCTGCCAATCCTGCCCTTCCCTCAACCAAGCCTCTGTAATAGCAACAACATCATATTTTCAAGTATTAATCCAAGCTCTAAGTTCATCTGCCTTACCTGTTATACTTCTCGCATTGAAACAAATGCACTTCAGACCACCAGTCCCGCTGTGCTCAGCAACATCTCCCTGCCTGTTCTTCCTCTTAGTCCTACTGGCCTTATTTACTGTGTCCTCCTCATTTACTTCACTAGCTGTCCTACTGCTCTGGTTCCCACCCCCCTGCGACACTAGTTTAAACCCTCCCGAATGACGCTAGCAAACCTTGCAGCCAGGATATTAGTGCCCTTCCAGTTTAGATGCAACCCGTCCTTCTTGTACAGGTCCCATCTGTCCCTGAAGAGAGACCAATGGTCCAGATATCTGAAAACCTCCCTTCTACACCAGCTGCTCAGCCACGTGTTTAGCTGTACTATCTTCCTATTTCTAGCCTCACTGGCATGTGGCACAGGAAGTAATCCCGAGATTACAACCCTGGAGGTAAATGTGAGTTCGCAAGGCTGAACACCCAAAATGAAAATGACACCAGCCACTCAAACCATATCCCCAATTCAGCGCAAAGCTTTGATGTACTGCAACTCTCAAGGCTAGTGCCAAAGTTTAATGAGGAGGAGGTTGAGACATATTTTATCTCATTTAAGAAAATAACTACCAGGCTAAAAGGGCCAAAAAAAATTCTATTCTCCTCTTACAAGGCAAGTTTGTGGGTGGGGCTCATGAAGATTTTTCTCTGTTCTCAGAAGAGAATTCGTCTGATTATAAACAAACTAAAACTGTAATTCTAAATGCTATGAGCTAGTACTGGAAGTGTATAGACAGAAATTCAGACGCACCAGGAACAGACCTGCACAGACTTACATTGAATTCCAGAGAATCAAATATATGGCTTTTGATCACTGGATATGATCGATCTCTCAAGCTAGAACCCTCATTTGAAAATTTGAGAGAAGTGATGTTGCTGGAAGAATTTAAAAATCGCATCCAAGTTTGTGTAAGGACCCACAATGACGAAGAAAAATTCACAAGGTTAAGGGAAGCAGCAAAAATGGCGATGATTATGAGTTAATTTACAAATCCCTAACTCAAAATAAATTTGGCTCCAGTAACTCTTACAAGATGGGGAGAGATAGCAGGGATGCAGAGGAAGCAGAAATGGGCTCGAGAGAAAAGGGAGAGCAGGGAAGGAAAATCAGAACAGTCTCTAACTGTTAAAAGAAGGAACCTAGGGGATAAACCAGTAGGGGTCTGCTTGACATGTTTCCAGTGTAGCAAGTCTGGGCATACCAATTGCTGGTATGTCAAAAACTAACAGGAGGTCCTGCAGTCAAGCCTGTGCCTGTGGCTTTGAAAATGGTAAACATGTGTTTTAACATTACTCAAGAATAGAACAAGTGCCAGAATTTTTTACACAAAGGGAAAATGACTCCTTTTGTACCTCATGCACCAAGCAAGGAGATAACCATCCTCAGGGATACTGATTGTTTTCAAACCCTACTTTACAGCTAAATTTACAGAAATGACACCCGAAAGCAGAATAAATGTCATGGTATTGGTAAAAGGGCTTACTAGCAAATGCTTGAAGGTTCCCTTACTTAAGGTTTACCTACAGAGTACAGGGTATTCTGCAGGGGGAAGGGAATGAGCCAGAAGTTGTGGTGCATGTGTGTACCAACGTCATTGCAAGGGCAGGTATTGAGGTCCTATGATCAGATTTTCAGGAACTGGGGAGTAGGAATCTCTGGATTACTACCAGTGCCACGTGCTAGTGAGCGTAGAAATAGGAAGATAGGGAGGATCAACGCATGGCTTGAGGTACGGTTCAAGAGGGTTGGCTTCAGATTCTTGTAGCATTGGGACCAGCTCTGGGGCAGGAGGCACCTATTCAACAGGGACACGTTGTATCTCAACAGGATTGGGACCAATGTCCTTGTGGGGAGGTTCACTGGTGTGGCTGGAGAGGCTTTACAGTAAATGGGCAGGGAAATGAGCACCAGCATTTGGAAGTAGAAAAAAAGGAATAAGGTGCATAAGGTGAGAGTGCTAGACTGTACTACCAATGTTCACAAAATACTGGGAGAGATAGATAACACTATAGTAGGGGATAGTAAGATATTAGGTGGGGGCAGAGTAAGGGAGCAAGTAAAAAAGTCTAAATCAGGATTAATGTGCATGTATGTGAATGCACGGAGTGTGGTTAATAAGATTGGTGAGTTACAGGCACAGACTGACATGGAAATATGATTTTGTGGCTATATCAGAGACCTGGCTCAAAGAAGGGCAGGACTGGGTGTTAAATATTCCTGGATACAAGGTATTCAGGAAAGATTGGAAAGGAAGAAAATGGGGAGGAGTGGCAATATTTATTAAGGAGAGCATTACAGTGCAGGAGAGAGAGGATATCCCAGAAGGGTCAAGGACAGAACCTATTTGGCTAGAGCTAAGAAACACAATAGTGCAATTACATTACTTGGTGTCGTCTATCGGCCACCAACTAGTGGAAAGGATTTAAAGGAACAAATTTGCAAGGAAATTACAGAGAGGTGCAAGAATTATAGTTATAAGGGGGGCCTTTAATTATCCGAATATAGACTGGGATAGTAGTAGCGTAAAGAGCAGAGAGGGGCAAGAGTTTCTAGTGTGTGTTCATGAAAATTTCCTGCAGCAGTATGTTTCCAGTCCAATGAGGCACTGCTGGACCTGGTTCTTGGGAATGAGGTGGGCCAGGTGGATCAATTATCAGTATGAGAACATTTAGGGGACAGTGATCATTGTTTCATAAGGTTTAGGTTTGCTATGCGAAAGAACAAAGAACAATCTAGAATAAGATTAATTAACTGGGAGAAGGCCAACTTCAATGGGGTGAGAATGGATCTGGTCTGAATAAATTTGCATCAAAGGTTAGCAGGGAAAACAGTGCCTGAACAATGGGCTATTTTCAAAGAAGCATAGTAAAGATATATTCCCTCGGAGAGGAAAGGTAAGACATACAAATCTAGAGCTCCCTGGATGACAAAAGAGATAGAGATTAAGATGAAGAAGAAAAAGTGTGCTTACGACAGATGACAGGTGGATTATACAATTTGGAATCAGGCTGAATATAGAAGATTCAGAGGGGAAGTGACAAAGCAAATAAGAGAAACAAAGAGGGAGTATGAAAAAAAACTGGCATCTAACATAAAAGGGAATTCCAAAGTCTACCATCGGCATATAAATATTAAAAAGGTGGTAAAAGGAGGAGTAGGGCCAAATAGGGACCAAAAATTGGGCAGCACAGTGGTGCAGTGGTTAGAACTGCAGCCTCACAGCTCCAGCGACCCAGGTTCAGGTTCAGTTCTGGGCACTGCCTGTGTGGAGTTTGCAAGTTCTCCCTATGACCGCGTGGGTTTCCGTCAGGTGCTCTGGTTTTCTCCCACAGCCAAAGACTTGCAGGTTGATAGGTAAATTGGACATTGTAAATTTCCCCTAGTGTAGGTAGGTGGTAGGGAATATGGGATTAATGTCAGATTAGTATAAATGGGTGGTTATTGGTCAGCACAGACTCAGTGGGCTGAAGGGCCTGTTTCAGTGCTGTAGCTCTCTCTGATCTAAAAAGGGGATTTACACATGGAGGCAGAGGTATTAAATTTATATTTTACATCTATCTTTGCCAAGGAAAAAGATGCTACCCAGGTATTTAATGCACTCTAAGGATTTAAAATTGAATGGACGAGGTATTAGCTAGGCATTCTATATGTAAAGTTGATAAAGCACCAGGGCCAGATGAAATGCATCCAAGACTACTGAGGGAAGTGAGGGTGGAAATTGTGGAGGCACTGGCCAGAACTTTCCAGTCTTCCTTAGATTCAGGGTGGTGCCAGAGGATTGGAGAATTGCAAATGTTACACCCTTGTTCAGAAAAGGGTGTAAAGATAATCTCAGCAACCACAGGCCAATCAGTTGAACTTTGGTGGTGGGAAAATTTCTAGAAACAATAATTTGGGACAACATTAATAGGCACATGGACAAATGCAAGTTAATTAAGGAAAGCCAGCACAGATTTTTTCAGGGGAAAATCATATTTAACTAACTTGCTGAAGTTTTTTGCATAGGAAACAGAGAGGGTTGATGAGGGCAATGCAGTTGATGTGGTGTACATTGACTTCCAGAAGGCATTTGATGCAGTGCCGCACAACAGACTTGTGAGCAAAGCTATTGCTCATGGCATAAAAGGGACAGTGGCACATGGATACGAAATTGGCTGAGCGACAGGAAACAGTAATGATTAATGGATGTTTTTCGGGCTGGAGAAAGGTTTGTAGTCGAGTTCCCCGGGGTCAGTGTTGGAACCCTTGCTCTTCCTGATATATATTATGACCTCGACCTTGTCGTACAGGGCACAATTTCAAAATTTGTGGATGATATGAAACTTGGAAGCATTGTGAACTGTGAGGAGGATAGTGTAGAACTTCAAAAGGACATAGACAAGTTAGTGGACAAGGGGCAGATAAAGTTCAATGTGGACAAATGTGACGTGTTTTATTTTGGTAGGAAGAGCATGGAGAGACAATATAAAATAAAGGATACAACTCTCAAGGGGTGCAGGAGCAGAGTGATCTGTGTGTATATGTGCATAAGTTATTGAAGGTGGCAGGGCAGATTGAGGGAGCGGTTAATAAAGCATACAGTATCCTATGCTTTATTAATAGGGGCATAGAGTACAAGAACAAGGAGGTTATGTTGAATCTGTATAAGACACTAGTTCGGCCTCAGCTGGGCGCTGCACTATAGGAAAGACGTGAGGTAATTGGAAGAGAATACAGAAAAGATTCATGTAAATGGTTCAAGGGATGAGGAACTTTAGTTATGCAGATAGATTGGAGAAGTTAGGCCTGTTTTCCTTGGAGAAGAGAAAGCTGAGATGTTATTTGATAGAGGTATTCAAAATCGTGAGGGGTCTGGACAGAGTAGATAGAGAGAAACTGTTCCCACTCATGACAGGATCAAGAACAGAGGGCACAGATTTAAAGTATAGAGAAGCAAAAGTAACATGAGGAAAAACTTTTTCATGCAGCGAGTGGTTAAGGTCTGGTCTGCACTGCCTGAGAGTGTGGTGGAGGCAGGTTCAATTGAGGCATTCAAAAGGGAATTAGACTGTTATATGAAAAGCAAGAATATGCAGGGTTACGGGGAGGAGGCAGGGGAATGGAACTGAGTGAATTGCTCTTTCAGAGAGCCAGTGTGGACATGATGGGCTGAATGGCCTCCTTCTGCACTGTAACAGTTCTGTGATTCTGTGAAACACTTCTGGCCTGTAACCAACAAGAACTTGACTTCCAAGAGAATTCAACAGGTTTACTATTGCTCCCCCGAAATCTACCCCCATTTATAATCACTTATCCCTTTTTTCCTCTCTGTCTGGCTCGTGTGTATGTGTGTGTGTCTGTGTATGTTGATTTGCAAATGAATGCGTGAGTGGATGCAGTTGCGACAATTGCAGTTAAGGCGTATTGATCAAATAGTTTATTTTCTGTTTTAAACCTACAAGAAAACCTGTCGCTGTCAGTTTATTTGACAAATAAAATACTAAGGGGTTAAACACTATTAACAAAATGCACTTGCTGCATTCAGGTGGGAGTTGAACAGGGGGAACCACCCAAACCTCACCACATTGCTGTGACACATGGATTTACCCTTTCCTGATGTCAATTTGAATCTGGTGCCAGGTCAAGAGGGATCTCCAGGTGTCCAGCAAGAATGATGTCATCAAGCAGGGCAAACAGCCAATCACATTGCAGTATTATCTCAGACAACAAACCAGGTAGTAAAGTGCACTGATTTTTTCACTTTTAAATTAAGATTTTACAGAGAGTGAAGTAAACGAGATGGTCAATAAATGCTGGCCTGGCCAACGACGCCCACACCCCATGAATGAATTTTAAAAAATGATTGGAACATACACATGTCATTAAGGTACAAGCTGAAATATCATAAATAAACTGTAAAAATAAAATAAAAATGTGTATTTTTTTCTCATAATGAGCAGTTTGACATTCCACAAATACAAAATTATTTTTTTTAGGGCTATTAAGGCTGTTCAACCTTAATTATGAACTTATGTTAAAAGCCTAGTTACACCTCATTTAAAAAGGTTTAACATTTTGAAAGGTTTTCACGGTGTGATTAATAGTGCAAAAGGGCAAATTTTCATCAGTTCAGTGATGTCTATTTGAATGCAGTTTGGCGGAACTGCAACAGTGCACCCTTTGGACAAGTGTAGAATCACTGCCAGCAACTTCTGGATTTCCACGTTTAGCTACACAGGTGCATACTCAAGAAGTTGCTGTCGATTTCAGAGGAATAATGATGGCAAATGTTGACATTTTTCACTATCATTACTACTGCAAATTCCAGACAAATGTTGTTCTATAGGGTAGACAGCCAGCGTAGGTCAGTGAGCACAGAGGTGATGGGTGAATGAGACTTGGTGTGAATTAGAATACAGATCACCTTAGTTTTAAAGGAACTAAAGCTTATGGAACTGGAGGTTGGGAGGCCAGCCAGGCAAAATCCTGGAGGCACAAAGGAATGGATAAGGGTTCCAGCATCAACAAGCTGAGGCAGGAATATAGACAGAGATGTTTAGGAAGTGGAACTTGTCAGGTTTGGTCATGGAGAGGATATGGGGTCAGAAGCTGAGCTTATCTGCTTGGACAGGTGTTAGTAACTCTCTTTGCTTGGGTTGGTGTTTGTCACTCTCTCTGCTCAGTCTGGGAGTAACACTACTTGAAACATTTTAATATCTTAGGAGATTCTTACGTATGCTTCTGTATCTACCACATCAGTTAAGTTCAGTTCAGTTCAGAGATACAGCACTGAAACAGGCCCTTCGGCCCACTGAGTCTGTGCCGACCATCAACCACCCATTTATACTAATCCTACACTAATCCCATATTCCTACCACATCCCCACCTGTCCCTATATGTTTCCCTACCACCTACCTATACTAGGGGCAATTTATAATGGCCAATTAACCTATCAACCTGCAAGTCTTTGGCATGTGGGAGGAAACCGGAGCACCCGGAGGAAACCCACGCAGGCACAGGGAGAACTTGCAAACTCCACACAGGCAGTATCCAGAATTGAACCCAGGTCGCTGGAGCTGTGAGGCTGCGGTGCTAACCACTGCGCCACTGTGCCGCCCAGCACCTACATGCTTATTGAGCTTGCACACTGTGCCATTTCCAATAGTAATAAACATAACTTTGAGTTTGCATATGATTTTTTAAGGAAATATTCATGTTTACTCTGCAGGAATTCTTGATCCAAGTGCTTAGTTGAAAGTTTTTTCTGCTTTATTCTAGCCTCAAGTCACTCCAATATGTTTAGACCCTTGTGAAATGAATGAAAAGGATGAAGATGTTCAGCAAGAATTTGTCACACTGAACAAGACTGACCACTACACGACTAGGAATAAGAGTCGTTCCTCTGAAAGTTCAGTTATCACAGCAAGGTCATCAAGTAACTTTACAGTAAGAACTATATCTAGCAAAAGAACAAGTGCTGAGGTATGCACAATGAAATGATTCCCTATTTTCCTCCTTTTTTGCCAGTTTTCTCTTCGCTCCTTCTCTTCGGGTGGTGAGTTCTTTGCTGGTTCCAATTCCACAGGCAGCATGTGCCCTCCTGTGCCTCACCAAAGTAGCGATCATTGTGCATTGAGCCTGAGCAATGAGAGTAGCAGAAGATTACCCAGTGGTGGCAATAATACAACCAACTTCCATTTCATCCAGCAGCATTGTTTCATAAGTCAGGAGAGCAAAATCTTGGCATTCTTATCCTGCTCACCCATGAGCATTGAGGACCATTGTAACATCACAAATGCTGTCCTGATTGAGATCAGTTATCATGCACTCGGCCTTTTTTGAGCTGTGTTTCTCATTTACAAAGTGCCTTGCCCAGCTAAAGCATTGCAGCAGCTGATAAATTTCTATTTCTAGCTGTTCCTAATGACATGGAAAAATGTAAGCTAAAATCTGCAACAAATAATAAATAAATATAAATAAAGTTAGATAACTTTTGACAATAGTTATGAAAAATTAAACATTTTAAGGAAATAATTGGTGGGATGTTCAATGCAGGAAAATGTCAGAAACTAAACCAATCAACGTCTGTCTATTCCCGGGTGATGATGATATGCCCTTAAGCTTCTTCCACACCAAGCATTATAATTCCTGAAAATGTTCCACAGGGATTAACATTGTTTACAAAATTTCTTAGCATGTGTCAAAGGCCATGCATGTTTGAATTCATTTAAATTACCAATTCATACATGTACTTCACTTACTGTCAACATTGCTGGAATAAAACCATATGGGTAGAACTTAGAAATAAGAAAGGGGTGATCACTTTGATGGGATTATACTATAGGCCCCCCAATAGCCAGAGGGAAGTGGAGGAGCATATATGTAGGGAAATCACAGATAGCTGTAGGAATTATAGGGTTGTAGTATAGGTTGTAACTCTCAAACAGATCTAGATCTTCATTCTGGAGGAATCATCTAACAGGTGACACTGTTTTATAACAATTTAAACATGAATGTACAACCTACATGGGTGCTCCAGCAGTCTCATGGCATGGTGAAGGCTTTGGGAATCCATTTTTGCCAACCTGTAAAAGTACTTTCCAACTGCTCGCACTATAAAATTGCATGGTATGCTTTTTGCCACTATTTTCTCATTCCTAGTGAGTGTTTAAGAAAAACTACCACCACCAATTAAACTTTTTGTTAACTGATTCGAGGGGACAACTGGCCTACTTCTCCTTCTAATTCGTACATTGGTATGTTCGTATGATTCTGGTGACATAGCATTATTCACTGTTCAGTATATGAAACACCGAGCATTAGGGAGAAGCACTGAGATGCACTTGTCAACTCACCATGATAAAAGAAAGGCCATTGGAGAGGTGGTGGCATAGAGCTATTGTCACTGGATTGATAGCCCACGGTACGGCTCTGGGGACATGGGTTCGAACATCCTGGCAGAAGGTGGAATTTGAATTCAATTCATAAATCTGGAATGAAAAGCTGGTCTAATGATGGCCATGAAACCATTGTCGATTGCCGTTTAAAAACCCAATGAGTTCACTAATGCCCTTTAGGGAAGAAAATCTGCTGTCCTTACCTGATCTGGCCTACATGTGATTCCAAACCCACAGCAATATGATTGACTCTTAAAATGCCATCTGAAATGGCCTGGCAAGCCACCCAGTTGTATCTGACAGCTACGAAGTCAATAAAAATGAAACTGGATGGACCACCTGGCACAATCTAGGCACTGACAACGGCAAGCCCAGCCCTGTCGACCCAGTAATATCCTCCTTACTAACAATCTGGGGGCTTGTGCCAATGTTGGGAGAGCTGTCCCACAGACTAATCAAGCAATAGCCTGACATAGTCATACTCACGGAATCATATACCTTACAGACAATGTCCCAGACACTGCCATCACCATCCCCTGTCCCACTGGCAGGACAGACCCAGCAGTGGTGGAAACACAGTGGTATACAGTTGGGAGGGAGTTGCCCTGGGAGTCCTCAATATTGACTCCGGACCCCATGAAGTCTTATGGCATCAGGTCAAACATACCACCGAGTGCACCACCCAGTCCCCCCTATATATTGAACAGCACTCGGAGGCAGCACTGAGGGCGGCAAGAGAGCAGGAGGTGGGGGACTTCGATGTCCATCAGCAAGAGTAGCTCGGTAGCACCACTATTGGCTGAGTGCTAAAGGATGTAGCTACTAGACTGGGTCTGCGGCACGTGGTAAGGGAGCCAACAAGAGGGGAAAATATATTTGACCTCGTCCTCACCAATCTGACTGCTGCAGATGCATCTGTCCATGACAGTATTGGTAGAAGTGACCACCGCACAGTCGTGGAGACAAAATCCCATTTCACATTGAGGATACCCTCCATCGTGTAGCGTGACATGCTAAATGGAATAGATTTCGAACAGATCGAGCAATGCAAAACTGGTCATCCATGAGGTTCTGTGAACCATCAGCAGCAGCAGAATTGTACTCAACCACAACCTCATGGCCTGTCATATCCCCCACTCTGCCATTACCATCAAGCGAGGGGACCAACCCTGGTTCAATGAAGAGTGCAGGCGGGCATGCCAGGAGCAGCACCAGGCATACCTAAAAATGAGGTGTCAACCTGGTGAAGCTACAACACAGGACTACTTGCATGTCAAACAATGTAAGTAGCATGCGATAGACAGAGCTAAGCGATCCCAAAACGATCGGATCAGATATAAGCTCTGCAGTCCTGCCACATCATGCAGTCATGAATAGCGGTGGACAATTAAACAACTAACTGGAGGAGGTGGCTCCACAAATATCCCCATCCTCAATGATGGGGGAGCCCAGCACATTAGAGCAAAAGATAAGGCTGAAGCATTTGCAACAATCTTTAGCCAGAAGTGGCGAGTGGATGATCCATCTCGGCCTCCTCCTGAGTCCCCAGCATCACAGATACCAGTCTTCAGCCAATTCGATTCACTCTACTTGATATCAAGAAACGACTGAAGGCACTAGATACTGCAAAGGCCCCAACAATATTCCAGCAACAGTACTGAAGACCTGTGCTCCAGAACTTGCCGCGCCCCTAGCCAAGCTGTCCCAGTACAGCTTCAACACTGGCATCTAACTAACAAAGTGAAAAATTGCCCAAGTTTGTCCTGTACACAAAAAGCAGGAAAACTCCAACCTGGCCAATTACCGCCCCATTAGTCTACTCTCAATCACCATGTAAATTGAAGGAAGATGTTGTCGACACTGCTTTCAAGCAGCACTTGCTTGGCAATAATCTGCTCAGTGACGCTCAGTTTGGGTTCCGCCAGGGCCACTCAGCTCCTGACCTTATTAGAGCTTTGGTTCAAACATGGACAAAAGAGATGAACTCAAGAATTGATGTGAAAGTGACTGCCCTTGACATCAAGGCAGCATTTGACCAAGTATGGCATCAAGGAGCCCTAGAAAAACTGGACTCAGTGGGAATCGGGGAAAACTCTCCACTGATCTTTGTATCCTCATTGCCTACAGGTGAGGTCCAGAATCTTTGTATCCTCATTGGCTACAGGTGAGGTCCCAGAGGACTGGAGAATAGCCAATGTCGTTCCTTTGTTTAAGAAGGGGAGCAAGGATAATCCAGCAAATTACAGGCCAGGGAGCCTTACGTCAGTGGTAGGGAAATTATTGGAGAGGATTCTTCGGGACAGGATTTACTCCCATTTGGAAACAAATCGACTTAATAGCAAGAGTCAGCATGGTTTTGTGAAGGGAAGGTCGTGTCTCATGAGCTTGATCGAGTTTTTTGAGGAAGTGACTAAGATGATTGATGAAGGAAGGGCAGTGGATGTTGTCTGCATGGACTTCAGTAAAGCCTTTGACAAGGTCCCTCATGGCAGACTGGTACAAAAGGTGAAGTCACACGGGATCAGAGGTGAGCTGGCAAGATGGATACAGAACTGGCTCAGTCATAGAAGACAGAGGGTAGCAGTGGAAGGGTGCTTTTCTGAATGGAGGGCTGTGACTAGTAGTGTTCCGCAGGGATCAGTGCTGGGACCTTTGCTGTTTGTAGTATATATAAATGATTTGGAGGAAAATGTAGCTGGTTTGATTAGTAAGTTTACAGACGACACAAAGGTTGGTGGAGTTGCGGACAGTGATGAGGATTGTCAGAGGATACAGCAGGATATAGATCGGTTGGAGACTTGGGCGGAGAAATGGCAGATGGAGTTTAATCCAGACAAATGTGAGGTAATGCATTTTGGCAGGTCTAGTACAGGTGGGAAGTATACAGTAAATGGCAGAACCCTTAGGAGTATTGACAGGCAGCGGGATCTGGGCGTACAGTTCCACAGGTCACTGAAAGTGGCAACGCAGCTGGATAAGGTAGTCAAGAAGGCATACGGCATGCTTGCCTTCATCGGTCGGGTCATCTGGTATAAAAATTGACAAGTCATGCTGCAGCTGTACAGAACTTTAGTTCGGCCACACTTGGAATATTGCGTACAATTCTGGTTGCCACACTACCAGAAGGATGTGGAGGGTTTGGAGAGGGTACAGAAGAGGTTTACCAGGATGTTGCCTCGTCTGGAGGGTATTAGCGATGAGGAGAGGTTGGATAAACTTGGATTGTTTTCACTGGAACAACGGAGGTGGAGGGGCGACCTGATAGAGGTTTACAAAGTTATGATTGGCATGGACAATGGAGTGGATAGTCAGAAGCTTTTTCCCAGGGTGGAAGAGTCAGTTCCTAGGTGACATAGGTTTAAGGTGCGAGGGACAAAGTTTAGAGGGGATGTGCGAGGCAAGTTTTTTTATACAGAGGGTGGTGAGTGCATGGAACTTGCTGCCGGGGGAGGTGATGGAAGCAGGTACGATAGCGACGTTTAAGAGGCATCTTGACAAATACATGAATAGGATGGGAATAGAGGGATACGGACCCCGGAAGTGCAGAAGGTTTTAGTTTAAACAGGCATCATGATCAGCACAGGCTTGGAGGGCTGAATGGCCTGTTCCTGTGCTGTACTGTTCTTTGTTCTTTGATTGGAGTCATACCTAGCACAAAGGAAGCTGGTTGTGGTTGTTGGAGGTCAATCATCTCAGACTTGGGACATCACTGCAGGAGTTTCTCAACAAGAGAAAATCCAACCCTTTCCCTTTGACATACAATGGCATGGCCATCACTGAATCCCTCACTATCAACTTCCTGGGGGATCACCATTGACTAGAAACTGAACTGGAGTAGCCATATAAATGCTGTAGCCACAAGAGCAGGTCAGAGGCTGGAAATTCTGTGGCGTGTATTCACTTCCTGACTCCCCAAAGCCTGCCCACCATCTATGAGGCACAAGTCAGAAGTGTGATGGAATACTCTCCACTTGTCTTGATGGGCGCAGCTCCAACACTCCAGAAGCTTGACAGCATCGAAAACAAAACAGCCTGCTTGATTGGCACCCCAACCACCACCTGCAACATTTATTTCGTTCACCAACGACGCACAGTGGCAGCAGTGTGTACCATCTACAAGATGCACTGCAGCAACTCATCAAGGCTGCTTTGACAGCACCGTCCAAACCTGCGAGCTCTACTACCTAGAAGGGCAAGGGCAGCTGATGCATGGGAATACCACCACCTGCAAGTTCCCCTCCAAGTCACACACCATCCTGACAAGGAATTATATTGCCATTCCTTCACTTCGCTGGGTCTCCCTTCCTAATAGCACTGTGGGTGTACCTACTCCACATGGACTGCAGAGGTTCAAGAAGGCAGCTCACCAACACCTTCTCAAGGGCAATTAGGGATGGCCAATAAATTCTGGCCTAGCCAACGACGCCCACATCCCATGAATGAATTTTTAAAAATTGATTAACTGTCTTAGCCGTTCACTTCAAAGGTACTTTCCTTAGCTGGCTCATTGGGTAGCACTTTCATATTTAAGTTGCAAGGTTCTTGGTTCAAATCTCCAGGGCTTGAATATGAAAATCAAGCCTTTGATAAGGTCCCGCATGGTAGGCTGGTCCAGAAGGTTTAAACACATGGGATCCAGGGTGAGCTAGCAAATTGGACACAAAATTGGCTTGGTGATAGGAGGCAAAGGGTGGTAGTGGAGGGTTGTTTTTCAGATTGGAGGCCGGTGACCAGTGGTGTGCCACAGTGATCGTTGCTGGGCCCTCTGTTGTTTGTCACATAAATTAATGACTTGGATATGAATGTAAAGGGCATAGAACATAGAACAGTACAGCACAGTACAGGCCCTTCGGCCCACGATGTTGTGCCGAACCTTTAACCTACTCTAAGATTAAACTAACTACCTACCCTCATTCTACTATCATCCATGTACCTATCCAAGAGTCGCTTAAATGCCCCTAATGTATCTGCTTCTACTACCACCGCTGGCAGCGCATTCCACGCACCCACCACTCTGTGTAAAGAACCTACCTCTGACATCTCCCCGAAACCTTCCTCCAATCACCTTAAAATTATGCCCCCTGGTGATAGCCCTTTCCACCCTGGGAAAAAGTCTCTGACTATCCACTCTATCTATGCCTCTCATCATCTTGTACCCCTCTATCAAGTCACCTCTCATCCTTCTTCGCTCCAATGAGAAAAGCCCTAGCTCCCTCAATCTTTCTTCGTAGGACATGCCTCCAGTCCAGGCAGCATCCTGGTAAATCTCCTCTGCACCCTCTCTAAAGTTTCCACATCCTTCCTATAATGAGGCGACCAGAACTGAACACAATATTCCAAGTGTGGTCGAACCAGGGCCTTATAGAGCTGAAGCATAACCTCACGGCTCTTAAACTCAATCCCCCTGTTAATGAAAGCCAACACACCATACGCCTTCTTAACAACCCTATCAACTTGGGTGGCAACTTTGAGGGATCTATGGACATGGACCCCAAGATTCCTCTGTTCCTCCACACTACCAAGAATCCTGTCTTTAAGCCTGTATTCTGCATTCAAATTCGACCTTCCAAAATGAATCACTTCACACTTTTCCAGGTTGAACTCCATCTGCCACTTCTCAGCCCAGCTCTGCATCCTGTCAATGTCCCGTTGCAACCTACAACAGCCTTCCACACTATCCACAACTCCAGCAACCTTCGTGTCATCGGCAAACTTGCTAACCCAGCCTTCCAGTTCCTCATCCAAGTCATTTATAAAAATCACAAAGAGCAGAGGCCCCAGAACAGATCCTTGTGGAACACCACTGGTCACCGAGCTCCATGCTGAATACTTTCCATCTACTACCACCCTCTGACTTCTATGGGCCAGCCAATTTTGTATCCAGACAGCCAACTTTCCCTGAATCCCATGCCTCCTTACTTTCTGAATGAGCCTACCATGGGGAACCTTATCAAACGCCTTGCTAAAATCCATATACACCACATCCACTGCTCTTCCTTCATCAGTGTGTTTTGTCACATCTTCAAAGAATTCAATAAGGCTTGTGAGGCATGATCTGCCCCTCACAAAGCCATGCTGACTGTCTCTAATCAAACCATGCTTTTCCAAATAATCATAAATCCTGTCTCTCAGAATCCTCTCCAATAATTTGCCCACTACCGACGTAAGACTGACTGGTCTATAATTCCCAGGGTTATCCCTATTCCCTTTCTTGAACAAGGGAACAACATTTGCCACCCTCCAATCATCCGGTACTACTCCAGTGGACAGTGAAGACGCAAAGATCATCGCCAAAGGCGCAGCAATCTCTTCCCTTGCTTCCCGTAATATCCTTGGGTATATCCCGTCTGGCCCCGGGGACTTATCTGTCCTCATATCATTCAAAATTTCCAGCACATCCTCCCTCTTAACCTCAACCTGTTCGAGCAGATCAGCCTGTTCCACACTGTCCTCACAAATGACCAGGTCCCTCTCACTAGTGAATACTGAAGCAAAGTATTCATTTAGGACCTCCCCTACCTCCTCCGACTCCAGGCACAAGTTCCCTCCACTATCCCTGATCGGCCCTACCCTCACTCTGGCCATCCTCTTGTTCCTCACATAAGTGTAGAACGCCTTGGGATTTTCCTTAATCCTACCCGCCAAGACTTTTTCATGTCCCCTTCTAGCTCTCCTAAGTCCATTCTTCAGTTCCTTCCTGGCTACCTTGTAACCCTCTCGAGCCCGGTCTGATCCTTGCTTCCTCAACCTTAAGTAAGCTTCCTTCTTCCTCTTGACTAGCTGTTCCACATCTCTTGTCATCCAAGGTTCCTTCACCCTGCCATCCCTTCCCTGCCTCACCGGGACAAACCTATCCAGCAGTCGCAGCAAGTGCTCCCTAAACAACCTCCACATTTCTGTCGTGCATTTCCCTGAGAACATTTGTTCCCAATTTATGCTCCCCAGTTCCTGCCTAATAGCATTGTAATTCCCCCTCCCCCAATTTTAAATATTTTCCCATCCCGTCTGCTCCTGTCCCTCTCCATGACAATAGTAAAGGTCAGGGAGTTGTGATCACTATCACCGAAATGCTCTCCCACCGAGAGATCTGCCACCTGGCCTGGTTCGTTGCCAAGCACCAAGTCCAACATAGTCTCCCCTCTAGTCGGCCTATCTACATATTGAGTCAGGAAACCTTCCTGGACACACCTGACAAAAACTGCTCCATCCAAACTATTTACACTAAGGAGGTTCCAATCAATATTAGTAAGTTTGCAGATGACACCAAAATTGCTGGCACAGTGGACAGTGAAGAAGGTTGTCTAAGGTTACAACAGGATCAACTGGGAAAGTGGGCAAGGGAGTGGCAAATGGAATTTAATGCAGACAAGTGTGAAGTGATGCATTTTGGGAAGTTAAACCAGGGCAGGACATATACAGTGAATGGCAGGGCCCTGGGGAGTGTTGTTGAGCAGAGAGACCTTGGGGTACAAGTACATAGTTCCCTGAAAGTGGCAACACAGGTAGACAGGGTGGTGAAGAAGGCGTATGGCATGCTTGCCTGCATTGTCCGAGGTACTGAGTACAAGAGTTGAGACGTCATTTTACAGTTGTACATAACGTTGGTTAGGCCGCATTTGGAGTACTGTGTGCAGTTCTGGTTGCCGCACTACAGGAAAGATGTGATTAAGCTAGAGAGGGTGCAGAAAAGATTCATAAGGATGTTGCCTGGTTTGAAGAGCTTGAGTTGTAAAGAGAGATTGGATAGGCTGGGTCTGTTTTCCCTGGAGCGAAGGGGGCTGAGAGGAGACATGATAGAGGTATATAAAATTATAAGAGGCATTGATCGGGTAGATAGCCAGAGTCTGTTTCCCATTATAGGGATGACTAAAACTAGAGGGCATAGATTTAAGGTGAGAGGGAGGAGGTTTAAAGGGGATCAAGGGGTATATTTTTCACACAAAGAATAGTGGGTATCTGGAATGAGCTGCCTGAGGAGGTGGTGGAGGCAGGAACAGTAGCGACATTTAAGAGGCATCTGGACGGTACTTGAATGAGCAAGGCATAGAGGGATATCGAAGTAATGCAGGAAGTGGGATTAATATAGATAGATACTATGGTCGGCATGGATGCGGTGGGCCGAAGGGCCTGTTTCTATGCTGTACAACTCTATGACTCTACTCCAGTGTCATACTAAGGGAGTGCTGCACTGATGGAAGTGTGATATTTTGGATGAGATGTTCAGCCAAGGCCCGATCTGCTTACTCAGCTGGATGTTGAACATCCCATGGCCACTATTTCGATGAAGAGGAGGGGCGTTCTCCCCGGTGTCTTGGCCAATAATTATCCCTCAATCAATATCACAAAAACAGAATATCTAGTTACTATCACACTGCTGTTTGTTAGAATCATAGAAAGTGTGCGGCACAGAAAGAGGTCACTTGCCTATTGTGTCTGTGCTAGCTGAAAAAAAGAGTCAGTCAGCCTAATCTCACCTCGCATTTGGTCCGTCGCCCTGCAGGTTTTGGCACGTCAGATGCACCTCCAGGCACCTTTTAAATGAGATGAGGTTTTCAGTCTCCATCACTCTTTCAGGCAGTGAATTCCTGACACCCACCATCCTCTGGATGAAAAAATGTTTCCTCATCTCACCTCTAATCCTTCTACCAATCAAATCTGTGCCCCCAGTCACTGACACCCATTGGCCAATTTACCTAACACCTGCAAGTCTTTAGCAGTGGGAGGAAACTAGAGCACCCGGCAAAAACCCACACAGTCACAGGGAGAACTTGCAAACTCCACACAGGTAGTACCCAGACTTGAACCCGGGTCCTTGGAGTTGTGAGGTTGCGGTGCTAACCACTGCACCACTGTGCTGTACAAATTAATTGCAGCATTTGCTACATTACAACAGAGACTACACTTCAAAAAGTACTTTATTGGCTGTAAAGTGCTTTGAGACAGTTGGTGGTTGTGAAAGCTGCTTTGTAAATTCAAGTTTTTTTTTCAAACAAGACTTCCTGATCTCTGTGTTCTGGAATACTTTGAAGACCAGTTTTGGTGGCAACTTCACACCTTAAACAATCTCCCTGTACCATAGTTAATTGATCCCCCTGCCAGTATTTATTACACTCATCACTGAACTTATAAATTAATCACCCATAGTTGATGTTCTGCTCATCACTTATTTCCTTGATCAGGCATCCTGCTGTTTTCTTGTTGATCTTAGAAAACCTTAAACTCGATGACCAGTTATAGTTATGCATGTCAGTTTGTATTATCATACAGTACGTTGGACTGCATATATTGTTTATTTCTAATTCACGAATGCTGACCAATGTTTTAAACTCTCTCTCACCATTCATGATTTCCAAGACATGATGTCCCTTTTCAACATCAGCTTTCGGTTGTTTCACATACACTGTCAGTCTTCTAATACTAGGTTTTTATACTGCAGTCTTAATCCAAGAAAATTGTTTCCTTTACCTATTCTCGTTCTTCATCTACAGCCATGTAACAGTCACACCACACAAGTGCCAGATAATGGCAATTCCAACAAGTGAGAGTTTAACTTTTAGCAGGATTATGATCAATGAATTCCACCACCACCCCCTTCCCACCATACACATCATGGGGGTTACCATTAACCAGAAACTTTAACTGGACCGGCCATATAAATACAGTGGCTTCAGGAGCAGGTCAAGCCAGGCATTCTATGCTGAGTAACTCACCTGACTCTGCAAAGCCTGCCCAGTATCTTCAGAACCATCAGTTCTGATGAAGGGTCACTGACCTGAAATGTTAACTCTGCTTCTCTCTTCACAGATGCTGCCACACCTGCTGAGTATTTCCAGCATTTCTTGTTTTTATTTACTAGGGTGAGATGGAATACTCTCCTCTTGGCTCGATGAATGCAGTTCCGATAACATTCAAGAAGCTCAACACCAAGACAAAGCAGCCCGCTTGATCGGAACACCATCCACCACCTTAAACATTCACTCCCTCCACCACTGACGCACAGTGGCAGCAGTGTGTACCATCTACAAGATGCACTACAGCAATGCAGCAAGGCTCCTTCGACAGCACCTTCCAAACCCGCGAACACTGCCACCTGGAAGGACAAGGGCAGCAGACGTGTGAGAACACCACCACCTGCAAGTACCCCTCAAAGTGACACACCATCCCAACGTGGAAATATATTGGTATTCCTTTACTGTCGCTGGGTCAAAATCCTGGAACTCCCTCCCTAACACCACTGTGGGTGTATCTACCCCACATGGACTGCAGCGGTTCAAGAAGGCAGCTCACCACCCCCTTCTCAAGGACAATTAGTGATGGGAAATAAAGTTCACCTTGTCAACAATTCCCATGAATGGACAATTTAAAAAGTACACGGAGTCCCTGCTTGGGCTTATCTAAGACTTTCATCTTAAAATCATAGAATGATTACAGCACAGAAAGACGCTATTGGAACTGCGCTGGCTCTCGACAAAAGCAATTCAGCTAGTCCCATATCCCACTCCCCAGCCCTTTCCCTGTAACGCTGCCTATTTTTTATCTTCAGGTGCTGATCCATTTCCCTTTGAAAGCCACCATTGAATCTGCCTGCGCCACTGTATCAGGCACTGCATTCCAGAGTCTAACTACTCACTGCAAAAGCAATGATTTCTCAAGACATTGTCTTTTGCCAATCACGTTAAATCTATGTCTTCTCATTCTTGTCCCCTCTGCCAAAGGGAACAGTTTCTCTCTACCAACTTTGCCTCGACTCAGATAACCAGGGAAAGAGTAAGGAAAATGCTAAGGAGTTTTATAAGTATATTAAGGGCAAGAGGATAACCAGGGAAAGAGTAGGGACCAAAGTGGCAATCTGTGTGTGGAGCCGGAGGACGTAGGTGAGGTTTTAAATGATTACTTTTCAACTGTGTTCACTATGAGAAGGACGATGTAGGTGTAGAGATCAGGGAGAGGGATTGTGATATACTTGAAAAAATTCGCATTGAAAGGGAGGAGGTACTGGTGGTTTTAGTGGGCTGATAAGTGGCTAAATCCCCAGGCCCAGATGTGATGTATCCCAGGCTGTTACGTGAGGCAAGGGAGGAGATAGCAGGGGCTCTGAAACAAATTTTCAAATCCTCTATGGCCACAGGAGAGGTGCCAGAGGACTGGAGGACAGCGAATGTGGTACCATTATTCAAAAAGGGTAGCAGGGACAAACTAGGTAGTTACAGGCCAGTGAGTCTAACATCAGTGGTCGGGAAACTCTTGGAAAACATTCTGAGGGACAGGATTAATCTCCACTTGGCAAGGATTAATAAAGGATAGTCAGCATGGCTTTGTCAGGGGGAGATCGTGCCTAACAAACTTGACTGAATTTTCTGAGGAGGTGACTACATGTGTAGATAAGGGTAATGCAGTTGATGTAGTCTACATGGACGTCAGTAAGGCTTTTTATAAGGTCCCGCATGGGAGATTGGTTAAGAATGGGATCCAGGGCAATTTGGCAAAGTGGATCCAAAATTGGCTTAGTGGCAGGAGGCAGAGTGTGATGGTTGAGGGTTGGTTTTGCGACTAGAAGCCTGTGACCAGTGGTGCACCACAGGGATCGGTGTTGGGGCCCTTGCTGTTTGTAGTGTACATTAATGATTGAGATGTGAATATGGGAGGTATGATCAGAAAGCTCCCAGATGACACAACAATTGGTGGTGTCGTATATAGTGAGGAAGAAAACCTTAGATTACAGGATGATATAGATGGGCTGGTAAGATTGGTAGAGCAGTGGGAAATGGAATTTAACCCTGAGAAGTGTGAGGTGATGTATTTTGGGAGGACTAACAAGACAAGGGAATACACAATGGATGGTGGGACCCTCGGAAGTACAGAGGGTCAGAGGAACCGTGGTGTAATTGACCATAGATCACTGAAGGCAGCAGCACAGGTTGATAAGGTGGTTAAGAAGGCATATGGGATACTTGCTTTTATTAGCCGAGGCGCAGAATATAAGAGCAGGGAGGTTATGATGGAGCTATATAAAACACTCGTTAGGCTACAGCTGGAATACTGTGTACAGTTCTGGTCGCCACCCTATAGGAAGGATGTGATTGCACTGGAGAGGGTGCAGAGGAGATTCACCAGAATGTTGCTGGGCTGGAACATTTCGGCTATGAAGAGAGGCAGGATAGGCTAGGGCTGTTTTCCTTCGAGCAGAGAAGGCTGACGGGGGACCTGATTGAGGTATACAAAATTATGAGGGACATAGATAGGGTAGATCGGAAGAAAATGTTTCCCTTAGCAGAGGTGTCAATAACCAGGGGCCATAGATTTAAGGTAAGGGGCAGGAGGTTTAGAGGGGATTTGAGGAAAAAAAAATTCACCCAAAGCCTGGTTGGTATCTGGAACTCACTGCCTGAAGGGGTGGTAAAGGCAGGAACCCTCATAACATTTAAGAAGTATTTAGATGAGCACTTGAAATGCCATAGCATACAAGGCTACGGGCCAAGTGCTGGAAAATAGGATTAGGATGGATAGGTGCTTGCTGGCCGGCACAGACACGATAGGCTGAAGGGCCTGTTTCTGTGCTGGATAACCCTATGACTCTATGACTATGACTCCTCACGATTCAGGACATTTAGAAAGTCAAAACGCAATCCATCAGAGTCAGCGTGGTTTTGTAAAGGGTAAATCGTGTTTGACTAATTTGTTAGAGTTCTTCAAAGCTGTAACAAGCAAAGTCGATAATGGGGATCCTGTAGATGTAGTATATCTGGACTTCCAGAAGGCATTTGATAAGGTGCCGCACAAAAGGTTAATAAACAAGGGAAGATCACATGGGGTTAGGGGCAGTTTATTAGCTTGGATAAAGGATTGGCTAACCAACAGAAAACAGAGAGTTGGGATAAATTGGTCTTTTTCTGGTTGGCAAGATGTAACTAGTGGGGTACCACAGGGTTCAGTCCTTGGCCCCCAACTATTTACAATCTATATTAATGACTTGGATGCAGGGATAGAAGGTACTATAGCCAAATTTGCAGATGACACTAAAATAGGTGGGATAGTGAGTTGCAATAAAGAAATAAGAAATTTGCAAATGGATATGGATAGGTTAGGTGAATGGGCCAAAATTTGGCAGATGGAGTTTAACATGGATAAGTGTGAGGTAATCAATTTTGGTCAGAAGAATAGAAAGGCAAATTATTATCTAAATGGAGAGAAACTTCAGAGTGCTTCGGTGCAGAGGGATCTGGGTGTCCTCGTGCATGAATCGCTGAAAACTAGTATGCAGGTGCAGCAGGTAATAAGGAAGGCAAATGGAATTTTGGCATTTATTGCTAAAGGAATAGAGTATAAAAGTAGGGAAGTGTTGCTGCAACAGTACAAGGCATTAGTGAGACCGCACCTGGAGTATTGAATGCAGTTTTGGTCCCCTCACTTGAGGAGGGATGTAGTTGCATTGGAGACAGTTCCGAGGAGGTTCACTAGCTCGATTCCAGAGATGAGGGGTTTGTCTTATGAAGAGAAATTGAGCAGTTTAGGGCTTTTACTCTCCAGAGTTTAGAAGAATGAGAGGAGATGTAATTGAGGTATATAAGATGATTAAGGGGATTGACAAAGTAGACGTAGAAAGGATGTTTCTCTGGTGGGGCAATCAAGAACGAGAGGTCATAGTTTTAGGATAAAGGGTAGCAGATTGAAAACAGAGATGAGGAGAAATTACTTCTCTCAAAGGGTCATGAATCTGTGGAATTCACTACCCCAGAGTGCGGTGGATGCCGGAGCATTGGTTAAATTTAAGGAGGAGATAGACAGATTTTTAATTAGTAATGGTTTGAAGGGTTATGGAGAACAGGCAGGAAAGTGGAGTTGAGGCCGAGGTGAGATCAGCCATGATCGTATTGAATGGTGGAGCAGGCTCGTGGGGCTGAATTGCCTACTCTTGCTCCTAGTTCTTATGTTCTCTTCTCTAAGGAGAACATCCCCAGCTTCTCCAAACTATCCTCGTAACTGGAGTCCACCTTCCCTGGAACCATTCTCATAAATCTTTTCTGCAACCTCATTCATGCCTTCACATCCTTCCTAAAGTGTGGTGCCTAGAATTAGACACAATACTCCAGTTATGCCAAACCGGTGTTGTATAAAGGTTCATCATAACTTCCTTGCTTTTGTACTGTTTGCCTCAATTTATAAAACCTAGGGTCTTGTATATCTTAACTGCTTTCTCAAGCTGCTCTGCCATATTCAACAATTTGTGCTCAAAAACCCCCAGATCCCTTTGCTCCTGCACCCCTTTTAGAATTGCATCCTTTAGCGTACATTGCCTCTCCCCGTTCATTTATAGAGAGATACAGCACTGAAACAGGCCCTTCGGCCCACCGAGTCTGTGCCAACCAACAACCACCCATTTATACTAATCCTATATACCCATATTCCCTACTACCTACCTACACTAGGGGCAATTTACCTATCAACCTGTAAATCTTTGACTGTGGGAGGAAACCAGAGTACCCAGTGGAAACCCACACAGTCACAGGGAGAACTTGCAAACTCCACACAGGAAGTACCCATAACTGAACCTGGGTCGCTGGAGTTGTAAGGCTGTGGTGCTAACCACTGTGCCACTCTCACTGTGCCACTGTGCTGCCCGCCATCCTACCAAAATGTGTCACGTCACACTTCTCTGCATTAAATTTTACCTGCCTCGTGTCTGCCCATTGCACCAGTCTGTCTTTGTCTTCTTGAAATCTATCACTATCCTCCTCACAGTTCACAATACTTTCAAGTTTTCATCTGCAAATTTTTTAAATGGGCCCTGTACACCCAAGTCTAAGTTATTACTATACATCAAGAAAAGCAGTGGTCCTAATACCGAAACTTGGGGAACCCCAATATACCAGCAGTGAATTTGCTGGAGTGATATGTTTGCAGTCTGGGGAATTGAGCTATTTGATCCAATGGGTGATGCCAGTACCATCAGTGTGAAATGGGAAGTGTGGTTGGAGGAGTTTGAAGCGTAAGCTGACAGTCGCCGTTTGCATTTGGACAGGGTGACGGAGGTGCAGAAAGCACAGCGATGGGCCTTATTGCTGTTCAATGTATGTGCTTCGGTGAGGGAGTCTTTAAGATGTTGCCTGACACAGGAGAAAAGGCAGATTATGAACATGCAGTGAAAGCATTGATGGACCATTATGTGGGGACGCCAAATACCCCATTCCAAAGGAATGGATGCAGTTATGTTGTGAAGGATCTGAATAAGCAGATAATGAATCAGGTGGTCCAACATTGCAAGTCGGATAAGTTGAGGTGCAGGCTGGTGGAAAGAGGAGGTGGCTTAACATTAGATGACACTTTGAAGATAGCAGCTGCATTGAAAGCAGTGGAAGGACAAGTTCACAGCATGAAACTTGGTCCCATTTCCACTATCAGCACGACAAAATCTGCGGTTAATTGAGCGACCCACCGAATCCAGGTATGCGTAAACGTAAACAACAAAAATCAGCGAGAGTGTTTCAGATGTGACTATGCAGGAAATGTGGGGGCAGAGACCATTTCGCCAAAAAGTGCAAAAGCAAAGATGAACAGAGTGGGAATCCTGGCAAACCATGTAAAGGAAAGAGAGATGGAACAACTGTGAGACAATTTGAAGAAGATGCAGTGAGAGGACACAAATACCAATTGTTTGATACATGTTTTCTGTCAGTGGAAGCAATCAGGAGAAAGTTCCAGGGGCTGTTGAAGTGAGCATTATTGTAGATTCAGGCAGTGACAGTAATGTCATCAGCAGAGCACTGTGAAAGGAACTGAAGACAAAGAGAACCTCGAAAATGTGTCAAAAAGCTTTTTCCTTACACATCTGAAACCACACTTCAAACTGTTGAATGCTTCACTGCGAGTGTGAGAGCTGGGGATTGAAGTGTGGAGGAAGAATTAGTTTTGATTGAGGAGGATGATGAGCCTATTCTGACTTGAGAAACTGTCAAAGCCTTGGGGTGCTACACATTGGATTGAAAATGAATTCTGTGAAATCCTATACAGAGCTTCGAGAAGAGTTGGACTAGTGTTTCAAGGAATTGGGAAGTTGCACAACCGCCAAGTGACATTAACAATTGATGAGAAGATGAAACTTGTAGCTCAGGCTGTACGCAGAACACCTTTTGGTCCAAAAGGGAAAGTTGAGGCAAAGATCAAGGAACTGACTGACCAAGACATCATAGAGCCAATTGAAGGACAAATGAACAGATCTTCAGTAGAGGAGGAAGCTGAATCATTCATGCGGTTTGTGGCAGTTCATGCTATACCGAGAGCATTGACAACTAGAGAGATTGAAAGAGGATCAGACAAAGGTCCAGAATTGAATGCCATCAGACAGAGAATCCAAGCTGGAAATTGGGAGAATTGCCCATTCAGAGCATACATTATTATACAAGATGAACTGTGCACAATTGGGAAGTGTCTTCTCAGAGGTTTCAGATTTGTCGTGCCACAAAAGCTTAGGCTTAGACTAGTGATGCTAACTCATGAGGGTCACTTAGGAGTGGTTGGTACTGAGCAAAACCTATGAACCAAAGTATGGTGGCCAGGGATGGAGAAAGATATGGAGCAGTTTGTCAAAACATGTCATGGATGTCAACTTGTCAGTAGCCCCAATCCACTAGAACCAGTACACAGCACACTGTTACCAGCTGGACCATGGGAGGATGTAGTAGTGGACTTTTTAGGCCCATTTCCATCAGGAGAGTCCATACTAGTGGTGATTGGCTATTACAGCTGTATGAGTGTGCGGTAATGAAATCTACAATGGCAGAGAAAACGGTGTGTGCATTGACTGAAATATTTGCAAGGCATGGTCTACCATTCACTTTATATTCACACAATGGGCCATCATTCATTTCACAGACCTTTGCAGATTTCATGCAAGTCACAGGCATTCATCATCACTGAGTAACCCCTAAATGGCCACAGGCAAATGGAGAAGTGGAGAGACAAAACCAGGCTTTAGAGAAATGGATGAGAATTGCTCAGGCTGAGGGTAAAGGCTGGAAGGAGGTATTGTTGTCATATGTGACCACACAATGATGGAAACAGCCTAGCCCAGTTGAGATGTTATTTGGACACAAAATACGCACCAAAATACCAGAGCTGAGGGACATTAAAATTGATTAGGATGTTTGAGATCATGATGCTGAGAAAAAGAGTGCTGCCAAATTTTATGCAGACCACAGAAGGAGAGCTAGACAGTTTGATGTCATGCCAGGTAATGAAGTAGTGCTAAGATGGGAGAGTCCAAGTAAGATGGATACACCATATTATCCCGAGCCAAACACTGTTATTGCCAAGAAGGGAAACATTGTGACTATGCAGTTGCCAGAAGGAGTACAGTATTACAGAAATTCTTGATGTGCTAAAAAGTATCATGGTGACAAAAACACTGCAGCAGATGGACCAGATATAGGAGCTGTGGTGAAGCTGCACCCAGCAATTCAGATGTTGGCAGGCAGACAGCTTGCTATCCAGAGGGAGAAACGTGAGTCCCAGAGGGGCTGACAACATTTCTTAATCCCGATGTGCTGACCAGAGTTCCTAAGGCAACAGGCAGACCAGGCATGAGAGGAGACAACCAAAGCGATATGAAGATTTTGTGTTGTGATTATGTTCAAAACAAAAAGGGTGTCCACCGAACGCAGCTCTTGAAAGCAAATGGAATTGAAGAAATTAATTTACTCAGTGAATTAGGATAATAATGATTTGTTAAGTTTTGTCACAAAATTTACTACAGTACGCTTGGTAAGAGGTGGAATTTAAGCTATTTAGGCCAAGCAGGAAAATCATGGACATGGACATAAGGGAGGAATGTCATGATTGTATGTATGGACTTCAGTGTTAGAGACTATATGGTACTTGGAAGAGAAACTGAAAGTAACTTAGCATTTTGGGGAAAACACCTGACTTGGGGATTGTTGTAAGGTCAGAAAGGCATATGCAGCAGCAGTGAAGAGAACTCTTTATTAAACACCTGGTAAATCTGTTGAAGTTAAATCTGTGATTTCAGGTGTGATTCTTTGAGCCTGAGATGTGACACTCAGTACCTCCAAGGGTGAAGGAAGAGGAGACAACAAATGATTTTAAAAGGAATTAGATGAGCAGTTGTGGGAAATAAATTTTCAGGGCGACAGAGATAAAGTGGGAGAATGGGAGTGATTGGATTGCTCTACGGAGAGCCGTATTGACTCAAAGGTCTGAATGACCTCCTCTTGTGCAGTAATGACGCTTTGACATTTTGTTTAACTCTTTCATGGGAAGTGGGTATCGCTGGGAATGTCAGCATTTATTGCCCATCCCTAACTGCCCTTGAGAAGGTGGTGCTGAGCCACCTTCTTGAATCACTGCAGTGCGTGTGGTGTAGGTACACCCACAGTGCTTTAGGAAGGGAGTTCCAGGATTTTGACCCAGTGACAGTGAAGGAACTGCGATATAGTTCCAAGTCAAGATGGTGTGTGATTTGGAGGGGAATTGCAGGTGGTGGTGTTCCCATGCATCTGCTGCCCTTGTCCTTCCAGGTGGTAGAGCTCATGGGTTTGGAAGGTGCTGTCGAAGGAACCTTGGTGAGTTGTTGCAGTGCATCTTGTAGATGGTACACACTGCTGCCACTGTGCGCATCGGTGAAGGGAATGAATGCTGCAGGTGGTGGATGGGGTGCCAATCAAGCGAGCTGTTTTGTCCTGGATGCTTTTGAGCTTCTAGAGTGTTGTTGGAGCTGCACTCATCCACTCCTGACTTGTGCTTGTAGATGGTGGACAGACTTTGGGGAGTCAGGTGGTGAGTTACTCACCACAGAATTCCCAGCCTCTGACCTGCTCGTGTAGCCGCAGCATTTATACGGCTGGTCCAGTTCAATTTCTGGTCAATGGTGACCCCCCAAGATGTTAATAGTGATGTTGAAACTGATAGTATATCAGTGATGGCCATCCCATTGAATGTCAAGGGGGGATGGTTGGATTTGGAGATGGAGGGAAGGTCATTCATGAAGCAGCTGAAGATGATTGGGCCTAGGGCACTACCCTAAGAAACTCCTGCAGTGATGTCCTAACACTGAGATGATTGACCTCCAACAACCACAACCATCTTCCTTTGTGCCAGGTATGACTCCAACCAGTGGAGTGTTTTCCCCCTGATTCCCATTGACTCCAGTTTTGTTAGGGCTCCTTGATGCCATACTTGCCTTGATGTCAAGGGCAGTCACTCTCACCTCACCTCTTGCATTCAGCTCTTTTGTTCATGTTTGCACCAAGGCTGTAATAAGATCATGAGCTGAGTGGCCCTGGCGGAACCCAAACGGAGCGTCAGTGAGCAGATTATTGCTTAGGAGGTGCTGCTTGATAGCACTTTCAACGACATATTCCATCACTTTGCTGATGATCGAGTGTCGACTGATGGAGTGGCAATTGGCAGGTTGAGTTTGTCCTCCTTTTGTATACAAGACATACCTGGGCAATTTTCCACATTGTTGGGTAGGTGCCATGTTGCAGCTGTACTGGAGCAGCTTGGCTAGGGGCATGGCCAGTTCTGGAGCACAAGTCTTCAGTACTATTGCTGGAATGTTGTCAGGGCCCGTAGCTTTTTCTGTATCCAGTGCCTTCAGCTGTTTCATATATCAAGTGGAGTGAATTGAACTGGCTGAAGACTGGCATCTGTGATGCTGGAGACCTCAAGAGGAGGCCAAAATGGATCATCCACTTGGCACCTCTGGCTGAAGATGGTTGTAAATACTTCAGCCTTGTCTTTTGCACTGATGTGCTGGGCTTCCCCATCATTGAGGATTGGGATGTTTGTGGACCCTCCTCCTCCTGTTAGTTGTAACAGGATGTGGCAGGATGTATCCCATTCAGTGTCTCAATTGCTTCTTCCTCCTTGGCTATGACTTTGGCAGCATCTTCTTCCTTGCTACAGATGGATGCAAAGTACTCATTTAGCACCTCAGCCATGCCCTCTGCCTCCATGTGTTAATCCTCTTTTTGGTTTCTAATCAGGCCCACCTCTCCTCTTTCTTTCTACCCTTTTACTATTTATATGCCAATAGAAGACGTTTGGAATGCCCTTTATGTTAGTTGGCAGTCTCTTCTCATACTCTCTGTTGTATGCACCACATACTTATCCATTTGCTCATCTAGTGTAAGTTTCATTTGGTACAACATGCTACAAAAGTACAGAAAAGTACAATGTTGCATAAAAATAATGGGTGTAAGATTCACCAGCTCTCCTTTTACCCTTCTTGTTGATATTCTTGCTAAGTATTGTTACCCGCTGCCCTAATTTGTTTGTAAATGCACAGGCAGCCAATCTTGAATTCTTAAAAAAAATCCAAATTCCATGTCCCTCTTTAATTTCAATTCTTTTAATAGGTACCACAGTGTTTACTGTCCAATCCAATGTTATTACCCCTTAAAACATGAATTAAAAGCTCCCAACTTAGTCAAATGATCAATACTTTTTTTTTATAAAAGCAAAATACTGCGGATGCTGGAAATCTGAAATAAAAACAAGAAATGCTGAAAATACTCAGCAGGTCTGGCAGCATCTGTGGAAAGAGAAGCAGAGTTAACGTTTCAGGTCAGTGACCCTTCTTCAGAACTGACAAATATTAGAAATGTCAAAGGTTATAAGCAAGTGAGGCGGGGGTGGGGCAAGAGATAACAAAGGAAAAGGTGTAGATTGGACAAGGCCACATAGCTGACCAAAAGGTCATGGAGCAAAGGCAAACAATATGTTAATGGTGTGTTGAAAGACAGAGCATTAGTGCAGATAGGGTGTTAACGGACTGAAGATTGAACAGCAGCAAGTACAAACATGAAAAAAAAACAGTGGGTAAGCAAACTGAACAATACTTTTTGTTTTGTTCTTCTTAAATTCGTGGACTGCTTCTTTCAAAATATCCCACTATATTGTGCCCAAGTCCATTCTATTATTTCTTCAAAAATAAAAATTAATTATCCCCTGAAACTTCTGGCAAGTTTCCTTTCGAGTTTGTGTTCAGGAAATCTACCTATCTATTCAATTGTAATTTCACAAACAAATTATGCAATTGTTAAATTATGTATCTTCCTCTAAATAGGTTAAAGTCAAGCCTTTGAGAGGCAAAGCCTTAATCCAGTTTGTCACTACACTGAGACATTTGAGATCTACCAATGTCTGCAGATAAGCCCCTAAATTCTGAACACCACTGGAGCTCATATTGCACCAACACCTTTCCAGCAAAGGTTGTTACATAATCTGTGTAGCCAATTTCATGTTAAAGAACTACTCTTGGTAATCCTGTACCATCAACACTCATGTAGTCTCAAAAAAACCATGACCACCTGTTTAAAAGAAGGAAGAAAATACCAGAAAATCCGTTGTTGCTCTTTGAAAGAGCCTAAGAGGTTAATTGCATAACATGCCGTCAATTCTTCATTTTCTTCTGTTACACTAAGGAAAAATGTGATCAAATTAAGAAACTTAAAATGTCATAATGCTTAATATATGCTTGCATTCCAGCATTGCTAAGGTAGTTGTTTAATGAAGATTGAAGCAAAGTTAATATGATACTAGAGACAGGGGAAAAAAAACACTCAGCTGCCAGTAGTAAGCGTTTTCTTCAAGGCATTGAAGAGAAGACAGCCCTAGACATCATCAATCAGAGTCAATTTGCATTATGCAGCTTCTTGCAAATGACAAGCAAACTTCAAAAAACTGCGCCAAATGATTTATGCCTTTGAAATTTATAAAGATCCTACCAAACTTTGTATTCCTGTCCTTAAAAATTGAAAATTGGTTCAAACAGCAAAAATCATTAGCAAAAACTCTAAACCTTCTGAAGTACAATCCTGTAGTTCAAGATGCCTTCAGATTTTTATCGTAGAAATAGCAGCATATAAGTAACATTCGCACCACACAAGGGCCGGGCAATGACCATCTCAAACAAGAGAGAAAATCCAACTATCTCCCCTTGATGATCAATGGCATTACCATTGCTGAATCCCCCACTATCAACATCCTGGGGGTCACCATTGACTAGAAACTGAACAGGACCAGCCACATAAATAATGTGGCTACATGAGTGGGTCAGAGGCTGGGAATTCTGTGGTGAGTAACTCACTTCCTGTCTCCTCAATGCCTGTCCACCATCTACACAAGGGACAAGTCGTGAGTGTGATTGAATACGCTCCACTTGCCTGGATGGGTGGAGCTCCACAAACACTCAACAAGCTCGACACCATCCAGGACAAAGCAACCCGCTTGATTGCCACCCCATCCGCCACCTTCAACATTCACTCCCTCCACCACCGACGCACAGTGGCAGCAGTGTGTACTAAATACAAGATGCAATGTAGCAACTCACAAAAGCTCCTTCGAAAGCATCTTCCAAACCCCTGACCTCTACCACCTAAAAGGACAAGAGCAGGAGATGCATGGGAACACCACCACCTGCAGATTCCCCTCCAAGCCACACACCATCCTGACTTGGAAATACATCACCTTTCCTTCACTGTTGCTGGGTCAAAATTCTGGAACTCCCTTCCTAACAGCACTGTGGGTGTACCTACACCCCAAGAACTGCAGTGGTTCAGGAAGGCAGCTCACCACCACCTTCTCAAGGGATGGACAATAAATGCTGGCCTGGCCAGCAATGCAAAACATCCCTACTTTTATATTCAATTTCCCTTGCAATAAACAACATTCCATTTGCCTTCCTAATCACTTGCTGTATCTGCAAACCAACCTTTGGTGATTCATGTACCAGGGCACCCAGATTCCTCTCATAGAGTCATAGAGTTATACAACACAGAAACAGGCCCTTCGGCCCATCGTGTCTGTGCCGGCCATCAAGCACATATCTATTCTCATCCCATTTTCCAGCACTTGGCTGTAGCGTTGTATGCTATGGCGTTTCAAGTGCTCATCTGAATACTTCTTAAAAGTTGTGAGGGTTCCTGCCTCTATCAACCCTCCAGGTAGTGTGTTCCAGGGTGACTTTTTAGTACTGGCTCCACAGTTTTGTGTCTCCAATAAGCAACAGCAATTGTTAAGTTCTGATGTTTATCATTGTAACAAAAGAGTAGACGATTTGATCATTAGAATACCAATGAGTATTGTTATCTGACTTAAATTCTACTGAATGTTATTTTATTAAAGTTTTTTTATTATGCTAGTTTGATGTAATTGGATTCGTGATCCATTAAAACAGTACCCAGTAGAATTTTAGCAAGTGTAAAAACAATATTGTGTAGCAGACCTTTACGCCCAGGTGGCTTTTAAGATTTGGTGCTGTAGTTCTAGGAAGTTAAATTGCTTAAATCCAATATTCATTGTGCTCTCAAGAGTGCAAGCATGACTAATTTCTTTGTATGTTTTAATTTGCTGATTAGTTCTGATGTCTATTTATTCAATTTATGTTATTCCTGACATCTTGTATGTTTATCACATCAGGAAACTCTATCAACATCAGCCATTCTTGAGATGAGTAGAAGAGGAGAGATGGACAGAGCTCTTGAGAGTAAAGTACATATATCAGGTTAGCATTTCAACATTGCAGGTCAACTTTAAGATGGAAGTGTTACATCTCAATTCTTTGACCTTTGTTCATATGTGCTAATTTCCATCAGGTGTAGATTGTTATCTTTCTTTGCTTTGCTGCACGTGTAGAAGTAAAGGCTTTTCATTGCTGTCAGCATCTTTCACACCCTGCCAAATTCAGGCTGCATCTTCGTACACCTATGCAGGGAAATGTCATGTTGTATTCTAGGGTGAAATTTCTGATTTTATACTTTTAACAGGAAGCCTCAACTATTGGAAGCACATTAAGGACATTTCGGAATGCACTGTGTAATATTTTCCAAATATTCATCTAAATAGTTAAAAAGGGAGACAAACATAGCTCAGATTTGAGTTTTATTTGTTAAATTTCTTCTCTCTGGAATCTTCAGACCCTATTGTTCTGATGTTACGAAATCAAGAGTTGAGGCCCAGGCTGCCCTGTTAGGTCAATGCAAAAGATTCCTTGACGTCATTCAGCCTAGACTACACCTCAAAAGTAATTTATTGGCTGTGAAGAAGAGTTCATCCTGATCACATGAAAGGAATTATATAAACACAAGTTCATTCTTTACTACCCTCTGCCCCATACCTTTCTAGGTTAAGACAAGACAACACCTCACAATTCACTCCAAACTGTTTCAACAAATATTCAGGCCTTGTAGACATTTAGAAACAGACCAAATAATAATCTTCCCAGAAAAGCACCAGTTTAGCTTGAAGATGCTGGAAGTGTTGGAATGATATCACCAGGTTGGCGAAGATAAGTGAAGGCATATGTTTGAGACTCCACTGCCCACCACCCCCACCGCCACTCCACAACCACTCCCCTCTCCCATCATTACACTATTCCATATCCCACATTCTGGCTGGGATATTGCTAAGCTCCTGAGTCGGGCTGCATGGTGGAGAGGGGTGGGATCAGAAAATAGTACCAGCAGCGGCCTGCCACGGAGTCCGATGCCGGGAGTGCCGGGCCCAATCTTCCTGACTGTGGTGAAGCTCCATGGTGACACCCCCACTGCTAGACAATGGAACCCTGCTTAACATATGTAAATTAATTAAATGAATAAATCTGCATCCAATACACAGCTTATGAGTGGCAGCCGGCACTGATGCTCCTTCACTTCCCTGTTCAAGGAAAGCAGGTGCGCCACCGTGGTGGGGAAGGGGAGATCTTATGATTTTTAGTTCAGTGGGGTGGGTGGGGAACGGGCTGAAATGTCAATGACTCATGTAGGGGAGAGTGAGAAGGGATGACCACTTAGTTCAGTTTGGTGGGGAGGGGAACGGGCAAATATTGAATTTAATTGTTATTGGGAGAGTGAGAAAGGGACGATAGATTTTGCATCGGTATATTGTGGGGTTGTATTACTTACAAAATGTAAATGAGCTGGCAGGGCCTGTTGCCCTTTAAAAATGGCTCCAGTGCCTGTGCACAGGCAGCTGATGTCATTACCAGTGGCGGAGAGCCCGCTTTGTCCATGTGATTGGGGGGCGGGCCAACTGGCTCATTATCATGGGCCGCCGTGAGGAAGATCGCGACAGCATGGCATGGCACACGTGTGCTGGTTGTCATTTTATTCACCGCTGCCGTTCCCGAGCGAATAGGGTGCCAATCAAGTGGGCTGCTTTGTCCTGGATGATTTCATGCTTTTTGGGTGTTGTTGGAGATGCACTCATCCAGACATGTAGAGTATTCATGCTTCTGACCTATACCTTGTAGATGGTGGACAGGCTTTGGGGAGTCAGGAGGTGATTTACTGCAGAATTCCCAGCCTCTGACCTGTTCTTATAGACACAGTATTTATGTGGCTTCAACACATGCTGGGGAGGTGATGAGAGATGGAGACCATTTAGCCAATCATGCCTGCGCCAATTTGTCCCACTCCTCTGCTTTTTCCCCATAGCCCTGCAATTTTCTCCCCTAACTATTTATCCCATTCCCTTTTGAAGGTTACTATCAAATATGCTTCCTCCACTTGCCTGGTTGGGTGCAACTCCAACACTCAAGAAGCTCGACACCATTCCAGGACAAAGCAGCTTGCTTGATTGGCACATCATCCACCACCTTCAACATTCACTTCCTTCACCACTGACACACAATTGCAGCAGTGTGTACCATCTATGAGCACACCTCCTTCAACAACACCTTCCAAACCCGCAATCTCTACCACCTAGAAGGACAAGGGCATCAGATGTAAGTTCCCCTCCAAGCCACACACCATCCTGGCTTCGAACTATATCGTTGTTCCTTCACTGTTGCTGGGTCAAAATCCAGGAACTCCCTTCCTAACAGGGCAGACATGTGGCAATGAAATCTAATGCAGAGAAGTGTGCAGTGATACATTTTGGTAGAAAGAACGAGGAGAGGCAATGTAAAATAAAGGATACAATTCTAAAGAGGGGACAGGAACAGATGAATCTGGGGGTGTATCTACACCCCAAGGACTGCAGCGGTTCAAGAAGGCAGCTCACCATCACCTTCTCATGGGCAATTTAGGGATGGCCAATAAATGCTGTCTTAGCAAGTATTGCCCACATCCCATGAACGAATAAAAACACCCTTTCCAGGCAGTGAATTCCAGACCACAACAAGGTGCTGTATAAAACAATTTCTCCTCATCTCCCCTCTGGTTCTTTTGTCAATTACCTTAAATCTATATCCTCTGATTACTGACCCTTCTGACAGTAGAAACAGTTTGTCCCTATTTACTATATCAAAACCTCTCATACTTTTGATATACTCTTCACCTATCCTGCTCCAACGAGAACAATGCCAGCTTCTCTCATCCCTTCACCACCCTGATATCATTCGAGCAAATCACCTCTTCAAGGCTTTGACATCCTTCCTAAAGTGTGGTGCCCGGAATTAGACATAATACTCCAACTGAGGCCCAACAGTGACTTATAAAGTTTATCATAACTTACTTACTTTGTACTGTATTAACAAAGCCAAGGATCCCATATACTATTTTTAGCAGCCTTCTCGACTTGGCCTGCCACCTTCAAAGATTTGTGTCCAAGCATCTCCAGGTCTCTTTTCCTGTCGCAAATTTAAAATTGTGCCATTTATTTTATAACAAATAAACACAGAAAGTGGTGGAAATACTCAGCGGGTTTGGCAGCATCTGTGGAGAGAGAAGCAGAGTTAACGGAAACATTAAATTTGCTTTTCTCTCCACAGATGCTACCAGACCTGCTGAGTATTTCCAGCACTTTCTATTTTTATTTTGGATTTCCAGCATCCGTAGTATTTTGCTTCCATTTACTTTATATTGTCTCCACCCATTCTTCCTACCAAAATGTATTACTTCACACTTTTCTGTGTTAAATTTCATCTGTTATGTGTTTAGTTTAGTTTAGTTTAGAGATACAGCACTGAAACTGGCCCTTCGGCCCACCGAGTCTGTGCCGACCATCAACCACCCATTTATACTAATCCTACACTAATTCCATGTTCGTACCACATCCCCACCTGTCCCTATATTTCCCTACCACCTACCTATACTAGTGGCAATTTATAATGGCCAATTTACCTACCAACCTGCAAGTCTTTTGGCTTGTGGGAGGAAACCGGAGCACCCGGAGTAAACCCACGCAGACTACCAAGGGAGAACTTGCAAACTCCACACAGGCAGTACCCAGAATTGAACCCGGGTCGCAGGAGCTGTGAGGCTGTGGTGCTAACCACTGCGCCACTGTGTCTGGCTATTTTACCAGTCTGTGTCCTCCTGCAGTCTGCTACTATCCTCCTCATTGTTCACTACCTAAGTCCAGGTCATTAATATATATTAAAAAGAGCAGTAGTCCTAATAATGACTCCTGGGGAACACCACTGTACATTTCCGTTCTGTATAAAAAAGACTACCCTTTCCTTTTTGTCCGTTAGCCAACTTTGTATCAGTGCTGCCACTGTGCCTTTAATCTCATGTGCTTCAATTTTACTAAAATTCGAGCATGTGATACTTTGTCAAATGCAATTTGAAAATCTATATCAACATCAACCACATTACCCTTATTTAACCTCTCCATTACCTCATCAAAGAACTCAAATTAAGTTAGACAAGCACGATTTGCCTTCATAGAATCAGCACAGAAGCAGGCCATTATGCCCATGTGTCTGTGCCAGCTCTCTGCAAGAGCAAATCAGCTAGTCCCAATCCCCAGCCCTTTCCCTGTAAAATTGCATTTTTTTTCTCTTCAGGTGCTTATCCAATTTCCTTTTGAAAGCCGCAATTGAATCTGCCTCCACCACACTCTCAAGCACTGCATTCCAGATCTGAACCACTCACTGTGTAAAAAAGGTTTTCCTCATGTCACATTGATGCTTTTGGCATTCACCTTATATCGGAGTCCCCTAGTTCTCGACCCTTCTGCCAATGGGAACAGTTTCTCTCTATCTACTCTTCATCACTCATGATTTTGAATACCTCTATCAAGTCTCCTCTCAGTTTTCTCTTCTCCGAGGAAAACAGCCCCAGTTTCTCTAATCTATCCACATAACTGAAGTTGCTCATCCCTGGTACCATTCTCATAAATCTTTTCTCTACTCTCTCAAGCCTTCATAGCCTTCCTAAAGTGTGGTGCCCAGAACTGGACACAATGCTCCATATGAAGCTGAATCAGGTTTTATAAAGGTCCACCATAACTGTCTTGGGCTTTGTGCTTACTCTATACCTTTATTTATAAAGTCCAGGATCCTGTATACCTTATTAACTGCTTTCTCAACCTTTCCTGCCACTTTCAACAATACCCCCAGATCCATCTGCTCCTGCACTCTCTTTAGAATTGTATCCTTTATTTTACATTGCCTCTCCTCGTTCTTTCTATCAAAATGTATCACTTCGCACTTCTATGCATTAGATTTCATTGCCACATGTCCACCCATTCTACCAATCAGTCTATCTCCTCTTAAAGCCTATCACCGCCCTCCTCACAGATCAGACTACTGTCATTTTGAAATTGTGCACTCTATACCAAAGTCTACCTCATTAATATATATCAAGAAAAGCAGTGTTCCCAGCACCGATAGCTAGAAACCCCACTGTATACTATCCTCCAGTCTGAAGAGTCATAGATAGTCATCGAGTCCTTAATGGCACTGGGAGAGGCCATTCAGCCTGAAAAGTCTATATCGGCTCTATGTAGAGCAGTCCAGTCAGTCCCATTCACCGGCTCTATCCGTAAAAAGGTTCTTCCTCACATTCCCTTGCATTTCTTCCCTAAAACCTTAAATATGTGTGCTCTAGTCCCTCTATGTACAGCTAATGAGAGCAGCTTTTCTTTGTCTACCTTATCTAAACCTATCATAATCTTACACACCTCTATCAAGTCTCACCTCAGTCTTTGTTGCTCCAAGGAGAACAACCCCAGCTTCTCCAACCTAGCCTTGTATCTACTATGCACTCTCATATTCTTCCTAAAGTGTGGTAACTAGAACCAGACTCAGTACTCTCGTTGTGGCCTAGCCAGAGCTTCATAGAGATACAGCATAACCGTCCAGCTTTTGTACTCAATACCTTGATTTATGAAGCCCCCAATCCCAT
Organism: Heterodontus francisci; assembly: GCF_036365525.1. Classification (NCBI taxonomy): domain Eukaryota; kingdom Metazoa; phylum Chordata; class Chondrichthyes; order Heterodontiformes; family Heterodontidae; genus Heterodontus; species Heterodontus francisci. Next base: position 15,411,896 of record NC_090386.1, on the reverse strand, counting down.
ATGCTTTGCCAATTAATGTTTCAGTATGTCCTCCTGCCTTCAAAGATGAACCCACCGGTCCCTCTGACCCTGCACACTCTTTAGAACTGTGCCATTGAATCTATCTTGCTGTTCCCTATCCGATCTGCTAAAAAACATCACCTCACACTTCTCTGTATTAAATTTCATCTGCCACTTGTCTGCCCGTTCTGCTGGACTATCTATATCCTGTTGCAGTCGATTGGTATCACCCTTACTGTTTGCCACATCTCCACGTTTGGTTTCATCGGCAAATTTTGAAATTTTAATCAGTGATCCTAGCATTGAACCTTGGGGAATACCACTGTCTACCATTCTCCAGTCTGATAAACAACCATTTACTACGACTTATTGATTTCTGTCCTTAAGCCAATTTTTTTATTCAATCTGTGACCGACCCTCCTATCCCATGAGCCTCAGTTTTGTTAAGCAGTCTTTTATGTCGTACTTTGTCAAATGCTTTCTTCAAATCCATATAGACAACATTCATTGCTTTCCCTTCATCAATCTTCTCTGTTTCTTCACTTTTACAATTCTGTGCTGGCTCTCCTTAATGAAGTCAAACCAAGTGTCTTAGAATTTTTTCCCTGATTATTGTTTCTAAAACCTTACCTACCACTGATATTAAACTGGCCCATCTATAGTTGTCCTTACACCATTGCTTGAATAAGGGTACCACATTTGCCACTTTCCACTCCTCTGGCACCTCCCCAGTATCTAGGGAAGATTGGAAGATTATCACAAGTATTATGAACATAGGGTCTTGTAAAATGAATATGTTTTAAAAATTGCTATTTTTAAAAGTTCAAGGTGGAGTCCAGAAGGTCAAGTGACCTCACCTCCACTCTGCAAAAGGTTACCAGGACAACAGAGAACACAGGAGGTGGTGGCATAGTGGCAATGTCACTGGACTAGTAATCCAGAGGCCCTGTCTAGTGCTCTGGGGACTTTAGAATTAGAATTAGAACATTACAGCGCAGTACAGGCCCTTCGGCCCTCGATGTTGCACCGACCTGTGAAACCATCTGACCTACACTATTCCATTTTCATCCATATGTCTATCCAATGACCACTTAAATGCCCTTAAAGTTGGCGAGTCTACTACTGCTGCAGGCAGGGCGTTCCACGCCCCTACTACTCTCTGAGTAAAGAAACTACCTCTGACATCTGTCCTATATCTATCACCCCTCAACTTAAAGCTATGTCCCCTCGTGTTTGCCATCACCATCCGAGGAAAAAGACTCTCACTATCCACCCTATCTAACCCTCTGATTATCTTATAAGTCTCTATTAAGTCACCTCTCCTCCTCCTTCTCTCCAACGAAAACAACCTCAAGTCCCTCAGCCTTTCCTCGTAAAACCTTCCCTCCATACCAGGCAACATCCTAGTAAATCTCCTCTGCACCCTTTCCATAGCTTCCACATCCTTCCTATAATGCGGTGACCAGAACTGCACGCAATACTCCAGGTGCGGTCTCACCAGAGTTTTGTACAGCTGCAGCATGACCTCGTGGCTCCGAAACTTGATCCCCCTACTAATAAAAGCTAACACACCATATACCTTCTTAACAGCCCTATTAACCTGGGTAGCAACCTTCAGGGATTTATGCACCTGGACACCAAGATCTCTCTGTTCATCTACACTACCAAGAATCTTCCCATTAGCCCAATACTCTGCATTCCTGTTACTCCTTCCAAAGTGAATCACCTCGCACTTATCCGCATTAAACTCCATTTGCCATCTCTCAGCCCAGCTCTGCAGCCTATCTATGTCCCTCTGTACCCTACAACATCCTTCGGCACTATCCACAACTCCACCGACCTTAGTGTCATCCGCAAATTTACTAACCCACCCTTCTACACCCTCTTCCAGGTCATTTATAAAAATGACAAACAGCAGTGGCCCCAAAACAGATCCTTGCGGTACACCACTAGTAACTGAACTCCAGGATGAACATTTGCCATCAACCACCACCCTCTGTCTTCTTTCAGCTAGCCAATTTCTGATCCAAAGCTCTAAATCACCTTCAACCCCATACTTCCGTATTTTCTGCAATAGCCTACCATGGGGAACCTTATCAAACGCCTTACTGAAATCCATATACACCACATCCACTGCTTTACCCTCATCCACCTGTTTGGTCACCTTCTCGAAAAACTCAATAAGGCTTGTGAGGCACGACCTACCCGTCACAAAACCGTGCTGACGATCGCTAATGAACTTATTCTTTTCAAGATGATTATAAATCCTGTCTCTTATAACCTTTTCCAACATTTTACCCACAACCGAAGTAAGGCTCACAGGTCTATAATTACCAGGGCTGTCTCTACTCCCCTTCTTGAACAAGGGGACAACATTTGCTATCCTCCAGTCTTCCGGCACTATTCCTGTCGACAATGACGACATAAAGATCAAGGACAAAGGCTCTGCAATCTCCTCCCTAGCTTCCCAGAGAATCCTAGGATAAATCCCATCTGGCCCTATTTTCACACTTTCCAAAATTGATAACACCTCCTCCTTGCGACTTGGGTTCGAATCCTACCACAGCAGATGGTGAAATTTGAATTCAATTAATAAATCTGAAATTAAACCATTGTCGATTGTTGTAAAAACCCATCTGGTTCTTTAGGGAAGGAAATCTGCTGCCTTTACCTGATCTGGCATATATGTGACTCCAGACCCACAGCAATGTGGTGGTTGACTCTTAAATGCCCTCAGAAATGGCCCAGCATGCCATTCAGTTCAAGGGCAATTAGGAAACAATGGAAAGGCTGAAATGGCTCTTCTCTGCTTTCTGTTGTATTGAGTTCTCGGTGTCGGACATAAGCTTTTCTTTAATAATAAAAGCAAAATACTGCAGATGATGGAAATCTGAAATAAAAACAAGAAATGCTGGAAATACTCAGCAAGTCTGGCAACATCTGTAGAGAGAGAAGCAGAGTTAATGTTTCAGGTCAGTGACCCTTCATCAGAACTGGCAAAGGTTAGAAATGTAATAGGTTTTAAGCAAATAAAATGGGGGTGGGGCAAGAGATAACCAAAGAGAAGGTGTTGATCGGACAAGGTCACAGATAAGCTTTTCTTTTCTGTCTTATCTTACCCTGTAGGCTCCTTGACATCCATGGGGCTGTAGATTTGGCTGCCTCACCTTTTTTCTATGTGGGAACATGTTTACCCTGAATGCTTGAATCTCCCCTTTAAATGCCTCCCACTGTTCTGACACTGATTTATCTTCAAGTAGCTGTTTCCAGTCCACTTTCACTAAATCACTCCTCAGTTTCGTAAAATTGGCCTTGCCCCAATTTAGAATTCTAACTCCTGTTCTATCCTTGTCCTTTTCCATAATTACGTTGAAACTGACTGAATTATGATCACTATCACCAAAATGCTCTCCCACAGCCACTCCTTCCACCTGCCCATCTTCATTTCCTAAAACTAAGTCTAAAACTGCGCCATCTCTTGTTGGACTTGCTGCATACCTGCGGTCTACAGCTTCCATCCTCACTATGAACCATGTGGCCAATTTTTGTGTTGTCTGCAACTTGTTGATCATGTTTCCAACATTTAAGTCCAAATCATTAATGTATACCACAAAAAGCAGGGTACCTAGTACTGAGCCCTGTGGAACCCCACTGGAAACAGCCTTCCAGTTGCAAAAACACCCACCAACTATTATCCTTTGTTTCCTGCCATTGATCTAATTTTGTATCGTTTTCTGCAGAGATATACTGCAACTGCAAAGGTTTTCATTCCCCAAATCTGTAGGCAATGTGCGACCATGCTTAGCACATCTCGTGGGTGAATGTCTGGTGTCCTGATGCCTTTATTCTGTGCTGTTTCCTCAGTAATTGAGCCACCATGCCAAACAAGAGGGTGGTGACTGGATGATGAGGGCTGTCCACTGATCGCCAGGCTCATGACTCTGGTGCTCAACATGGAGCAGGAGAAAGAGAGGAGTCATAGAAACATTAGGGTATAGAAGAAGACCATTCAGACATCAAGGTCATGCCAGATATCTGTCGAGCAATCCTGTATGATGAAGGCAAATTTTTCAAGCGAGAAGTAGGCCAAATACAATAAGTTGAGGGGAAGTGAAGAAGAAAATATGACTGTCAAAGAGAGACTATGAGAATAGAATGGCAGTTGTAAAGGGGAACCCAAAAATCTTCCAGCATCATGTGGGTAGCAAGTTTATTTACCTCGAGTGCCTGTCCATTTTCCTTTTGAAATTATTCATCGTCTCTGCTTCCACCACCCTCGTAGGCAGCGAGTTCCAGGTCATTACCACTGGCTGTGTATATAAAAACAAACTTCCTCCTCTCATCCTCCTGTATCTCTTGACCAAAGGCTTAAATCTGTGTCCCCTAGTCCTTGTATCATCAGCTAATGAGAACAACTTCTCTTTGTGTACCTTATCTAAACTTATCATAATCTTGTATGCTTCTGATATGGTGATATTAGGTATTTTAATTACCCAAATGTCAATTGGGATAATGTTAGAGTAAAGGGAAAGGAATGGGAGGAATTTCTGAAATACATTCAGGAGAACTTACTTGAGCAGTATGTTCTTGGTCCAACTGGGAAGGAGGCATTGCTGGATTTGGTGCTGGGGAATAAGGTGTGCCAAATGGGGCAAGAGTCTGTGGGGGAGCACTTGGCTAAGAGTGACCATCTTACCATAAGGTTTAGATTAATAATGGAAAAGAGCAAGGAACAATCTAAAGTAGAACTCCTAAATTGGAACAGGACTAACTTCCATGGGATGAGAAGGGATCTGGCCAGGGTAAATTGGAAACAAAGACTGTAAAACAGAACAAAGAGTGACCTTTAAAGAGGAGATGTTTCAGGTACAGGCTAGGTAGGCACATTCCAACAAGGGCGAATGGTAGGGCAACCAAAGCCACGGCTCCTTAGATGATGAGGGAGGTAGAGAATATGATGAAACAAAGAAAAGGATGTATGATGCAGGCAAATTTTCCAAGCAAGAAGCAGGCCAAAATACAATAAGTTGAGGGGAAGTGAAGAAGAAAATATGTCTGGCAAAGAGAGAATATGAGAATAAAATGGCAGTTATAAAAGGGAAGCCAAAAATCTTCCAGCATCATGTGGGTAGTAAGAGGCGGGGTGGGTCCTATTAGGGACAAATAGAGTGATATAGGCTGAGAAGTGCAGAGCAAGGCTGGAATACTGAAGGAGTACTTTGCATAGGTAAATAACAACAAAAGACAGACCTGAAACGTGAACTCTGCTTCTCTCTCCACAGATGCTGCCAGACCTGTTGAGTATTTCCAGCACTCTCTGTTTTGATTTACTTTGTTTCGGTGTTTACTAAGGAAGAGGATGCTGACAAAGTATCGGTAGAAGCAGAGATGGTAAATAGAACATAGAACATAGAACATAGAACATACAGCACAGAACAGGCCCTTCGGCCCACAATGTTGTGCCGATCCTTTGTCCTCTGTCAAGGACAATTTAATCTATACCCCATCATTCTCCTTTATCCATATACCTATCCAAAAGCCTTTTGAAAGTCCCTAAAGTTTCTGACTCAACAACTTCCCCGGGCAAGGCATTCCATGCCTCGACCACTCTCTGGGTAAAGAACCTTCCCCTGACATCCCCCTTATATCTCCCACCCTTCACCTTAAATTTATGACCCCTTGTAACGCTTTGCTCCACCCGGGGAAAAAGTTTCTGACTGTCTACCCTATCTATTCCCCTGATCATCTTATAAACCTCTATCATGTCACCCCTCATCCTTCTCCTTTCTAATGAGAAGAGGCCTAGAATGTTCAGCCTTTCCTCGTAAGACTTATTCTCCATTCCAGGCAACATCCTGGTAAATCTCCTCTGCACCCTCTCCAAGGCTTCCACATCCTTCCTAAAATGAGGCGACCAGAACTGCACACAGTACTCCAAATGAGGCCTTACCAAGGTCCTGTACAGCTGCATCATCACCTCACGGCTCTTAAATTCAATCCCTCTGCTAATGAACGCTAACACCCCATATGCCTTCTTCACAGCCCTATCCACTTGAGTTGCAACTTTCAATGATCTATGCACATAGACCCCAAGGTCTCTCTGCTCCTCCACATGCCCAAGAACCCTACCGTTAACCCAGTATTTTGCATTCATGTTTGTCCTTCCAAAATGGACGACCTCACACTTTTCAGGGTTAAACTCCATCTGCCACTTTTCAGCCCAGCACTGCAACCTATCCAAGTCCCTTTGCAGACGACAATAGCCCTCCTCGGTATCCACAACTCCACCAACCTTTGTATCATCTGCAAATTTACTGACCCACCCTTCGACTTCCTCATCCAAGTCGTTAATAAAAATCACAAACAGGAGAGGACCCAGAACTGATCCCTGCGGCACGCCACTGGTAACTGGGCTCCAGGCTGAGTATTTACCATCTAAGACCACTCTCTGCCTTCTATCAGTTAGCCAATTCTTAATCCAACTGGCCACATTCCCCACTATCCCATGCCTCCTGACTTTCTCCATAAGTCTACCATGGGGGACCTTATCAAATGCCTTACTAAAATCCATGTACACCACATCCACTGGTTTACCCTCATCCACTTGCTTGGTCACCTGCTCAAAGAATTCAATCAGGCTTGTGAGGCAAGACCTACCCCTCACAAAACCGTGCTGACTGTCCCGAATCAAGCAGTGTCTTTCCAGATGCTCATAAATCCTATCCCTCAGCACCTTTTCCATCAACTTGCCTGCCACCGAAGTAAGACTAACTGGCCTGTAATTCCCAGGGTTGTTCCTATTCCCTTTCTTGAACAGGGGCACAACATTTGCCACCCTCCAATCACCTGGTACCACCCCCGTCAGCAGAGAAGATGAAAAGATCATTGCCAGCGGCTCTGCAATTTCATCCCTTGCTTCCCATAACATCCTTGGATATACCCTGTCAGGCCCGGGAGACTTGTCTATCTTCAAGTTATTCAAAAACCCCAACACATCTTCCCTCCTAACGAGCACTTCCTCGAGCTTACCAGTCTGTTTCACACCGTCCTCTTCAGTAATACACCCCATCTCATTCGTAAATACCGAAGAGAAGTACTCATTCAAAACCTCACTTATCTCTTCCGGCTCAACACACAGTCTCCCGCTATTGTCCTTGACCGGACCTATGGTCCCCCTAGTCATCCTCATATTTCTGACATACGCGTAAAAGGCCTTGGGGTTTTCTTTTATCCTACCCGCCAAGCATTTTTCATGCCCTCTCTTAGCTCTCCTAATCCCTTTCTACATGCCTAAATGTAATGGATAAGGTGAAAATTGGTAGGAAGGATGTAATGGAAAGGCTGGCTCTGGTTCAAGCAGATAAATTGCCTGCTCTGGATGGCTTGCAACCCTGGGTTGCAAAGAGAATTGGGGGTGAGATAACGGAAGGGCTTGCCATAACCTTCCAATCTTTTCCAGATACGGGGGAATGTGCCAGAGGATTGGAGAGTGTCACATTTAGCACCCTTATTCAAGAAAAAAATGTATGGTCATTCCCAGTAACTACAGGATAGTCACTTTAACTTCAGTGGTGGGTAAGGTTTTAGAAACAACAACCAGACAAAAAATTGACACTTGGAGAGGTTTGAATTAATTAAGGAGAACCAGCACGGATTTGAAAAAGCCAGATCATACTAGACGAATCGAATTGAATATTTAGATACGGGGAATGCATTGGATGTTGTCTATATTGATTGTAGGAAAGTGCTGACAAAATATCGCATATAGGGCTGGATAACAAAACTGAGGCTCAGGGAATAGGAAGGTCAATGCCAGCTTGTGAAACAAATTGGCAGAAGAGCAGATAACAGCATATCATGGTAAATGGTTGTTTTTCAGACTGGAGGGTGGTAGACTGTGGTGTTCCCAAGAGTCAGTGTGAGGACTAATGCTTTTTTGATATATGTAAATTACATGAATATTGGAATATGAGGGAGGTGGTGGTGTAGTGGTATTGTCACTGGCTAAGTAAACCAATGGCCTAAGCTAAGGCTCTTGGGACATGGGTTTGAATCCCACCACAGCAGATGGCTAAAAATTTGAGTTCAATTAATAAATCTGGAATTAAAAGCTAGTCTAATGGTGACCATTAAACCATCATTGATTGTTATAAAGACCCATCTGATTCATTAATTTACTTTTCATTTTAGGAAAGGAAATCTGCTGCCTGACCTGATCTGGCCTACATGGAACTCCAGACCAACAGCAATGTGGTTGACTCTTAAGTGCCCTCTGAAATGGCTGAGCAAGCCACTCAGTTGTATTAAAAGGCTACATAGGCGAAGAAAAGGAATGAAACTAGAAGGACCACCTGGCATCAACCTAGGCACTGGAAATGACAACAGCAAACCCAGCCCTTTCAACCTAGTAAAGTCCTCCTTACTAACATGTGGAGGCTTGTGCCAGAATTAGGAGAGCTGTGCCACAGACTAGTCAAGCAACAGCCTGACAGTCATATTCATGACCTTACAATGTCCCAGACACCACCATCACCATCCCTGGGTATGTCCACTAGCAGGACAGAGCCACCAAAGGTGGCACCATAGTAGTATACATTCAGGAGGGAGGTGCCCTGGGAATCCTCTACATTGACTCCAGACCCCATGAAGTCTCATGGCATCAGGTCAAACATGAGCAAGGAAACATCTTGCTGATTACTACCTATTGCCCTCCACCCCCAACACCCCCCAGCTGATGAATCAGTACTTCTCCATGTTGAACACCAATTGGAAGAAGCACTAAGGGTAGCAAGAGTGGCTTGGTAGCACCGCTACTGACTGAGTTGGCTGTGTGCTAAAGGACATAGCTGCTAGACTGGGTCTGTAGTCAGTGGTGTTGTGTTGTGTGGCACTACAATTATGCGAAATATATTATGTAAGTGCTTCCATTTTTAAAATATTTTTGAGGATTTGTGTTTAAAACTGAAAAGACTCCAGAGATGTGTTTTTGACAAGGATCACTTCCAAAAAATCACATTTGTTGCCCTTGCTACAGCATCTGCTGACGAACTGGTCTGTTGATTCCTGTGGCTGTTGCCTGTAGGACATCAGTTACAGGTGGTGAATTCTGAAATTCACTTGTAATCAGAGCTGATTTTTCAGCACTTTTCAGATCTTTGCGGTCCTGTTCAGATAAGCCAGAGGTATTGTTTCTGTGCAATTCCTCATTTCCAATCACTGTCATGATTTTTTCTTCATTTCATGGAATGTGGGCATCACTGGCTAGGCCAGCATTTATTGCCCATCCCTAATTGCCCATGAGAAGGTGATGGTGAGCTGCTTTCGTGAACCACTGCAGTCCATGTGAGGTAGGTACAACCTCAGTGCTGTTAGGAAGGGAGTTCCAGGATTTTGAGCCAGCAACAGTCCAGGAATGGCAACATAATTTCAAGTCAGGATGGTGTGTGGCTTGGAGAGGAACTTGCAGGTGGTGCTGTTCCCATGCCTTTGCCCTTCAAGCTGGTGGGTTTGGAAGGTGCTGCCTGAGTAGCATTAGTGTGTTGATGTAGTGCATCTTGGAAGGAGTGAATGGTTGTGGATGGGGTTCCAATCAAGCAGGCTGCTTTGTCCTGGATGGTCATAGAGATAGAAAGATACAGCACTGAAACAGGCCCTTCGGCCCACCGAGTCTGTGCTTGCCATCAACCACCCATTTACACTAATCCTACATTAGTCCCTTGTTCCCTACCATCTCCCCACCTTCCTTACCACCTACCTACACCAGAAGCAATTTACAATGACCAATTTACCTATCAACCTGCAAGTGTTTGGCTGTGGGAGGAAACTGGGGCACCTGCCAGAAACCCACGCAGTCACAGGGAGAACTTGCAAACTCCACACAGGTAGTACCCAGAACTGAACCTGGGTCACTGGAGCTGTGAGTCTGCAGTGCTAACCACACTGGTGTTGAGCTTCTTGAGTTTTATTGGAGCTGCACCCATCCAGGCAAGTGGAGAGTGTTCCATCACACTCCTTACTTGTGCCTTGTAGATGGTGGACAGGCTTTGGAGAGTCAGGAGGTGAGTTCTCGCCGCAGGATTCCTAGCCTCTGACCTGCTCTTGTAGCCACTGTACTTATATGGCTGTTATTCAGTTTCTGGTCAATGGTAACCCCCAGGATGTTGATAGTGGGGGATACAGTGATTGTAATGCGATTGAATGTCAAGGGGAGATGGTTAGATTCTCTCTTGTTGGAGATGGTCATTGCCTGGCACTTGTGTGGCGCGAATATTACTTGCCACTTATCAGCCCAAGCCTGGATATTGTCCAGATCTTGCTGCATTTCTACACAGACTGCTTCAGTATCTGAGGAGTCACGAAGGGTGCTGAACATTTTGCAATCATCAGCGAACATCCCCACTTCTGACCTTATGATTGAAGGAAGGTCATTGATGAAGCAGCTGAAGATGGTTGGGTCTAGGACACTACCCTGAGGAACTCCTGCAGTGATGTCCTGGAGCGGAGATGATAGACTTCTAACAACCACAACCATCTTTCTTTGCACTAGTTATGATTCCAACCAGTGGAGAATTTTCCCCCTGATTCCCATTGACTCCAGTTTTGCTAGGGCTCCTTGATGCCATATTTGGTCTAATGCTGCCTTGATGTCAAGGACAGTCACTCTCACCTCACCGCTTGAGTTCAGCTCTTTTGTCCATGTTTGAACCAAGACTGTAATGAGGTCAGGAGCTGAGTGGCTCTGACGGAAGCCAAACTGAGCATCGCTGAGCAAGTTATTGCTGAGCAATGCTGCTTGATAGCACTGCCAATGACACCGTCCGTCATTTTACTGATGATCGAGAATAGACTGATGGGGCATTAATTGGCCAGTTTGGATTTGTCCTGCTTTTTGTGTACAGGACATACCTGGGCAATTTTCCACATTGCCAGGCAGATGACAGTGTTATAGCTGTCCCGGAACTGCTTGGCACGGCATGTTCTGTAGCACAGGTCTTCAGTACTATTGCCGAAATGTTCTCAAAGCCCATAGCCTCTGCAGTATCCAGTGCCTTCAGTCGTTTCTTGATATCATGCGGGCGGAATCGAATTGGCTGAAGACTTACCTTCTGGGAGCAGAGCGGAGAGCAGTCCAGGCACGACAGAGTTTGAAAAAAAGGTCAACAGTAACATCACAGGAAAGCTACAAGGTGATTGGTTGGTGAGTAACAGCTGTTAGTGCTTGGAAATAGCTTAAAAATCAGGGGAAAGTAATTTTTTTAAACCTATCTTATAAGTGATAAGGTTAGCTGTAGGAGACAGAGAGTGATGACAGACGGCTGTTTTAGTGACTAGAAGCCAGTGTCCAGTGGCGTACCACAGGGATCTGTGCTGGGTCCCCTATTGTTTATCATTTCTATAAACGACATAGATGACTATGTGGGGGGTAGGATCAGTAAGTTCGCGGATGACACAAAGATTGGCCGAGTGGTTAACAGTGAGGTGGAGTGTCTTAGGTTACAGGAAGATGTACATGGGATGGTTAAATGGGCAGAAAAGTGGCAGATGGAATTTATCCCTGAAAAGTGTGGAAGGAGTAATGTGACACGGAAGTATTCAATGAATGGCCTGACACTGGGAAGTTCCGAGGAGCAAACGGACCTTGGTGTGTTTGTCCATATATCTCTGAAGGCAGAAGGGCAGGTTGATAGGGTGTTGAAAAAGGCATATGGAACACTTGCCTTTATCAATCGAGGCATAGATTATAAAAGCAGGGAGGTCATGTTGGAGTTATACAGAACTTTGGTAATGCCACAGCTGGAGTACTGTGTGCAATTCTGGTCGCCACATTATAGGAAGGATGTGATTGCATTGGAGGGAGTGCAGAGGCGATTCATCAGGATGTTGCCTGGGATGGAACATTTAAGCTATGACGAGAGGTTGGATAGGCTTGGGTTATTTTCGCTGGAGCAGAGAAGACGGAGGGGTGACTTGATCAAGGTGTTCAAGATTATGAGGGGCATGGACAGGGTGGATAGGGAGCAGCTGTTCCCCGTAGTTTAAGTAAAAGCAAAATACTGCGGATGCTGGAAATCTGAAATAAAAATAAGAAATGCTGGAAATACCCAGCAGGTCTGGCAGAATCTGTGGAAAGAGAAGCAGAGTTAACATTTTGGGTCAGTGACCCTTCTTCGGAACTTAGTTGAAGGGTCAGTTACGAGAGATCACAAGTTGAAGGTGAGGGGCGGGAGGTTTAAGGGGGATTTGAGGAAGAACTTTTTTACCCAGAGGGTGGTGTCGGTCTGGAATGCCCTGCCTGGGAGGGTGGTAGAGACGGGTTGCCTCACATCCTTTAAAAGGTACCTGGATGAGCACTTGGCACACCATAACATTCAAGGCTATGGGCCAAGTGCTGGCAAATGGGATTGGGTAGACAGGTCAGGTGTCTTTAATGCATCGGTGCAGACTTGATGGGCCGAAGGGCCTCTTCTGCACTGTATTATTCTGTGATTCTGTTAGTACTGTTAAAGTGTGTTTTTTTTTAATTAGTGTAATTTATTAAGGACTTTAGATTGTAGTGGGCAGTGTTTGGAGTAGACCAAGGCCCCTCATGTAATTAGTATTTTTTAAAGGGAGTAACTAAATAATCTCAAGGTATGTCATGGCAGGGGAGCTCATACCTGTGATATGCTCCTCCTGTGCTATGTGGGAAATCAGGGACACTTCCAGTGTCCCTGACGACCATGTGTGCAGGAAGTGTATTTATCTGCAACTACTCGCTACCTGCATTACGGAGCTGGAGCTGCAGGTGGATTCACTGTGGAGCATCCGCGATGCTGAGGACGTCCTGGATAGCACGTTTAGCGAGGTGGTCACACCACATGTAATGGCTGCACAGGCAGAAAAGGGATGGGTGACCACCAGGTGGAGTATTTAGCGCAGGCAGGTAGTTCAGGAGTCCCCTGTGGCCATCTCTCTCTCGAACAGATATACCGCTTTGGATACTGTTGGGGGGTGGGGGGTGGCCTCCCAGGGGAAAGCAGCAACAGCCAAGTTCGTGACACCACGGATGGCTCTGCTGCACAGCAAGGAAGGATAAAGACTGGGAAAGCCATAGTGATAGGAGATTCAATTGTAAGGGGAACAGACAGGCATTTCTGTGGCCGCAAACGAGCCTCCAGGATGGTATGTTGCCTCCCTGGTGCAAGGGTCAAGGATGTCTCGAAGCGGCTGCAAGACATTCTGAAGGGGGGAGGGTGAAAAGCCAATGGTCGTGGTACATGTCGGTACCAATGACATAGGTAGAAATAGGGATGAGGTCCTGCAAGATGAATTTAAGGAGTTAGGAGCTAAATTAAAAAGCAGGACCTCAAAGGTAGTAATCTCCGGATTATTTCCTGTGCCACGTGTTAGGGAGTATAAGGACAGGAGAATAGACGAGATGAATGCGTGGCTGGAGAAATGCACATGGGATACAAGGTAACTTGATAAGGTGGATTCAAAATTGGCTTCGCTGTAGGAGACAGAGAGTGATGACAGACGGCTGTTTTAGTGACTGGAAGCCAGTGTCCAGTGGTGTACCACAGGGATCTGTGCTGGGTCCCCTATTGTTTGTCATTTATAGAAATAACATAGATGACTATGTGGGGGGTAGGATCAGTAAGTTCGCAGATCACACAAAGATTGGCCGAGTGGTTAACAGTGAGGTGGAGTGTCTTATGTTACAGGAAGATATAGACGGGATGGTCAAATGGGCAGAAAAGTGGCAAATGGAATTTAACCCTGAAAAGTGTGAGGTGATACACTTGGAAGGAGTAATGTGACACGTAAGTATTCAATGAATGGCCTGACACTGGGAAGTTCTGAGGAACAAAGGGACCTTGGCGTGTTTGTCCATAGATCTCTGAAGGCAGAAGGGCAGGTTAATAGGGTGTTGAAAAAGGCATATGGGACACTTGCCTTTATCAATCGAGGCATAGATTACAAAAGCAGGGAGGTCATGTTGGAGTTGTACAGAACTTTGGTAAGGCCACAGATGGAGTACTGTGTGCAATTCTGGTCGCCACATTATAGGAAGGATGTGATTGCATTGGAGGGGGTGCAGAGGCGATTCACCAGGATGTTGCCTGGGATGGAACATTTAAGCAATGAAGAGAGGTTGGATAGGCTTGGTTTGTTTTCACTGGAGCAGAGAAGACTGTGGGGTGACTTGATCGGGGTGTACACGATTATGAGGGGCGTGGATAGGGAGCAGCTGTTCCCCTTAGTTGAAGGGTCAGTTACGAGGGGTCACAAGTTTAAGGTGAGGGGCGGGAGGTTTGAGGGGGATTTGAGAAAGAACCTTTTTACCCAGAGGGTGGTGACATTCTGGAATGCCCTGCCTGGGAGGGTGGTAGAGGCAGGTTGCCTCACATCCTTTAAAAAGTACCTGGATGAGCATTTGGCACATCATAACATTCCATGCTATGGGCCAAGTGCTGGCAAATGGGATTAGGTAGACAGGTCAGGTGTTTTAATGCATCGGTGCAGACTCGATGGGCCGAAGGGCCTCTTCTGCACTGTATTATTCTGTGATCTGTGAAATGGTGCAAGAAGGAGGCATTTAGATTTCTGGGACATCAGGACCGATTCTGGGGAAGGTGGGACCTGTACGGGCGAGACGGGTTACACCCAGGCAGGACTGAACCGATGTCCTCGCAGGGCGTTTGCTAGTGGTGTTGGGGAGGATTTAATTAGAATAGCAGGAGGATGGGAACCTGAGTGGGGAGACTAAGGTGGAGGAAACAAGGATAGAAATGAAAGACAGGAAACAAAAAGGTCAAAGTAGATGGCATAGAAATCAAGGGCAAGAAACAAAGAGGGCCATAGTGCGAAATAATACCAAGATGACTAAGAATGTTAAAAAGACAAGCCTAAAGGCATTGTGTTTCGGACCAAGTGCAATAAGGTAGGTGAATTAACCGTGCAAATAGATGTAAATGGATACAATATAGTTGTGATTACGGAGACATGATAGCAGGGTGACCAAGGATGGGAACTGAACATCCAAGGGTATTCAATATTTGGGAAGGAGATTCAAAAAGGGAAAGGAGATGGAGTAACATTGTTAGTAAAAGAGGAAATCAATACAATCAATAATGAGGAAGGATATTAGCTCAGAGAATCCCGATGTGGAATCTGTATGGGTGGAGCTAAGAAACACCAAGGGGCAGAAAACCTGGCTGGGGTTTGTATATGGATCCCAAACAACATTGATGATGTAGAGGATGGCATTAAACAAGAAATTAGAGATGCATGCAATAATGGTGCAACTGTAATCATGGGTGACTTTGATCTACATTTAGATTGGGCAAACCAAACTAGCAATAATACTGCAGCAGAGGAATTCCTGGAGTGCGTACGTGATGTTTTTTTGGACTAATATGTTGAGAAATCAACAAGAGAAAAGGCCATCCTAGACTGGGTATTGTGTAATGAAAAAGGATTAGTTAACAATCTTGTTGTGTGGGGTCCCTTGGGTAAGAGCATCCATAACATGATAGAATTCTTCATTAAGATGAAGAGTGAGAGAGTTGATTCCGAGACTAGGGTCCTGTATCGAAATAAAGGAATCTATGAAGGTATGAGGCGCGAGTTGGCTATGATAGATTGGGGAATATTACTTTAAGGGTTGACAGTGGATAGGAAATGGATGAATTTAAAGAGCGCATGGATGAATTACCACAATTGTTCTTTCCTGTCTGGTGCAAAAATAAAACAGGAAGGGTGGCTCAACTGTGACTTACAAAAGAAATTCTGGATAGTATTAAATCCAAGGAGGAGAAATATAAAATGGCCACAAGCAGCAAACCTGAGGATTAGAAGCAGTTTAGAATTCAGCAAAGGAGGACAAAGGGATTGATTAAGAAGGGGAAAATAGAGTATGAGCAAGCTTGCAGAGAACATAAAAACTGACTGTAAAAGCTTCTATAGATATGTGAAGAGAAAAAGATTAGTGAAGACAAATGTGGGTCCCTTACAGTCAGAAACAGGGGAATTTATAATGGGGAACAAAAAAATGGCAGACAAATTAAACACATACTTTGGTTCTGTCTTCACAAAGGAGGACACAAATTACCTCCCAGAAATGTTGGGGAACACAGGGTCAAATGAGAAGGAGGAACTGTATGAAATTAGTATTAGTGGGGAAATGGTGTGAAGGAAATTGATGGGATTGAAGGCCGATAAATCCCCAGAGCCTAATAATCTACATCCCAGAGTACTTAAGGAAGTGGCCCTAGAAATAGTGGATGCATTGGTGGTCATTTTTCAAAATTCTATCGACTCTGGAACAGTTCCAACGGATTGGAGGGTGTCTAATGTAACCCCACTATTTAAAAAAGGAGGTAGAGAGAAAACAAGGAATTATAGACCGGTTAGCCTGACATCAGTAGTGGGGAGTCCATTATAAAAGATGTAATAGCAGAGCGCTTGGAAAACAATGACAGGATCGGACAAAGTCAACATGGATTTACGAAAGGGAAATCATGAATGACAAATCTACTGGAATTTTTTGAGGATGTAACTAGTGGAATAGATAAGGGATAACCAGTGAATGTGGTGTATTTGGACTTTCAGAAGGCTTTCGATCAGGTCCCACATAATAGATTAGCATGCAAAATTAAAGCACATGGGATTAGGGGTAAGGTACTGATATGGATAGAGAACTGGTTGGCAGGCAGGAAGCAAAGAGTAGGAATAAACGGTTCTTTTTCGGAGTGGCAGGAAGTGACTAGTGGGAAACTGCAGGGATCAGTGCTTGGACCCTAGCTATTCACAATATATATTAATGATATAGATGAGGGAATTCAATGTAATATATCCAAATTTGCAGACGACACAAAGCTGGGTGGAAGTGTGAGCTGTGAAGAGGATGCAGAGAAGCTCCAGTGTGATTTGGACGGGTTGAGTGAGTGTGCAAATACATGGCAGATGCAGTATAATGTGGATGAATGTGAGGTTATCCACTTTGGTAGCAAAAACAGAAAGGCAGATTATTATCTGAACGACAATAGATTGGGAAAGGGGGAGGTTCAGCGAGACCTGGGTGTCCTTGTGCACCAGTTGCTGAAAGTAAGCATGCAGGTGCAGCAGGCAGTTAAGAAGGCAAATGGTATGTTGGCCTTCATAGTGAGAGGATTCGAATACAGGAGCAGGGATGTCTTGCTGCAATTATACAAGGCCTTGGTGAGACCACATGTGGAGTATTGTGTGCAGTTTTGGTCTCCTTATCTGAGGAAGGATGTTCTTGCTATGGAGAGAGTGCAGCGAAGGTTCACCAGACTGATTCCTGGGATGGCAGGAAGACATATGAAAAGAGATTGGGTCGATTAGACTTGTATTCACTAGAGATTAGAAGAATGAGAGGGGATCTCATAGAAACCTACAAAATTCTAACAGGACTGGACAGTCTAGACGCATGAAGGATGCTCCTGATGGCGGGGGAGTCCAGGAGCAGGGGTCACAGTCTAAGGATAAGGGGTAAGCCATTTAGGACTGAGATGAGGAGAGATTTCTTCACCCAGAGAGTGGTGAACCTGTGGAATTCTCTACCACAGAAAGTAGTTGAGGCCAAATCATTAAGTATATTCAATAAAGAGTTAGATATAGTTCTTCGGGCTAAAGGGATCAAGGGATATGGGGAGAAAGCGGGAACAGGGTACTGAGTTTGCTTGATCAACCATGATCGCATTGAATGGTGGAGTAGACTCAAAGGTCCGAATGGCCTACTTATGCTCCTATTTTTCTATGTGATCCTGAGGAGGTTGAGATCAATCATCCGCTTGGCACTTCTGGCTGAAGATTTTTGAAAATACTTCAGCCTTATCTTTTGCACTAATGTACTGGGCTCCCCCATCATTGAGCTAGATAATTGTGGAGCCATCTCCTCCTGTTAGTTGTTTAATTGTCCACAACATTCACGACTGGATGTGGCAGGACTGCAAAGCTTAAATCTGATCCGTTGGTTGTGGGATCGCTGAGCTCTGTCCGTCGCATGCTGCTTACGCTGTTTGGCTTGCAAGTATTCCTAGGTAAGCTTCACCAGGTTGACACCTTATTTTGAGCACGCCCTCCCACACTCTTCATTGAACCGGGGTTGATCCTCCGACTTGATAGTAGTGTTAGTGGGGGATATGCCGGGCAATGAGGTTAAAGATTGTGATTGAGTACAATTCTGCTGCTGCTGATGGCCTACAGTGCCTCATGGATGCCCAGTTTTGCATTGCTAGATCTGTTCAAAATCGTTCCCATTTAGCATGGTAGTAGTACCACACAACACAATGGAGGGTACTCGATGGTGGACATCCTCAGTTTGAAAACAGGGCTTCATCTCCACAAGGCCTGTATGGTGGTCATTCCTACCAGTACTGTCATGGACAGATGCATCTGCAGCAGGCAGATTGATGAGGATGAGGTCAAGTATGTTTTCCCCTCTTGTTGGTTCCCTCACCACTTGCCGCAGACCCAGTCCAGCAGATATGTCCTTTAGGACTTGGCCAGCTCAGTCAGTAGTGGTGCTACCGAGCTGCTCTTGGTGATGGACATTGAAGTTCCCCACCCAGAGTACATTCTGCGCCCTTGCCACCCTCAGTGCTACCTCCCAGTGCTGTTCAAAATGGAGGAGTACTGACTCATCAGCTGAGGACGGCGGTAGGTGGTAATCGGCTGGAGGTTTCCTTGCCTATGTTTGACCTGATGCCATGAGACTTCATGGGGTTCAGAGTCGATGTTGAGGACTCCCAGGGCAACTCCTTCCCTACTGTATACCAGTGTCCCGCCACCTTTGCTGGGTCTGTGCTGCCGGTAGGGCAGGACATACCCGGGGATGTTGATGTCGTGTCTGGGACATTGTCTGTAATGATTCCATGTGTATGACTATGTCAGGCTGTTGCTTGACTAGTCTGAGGGACAGCTCTCCCAACTTTGGCACAAGCCTCCAGATGTTAGTCAGGAGGACTTTGCAAAGTTGACAGGGCTGGGTTTGCCGTTGTCATTTCTGGTGCCCAGGTCAATGCCAGGTGACCCGTCCAGTTTCATTTCTTATTGACTTTGTAGCGGTTAGGTAAACTGAGTGGCTTGCTAGGCCATTTCAGTGGGCAGTTAAGAGTCAATCACATTGCTGTGGGTCTGGAGTCACATGTAGACCAGACCAGGTAAGGACAGCAGATTTCCTTCCCTAAAGGACAGTAGTGAACCAGATTAGATTTTGTGACAATCAACAATGGTTTCATGGCCATCATTAGATTAGCTTTTTAGTTCCAGATTTTTAAAGCTTGCTTCTCTGGTCTACCATCACTTGGTATTCTCTGTTTGGACAGTTAGAACTCAAATAGGATATCCATGGCTTTCCAGTTCATGTTGGGAAACTTGGAATCCATCTTTTGGTTTAAATCTTGCTTTAAGAACTTGCTATAGGAACTGGTTTTGTGACTCTGTACTTGTTTCCTCTTTTAAGAAACTGTCTTGGCTGATTTGATTGACAGCAGCAGCTTGTCTGTTGTCTAGCTTCCAGCCTCTAGTCTGCCTGTTTACACAGCTGTGCAATAGCTATTTCAAGTGCTTTTTTCCTGCTCGTTTGTTTATTCAGCCGTTCAGGAGGCAATCCTTACCTCTTGAGTGTTTTTATGAGTTTTTAAAATTCAGTCTGAGTGAATGAAAAGTCTTCATGGTTGTGTGGTTTTAATGGGGTTTATTTTTATAGCTTCAGCTACTCTGAATAATGGAGAATTCCCGTGCTTTTTACTCTCAGGCACCTCCTGTAATGGTGTGGACTTAATCCCTAAGGAAGGGATCGGGTCTTCCCGTCCCAGGGAGCCTTTGAGTGAAAAAGAAATCAGTCTTATAAGGACTTCAGGGCTTTGCTCTTTTTAAAAAAAATCTGGGATTGCTCTCCTGATGGCAGACTGACTCACACGATCACAGTGATTGGTTTACAGCCTGTCATTCTGCATTCTGTCTTCAACAGCTGGAGGTGAGTGTTTTCTTCTTTCCCTGTTTGGGTCAGTATTTTTCTTTAACTTTTCGGGTCAGTGACCCGAAACGTTAACTCTGCTTCTCTTTCCACAGATGCTGCCAGACCTGCTGAGTGATTCCAGCATTTCTTGTTTTTGTTTCAGATTTCCAGCATCCGCAGTATTTTGCTTTTATTTTTCTTTAACTTGTTCTCTTCCCTCTGTGGGGAGGTAGTTTTTAAAAGCTGTTTTCCTGTGGTCTTCAAACTTGGATTTTTTTTTCTTCTCACACAGCTGCCACCATGCAATGACAAGTTGCTTTGTGTTGTATGACGCAACATTAATGAGATGCGTGGAGTTCAGTTGTTGAAGATCTCAAACAGGTTTATTAAACAGCTAACTGATATATTCAGTCCAGGACTTGCTGGTGTTACAGTCACAGAGTGGGACTGGCATGTAGTCACATGACTACATCCTGGTACTTGGCTTATTAGTATACTAAGATCTTAAAGGGACATCACTCTTGAAGGCAATCACACAACAGCAGGCAGAAGTCATGCTTCAGTTATTCAAAGCCCTGGTTACATCACACCTGAAGTTCTGTGAGCAGTTCTGTCACCACACCTTAGGAACAATATAATGGCCTTGGAGTGATTTATTAGAATGATAATCGGATTCCAAAAGTTAAGTTAAGAGGAGAGATTAAACAAACTAGAGTTCTATTCCATGAAGTTTAGAAGGTTGATTGTTGATTTGATCGAAGTTTTCAAGATATTAAGAGAAACAGATAGGGTAGATTGCAGGAAATATTTTGCTGTTTGTGGAGACTAGGACTAGGGGGCGCAGTCTAAAAATTGCAACCAGACCTTTCAGGGGTGAAATTAGGAAGCGCTTGTACATGCAGTGGGTGGTAGAAGTTTGGAACTCTCTTCTGTAAGCAGCAATTGATGCTAGATCGATTATTAATTTAAAAATTGGGATTGCGCCTTAGGACATTGTATGACATTAAACGCGTATATAAATACAAGTTGTTGCCGTTGTTAGATTTTTGTCTGCCAAAAATATTAAAGCTATGGGGCAAAGGGGAGCAGATGGAGTTAGGTCACAGATCAGCTGTGCTTTTGTTAAACATAGGAACATAGAAAATAGGAACAGGAGTAGGCCATTTGGCCCTTCGAACCTGCTCCGCCATTCATTATGATCATGGCTGATTATCCAACTCAGTAACCTGTTCCCGCTTTCCCCCCAGATCCTTTGATCCCTTTCGCCCCAACTATCTAACTCCTTCTTGAAAACATACACTGTTTTGGCCTCAACTGCTTTCTGGGGTGGCGATTTCCACAGGTTCACCACTCTCTGGGTGAAGGAACTTCGCCTCATCTCAGTCCTGAAAGGTTTACCCCGTATCCTTAGACTATGACTCCTGGTTCTGGACACACCCACCATCGAGAACATCCTTCCTGCATCTACCCTGTCAAATCCTGTTTAGAATTTTAAATGGTGGAACATGCTCAAGGACCTTAATGGCTGCCTCCTGTAAATGGAGTAGTAGTTCTTTTGCTGTCTGTCAAAATATTTTCTTTGTTTCATAGGGAAGATTAATTGGTATTATTTGATATTAAGATCTTCCAAAAGGTTTAATTTAAAGGGGTCAGTCATGGCAGGAGAGCTCAAAGCCGTGGTCTGCTCCTCGTGCTCTATTTGGGAAGCTGAGAACAATTCCAGTCTCCGGGACCAGCATGTGTGCAGGAAGTGTCTCCAGGGCGGCACAGTGGCGCAGTGGTTAGCACCGCAGCCTGACAGCTCCAGGGACCCGGGTTCGATTCCAGGTACTGCCTGTGTGGAGTTTGCAAGTTCTCCCTGTGTCTGCGTGGGTTTTCTCCGGGTGCTCCGGTTTCCTCCCACAAGCCAAAAGACTTGCAGGTTGATAGGTAAATTGGCCATTAGCAATTGTCACTAGTGTAGGTAGGTGGTAGGGAAATATAGGGACAGGTGGGGATGTTTGGTGGGAATGTGGGATTAGTGTAGGATTAGTATAAATGGGTGGTTGATGTTCGGCACAGACTCGGTGGGCCGAAGGGCCTGTTTCAGTGCTGTATCTCTAATCTAATCTCTTCAAAAAAAAGCTGCAGCTCCTGGAAGCCCGGGTTTCAGAGCTGGAGCGGCGGCTTGGGACACTGTGGAGCATTTGCGAGGTGGAGAGTATCATGGATAGCAACTCCACAGGCAGGAAGGGGATAGGTGACTACCAGGCAGAGCAAGAGGACTAGGCAGGCAGTGCAGGAATCTCCTGTGACTATTCCCCTGCAAAACAGATATACTGCTTTGGATACTGTTAGGGGAATGGCCTCTCAGGAAAAAGCAGCAACAGGCCAATTTGTTGCACCACAGTTGGCTCTGCTGCACAGGGGAGGAGTAAAAAGTGTGGGAATGCAATAGTTGTAGGGGATTCAATTGTAAGGGGAATAGATAGGCGTTTTTGTGGCCACAAAAGGGACTCCAGGATGGTATGTTGCCTCCCTGGTGCTCGGGTCAAGGATGTCTCAGAGCAGTTACAGGACAGGCTGAGGGGTGGGGGGGGGGGGCGGGTGGTGAACAGCCATTGGTCGTGGTACACATTGGTACAACGACGTAGGTAAAAAAAAAAGGATGCGGTCCTAAAAGCAGAATATAGGGAGTTAGGAAGTAAGTTGAAAAGTAGGACCTCAAAGGTAGTGATCTCAAGATTACCATCAGTGCCACGTGCTGGTCAGAGTAGAAATAGCAGGATACATCGGATGAATACGTGGCTGAAGAGAAGGTGTGAGGGAGAGGGTTTTAGATTCCTAAGACATTGGGGCCCGTTCTGGGGGAGGTGGGACCAGTATAAACTGGGCAGGTTACACCTGGGCAGAACCGGGACTGATGTCCTAGGGGGAGTATTTGCTAGAGTGGTTGGGGAAGGTTTAAACATAAATGGCAGGGGAATGGGAAGCTTTGCAAGGAGTTAGAGGAGGGGGGATCAAAGACAAGAACAAAAGACTGTAAGGGGAATAAGAAAAGTGATAGGCAGAGAGACCAAGGGCCAGAATCAAACAGAGCCACAGTGACAAATAGTGGGAAGGGGACAAGTAATGTTAAGGCTTTGTGCCTTAATGCGCGGAGCAGTCACAAAAAAGTGGCTGAATTAATCCCACAAATAGATGTAAACGGGTATGATATAGTCGGGATTACGGAGACATGGCGGCACAGTGGCGCAGTGGTTAGCACTGCAGCCTCACAGCTCCAGGGACCCGGGTTCGATTCCGGGTACTGCCTGTGTGGAGTTTGCAAGTTCTCCCTGTGTATGCGTGGGTTTTCTCCGGGTGCTCCGGTTTCCTCCCACAAGCCAAAAGACTTGCAGGCTGATAGGTAAATTGGCCATTATAAATTGTCACTAGTATAGGTAGGTGGTAGGGAAATATAGGAACAGGTGGGGATGTTTGGTAGGAATAGGGGATTAGTGCAGGATTAGTATAAATGGGTGGTTGATGTTCGGCATAGACTCGGTGGGCCAAAGGGCCTGTTTCAGTGCTGTATCTCTAATCTAATCTAAAGATGACCAGGG
Organism: Heterodontus francisci; assembly: GCF_036365525.1. NCBI lineage: Eukaryota > Metazoa > Chordata > Chondrichthyes > Heterodontiformes > Heterodontidae > Heterodontus > Heterodontus francisci. The sequence continues at coordinate 15,388,343 of NC_090386.1, read as the reverse complement.
ATTGGAACTGAACATCCAGGGGTATTCAGTATTTAGGAAGGACAGACAAAAAGCAAAAGGCGGTGCAGTTGCATTGCTGGTTAAAGAGGAAATTAACACAATAGTGAGGAAAGATATTAGCTTTGACGATGTGGAATCTGTATGGGTAGATCTGAGGGGCAAAAAACATAAGTGGGGGTTGTATATTGACCCCCAAACTGTAGTGGTGATGTTGGGAATGGCATTAAACAGGGAATTAGAGACGCATGCGATAAAGGAACATCTGTAATTGTGGGTTACTATAATCTGCATATAGATTGGGCAAATCAAATTAGTCACAATACCATAGAGGAAGAATTCTTGGAGTGTATATGGGATGGTTTTCTGGATCAATACATTAAAGAACCAACGAGAGAACAGGCCATCCTAGACTGGGTGTTGTGTAATGAGAGAAGAATAATTGACACTCTAGTTGTGCGAGACCCCTTGGGGATGAGCGACCATAATATGATAGAAGTCTTCTTCAAGAAGGGGAAAATAGAGTATGAGAGCAAGCTTGCAGGGAACATGAAAACTGACTGTAAAAGTTTCTATAGGTATGTGAAGAGAAAAAGATTAGTGAAGACAAATGAGGGTCCCTTACAGTCAGAAACAGAGGAATTTATTATGGGGAATAAAGAAATGGCTGACCAACTAAATGCATACTTTGGTTCTGTCTTCACAAAGGAGGACACAAATATCATACCAGAAATGTTGGGGAGCACAGGCTTTAGTGAGAGAGAAGAACTGAAGGAAATCAGTATTCGTAGAGAAATGGTGTTGTGGAAATTGATGGGATTGAAGGCCGATAAATCCCCAGGGCCTGATGGTCTGCATCCCAGAGTACTTAAGGAAGTGGCCCTAGAAATAGTGGTCATCTTCCAAGATTCTATAGACTCAGGATCAGTTCCTACAGATTGGAGGGTAGCTAATGTAACCCCACTATTTAAAAAGAGAGGTAGAGAGAAAGCAGGGAATTATAGACCAGTCAGCCTGACATCAGTAGTGGGGAAAATTCGAGAGTCCATTATCAAAGATTTTATCGCAGAGCACTTAGAAAACAGTGGTAGAATCGGCAGAGTCAGCATAGATGTATGAAAGGGAAATCATGCTTGACAAATCTACTAGAATTCTTCGAGGATGTAACTAGTAGAGTTGAGGAGGGACAGCCAGTGGATGTGGTTTTTTTGGACTTTCAGAAGGCTTTTGACAAAGTGCCACATAAGAGATTAACGTGTAAAATTAAAGCGCATGTGATTGGGGGTAGTGTATTGCGATGGATAGAAAATGGTTTGGCAGACAGGAAACAAAGAGTAAGGATAAATGGGTCTTTTTCCGAATGGCAGGTAGTGACTAGTGGGGTACCGCAGGGATCGGTGCTAGGACCCCAGCTATTCACAATATATATTAATGATTTAGATGAGGGAACTAAATGTAATATTCCAAATTTTCAGATGACACAAAACTGGGTGGGAGGGTGAGTTGCGAGGAGGATATAGATAAACTTTTGAACAAGTTGAGTGAGTGGGCAAATGCATGGCAGATGCAGTATAATGTGGATAAATGTGAGGTTATCCACTTTATTAGCAAAAATAGGAAGGTAGTTATTATCTGAACGGCGATAAACTGAGAGAGGGGAATATGCAACAAAACCTGCGTGTTCTCATACACTAGTCGCTGAAGGTAAGCATGCAGGTGCAACAGGCGGTAAAAAAGGCAAATGGTATGTTGGCCTCACAGTGTGAAGATTCTAGTACAGGAGCAGGGATGTCTTGCCGCAATTATACAGGGCCTGGGTGAGGCTACACCTGAAATATTATGTGCAGTTTTGGTCTCCTTATCTGAGGAAGCCTGTTCTTGCTATAGAGGGCATGCAGTGAAGATTTACCAGACTGATTCCTGGGATGGTGGGACTGACGGATGAGGAGACATTGAGTCGGTTATGGTTATATTCGCTGGAGTTCAGAAGAGTGAGGGGGGATCTCATAGAAACCTATAAAATTCTAACAGGACTTGACAGGGTAGATGCAGGAAGGATGTTCCCGATGGTAAGGGAGTCCAGAAACAGGGGTCATAGTATAAGGATACGGGGTAAGCTTTTCAGGACTGAGATGAGGAGAAGTTTGAAACAAAAACAAGAAATGCTGGAGTCACTCAGCAGGTCTGGCAGCATCTGTGGAAAGAGAAGCAGAGTTAACGTTTCGGGTCAGTGACCCTTCTTCGGAACTGACAAATATTAGAAAAGTCACAGATTATAAACAAGTGAGGTGGGGGTGGGGCAAGAGATAACAAAGGAGAAGGTGCAGATTGGACCAGGCCACATAGCTGACCAAAAGGTCACAGAGCAAAGGCAAACAATATGTTAATGGTGTGTTGAAAGACAAAGCATGAGTACAGATTAGGTGTGAATACACTGAATATTGAACAGCAGCAAGTGCAAACCTGAAGAAAAACAACCTGAAAAAAACAGTGGGTAAGCAAACTGAACAAACTAAGATGAAATGAAATAAATGCAAAAAAAGATTGTAAAATATGTAAAAAGGAATGTTAAAAAAAGGGAAGAAAAAATAACTAAAAATGAAAGTAAAATGGGGGGCTGTCATGCTCTGAAATTATTGAACTCAATGTTCAGTCCGGCAGGCTGTAGTGTGCCTAATCGGTAGATGAGATGCTGTTCCTCGAGCTTGCGTTGATGCTCACTGGAACACTGCAGCAATCCCAGGACAGAGATGTGAGCATGAGAGCAGGGGGGAGTGTTGAAATGGCAAGCAACCGGAAGCTCAGGGTCCTGCTTGCGGACTGAGCGGAGAAGTTCCGCAAAGCAGTCACCCAGTCTGTGCTTGGTCTCCCCAATGTAGAGGAGACCACACTGTGAGCAGCGAATACAGTATACTACATTGAAAGGAGTACAAGTAAATCGCTGCTTCACCTGAAAGGAGTGTTTGGGGCCTGGGATAGTGAGGAGAGAGGAGGTAAATGGGCAGGTATTACACCTCCTACGATTGCAGGGGAAGGTGCCCTGGGACGGGGACGAGGTGGTGGGGGTAATGGAGGAGTGGACCAGGGTGTCGCGGAGGGAACGATCCCTTTGGAATGCTGACAGGGGAAGGGAGGGGAAGATGCGACTGGTAGTGGCATCATGCTGGAGGTGGCGAAAATGACGGAGGATGATCCTTTGGATATGGAGGCTGGTGGGATGAAAAGTGAGGACAAGGGGAACCCTGTCACGGTTCTGGGAGGGAGGGGAAGGGGTGAGGGTAGAGGTGCGGGGAATGGGTCGGACACGGTTGAGGGCCCTGTCAACCACAGTGGGGGGAAATCCTCGGTTGAGGAAAAAGGAGGTCATATCAGAAGCACCGTCATGAAAGGTAGCATCATCAGAGCAGATGCGTCGGAGACGGAGAAACTGGGAGAATGGAATGGAGTCCTTACAGGAGGTAGGGTGTGAAGAAGTGTAGTCGAGGTAGCTGTTCCTTCAAGTAAAAGGTGTCGCTATGGGATATGTCGAGCATTCTTTGTTCCAGTCCTACTCAGGCCCCCTCCCCCAACTCTTTTTCCGGTACATTGATGACTGTATCGGTGCCGTTTCCTGCTCCCGCCCCGAACTAGAAAACCTTATCAACTTTGCTTCCAATTTCCACCCTTCTCTCACCTTTACATGGTCCATCTCTGACACTTCCCTTCCCTTCCTCGACTTCTCTGTCTCCATCTCTGGGGATAGGTTGTCTACCAATATCCATTATAAGCCCACCGACTCCCACAGCTACCTCGACTACACTTCTTCACACCCTACCTCCTGTAAGGACTCCATTCCATTCTCCCAGTTTCTCCGTCTCCGACGCATCTGCTCTGATGATGCTACCTTCCATGACGGTGCTTCTGATATGACCTCCTTTTTCCTCAACCGAGGATTTCCCCCCACTGTGGTTGACAGGGCCCTCAACCGTGTCCGACCCATTCCCCGCACCTCTACCCTCACCCCTTCCCCTCCCTCCCAGAACCGTGACAGGGTTCCCCTTGTCCTCACTTTTCATCCCACCAGCCTCCATATCCAAAGGATCATCCTCCGCCATTTTCGCCACCTCCAGCGTGATGCTACTACCAGTCGCATCTTCCCCTCCCTTCCCCTGTCAGCATTCCGAAGGGATCGTTCCCTCCGCGACACCCTGGTCCACTCCTCCATTACCCCCACCACCTCGTCCCCGTCCCAGGGCACCTTCCCCTGCAATCGCAGGAGGTGTAATACCTGCCCATTTACCTCCTCTCTCCTCACTATCCCAGGCCCCAAACACTCCTTTCAGGTGAAGCAGCGATTTACTTGTACTTCTTTCAATGTAGTATACTGTATTCACTGCTCACAGTGTGGTCTCCTCTACATTGGGGAGACCAAGCGCAGACTGGGTGACCGCTTTGCGGAACATCTCCGCTCAGTCCGCAAGCAGGACCCTGAGCTTCCGGTTGCTTGCCATTTCAACACTCCCCCCTGCTCTCATGCTCACATCTCTGTCCTGGGATTGCTGCAGTGTTCCAGTGAACATCAACGCAAGCTCAAGGAACAGCATCTCATCTACCAATTAGGCACACTACAGCCTGCCGGACTGAACATTGAGTTCAATAATTTCAGAGCATGACAGCCCCCCATTTTACTTTCATTTTTAGTTATTTTTTCTTCCCTTTTTTTTACATTTTTTACAATCTTTTTTTTGCATTTATTTCATTTCATCTTAGTTTGTTCAGTTTGCTTACCCACTGTTTTTTTCAGGTTGTTTTTCTTCAGGTTTGCACTTGCTGCTGTTCAATATTCAGTGTATTCACACCTAATCTGTACTCATGCTTTGTCTTTCAACACACCATTAACATATTGTTTGCCTTTGCTCCGTGACCTTTTGGTCAGCTATGTGGCCTGGTCCAATCTGCACCTTCTCCTTTGTTATCTCTTGCCCCACCCCCACCTCACTTGTTTATAATCTGTGACTTTTCTAATATTTGTCAGTTCCGAAGAAGGGTCACTGACCCGAAACGTTAACTCTGCTTCTCTTTCCACAGATGCTGCCAGACCTGCTGAGTGACTCCAGCATTTCTTGTTTTTGTTTCAGATTTCCAGCATCCGCAGTATTTTGCTTTTATTATATGAGGAGAAGTTTGTTCACCTAGAGAGTGATGAACCTGTGGAGTTCGCTACCACAGAAAGCAGTTGAGGCCAAAACATTGTATGTTTTCAAGAAGGTGTCAGATATTGCTCTTGGGGTGAAAGGGATCAAAGGATATGGGGGGGAAAGCGGGAACAGGTTACTGAATTGGATGATCAGCCATGATCATAATGAATGGCGGAGCAGGCTCGAAGGGCCGAATGGCTTACTCCTGCTCCTATTTTCTATGTTCCTCTGTTATTCTTCTTTGCTATTTTAACAATTTTATTAAATCATTTAGAATAAATGGATTAAGAATTGTAATACACAGAGGAAGCTTTTCCCTTTTATTGTTTTTGAGGTTGCAGCTACAGTATGCTGTATCCTAAGTAATTTCCTTCTGTTGTACATACAGGTCCATCTAACCATCCTCCTGTGCTCAAACGCATATATGGGAAGGATCATCAAAGCAACTTTTGTGACATTGAGGAAGATGAGGGCACAAAAGAGCAAGGAACAGGGCTAAGACCCAGAAAACTATTTAAAAGTGACTTTGGAAACCAGAACGTTCGCAGAGGTATTTTTTAACTACTTTTATTCTCATTCATTCTTAGTTCTCTTCAGCGTGTCATAATGGTATACTTGATTTCTTAAAAGTGCTCTATGGAACACTCTTGGCTGCAGGTATCCAAACTGTGACATGAGTCGGTAATTGTTGGGAGATAGGAGACAGAAAATCGGGTTAACAGCAATGTTCTTTGATTGGTGGAATATGATGTGGTATCCCCCAAGGATCTGCTCCGGGGCCTCAACTTTTTACCATATTTATTTTTGACCTGGATGAAGGAATAGAGTCGTATATCCAAGTTTGTATTTGACACTAAATTAGGAGGCACAGTAAGTTGTGTAAATGGTAGCAGGAAGTTACAAAGGGACTTTGGGTAAGTAATGGAGTTCAATGTGGAGAAGAGTGAGGAGACCTGTTTTGGATCCAAAAATCACAAATCAAAGTATCTTCTAAATGACAAGAGACTGGGAAATGTGGAGATGTACAAGAAAGAAAGTAATGCTTCACCTATACAGGGCCTTAGTCAAGGTCCACATTAAGTACTGTGTTTAGTTCTGGACACTGCACCTCAGGAAAAATAATACCTTGGAGGTGGTGCAGAGCAGCTTCACCAAAGTAATTCCATGGCTGAAAGGGCTAAATTATATGGGCATATTTCATAAACTAGGTTTGTATTTCCTTGAGTTTAGAAGATTGAAGACCTTGGACCCAGGCCCAGCACTGAAACCCAGACCCAAGGTAAGTGAGGCAGAGTCACTGGGGCCAGACTGGCAGGTCTGGTGAGGGACAGTGGGGGTGGGTGGGTGTTTAGTGCAAGGGGAGAGTGGTTAACCTGTATCAAATTATTCCAGCAGCGGCCCTCTGTGAGCCACAGATGACCCACGGAGGAATGCCACCCACCACCTCCCAACAAGCCTGCAAGGAGGCTGCCTTGTAATATTTCTTTAAAGACTGATTGATGGCCGGCACGGACACGATGGGCCAAAGGGCCTGTTTCTGTGCTGTATAACTCGATGACTCTAACACCCAGCTGGCTCTTCTTCACATATACATCTGAGTACAATTAACGAGACATCCAACTCCTGTTCACCCTATTACCTTCAACTACTAGGTATTTAACATCCATTAACAGAACATAGACACTAACACTGAAGTAATTTATGACTTTAACCCCTTCTAGTGACTAAACCAAATCAGGCGTACATCCCCATGAATCTCCTTTCATCAAGTTCAAACCAGACAAATTCTCATAGAATTTGAATAGGAGTGGCGCAGTGGTTAGCACTGCAGCCTCACAGCTCCAGCGACCCGGGTTCGATTCCGGGTACTGCCTGTGTGGAGTTTGCAAGTTCTCCCTGTGTCTGCGTGGGTTTTCTCCGGGTGCTCCGGTTTCCTCCCACATGCCAAAGACTTGCAGGTTGATAGGTAAATTGGCCATTATAAATTGTCACTAGTATAGGTAGGTGGTAGGGAAATATAGGGACAGGTGGGGATGTTTGGTAGGAATATGGGATTAGCGTAGGATTAGTATAAATGGGTGGTTGATGTTCGGCGCGGACCCGGTGGGCCGAAGGGCCTGTTTCAGTGCTGTATCTCGAATCCCCAGAATTACAGATGCCAGGCATCAGCCAATTCAATTCACTCCACGTGATATCAAGAAACAACTGAAGGCTATGGGCCCTGACAACATTCCTGCACTAGTACTGAAGACCTGTGCTCCAGAACTTGCCGCACCCCTAGCCAAGCTGTTCCAGTACAGCTACAACACTGACATCTACCCGACAATGTGGAAAATTGCCCAGGTACGTCCTGTACACAAAAAGCAGGAAAAATCCAACCCGGCCAATTACCACCCCATCAGTCTACTCTCAGTCATCAGTAAATTGATGGAAGGTGTTGTCAACAGTGCCATCTAGCAGCACTTGCTTAGCAATAACCTGCTCTCTGACGCTCAGTTTGAGTTCCGCCAGGGTCACTCAGCTCCTGACCTCATTACAGATTTGGTTGAAACATGGACAAAAGAGCTGAACTCAAGAGATGAGGTGAGAGTGACTGCCCTTGACATCAAGGCAGTATTTGACCGAGTATGGCATCAAGGAGCCCTAGCAAAACTGGAGTCAATGGGAATCAGAGGGAAAGCTCTTCGTTGGTTGGAGTCGTACCTGGGAAGATGGTTGTGGTTATTGGAGGTTAATCATCTCAGCTTCACGGCATCACTGCAAGTTCTCCTCCAAGCCACACACCATCCTGACTTGGAACTATATCGCCGTTCCTTCACTGTTCAAGTCAAAATCCTGGAACTCCGTTCCTAACAGCACTGTGGGTGTACCTACACCCCAAGGACTACAGCAGTTCAAGCAGGTGGCTCACCACCACCACCTTCTCAAGGGCAATTAGGGATGGGTAATAAATGCTGGCCCTAGTCAGCAACACCCACATCCCATGAGCAAGTATAGAAAAGAGCTGAACTCCAGAGGTAAGGTGAGTTAGTGCTATGGATATCAAGCAGCATTTGATCGAGTGTGGCATCAAGGGGCCCTAGCCATACTGAAGTCAATGGGAATCCAGGGGAAAACTCTCCACAGGTTGGAGTCAAACTAGCACAAAGGAAGGTGTTTGTGATTGTTGGAGGCCAATCATCTCAGCCCCAGGACATCACTGCAGGAGTTCCTTAGGGTTGTGGCTTGGCTGCTGCATTATTGCCCTTCCCTCCATCATAAGGTCAGAAGTGGGGATGTTCACAGATGATTGCACAATGTTCAGTACCATTCACAAGTCCTCAGATACTGAAGCAGTTGTGTCCATATGCAGCAAGACCCGGACAACATTCAGGCTTGGGCTGATAAGTGGAAAGTAAATTTCACGCCACACAAGTGCCAGGCAATGACCATCAAGAGAAAATCTAACCATCTTCCCATGATATTCAATGGCATTACTATCTTGGGGGTTACCATTGAGCAGAAACTGAACTAGACCAGTCACATAAATAATGTGGCTACAAGAGTAGGTCAGAGGCTAGGATCTCTGTGGCGAGTATCTCATGTTCTGAGTCCCCAATATCAGTCCACCATTCTCAAGGCACAAGTAAGGAGTGTGATGGAATACTCTCCACTTGCCTGGATGGGTACAGCTCTGACAACACTCAAGAAGCTCGACACCATTCAGGACAAAGCAGCCCGCTTGATTAGCACCCCATCCACCACCTTCAACATTCACTCTCTTCACTGCCGTGCACAGTGGGCAGCAGTGTGTACCATCTACAAGATGCACTTCAGCAACTCACCAAAGGCTTCTTTGACAGCACCTTCCAAACCCTTGACTTCTACTATCTAGACAGACAAAGGCAGCTGAAGCAGAGAACAGCACCACCTGCAAGTTCACCTCCATGTCACACACCATCCTGACTTGGAACTATATCACTGTTCCTTCATTGTCAGTCGAGCAAAATCCTGGAACTCTCTTCCTAACAGAAACTGTGGGTGTACCCACACCAAATCGACTGCAGCAATTCAAGAACGTCGCTCACCACCACTCTCTCAAGGGCAATTAGCAATGGGCAACAAATGCTGACCTAGCCAGCGACACACACATCCCATGAAAGAATAAAAAGAACTCTCCTCCTTTTGGATAGCCTCCTGCTTCATGGTGCCTTGGTCAGCTTTCTGGCTGTCCTTCCTCTAGTCTTTCTCCTTATTTACAGGCATTGAGTGCTTTGTACCTAAAGAGCAGTGTCTGCTGGACCTCCTACACTACCACTGCTACATTCCCCTTACGTGGCTGACTGATAAGCCCATTCTCCCCCTCCTGCACCTGTGCTTTCCTCTGGTGTGTAGCTGTACTCTGGAGTAAATTATCCAGCAATTCTTCCTCCTCCCTTATCTGTCTCTAGCATGGACTCAGTTCAACAACTCTGAGCCTGAATGTCTCAAGGCAGAGATATTCTTGCACATGTGCTGTTTGAGACAGTTTTGTTATCTATCAACTCCTACATGTTACAAACCTGACCCACTGCCTGCACTATCATGCAGTTATTAATCAATTAGTTAATTTATTCTTTCATTTTTTTGGCAATGACCTTTGTCTGCAATGGCTCAGTGCATAGCACTTTTGTGTCTGAATCAAAAGGTTATGGATTCAAATCCCACTCTGGAGATTTGAGTGCAAAGATTTTGGCTGACACATCAGTGCAGTACAGTTGGAGTGCTGCACTGTCAGTGTGGCCATCTTTTGGATGAGACTTTAAATTAAGGCTCCTTTTGCTTTCTCAGGTGGACATAAAATATCCCATGGCAGTACTTTGGAGAAGAGCAGAGGAATTATCCTCAGTGTCTCCTAATATTTTTCCTCAATCAACTTCACTGAAACAGATTATCTGGACATTACCACATGTTGTTTGTAAGATGTTAAAATAGCAAATGATGGAAACACTCAGCATTGTCATGCAGCATCTGTGAAGAGAAAAGCAGAGTTAACATTGAAACTAATATTAAATCTTGACTAACTCACACCGACCACTAAAGGAACTAAACACACAAAAGGGACATCCAGATGCTATGCAGTGAGCCACTGCAGGCAAAGGTCATTGCCAAAAACTAATGAATAAATTAATTAATTGAGTAATAACTGCATGGTAGTGCAGGCAGTGGGTCAAGTTTGTAATATGTGGGAGCTTGTGGATAACAAGACGGTCTCAAATTGCCACATCTGCAAGAATGTCTCTGCACCACATAATAGGCATATTAGCAAAATTAAAATCCATGAGATTATAAAGGGCCAATGGCAGTGAGGATCAAAATTAGCTTAGAGACAGGAAGCAGAGACTAGTGGTGAATGGTTGTAACTTACCTATCTTCATTTCCTTGGGTTCTGCCATTTCTCTCTGTGCTGATTATGATGCCTCTTTTTCTATTTCCTCCAGTGTGATTATTCTTTGGTTTAAAGCATACAGCACCTCCTTCCCCCTCTATACCAAATTCCCACTCTCACAAAATTCCCATCATTTACTCTGTTTTTGCAAGCCAGTCCATTTAGTAAATTCTCCCACAATATGTATCATATATGTCCAATGTTCAGGGCCTAACTCTCATGCCCACAATCCCAATTCTCAGTTATGTATCTCCCCAATACAGCTTCCATGACCTTCCAGATGAATTTGGCTCCTTAGTTTTAGAGATAAAATTAATTGTCACTTGGAAATGTATGCGTTAAATTTTGTTTTTCACGTCTTCCCATTTCATCAGTCTGTACGTGTCCTCCTGAAGTCTACCACCACACTCCTCACTGTTCACTATTTTTCCAAACTTTATGTTATCTGTAAGCTTTGAAATTATGCTCAAGTCCTTGTATTAATATATATCAAAAAGAACAGTGGTCCTAATATCAACATTGGAAAGCACCACTGTATATACTTCCCTTCAGTCTGATATTCCCTGCTTTCTGTCTCTTAGCCAATTTCATATCCATGCTCCCACTGTCCCTTGAATCACATAGGCTTCAATTTTGTTATTTTGCCTATTATTTGGTACTTTATCGAAAGCCTTTTGAAAGCCCGTGTTACGGACAGAGATGAGAGAGAACTAAAACCCCAGTTCTCATACCTTTACTGTCCATAATCAGTGTGGGTTTTTTTTGAAAAGGAAGATGTATATGTTTCTTAATTCCTGGGTAGATGGCCAATTTGAAGAACCAGCAGAACACTTCTCCTGGGTTGAAATAAAGAGGATTATTTTTATTCACATGTTCAACCCGAAAGTCTGATACTGCGTCACTCACTCAGTACTCTCACACACACGCTTGAGAAAGAAAGCCGTTAAATAGGATAGTGCACTTTTACAAATTACAAACGAAGAAATAGTTCACAAGTCACATGATTTAGTTCATCCTGGGGAAAAGACATGCGTTGAGGGCCTGGCGAAGAAGGCATTTTCACTCCTGAAGTGTAGTTAGGTGGATTCAATAACTGGAGTTGTATATCAAGGTCATTGCAGGATTCTCTCGAAGGAGTGATTGTCAGCAAGTCACGAAGTTAGTTGCTTGTAGTCTTATTACTGGGAGGTTGGTTTTCTGTACTGGTGGATTTGAAAAGGAATGGGCTTGGAGGCCTTAAGATGTAGCAATCTCCAGTTTTAAGGCATATGTGTTTTGCCTTTGCTGCTGTCCCTGAAGCTGTTTGTTGCAGTCTGCTCAGTCTCTCCCTTGTGCTTGAAGTAATAAGATTCGATATCTGCCAATTAGTTTAGGTCGGGTGACTACCTCATCAATACTTCCGTTTTCCGCCCTGAATGATTTGAAGCTTGAAGCCTTTGCTCCACAATGGGGAATGGTGACCTAAATATGATTTAACTGTTTTCTTATACAGCGCTCTTTGTTAACTTTTGAGCTCAGCGACAGTGAGTTTAGGTGTCCATAGATATTATGTTTTGGGTCAGGCCACAAGCAATAGGAGGTGTGAATTCCACAAATGGTTTCACTTTGGTATGTCCATTCAAGGGAGGCACTCCACCCATGGTCATTCAATTAAGAACCTTCTGGAGGCTTGAGATACTTCTGAGTTTGGGCTGAAATAGCAAAAGTCACCCCACTCTTGGCATCTAACTCATGCAGCATTTTCATGTCTATTGTGGTTCATTTGAAAGAACAATTTTGCTCCAGAAGATTCTATGCTGAATACAGTCCATGTTTAAAGTTATGACTAAGCCATGCCTTTACTGTCCATACACACAATTTTGACTGTACTACCCTCATCAACCCATTTGGTTACTTCATCAAAGTCCATCAATCAAGTTCGTAAGACACATTTCGCCTGTAACAGATCTGTGCTGGCTAGGATTTATTAACCCATATATTTCTAAGTGGCAATTAATTTTGTCTCAGATTATGGTCTCTAAGAATTTTCTCCAACACCAACATTAAGATAACTAGATGTAGTTGCTGGATTTAGCCCTCTACCCTTTTTTGAACAAGGGTGTAGCATTTGCAGTCCTCCAGTTCTCTGACACCATTCTCCTATCGAAGGAACATTACACGATTGTGGCCACAGTGTCCACTATAACCATGATAACCTCCTCTATAATCTCAATAATCGAGGATGTATCTCATGCAGATGGTGATTTTTCTACTTTGAGTACAGTCAACCTTTTAAATACCTCTTTATCTGTTTTTATCTTATCCAATTTCTCTATGACCTCCTCCTTTACTGTTAGATTGGCAGTATCCTGTTTCTGAATGAAGCCAAATGCAAATTAGTCATTTAGTACACCAGCCAAGCCTTCTGCCTCCTAAAAAAGATCCCTTTTTTGCTCCCAAATTGGTCTCACCGTTCCTTAAAATGCACTTTTCAGACTGATTCTATAGGCCTCCAAATAGTAAGAGAAAGAGAGAGATAAGTAAATCTGCAAGGAAATCAGAGATGTGCAAGAACGATCGTGTGGTAATATTGGGGAACTTTAATTACTCATATGTCAATTGGGATAATGTTAGAGTAAAGGGAAAGGAGGGGGAGGAATTTCTGAAATGTGCTCAGGAGAACCTCCTTAACCAGTTCTTGGTCCAACTAGGAAGGAGGCATTGCTGAAAGTGGTGCTGGGGAATTAGGTGGGCCAAGTGTGCCAAATGTCTGTGGGAGAACACTTGGGTAAGAGGGGATCTAGCCCGGGTAGAATGGAACCAAAGACAACAGGAAAACTGTAATGAATTGATGGGTGATCTTTAAGGAGGAGATGTTTCAGGTACAGGCTAGATTAATTTCAATAAGGATATAAGGTAGGGGAACCACAGCCAGGGCACCTTGGATGATGAGGGAGATAGGGAATAAGATGAAAAATAATAAAAAGAAAAAAATATAAGGAGGATGGACTAATCCTTAGCAGGATTGGGACCAATATCCTCGCAGGGAGATTTGCTAGTGTTGTTGGGGAGGGTTTAAACTAGCTTGTCAGGGGGCTGGGAACCTGAGAGGGATATCAGATAGGAGAGAAAAAAAGCTGGTAATGGTAGGAAGAAAAGTAGGAAGTGAAATTGGAAGGCAGCAGAAACAAAGGCCAGCATCAAATAGGGTAAAAATATGGAAAAATGTTAAAAATGCATGCAGCATTCACAGCAAGATGGATGAATTGAGGGCAAAAATAGAAGGAAATGGTTATGATCTAATTGCCATTACAGAGAAATAGCTGCAGGGTGACCAAAGCTGCGAACTGAATATTGAACATTTAGGAAGGATAGGCAAAAAAGAAAAGGAGATGGGGTAGCACTGTCAATAAAGGATGAGATCAGTACATTAGTGAGAGCAGATCTTAGATCAGAAGTTCAAGATGTCGAATCAGTTTGGGTGGAGCTAAGAAAGATCAAGGGACAGCAAACATTGGTGGGAGTTGTTTATCGGCCACCAAACAGTGGTAATGTAGGGCACAGTATAAATCAGGAAATTAGAAGTGCATGTAACAAGGGTAATACAGTAATCATGGGGGATTTCAATCTACATGTAGGAAGATATAGACGGGATGGTCAAATGGGCAGAAAAGTGGCAGATGGAGTTTAACCCTGAAAAGTGTGAGGTGATACACTTTGGAAGGAGTAATGTGACACGGAAGTATTCAATGAATGGCCTGACACTGGGAAGATCCGAGGAACAAAGTGACCTTGGCGTGTTTGTCCATAGATCTCTGAAGGCAGAAGGGCAAGTTAATAGGGTGTTGAAAAAGGCATATGCGACACTTGCCTTTATCAATCGAGGCATAGATTACAAAAGCAGGGAAGTCATGTTGGAGTTGTATAGAACTTTGCTAAGGCCACAGCTGGAGTACTGTGTGCAATTCTGGTCGCCACATTATAGGAAGGATGTGATTGCCCTGGAGGAGGTGCAGAGGCGATTCACCAGGATGTTGCCTGGGATGGAACATTTAAGCTATGAAGAGAGGTTGGATAGGCTTGGGTTGTGTTCGCTGGAGCAGAGAAGATGGAGGGGTGACCTTATCGAGGTGTACAAGATTATGAGGGGCATGGACAGGGTGGATAGGGAGCAGCTGTTCCCCTTAGTTGAAGGGTCAGTTACGAGAGGACACAAGTTTAAGGTGAGGGGCAGGAGGTTTAAGGGGGATTTGAGGAAGAACTTTTTTACCCAGAGGGTGGTGATGGTCTGGAATGCACTGCCTGGGAGGGTGGTAGAGGCGGGTTGCCTCACATCCATTAAAAAGTACCTGGATGAGCACTTGGCACGTCATGACATTCAAGGCTATGGGCCAAGTGCTGGCACATGGGTTTAGGTAGACAGGTCAGGTGTCTTTAATGCATTGGTGCAGAGTCGATGGGCCGAAGGGCCTCTTCTGC
Organism: Heterodontus francisci; assembly: GCF_036365525.1. NCBI lineage: Eukaryota > Metazoa > Chordata > Chondrichthyes > Heterodontiformes > Heterodontidae > Heterodontus > Heterodontus francisci. The sequence goes on along the minus strand of NC_090386.1, from coordinate 15,373,304 downwards.
ACTGTATGATTCTGTGATACATATAGACTGGGTAAAGCTATTTTGCACTAATGCTGTGGAGGATGAATTCCTGGAATGTATACAAAATGCCTTTCTGGAACAGTATGTTGAGGAACCAACTAGAGAAGGGGCTATTTTAGATCTATGAAAAAGGGCTAATTAATAATCTCATTGCAAAGAAGACTTTCAGGAATAGTGACCATAATATGATCGAATTTTACATTAAGTTTGAAAGTGATGTAGTTCAATCTGAAATGAGGGTCTTAAATCTAAAACAAAGGAAACTATGAAGGTATGAGAGGCAAGTTGGGTGTGGTAGATTGGGGAATTACATTAAAAGGTATGACAGTAGACAGGCAATGGCTAACAATTAAAGAATTAATAGGAACATAGGAGCAGGATTAGGCCAGTCAGCCCATCTACCCTGTTCCGCCATTCAATACAATCATGGCTGATCATCCACTTCAATGTCTTTTTCCCACACTATCCCCATATCCCTTTATGTCATTAGTATTTATAAATCTGCCAATCTCTGCTTTCAACATACTCAATGACTGACCTTCCACAGCCCTCTGGGGTTTTGAAATTGTGTCCCCTCAGACTCTCCAACCAGGGGAAACATCTTAGCTGCATCTACCCTGTCTATCCCTTTTAGTATTTTATAGGTTTCAATGAGATCAACTCTCATTCTTCGAAACTCGAAAGAATACAGGCCCAGTTTCCCCAACCTCTCTTCATAGGACAATCCTGCCATCCTGGGAACAAGTCTGGTGACCCTTCGTTGCACTCCCTCTATGACAATAATATCCTTCCTGAAGTAAGGTGACCGAAACTGCACACATTACTCCAGGTACGGTCTAAGCAAGGTTCTATACAATTGAATCAAGACTTCGCTATTCTTGTACTCAAATCTTCATGCGATAAAGGCTAACATACCGTTAGCCTTCTTAATTGCCTGCTGCACTTTCATGTTAGCTTTCAGTGTGCTAAGACCAGGGGTTCCTCTCAGCCTTCACCTGGTCTTACTGTCACATGGTTCGATTTTAAACACACTGTGTTTTGAGCTCCCCCTTGGTGAATCCTTGTTCACCGCTTTCCAACTCCAAGGCAAATAATTAAGCACAAACAGGCTTTCTTAGGTTTAAAGAAGAAAGGTGGCATTTTATTAAACTTAAACAATAAACTTTAATTTGGTTTACGCCTACAGATACACGCCACACCCCATGCTAGCATACATGTGCAATACACACAAGAGAGACAGAAAAGAACAGAAGAAAAAATAAAGTGGAATAGTTTGAGGAAATCTCTGGGGAGGATTTTTTTGTTACTGTGCTTCGAGCTCGCTGTCGGGTCCTTTTGTAGCTTGTTCTTGCTTTCCGTTGGGACCCAGTATTCTTCTTAAACCTTGTTCACTGAAGGAGACTTTTCTGTCTTGGGGTTCATGTATCTTCAGTGGGTTTCAGTTCAGTGAGAAAGAGATGGAAGCAGACAGGAGAGGCTGCGGCGAGCCAGCAACTAGAGGTCTTTTCAGTCCAGGAGCAAACAGCTTTCTGAGTTCAAATTCTCTGTGTCGAGTTCAAAAGAACCTGCAACAGCCAGTTAGTCATGTGACCAACTAGCCTAATCAGTCCTGGCCATTATGGATTGTCTTGTCCTAGCAGACCTTGGAATGTCTCCTCTACACACAATACCTGGTGATCAAAGGTCCATTGTGGGTTAGATTGGAGCAGGGAATAGCCCCTTTGCCCTTTCAAGTACCGTCTGTCAATATGCAAAAATGTCTTTCCAGCCAGTGTGGCATCCCTTGTAATAGGCCTTCTCTTTTTCCCGGCAACAATTTGAAATTTAATGTCCATGTGGCAAAATTAATGTGCCTCATTCTTGGCAGGTGGGGGCCTGCATGACAAGTGACTTATTGATGAGGACACCCAGGTCCCTTTGTACATCTACCTGTTCTAATCTCTTAACATTTAAGAAATACTCTGCATCTCTATTCCTCCTACCAAAATGGATAACCTCACATTTCTTCACATTATATTCCATCTGCCAGTTTCTTGCCCACTTACAAAGTCTGTCCAAATCACCTTGAAGCCGCTTTGCATCTTCCTCACAACACACATTCCCATTGAGTTTTATGTCATCTGCCAACTTGGAAATATTACATTTGGTCCCCACCTCCAAATCATTGATATATATTGTGAATAGCTGGGGCCCAAGTACTGATCCTTGCAGTACCTCACTAGTCACAGCCTGCTAATGCAAGAATAACCCATTTATTCCTACTCAGTGTTTTCTGCCAGTTAACCAATCCTTAATCCATGCTAGTATATTACCACCTATCTCATGTGCTTTAATTTTGCTAACCAATCTCCTGTGGGAGACTTTATCACAAGCCTTCTGAAAATCCAAGTATACCACGTCCACTGACTCCCCTTTATCAATTCTGTTGGTAACATCCTCAAAAAACTCCAACAGGTTCATCAAACGTGATTTTCCATTCATAAATCAATGTTGACTATTCCCAATCAGATCATTATTACCCATGTGTCCATTTATCACATCCTTGAGAATAGATTCTAGCATTTTCCCTACTACTGATGTATGGCTACCAGGTCTGTAATTCCCTCTTTTCTCTCTCCCTCCCTTCTTAAAAGTGGAGTGGCATTTGCTACCTTCCAATCTGCAGGAATTGTTCCATAATCTATATAATTTTGGAAGGTAATCACCAATGCATCCACTATCTCCATCATCCCATGGATCTCTAATTCCGGGAGATTTCTTGTATCTTCCTCAATGAAGACAGACACAAAATAATAATTTAGCTTCGCTGCCATTTCTCTGTACCCCATTGTAAATTCTCCTGACTCTGCCTGTAATGGACCCACATTTATCTTAACCAAACGTTTCCTTTTTACGTACCTCTAGAAGCTTTTACAGTCCATTTTTATGTTTTTGCTAGTTTATATTCTATTCTATGCTCCCTTTCTTTATCAGTTTCTTGGTCCTCTTTTGCTGTATTCTAAAACACCTTCCAATCCTCAGGTTTAATACTATTTCTGGCAATATTATAGGCCTTTTATTTTAATCTTATACAATCCTTAACTTGCTTTGTTAGCCACGGTTGGCTGCCTTTATGTTTGGGGTTTTTGTGCCTTGAAGGAATGTATAGTTGCTGTAAACTATGAAATAATTATTTGAAGACTATCCATTGTCTATGCACTGTCATACCTTTTAATGTATTTTCCCAATCCACCTCAGCCAATTTGCCCTTCATACCTTCATAATTTCCTTTGTTCAAATTTAACAACCTGGCTTCAGATTGAACTTCCTCACTTTCAAACACAATGTAAAATTCTACATATTATGGTCACCCATCCCTAAAGGTTCTTTTACAACAAGAACCAAGAACAAAGAACAGTGCAGCACAGGAACAGGCCATTCGGCCCTCCAAGCCTGTGCCGATCTTGATGCCTGTCTAAACTAAAACCTTCTGCACTTCCAGGGACCGTATCCCTCTATTCCCATCCTATTCATGTATTTGTCAAGATGCCTCTTAAACGTCGCTATCGTACCTGCTTCCACCACCTCCCCCGGCAGCAAGTTCCAGGCACTCACCAACCTCTGTGTAAAGAACTTGCCTCACACATCCCCTCTAAACTTTGCCCCTCGCACCTTAAACCTATGTCCCCCAGTAACTGACTCTTCCACACTGGGAAGATTATTAATTAGCCCTTTCTCATTACATAATACTAGATCTAAAATAGCCTGTTCTCTAGTCAGTTCCTCAACATACTGCTCTGGAAAACCATGCCTAACACACTCCAGAAACTCATCCTTAGTCTATGTGCAGATTGAAGTCACCCATGATTACTGTATTACCCATGCTACATACTTCTCTAATCTCCTGACTAATACCATGCTCCACACCACCACTACTGTTTGTAGGCCTGTAAACAACTCTTACCAATGTTTGCTGTCCTTTGCTGTTTCTTAGCTCCACCCAAACAGATTCCACATTTTGTTCTTCCGATCTGAGATCCTCCATTACTAATTTACTGATCCCATCCCTTCATATCAGCTCAACATCACCTCCTTTTCCTTTCTCCCTGACCTTCCAAAATGTCGAATATCTTTGAATATTCAGGTCCCAGTCTTGGTCACCTTGTAGCCACGTTTCCGTAATGGTAATTAGATCATATCCATTTACCTGTAATTGTGCCTTTAAATTATCTGCCTTGTTGCAAATGCTACAGGCATTCAGGTAGAGTGCCCTTAACCTTGTCTTCTTGACATTATTCTGCATTCTAAAACTAGTTGATGCTTGCCTTTGTTTCACCTACCTTCTAATGTCACTTGCTACTTTTCTACCTCCTGTTACCAGCTTTACTTCCTTCCAATTTGGAAGACCCCACAGATTCCCATCCCCCTGTCAAGCTAGTTTAAACCCTCCCCAACAGCACTAGCAAATCTCCCTGCGACAGTGTTAGTTCCAGTCCTGTTAAGATGCAGCCCGTTCATCTTGTACAGGTCCCACCTGCCCCAGAACCATCCCAATGCCTCAAAAATCTGATGCCCTCCCTCCTGCACCAATCCTCAAGCCATGTATTCAATTGATCAATCTTCCTATTCCTATGCTCACTAGCACATGACACTGGGAGTAATCCTGAGATTAATGCTCTTGAGGTCCTGCTTTTTAATTTCCTTCCTAACTCCCTAAAATCTGTTTTCAAAACCTCATCCCTCTTCCTACCTATGTCATTGGTACCAATGTGGACCACGACCTCTGGCTGTTCACCCTTCCCTAAAAGGATTTCCTGTCGCAGCTCCATGACATCCTTGACCCTGGCACCAGGACGGCAACACACCATCCTCAAGTCGTGTTTACTGCCGCAGAAGTGCCTGTTTGATCCACTAACTATCAAATCCCCGATCACTATTGCTCTTCCACTCTTCCTCCCCTCTTGTGCAGCTGAGCCAACAGACTTTGCTCTGGCTGCACTCCCCTGAGGAACCATCACCCTAATCAGTATCCAAAATGGAAAACTGATTAGCAAGCAAGAGACTCAGGGGATTCCCGCACTGCCTGCCTGGTTCTCCTAGACTGCCTGATGGTCAGCCATTCCCTCTGCCTGCATGCTCCTAACCTGTGGTGTGACCAGCTCCCTAAACGTGCTATCCACGTAGTCCTCTGCCTTGCGGATGCACATAAGCATCTTCAGCTGCCCCTCGAGTTCCGAAACTCGGAGCTCAAGCTTGTACACCCGGTGACTCTTCCTGCAGATGTGTTCGTCCAGTACACGTGAAGCATCAATGACTTCCCACATACTGCAGGATGTACGTTCCACTCGGCCGAGCTGACCTGTCATACCGTAACTTTACATTACCATTAGAAGTAGAATAATTTACCAGTTACTCACCAATCAGCTTCTCCCCTGTACCGAAGAGAGAGTCAGCTACTGGAGGCTGGAAAAAGGTAGAAAAGGAAAGAAAAAGAAAGGAGCCGCTCCCTCACTGAATTCCCTCACACACCAACACCCACTTTACACTCTGCACTCAAAATAGCTCTCAGTGCAGACAAATTTATTTGCTCTTTTACTTTATAGTTTCCCCCCCTTACCGAACTCCCTCACTTACCAAACTCCCTTCTTCACACTCTGTGCCCTCCAACAGCACTCAACACATTTATTTATTTATTTAGAGATACAGCACTGAAACAGGTCCTTCAGCCCACCGAGTCTGTGCCGACCAACAACCACCCATTTATACGAACCCTACAGTAATCCCATATTCCCTATCACCTCCCTACACCAGGGGCAATTTACAACAGCCAATTTACCTATCACCTGCAAGTCTTTGGATGTAGGAGGAAACCGGAGCACCCGGCAAAAACCCACGCAGACACACGGAGAACTTGAAAACTCCGCACAGGCAGTACCCAGAATCGAACACGGGTCCCTGGAGCTGTGAGGCTGCAGTGCTAACCACTGTGCCGCCCATCGCTGAGAACAAATATACATTCCTTTGAGGTACAAAAACCCAACAAAAAACATGACCTAAAAAGAAAAGTTAAAGATTGTATTAGATCAAAGGAAGAGGCTTAGAAAGTTGCCAAAAGGTAGGAAGCCTGAGGATTGGGAGCATTTAAAATTCAGCAAAGAAGGGCCAAGAAACTGATAAAGAAAAGGAAAATTGAATATGAAAATAAGCCAGCGAGAAACATAAAAACAGACTGTAAAAGCTTCTATCGGTATGTAAAAAGGAAAAGCTGAGCAAAGGCAAATGTGAACCCATTACAGGCAGAGACAGGAGGATTTATAATGAGGATTAAGAAAATGGCAGAGAAACTAGGAGGAAAGCCTTAGACCACAGAATGATATAGATGGGCAGGGCAGTGGCAAATGGAATTTAATCCTGAGAAGTGTGAGGTGATGCATTTTGGGAGGATTAAAAAGGCAAGGGAATATACAATGGATGGTAGGATCCGAGGAAGTACAGAGGGACCTTGGTATACTTGTCCATAGATCACTGAAGGCAGCAGCACAGGTAGATAAGGTGGTTAGGAAGGCATATGGGATACTTGCCTTCATTAGCCAAGGCATAGAATATAAGAGCAGGGTGATTATGATGGAGCTGTGTAAAACGCTAGTTAGGCCACAGCTGGAGTACTGTGTACAGTTCTGGTCACCACACGATAGGAAGGATGTGATTGCATTGGAGAGGGTGCAGAGGAGATTTATCAGGATGTTGCCTGAGCTGGAGCATATCAGCTATGAGGAGAGACTGGGTAGGCTCAGGTTGTTTTCCTTAGAGCAGAGAAGGATGAGGGGGGCCTGATTGAGGTATACAAAATTATGAGGGGCATCGATAGGTTAGATAGGAAGAAACTTTTTCCATTAGCAGAGGGGTCAATAACCAGGGGCATAGATTTAAGGTAGGAGGTTTAGAGGGGATTTGAGGAAAAAGTTTTTCACCCAAATTGGTTGGAATCTGGAACACACTGCCTGAAGGGCTGGTAGACGTAGGACCCCTCATCACATTTAAGAAGTATTTAGATGAGCACTTGAAATACCATAGCATACAAGACTACGGGCCAATTCCTGGAAAATGGGATGAGAATAGATAAGTGCTTAATGGCCGGCAAGGACACGATGGGCCGAAGGGCCTGTTAATGTGCTGTATAACTCCATGACTAAACAAATACTTTATCTCTGTCCCAGAACAGAGAAAACATAGGAACATAGGAGCAGGAGTAGGCCATTCAGCACCTTGAGCATGCTCCGTCATTCAATATGATCATGGCTGATCATCCAAACTCAGTCCCCTTTTCCCGCTTTCTCCCTATATCCCTTGATCCCTTTAGCCCTAAGAGCTATATCTAACACTTTCTTGAATATATTTAATGATTTGGCCTCAACTGCTTTCTGTGATAGAGAATTCCACAGGTTCATCACTCTCTGGGTGAAGAAATCCCTCCTCATCTCAGTCCTAAATGGCTTACCCCTTATCCTTAGACTGTGACCCCTGGTCCTGGACTCCCCTACCATCGGGAACATCCTTCCTGCATCTAGACTGTCCAGTCCTATTAGAATTTTGTAGGTTTCTATCAGATCCCCCCTCATTCTTCTAAAGTCAAGCGAATACAAGCCTAATCGACCCAATCTCTCTTCATACGTCAGTCCTGCCATCCCAGGAATCAGTCTGGTGAACCTTCGGTGCACTCCCTTCATAGCAAGAACACGCTTCGTCAGATAAGGAGACCAAAACTGCACACAATACTCCACATGTGGTCTCACCAAGGCCTTGTATAATTGCAGCAAGACATCCTTGCACCTGTACTCGAATCCTCTCACTATGAAGGCCAACATACCATTTGCCTTCTTAACTGCCTGCTGCACCTGCATGTTTACTTTCAGCGACTGGTGCACGAGGACACCCAGGTCTTGCTGCACCTCCCCCATTCCCAATCTATCACCATTCAGATAATAATCTGCCTTTCTGTTTTTTCCACCAAAGTGGATAACCTCACATTCATCCACATTATACTGCATCTGTCATGTATTTGCAAACTCACTCAATCAGTCCAAATCACTCTGGAGATTCTCTGCATCCTCCTCACAACTCACACTCCCACCCAGCTTTGTGTCGTCTGCAAACTTGGATATATTACATTTAATTCTCTCATCTATATGATTAATATATATTGTGAATAGCTGGGGTCCTAGCACTGATCCATGGGGTACCCCACTAGTCACTGCATGCAACTTGGAAAAAGACCCGTTTATTCCTACTCTTTGTTTCCTTTCTCCCAACTAGTTCTCTATCCATGTCAGTACCTTACCCCCAATCCCATGTGCTTTAATTTTACACGCTAAACTCTTATGTGGGACCTCATCGAAAGCCTTCTGAAAGTCCAAATACACCACATCTACTGGTTCTCCCTTATCTATTCCACTAGTTACATCCTCAAAAAATTCCAGTAGATTTGTCAAGCATGATTTCCCTTTCATAAATCCATGTTGACTTTGTCCGATCATGTCATTCTTTTCCAAGTGCTCTGCTATTACATCTTTTATAATGGACTCCAGTATTTTCCCCACTACTGATGTCAGGCTAACTGGTCTATAATTCCCTGTTTTCTCTCTACCTCCTTTTTTAAATAGTGGGGTTACATTAGCTACCCTCCAATCCGATGGAACTGTTCCAGAGTCTATAGAATTTTGAAAAATGACCACCAATGCATCTACTATTTCTAGGGCCACTTCCTTAAGTACTCTGGGATGTAGATTATTAGGCCCTGGGGGTTTATCGGCCTTCAATCCCATCAATTTCCCTAACGCTATTTCCCTACTAATACTGATTTCATACAGTTCCTCCTTCTCACTAGACTGTATGGTCCCCAACATTTCTGGGAGGTAATTTGTGTCCTCCTTTGTGAAGACAGAACCAAAGTATGTATTTATTTGGTCTGCCATTTCTTTGTTCCCCATTATAAATTCCCCTGTTTCTGACTGTAAGGGACCCATATTTGTCTTCACTAATCTTTTTCTCTTCACATATCTATAGAAGCTTTTACAGTCAGTTTTTATGTTCTCTGCAAGCTTGCTCATACTCTATTTTCCCCTTCTTAATCAATCGCTTTGTCCTCCTTTGCTGAATTCTAAACTGCTTCTAATCCTCAGGTTTGCTGCTTATTCTGGCTATTTTATATTTCTCCTCCTTGGATCTAATACTATCCAGAATTTCTTTTGTAAGCCACGGTTGAGCCACCCTTCCTGTTTTATTTTTGCGCCAGACAGGAATGAACAATTGTGGTAATTCATCCATGCACTCTTTAAATTCATCCATTGCCTATCCACTGTCAACCCTTAAAGTAACGTTCCCAATCTATCATAGCCAACTTGCGCCTCATACCTTCATAGTTTCCTTCATTTAGATTCATGACCCTAGTCTCGGAATCAACTCTCTCACTCTCCATCTTAATGAAGAATTCTATCATGTTATGGTCGCTCTTCCCCAAGGGATCCCGCAGAACAAGGTTGTTAACTAATCCTTTCTCATTACACAATACCCAGTCTAGGATGGCCTGTTTTCTAGTTGTTTCCTCAATGTATTGGTCCAAAAAACTAACACATACGCACTCCAGGAATTCCTCCTCTGCAGTATTATTGCTAATTTGGTTTGCCCAATCTATATGTAGATTAATATCACCCATAATTACAGTTGAACCCTTATTGCATGCGTCTCAAATATCTTGTTTTATGCCATCCTCTACATCACCACTGCTGTTTGGGGGTCAATATACAACCCCCACCAACCTGCATCTACTATTTCTAGGGCCACTTCCTTAAGTACTCTGGGATGTAGATTATCAGGCCCTGGGGATTTATCGGCCTTCAGTCTCATCAATTTCCCTAACACCATTTCCCTACTAATATTGCCCCTTGGTGTTTCTTAGCTCCACCCATACAGATTCCACATCAGAATTTTCTGAGCTAATATCCTTCCTCATTATTGTATTGATTTCCTCTTTTACTAACAATGCTAATCCACCTCCCTTCCTTTTTGCCTCTTCTTCCTAATTATTGAATACTCCTGGATGTTCATTCCCATCCTTGGTCACCCTGTAGCGATGTCTCCGTAGTCGCAACTCTATTGTATCCATTTACATCTATTCGCGTACCTTATTGCGAATACTCCGTGCATTGATACACAATGCCTTTAGGCTTGTCTTTTTGACATTCTTAGTCATCTTCGCATTATTTCGCACTATGACCCTATTTGTTTCTTGCCCTTGATTTCTATGCCTTCCACTTTTGCCTTTTTGTTTCCTGTCTTTTGTTTCTATCCTTGTTTCCTCCTCCTCAGTCTCCCCGCTCAGGCTCCCATCCCCCTGCCATTATAGTTTAAATCCTCCCCAACAGCACTAGCAAACTCCCCTGCAAGGACATCGGTTCCAGTTCTGCCTGGGTGTAACCCATCTCACTTGTGCAGAACCGGTCCCAATGTCCCAGGAATCTAAATCCCTCCCTCCTGCACTATTTCTGCAGCCACGCATTCATCTGGTCTATTCCTCTGTTCCTATACTCACTAACACGTGGCACAGGAAGTAATCCTGAGATTAGTACTTTTGAGGTCCTGCTTTTTAATTTAGCTCCTAACTCCTTAAATTCATCTTGCAGGACCTCATCCCTTTTTCTACCTATGTCGTTGGTACCGACATGTACCACAGCCAATGGCTGTTCACTCTCCCCCTTCAGAATGTCCTGCAACTGCTCTGAGACATCATTGACCAGGGAGGCAATGTACCATCCTGGAGTCTCATTTGTGGCCACATATATGCTTGTCTGTTCCCCTTACAATTGAAAATCCTATCACTATGGCTCTCCCAGCCTTTATCCTTCCCTGCTGTGCAGCAGAGCCATCTGTGGTGCCACGAACTTGGCTGTTGCTCCTTTCCCCTGGGAGGCCATCCCCCCCCCAACAGTATCTGTTGAGAGGGGGATGGTCACAGGGGACTTCTGCACTACCTGTCTGCACCTACTACTCCACCTGGTGGTCACCCATCCCTTTTCTGCCTGTGCAACCATTATCTGCGGTGTGACCACCTCGTTAAACGTGCTATCCAGGATGTCCTCAGCATCGCGGATGCTCCACAGTGAATCCGCCTCCAGCTCCAGCTCCATAATGCGGGTATCCAGTAGCTGCAGATGGATACACTTCCTGCACACATTGTCGTCAGGGACACTGGAAGCGTCCCTGAGTTTCCCAATAGTGCAGGAGGAGCATATCACGGGCTGAGCTCTCCTGCCATGACTTACCTTTAGATTAATTAGCTACTCCCTAAAAAAATACTAATTACAGTAGGGGCCTTGTTCTACTCCAAACACTACCCACTACAATCTAAAGTTCTTAATAGATTACACTAATTTAAAAAAACCCTCTTTAGTAGTACTTACCTTATCACTTATCCGGTAGGTTTTGAGGTTTTTTCAAAAAACAACTTTACCTTTTTCTAAGCTATTTAGATGCACTATAACAGCTGTTACTTGCCCAACTAATCACCTTGCAGATTTCCAGTGATATCACTCATAGTGTGGTGAATCTTTGGAATTCTCTACCCCAAAATGCTGTGGAGGCTCGGTCATTGAGTATGTTCAAGACAGAGATAGATAGATTTCTGGATATTAAAGGCATCAAGGGAAATGGGGATAGTTTAGAAAACTTGCATTGAGGTAGAAGATCAGCCATGATCTAGCTGAATGGTGGAGCAGGCTTAAGGGGCTGAATGGCCTACTCTTTGATCTATTTCCAAATTTCCTATGATTATGACCAAGGCGGGAGTAATGCACTGTCAATTCAGTCCCATTACTCCACAAGTCACAGCATATTATTAAAGTTTCCCACCTACCAGAAATTAGCCAAATTGAACACTTTATTAATCCGCAGGATAAAATGCACCAAACCAGGTATCTTTAAACAACAAGAAATTAACTATTTACTAACTCTTAAACAGTACTGAGATAAATCTATGTCTGAAAAGACATTATAACTTATTATTCCTCCTAACCCTCACACACACAAAAACCAACGGTTAACCAGTTCTAAAATGATGTTTTAAATTAGAGCTGTTTCTTGGAATAATAAAACAACTGTGTTGTAAGTCCTGATTGGTTACTTTCCCATATCAGTGAGGTGTCTCAGAGTTGAAAAATCAGATGCCACTCAAAGTCTCCATGCGAGTTTGATGAACAGTCTGTAATGGAGAGGCATTCAAGGCACTTCAGCTGCAGTAGGCATCACACAGGTCTTTCAACAAGAAGTATAACAACAGGTCTATTTACATTTTGAATTAGCAGTCTATCAGTCGAAACTTTACTGAGTTTCCAGAACTACCGGAAACACAAAAGACAACAGAAAGTCACTCCTGAGGCAGAGAATTCTTAGAGACGGGGGTAAAAAGGAATTTGCTACCTCCAACAATGCAAAGGTTCCGTTCCATGGGTTGTTTCCTCTTTAGGTGCACTACAGCCTGAAGGCCAATGTGGATTTTCTGCTGAGAGAGATACAAATCCTTCCTTCAGGGAGAGCACGCTTTGCTGGTCTGCCAGATCAAACGCGTTCTAGCCATTCTTTACACACAATCAAACTGATACAATACAGCATGTGACTGCATCTCTCTTACTGTTGCTTAGGAACAGGCTTGCAGCTCACGCACACTGTTCCCAGAGAATATAAAAACTTCTCTCAGTCTTAAAGGCACATAGACCCCACCTTAGTTTTTAAACAGAGAAAAAGAAACATTTCCATAACACAATGTTCCTAAAACCCATGAATATCAAAACATTTCTCTCCGTCTTAATCTCTTGTATGCCATAAGAATTATGGAAATACATTTCACATTCTTGAAGGTCTAAGTGACACGGAACATAAGCGAGAACCAGTGGTTATAGTTGTTTTTGGATTTTCAGAAGACGTTGAATAAGGTACCATACAAGAGACAGTAAATGTAAGTGGTTAGTTACAGAAAGGACCCAAAGAGAAGTCTACATATAGAGGCAGAGGATATGGTTAGAACATTAAATGAGTACTTTGCATTGGTGTTCACAAACTAAGCAGATGTTGGAAAGGTTCCACTAAAAGAGGAGGGTGAAGTTGTGCACAGGATAATAATAGATAGAGAAGACATACTAAAAAGATTACCATTATTGAAAGTTTGTAATTCACCTGGTCCAGATAGAATGCATCCTAGGTTTCTGAATGAAGCAACAGTGAAAATAGCATTGCTCAACCTCTCAATCCTCATTGGATACAAGAGTAGTGCTGGAGGAGTGGTAGCTTCTAATGTCTTACTGCTGTTCAAGAAAGGGGAGAGAAATAAACCAGAAAACTGCAGGCCAGTCAGCCTAATGTTGGTAATGGGACAGCATTATCAAGGATAAAATAAACTTTCATTTGGAAAGAGTGGGTTGAAGGTAAATCATATCTGACTAACTTGATTGAATTATTTGATGAGGTAACCAAGAAGGATGATCAAGGATGTAGTAGATATTGTTTGCATGGACTTTTGGAATGCATTCGATAAAGTGCAACACAGGAACGTAGGATATTTATCTCCTCAAACCTGTTCTGCCATTCAATGCGATCATGGCCTATATGTGGCCTAACTCCATATATCTGCCTTTGCCCCATCTCCCTTAATAACTTTGAATAACAAAAAACTATCAATCTTATAATTAAAATTGACAATCAATCAAGCATCAGTTCCCATTTGTGGAATAGGGCTCCAAACCTCTACTCCCTCTTTGTGTAGAAGTTTTCTTAATTTCACTCCTTAAAGGTCAGGCTCTAACTTTTAGACAATGCCTTCTAGTCTTAGACTCCCAAACTAGCAGAAATAGTTTCTCCCTAGCTATCCTATCTGTTCCCCTTAGTATAGAAACATAGAAAATAGCAGCAGGAGTAGGCTATTCGGACGTTCGGACCTGCTCCGCCATTCAAAAAAGATCATCGCTGATCGTCTAATTCAGTACCCTGTTTCCGCTTTCTCCCCATACCCCTTAATCCCTTTGGCATTCAGAAATATGTCTATCTCCTTCTTGAATATATTTAATGACTTGGCCTCCACTGCCTTCTCCTCATCTCAGTTCTAAATGGCATACCTCGTATCCTGAGACTGCGACTCCTGGTTCTCGACTCCCCAGCCATTGGGAACATCCTCCCTGCATCTAGCCTGTCTAGCCCTATTAGAATTTTAGAGACTTCTATGAGATCCCTTCTCATTCTTCTACACTCTAGTGAATATACTCCTAGTTGACCCAATCTCTCCTCGTACTTCAATCCTGCCATTCCAGGAATGAGCCTAGTAAATCTTCTTTGCACTCTCTCCAAGGCAAGAACATCCTTCCTCAGATAAGGAGACTAAAACTGCACACAATACTCCAGATGTGGTCTCACCAAGGCCCTGTATAATTTCAGTAAGACATCCTTGCTCCTGTACTCAAATCCTCTTGCAATGAAGGCCAACATACCTTCGGCCTTCCTAATTGCTTACTGCACCTGAATGCTTGCTTTCAGTGACTCGTCTACAATGGCACCCAGGTCTCGTTGCACCTCCCCCTTTCCCAATCTGTCACCATTCAGATAATTGCCTTTCTGTTTTTACAACCAAAGTGGATAACCTCACATTTATCCATGTTATACTGCATCTGCCCACTCACCCAACTTGTACAAATCACGTTGGAGCCTCTTTGCATCATTCTCACAGCTCACATTCCCCCCCCCCCCCCCCAGCTTTGTATCGCCTGCAAACTTCGATCAAGTCACCCCTTAAACCTTCTAAACTTCAGGGAATACAACTTTAGTTTGTGCCATCTTTCTTCATAATTTATCCCTTGGAGTCCAGTTATCATTCTGGTAAATCTACGTTGCATTCCCTGCGAAGGCCAGTATTATCCTTCCTAAAGCATGGTGCCCAGAACGGCTCATAATGCTCCTGGTGTGGAGGAAGGAGACTTAAGATGCAAGCCCATGGAATTAAGGGGAAAGTGGCAGTGTGGATACCAAATTAGCTTATTGACAGAGAGCAAAGGGTGGTGGTGGATGGATGTTTGCAGACCTGGAGGCATTTTTGGTGATATTCTTCAAGGGTCAGTAACCACCTAGACTGTGGGGAGCAACATTATAAAGTTTTCAGATGATACAAAACTTGGCAAAGTAGTAGATATTGATGAGGTTAGTTATAGGCTTCAGTTTGACATAGATAGGATGGTGAAACAGACAGAAGCATGGCAGATGGAGTTCAATGCTGAAAAGTGTGAAGTGAGGCATTTTGGGAGGGCTAATATGGAAAGATAGTATATTATAAATGGGTTGATTTTCAGAAGTGCAGTGAGTCCTTGGTGTCCATACACAAAATCCTTAAATGTGGCAGGGCAAGTTAATAAGCTGGGTTTTGCACAAAAACTAGGATGTTCGACTAAGCATGGCTGATCTTTCAAAGAGCGAGCACAGGCATGACGGGCCAAATGGCTTCTGTTTGTGCTGTAAATTTCTCTGGTTCTAAGAGCTTGTTTTACAAGATTAGGGCTCAAGGGATTTGGGGTAATATATTAGATTGGTTTGAGGTTTGGTTAACTGATAGAAAACAGAATAGGAATAAAAAGGGTAATTTTTGAGTTGGCAGGATGTAACTCGTGGAGTGCCGCAAGGATCAGTGCTTGGGCCTCAGATATTTCCAATCTATATCAATGACTTAGGTGAGGGCACCAAGTGTAATGTGTTAAATTTGCATTGGGAGGTGAGGAGGAAGCTGCCAGTGTTGGCGGGTTGAGGATGGGAGGTGAGATATTGAGGTGAGGTGGCAGTGGGCTTTAATGTTGAAATATTCTCTCATTCTCCATTGTGATTCCCCTCTTTTTCCAATTGCAGGCAGGATCAAGGAGGATAATTTTCCCTGCCCTTCTTTCCTGGTTTTCTCACTGCTCGCTCTGTTATTTATGTTCCACATTGGTTCGCAAATAATTTGAGAAAAATAAAAATGCAAATGTGAAATGATTTGTAAGTTTCTGCTGAGTGAGATTATCAAATTAGTGTGGCAGATTCTGACTGAAATATGCCAATATTCACAAAGAGAATCTCAATAGATATTTCCAAAAGCATAAAATAAGGCAGATATCTGTCTCGCAACAGGTAAACCTCTTGTAATAATCAATTGATAACTTGTACTCCTTGTCCAGATACAGAGCTTCTGTCCACTATCAATGGTGATCGTTCTTCTGCCATACAAATGGAAAGCGTGGAACTGAGTGAGCCAAACATGGGAATTATTTGTCAGCAGTTTAGTAAAGAACTCAAGGTTAAATTCCAGGTAATGTTTACCGCAACAATTATGCAGAGAACTTTCTGTCTACCCTTTAAATTTGATGGTTTCATTTATTGATCTAAAATTGTCATTTATGTTGACAATAATTATTAAGGAATAATTACAAAATAATCTCCATGCTAATTGAAAAGTGTGTTAACAATTGAGGCTTTCTGTCAGAATCTTTATTTGGTTTGACAGCTCCTATAGTGTGAAATTTATACTAATCTTCTCTGAAAGGCGGAAAACACCACACTATTACACTGTGTTGTTCAGGCTAAACCTGGTAGTCAGAATTTGTTTATAAGGGTTAATGATCACCTAGAAACTAAAGGATATGGAAAATAATTTGTAATATGATACTTGACTTGCACAACACTTTCAACCAAGCCAAAAAATAAAAAAATAAAAATCTTAGCTTGATTTTCAGAATCTTTTGATGAACATAGTGTGTGTGCTTCAGCTCCATGGACTCTCTGTCACTGGTATTTACTGTCAGCAGCTGCTGACTCTGGTCTTTGGAACTTTTGCTTCTGCAACGTACTAAAATCAGGAAATTTGGTGACTAAGGGAATTGGGTGAAGTAAGGGAACAAGTGTGTTCTGGTATTTTTAAAAAACAAGAAGCAGTCTGAGAGAGGACATGGAAAACAGCGAGTTCTGAGAGCTGAGGCCCAGAGTCATTCATTAAATTAAATAGTATAAACAAGATACTAATCAGATTCTAAAACAGAGAATAGTTTTTTTTAGATCATGGTTGGCAGCTGAGACCTGTAGCTTGGAATTTCTGCACCATGTAGGAACTTCAGGACACTTCATGTGTTTTCGGGGACTATGTGTGTAGGAAGTCTCTCCAGCTGCCTGAGCTCGAGATCAGGTTTTCTGTCTCCAGGAAATCTGGCCTTTAAGTTTACACAAGCAATTTGAAGTTTCTACAAGCTGCTGCATGAGTTTTAAAGCCTGACATCATTTCCCATGATCCTTCTACCTTGGCATAAATTTATATCATGCCCCATTTCTACATTTTCCAACCTCATTAGAATACAAAAGGAGTCTTATAAAGCTCAGTGAGAATAATCTTACAGGAGTCTTTAGGGTGTTTGCCATTTTCAAACCAATACTCATTATTGGAGACTGCTGGAAATTATGGCACCTTGAAATAGTACAGTCCAGATCATTGCACTGATGGGCAAGGGGCTGCACATGGGAAACTGCAAATCATAGAAATACAGTTGTTATATAAATGTGGCTTGAGGCATGGTGCAGGAGAGAGGGCTTCAGATTCTTGGGACATTGGGACCAATTCTGGGGCAGGTGGCACCTGTTCGAAAGTAAGGGTTGCACCTCAACAGGACTGGGACCAGTGTCTTTGCGGGGAGATTCACTGGAGTGATTGAGGAGGGTATAAGCTAAATTGCAGGCATGAGAAATTTCTGCCAAATGATGGATTTCGGACCTTCGGGTTTTGAAAATCCACCGTTAGCTTCTTCTGGCAGGCCAAAGCTTTCAATCCCTCTCTGTCTGTAATTGGTCACTGTCTGTGATTGACAACAGGCAGCCTGGGCGGGGTGTGTGCTAATTGGCGAGTCGTGGCACACGTGCCCTGGGATCAGCTGTCCCTGATGTTTTTGCATGGTTAGCTGCTGTGAGGTAGAGGGAGAAAGAGGCCGAGGAGAGAGCAGGAAGTGGGCCAACACACAGCCAGAGGTGCGGGAACAGAGGGAGAGATAATCAGGCAGTCCTTTAAACCAGAATCAGCCTGGAAGCAGAGGGAGAGACAGAGCGGGGCTTACACAGAGAGGGGGGTACATGCGGGGGAGGACACAGAGAGGGAGGGGGCACAGAGACATAGGAGGAGAGAGAGAGAAACCGCAACACAGAGAGAGTAGGAAGAGAGAGAGAATGGGGTGGAATTTTATGCCCTCCTCCACTGCAGGTTTGGAGGCAGGGAGAGCATAAAGTTGAGTTGGATGGTGGCAGTAGGGGACCCCGCCACCATCCCGCCTCCGCTGAAATTTAGTCTGGACCCGGAAGGCTTGTGAATGGTTTTCCATCCCACCGCCAATTGAGGCCCTTAACAGGGTAATTAACCCCCAATCAAGGGCCTCATCCCCCCTGGAGCTGCAATTGCCCATGTGGTGGGTGGTGTTGTCGCCGCCTGGGAAGCACAGTACGAAAAACCATCCTTGCTGCTTCCCAGCTCAGGAGCGGGAGGGTGGGGGGAGGCTGTCCCTCGTTCAAAGGCACTTAGCGCCTGAAAGATAGATCCGACATCAGGAAGCCGACCGTCGCAACCCCCACTCCGCAAGACCCCTCCTGCCCTGACCTACCATAAGCCTGGTTCCAGTGCCACTCAGTGTCTTGTAACTGCAGCTACAGCAGCAGCCACCATCTCCACGGTGGCGCTGCAGCTATCAGCCTCTGATTGGCCAACAGCTCTGCAAGGCTGGAACTTCCGGCAAAGGGGTCCTTAATCATGTGGAAGGCCCACCACTGTCCAGTTAAGCACGCGATTGGCACTAAATTCAATGAGTCTGCCATAGAAGAGGCAATGCGGGGATCTTGGCATCGGTTTCCCCCAAAGTTGAGACCCCTGCCACCAGCATAAAATTCCCCCCAGAAAGTGCGACAGACACAAAGAGGTAGAGACAGACACAGAGACAGAGCAAGAGAGACAGACGCAGAGAGAGAGAGAGCGAGACAGACGCAGAAAGAGAGTTAGACCGACACATAGACAGAGAAAGAGACAGACAGACAGACACAGAGGCAGAGAGAGAGAGAGAGAGAGAGAGACTGACACAGAGAGAGGGGGAGGGAGAGAACGATCAGGGTCACTCCTGACAGATGGACATTTATCCGGAATACTCTGCATCGCTACATCAAGTGTGCGGGAAAACATTGACAACTTGTGCAAGCAAAAACAATGCCAGGTATCTCACTAAATCAGTGTTCAACATAGTGACAAAAAAGTAAGTCAATATATTAGTCTTCTCATTTAAATCCTGTTCACAAAAATGCGCCTATTTTGTTTTGATTAACAATAAAATTGATGAAGGGAATGTAATGGATGCTGTCGATATGGATTTTAACAAAGCTCTTTGAAAAAGTACATCATAAAAGGCTGGCTAACAAAATTGAGGCTCATGGAATAGGAATTTCATTGTCATCTTTGATGAAAACTTGTCTTCAGGACCAAAAACAGTGAGTTGTGGTAAATGGTTTTTCAGACTGGATGGTAGATAGTGGTGTTCTCCAAGAATCAGTGCTAGAACACCTGCTTTTTTTGTTATATATAAATGAGTTGTATGTTAGAATACAGAGTAAAATTTCAAAATTTGCCAATGATACCAGACTTGAAGGTGTGGCAAACAGTGAGGTTGATACCAATCAACTGCAAGTGGACATTGATAGGCCAGCAGAATGGGCAGACAAGCCATAGAGTTATACAGCACAGAAACAATAGCCCTTCGGCCCATTGTGTCTGTGCCGGCCATCAAGCACCTAGCTATTCTAATCCCATTTTCCAGCACTTGGCCCGAAGCCTTGTCTGCTATGACATTTCAAGTGCTCATCTAAATACTTCTTAAAGGCACAAAGCCATAAAGGGCAGTGTGTTCCAGATTCCAACCACCCTCTGGGTGAAAATACCTTTCCTCAAGTCCCCTCTAAACCCCCTGCCCCTCACTTTAAATTATGTCCCCTGGTTAGTAACCCCTCTGCTAAGGGAAAAAGTTTCTTCCTATCTACCCTATCTATGCCCTTCATAATTTTGTATACCTCAATCAGGTCTCCCCTCAGCCTTCTCTGCTCTAAGGAAAACAACCCGAGCCTATCCAGTCTCTTTTCATAGCTGAAATGCCCCAGCCCAGGCAACATTCTGGTGAATCTCCTCTGCACCCTCTCCGGTGCAATCACATCCTTCCTATAGTGTGGTGACCAGAACTATACACAGTACTCCAGCTGTAGCCTAACTAGTGTTTTATACAGCTCAGTCATAACCTCCCTGCTCTTATAATCTATGCCTCAGCTAATAAAGGCAAGTATCCCATGTGCCTTCCTAACCACTTCAACTACCTGTGCTACTTCCTTCAGTGACCTATGGGCAAGTACACCAAGGTCCTTCTGACCCTCTGTACTTCCTCGGGTCCTACCATCCATTGTATATTCTGAAGGAGGGTCACCGACCTGAAACGTTAACTCTGTTTCTCTTTCCACAGATGCTGCCAGGCCTGCTGAGTTTTTCCAGCACTTTTCTGTTTTTATTTCAGATTTCCAGCATCCACAGTATTTTACTTTTATTATATCCATTGTATATTCCCTTGACTTGTTAGTCCACGCAAAGTGCATCACCTCACACTTCTCAGGATTAAATTCCATTTGCCACTGCTCCGCCCATCTTACCAGCCCATCTACATCGTCCTGTAAATCTAAGGCTTTCCTCCTCACTATTTACGACACCACCAATTTTCGTGTCATCTGCGAACTTACTGATCATACCTCCTATATTCACATCTAAATTATTAATGTACACTACAAACAGCAAGTGTCCCAGCACCGATCCCTGCTGTACACCACTGGTCACAGGCTTCCACTTGCAAAAACAACCCTTGACTCTCACCCTCTGCCTCCTGCCACCAAAGATGTATGAGGTGATGCATTTGATAGAAGGGATAGGGAGAAGTAATATCAACAGTTCTAAAGAGTGTGCAGGGACAGAGAGGCCTGGAGGTTCATGTGCATCGGTCTTTGATGATTAGCAAAGCATATAGGATTTTGGGCTTCATAACTTAGAGGTATTGAATACTAAAGCAGAAAAGTTGCCGATGATATGAAACTTGGAAGCATTGTGAACTGTGAGGAGGATAGAGTACAACTTCAAAAGGACATAGCTAAGTGGGTGGACTGGGTGGACATGTGGCAGATGATGTTCAGTGCGGAGAAATGTGAGTTGATTTATTTTGGTAGGAAGAACATGGAGAGACAATGAATGGAATTTTACGCCCCCCAAATGAGTGGGCTGGTGGTGGGGGGGGGGGCGTAAAATTGAGTGGGAGGTGGGGAGGGGGGTGGCTATTCACAATCCCCTCCCGCCCCTGCTGCAATTTTACACGGGTGATAACAGCGAGAAACGGCTCACTCCCCCCATTTGAATGGCCCCTGCACCATTGTGCTGTGGTTAGTTTGCTCATCCTCCCTGCAGTCCCTGCTCTCATCCACACAAGCTGCAAGAACACTGAATGTGTTGGACAAGTGCAAGGGTTGAGGCTCCTCCATTGCTACCTTCTTGGTCCCCAAACCTGCCTCACTCGTAGTGTTACAGCCGAGGCGGAAAGAGTGCACTGTTTCTCTAGTTCTGCTTCTCCACAGGTCACAACGTATATTTTAGTTCTTTTCCCAGTTACTGATACGGTCAATCATAGACTCTATTTTTATCCCAGAATAAATTACACCATCCAGGTTTCTTTAATAAGCAACAAAATTATCAGTTTATTATAAAACAAGTCTTACCCAGTAATGAAGCAAAGCATTACCACACAGATTAAAATATAAAAGTTCCCTTTTTACCTTTGCCCCTCACATACACACACATATGCATACACCGGATAACCGAAAAAATAAAGAGATTTACTCTTTTGAGCTCTTTTGAAAAAAAACAGACAAAAAGAATACTTTGGCCAGATACTTGCTAATTCCTGAAAAAAAAATAAGTTATTGAAGGTTGTCAGATGTTCTTTGTTTTGGTTTGGCATCCCAAATATGCACTGGGATCTTCCTAGAACAGTTCTTGTCTGATAACGTTGAAGATCAGTTTGAGCAGGCTTTCAGGAAAAATGCAGCAACAGAGGTTTCAGGCAGTTTCTTACACTTGCTCCTCAGAGCTTCTCAAACAGATGGGAAAATTCGCAGGTTTTTTTTAAAGCGATGGAACAAGCTGAATTGGGGTTTGCTCTATTTGGCAAGTTTTCTCCAATGGTCTTTAACTCCTTTTCAAACCATTGTCCATATCCCAACTGCCTGTCCAAAGTGAAACCAAAAACATCTCGGGAGTCAAGCCTCCTGACCCCTATAGATCTTGACCTGTCACTTCTTTAAAACATCTTTCCCCAAGTCAAAAAACCCCAGTAACTAAAATAAAAACAAAATACTGCAGATGCTGGATATCTGAAATAAAAACAATAAATGCTGGAAATACTCAGCAGGCCTGGCAGCATCTGTGGAGAGAGAAGCAGAGTTAACGTTTCAGGTCAGTGACCCTTCTTCAGAACTCTGAACTGTAGCAAATCTGTCAGTGGAGCAGCTACCATACTAAAATTTGATACAAACTTGCAGTAGAAACCACACATCCCCAAAAACCTAATGATTTCTCACTTAGTCTTAAGTGTAGCGAACTGTACCAATGCTTGTATTTTCACTGTTCTTGGCAACACTTATCCTTGCCCTACTTTATGCCCAAGCTAGGTTACTCTGGCTTTTTCAAATTCACTTTTGGCAATGTTTATCACTAAATCATCTGATAGTAATTTTCTAAACAGAGCTTCCAGTTGTTCCAAGTGGTCCTTCCAAGTGTCACTGTATACCAGCACATCATCAAGGTAAACCACACAGTTAGGAACACTGGCTACCGCTTGGTTCATTAGTCTCTGAAAGGTTGCTGGGCATTTTTAACCCGAATGGCATCACTTGGAATTGGAAAAGACTGTCTGGTGTGACAAAGGCTAATATTTCTTTAGCTCAGGGTGTTAAAGGAACTTGCCAGTATCCATTTTTTTATAAGAAACGAGCCCACTCTGTCAATACAGTCTTCCAAGTGAGAAATTGGGGAGGAGCCTGTCTTTGTTACTGCATTAACCTGTCTGTAGTCTATGCAGAGTTGAGTTGAACCATCAAGTTTAGACACTAATACCACTGGGGAACTCCAGCTCCTTTGACTGGGTTCAATTAGGTGGTTTTCCAGCAAGTATTGGATTTCTGCTTTTATCTGGGCCTGTTTCTTTCGACTTAAGCAATAAAGATGCTGTTTTATAGGAAAAGATTCCTCCACATCCACATCATGCAAGGTTAAGGTTGTACATCTTGGCTTGTCCCTACAGACTCTTTTAAATGATGTGAGTAACCTTGTGAGGTATTCTCATTGTTCTGCATCAAAATATAAAAGCATAGTGTTCAATCTCCCTTATAATTCAGTATTAACTAACCTAGGAAGTTCAATTTGAGAATTGTCTAGGTCTCCTACTGCCTCAACCTCACTCTCTCTTTCATCCTTCACTGTCCCTACTACCCGACATACCTGTGCTTGCATATCCTCCTTCCGGCAGTGATATTGTTTAAATATTTTGATGTGACACAACCGATTCTTTTTCTGGCGATCTGGAGTGTCAAACAAATAATTTACTTTCCCAATTCGCTTGGCCACTTCATATGGACCAATGAACCGTGCTTTCAGTGGTTCACCCTGTAAAGGCAGTAATTCCAGCACCTCATCCCCGGTTGAAATATTCAGGTCTTGACATGCTTGTCTGCCCATTTCTTCATGATTGTTTGGGAAGCTTTCAGGTGTTCCTGAGCCACTTTGCAGGTTCTTGTGAGCCATTCCCAGAACATGCATAAACAATCTAGCACAAAAGATTCATCCCTCTGTTCTAAAACCTTTTTTCTAATTAGTTTTAGAGGAGCTCTTATCTCATTTTCATAAACTAATTCAAAAGAACAAAAACCTGTCGATTCATTAGGTGAATGCCTAGTGGCAGACAAAAGAAATTTTAGCCCTTTATACCAATCATGGGGATATTCATGACAGTATGCCCTGACCATCGTTTTGAGGGTCTTATGGTAACTTTCTAAAGCTCCCTGTGTCTGTGGGTGGTATGCTGAAGAATTTAACTGTCTAATACCCAAATTAACCACAACTTGCTGAAAAATTTTAGTCATAAAATTGAAACCTTGTTTCGACTGAATCTCAAACGGTAATCCATGTCTAGTAAAAAACTGGGTTAACTTCGCTGCCATTACCTTAGCAGAAATTGTTCTCAAGGGAATGGCCTCTGGGAACCGAGTAGCCATATCAATGATAGTGAGTATATATTGATGTCCCGCTTTGTTTTCGGTAAAGGTCCTACACAGTCTATCAACACCCTACTAAATGGTTCCCCAAAAACCCATATGGGAATTAGAGGTGCCAGTTTTATGGTAGATTGCAGTTTTCCCACAATCTGGTATGAATGGCATGTTTTACAAAACTGCACCAAGTCCTTGGAAAGACCTGGCCAGTAAAATTTCAACCTATATGTGATTGGGTTTTCCGGATTCCCACATGTCCCGCTATAGGAATTTCATGGGCTATCCTTAATACTTCCCGCTGCTTCTTAGGCGGTACCACTAACTGGTGAAGAATCGTCCAGTCTTCATCCACAGATCTGTGAGAAGGTCTCCACTTCCTCGTCAGAATTCCATTTTTAACAAAGTAGCGTTCCAGAACTCCCTTTGCCTCAGCTTCAGTTAGAGCTGAGTGTGCTGCTTTATTTAACTCTGGATTGGCTTGCTGAGCCTTGATCAGAGAAGACTTATTAAACATTCCCTTCGAATTATCCAATTCCCCAAAGAAAGTTTCAGATATTCGATGATCTGTCTGTGGTGCCAATTTTACCTCCGACAATGGAACTTGTTTAGCCATTCCCCTCTCTGACGAAGAACATTCTGTACTCAGCAAAGGACTCCGTTTTATTCCCTTACGCTCCCACCTCAATGAATTTCATGCTCGGCATGATGTTGAGCTCTTCTTCCGTCGCCTTCGCCTCCGGGCTCACTTCTTTCACCAGGAGTCCTCCCCACGAGCAGCAGACCCATTCACCTGCCTCCACCATTCTCCCTCTCCCTGGACGCCCCCCTCTGGCCGATTATCCGCTCTTGATCTTTTCATTGAAAACTGTCAGCGAGACATCGGCCATCTCAATTTCTCTCCCCCCCCTCACTCACTCTAACCTGTCCCCCTCTGAACTTGCCGCACTCCGTTCTCTCAGGTCTAATCCCAACATTGTCATTAAACCTGCAGACAAGCATGGTGCTGTTATTGTCTGGCTTACCGACCTCTACCTTGCAGAGGCTCAGTGCCAACTTTCAGACATTTCTTCCTACTTCCGCCTGGACCATGACCCCACCACCAAACATGACTGTCGCTGACCTCATCTCCTCTGGAGATCTTCCCTCTACAGCTTCCAACCTCATAGTCCCGCAACCCTGGCCCGCTTCTACCTCCTTCCCAAAATCCACATATGGGACTGTCTTGGCAGACCCATTGTTTCAGCCTGTTCCTGCCCCACTGAACTTATTTCTTCCTATCTTGACTCTTTCTTTTCTCCTCTGGTCCAGTCTCTTCCCACCTACATCCGTGACTCTTCTGATGACCTACGTCATTTTGACAATTTCCAGTTTCCTGGCCCTAACCACCTCCTCTTCACTATGGACATCCAATCTCTCTGCACATCCATCCCCCACTAGGACAGTTTGAGGTCTCTCTGCTTCTTCCCTGAACAGAGGCCCAACCAGTTCCCATCCACCACCACCACCCTCCTCCGCCTGGCTGAACTAGTTCTCACATTGAACAACTTTTCCTTCAACTCCACTCACTTCCTTCAAGTTAAAGGTGTTGCTATGTGTACCCGCGCGGGTCCTAGTTATGCCCGTCTTTTTGTGGGATATGTCGAACATTCCTTGTTCCAGTCCTACTCAGGCCCCCTCCCCCAACTCTTTTTCCGGTACATTGATGACTGTATCGGTGCCATTTCCCGCTCTCGCCCGGAACTGGAAAACTTTATCAACTTTGCTTCTAATTTCCACCCTTCTCTCACTTGTACAATTGTACCCCTTCCCCTCCCTCCCAGAACCGCAACAGGGTTCCCCTTGTCCTCACTTTCCACCCAATCAGCCTCCACGTCAAAAGGATCATCCTCCGCCATTTCCACCACCTCCAGCGTGATGCCACGACCAAATGCATCTTCCCCTCCCCTGTCAGCATTCCGAAGGGATCATTCCCTCCGCGACACCCTGGTACACTTCTCCATTACCTCCACCACCTCGGCCCCTTCCCATGGCACCTTCCTCTGCAATTGCAGGAGGTGTAATACCTGCCCATTGACCTCCTCTCTCCTCACTATCAAGGCCCCAAACTCTCCTTTCAGGTGAAGCAGCGATTTACTTGTACTTTCAATTTAGTATACTGTATTCGCTGCTCACAATGTGGTCTCCTCTACATTGGGTAACTGCTTTGCGGAACACCTTCACTCAGTCCTCAAGCATGACCCCGAGCTTCCGGTTGCTGGCCATTTCAACACAGCCCCCTGCTGTCATGCCCACATCTCTGTCCTGGGATTGCTGCAGTGTTCCAGTGAACATCAATGCAAGCTCGAGGAACAGTACCTCATTTACCGATTAGGCACGCTACAGCCTGCCGGACTGAACATTGAGTTCAGTAATTTCAGAGCATGATGTGCCCCTCTTTTTATTTTTAGCTTTTTTTTCTTTTTTCTTTTTTATTTGTTTATTTTATTTTAGTTTATTTAGTTTGTTTCTACTGTGCCTACCCACTGTTTTTTTCATGTTTGTGCTTGGAGCCTGGCTGTTCATTTTTCTGTCAATTAACACTCTCTCTACACTAATGCTTTGTCTTTTACCACACCATTTACATACCGTTTGCCTTTGCTCCATGACCTTCTGGTCAGTTATTCTCTGTGACCTTGTGCTATCAACACCTTCTCTTTGGTTATCTCTTGCCCCACCCCTGCTTTACTTTCTTAAAACTTATAATATTTCATTTCATTACATTAATATTTGCCGGTTCTGATGAAGGGTCACTGACCTGTAAATGTTAACTCTGCTTCTCTCTCCACAGATGCTGCCAGACCTGCTGAGTTTTTCCAGCATTTCTTGTTTTTATTTCAGATTTCCAGCATCTGCAATATTTTGCTTTTATTTATTGAGCCATTGCTTGCCACACTACACAACAAGGAACAATTCCTGGAACCTTTTCCTGCAACTGTTCTGTCTCTTTAACTTCACTTGGTTTTTCTGTGACTACTGCAGAAGCTACTACTTTCACTCCGGCCAAATCATTCCCCAGGAGTAGGTCATCTTCGTCTACTGGCAAACTGTGAACAACTGCTACAGTTACAGTTACAGACATTAGGTCACACTCCAGGTGCAGCCGATACAAAGATATGGGTATATACTCCCCGCCAATATCATTCACTAAAACTTTGGCATTAAAGTGCGCTCTCTGGTGGAAGAATTATGCCTTTTCCCAGCAAAGGAATTTGGGTGCCTCCTGTATCCCTAAGAATAATAAGAGGCGGAACAGTGGCGCAGTGGTTAGCACCGCAGCCTCACAGCTCCAGGGACCCGGGTTCAATTCTGAGTACTGCCTGTGCGGAGTTTGCAAGTTCTCCCTGTGACCACGTGGGTTTTCGCCGGGTGCTCCAGTTTCCTCCCACCGCCAAAGACTTGCAGGTGATAGGTAAATTGGCCATTGTAAATTGCCCCTAGTGTAGGTAGGTGCTAGGGAATATGGGATTACTGTAGGGTTAGTATAAATGGGTGGTTCTTGGTCGGCACAGACTCAGTGGGCCGAAGGGCCTGTTTCAGTGCTGTATCTCTAAATAAAATAAATAAAGATTTGCCTGCCTCACTTGAGGGATAAGGAGTTACTTTTCCTTTTGAAAAGAATTCCTTTTTACTCTCAGGTATCTTATTCGCGACCCCTGCATCACAGCTGTTTTTGTACTTGGCCTTACAACTGCAGTCAGAGCTATATCCTGATTTGTCATACTCTTGTTCAGGGTTCCTTTCTCTGCATTGGCTTTGTGTACCCCAATAAGTCCCAGGCATTCTGCACAAAGATGTCCCACCTTGTGACAATGGTAACACTTAGGCTTGCAGACCTCACTTCCACCCTCATAAGAATATAAGAATTAGGAGCAGGTGTAGGCAATTCAGCCCCTCGAGCCTGCCCCGCCATTCAATACGATCATGGCTGATCTCATCTCAGCTTCAACTCCACTTTCCTGCCCGTTCTCCATAACCCTTCAAACCCATTACTAATTAAAAATCTGCCTATCTCCTCAAATTTACTCAATGTCCCGGCATCCACTGGACTCTGGGGTAGTGAATTCCACAGACTCACGACCCTTTGAGAGAAATAATTTTTCCTCATCTGTTTTAAATCTGCTACCCCTTATTGTAAAACTATGACCTCTCATTCTGGATTGTCCCACCAGAGTAAACATCCTCTCTACGTCTACTTTGTCAATCCCCTTAATCATCTTATATACCTCAATTAGATCTTGTCTTATTCCTCTAAACTCTGGAGAGTAAAGCCCTAAACTGCTCAATCTCTCTTCATAAGACAAACCCCTCATCTCTGGAGTCGATCTAGTGAACCTCCTCAGTACTGCCTGCAATGCAACTACATCCCTGCTCAAGTGAGGGGACCAAAACTGCATTCAATATTCCAGGTGCGGTCTCACTAATGCCTTGTGCAGTTGCAGCAACACTTCCCTACTTTTATACTCTATTCCCTTAGCAATAAATGCCAAAATTCCATTTGCCTTCCTTATTACCTGCTGCACCTGCATACTAGTTTTCTGCAATTCATGCACGAGGACACCCAGATCCCTCTGCACCGAAGCACTCTGAAGTTTCTCTACATTTAGATAATAATTTGCCTTTCTATTCTTCCGACCAAAATGGATAACCTCACACTTATCCATGTTAAACTCCATCTGCCAAATTTTGGCCCATTCACCTAACCTATCCATATCCATTTGCAAATTTCTTATTTCTTCATTGCAACTTACTATCCCACCTATTTTAGTGTCATCTGCAAATTTGGCTATAGTACCTTCTAACCCTGCATCCAGGTCATTAATATAGATTGTAAATAGTTGGGGCCTGAGGACTGAACCCTGTGGCACCCCACTAGTTACATCTTGCCAACCAGAAAAGGATCCATTTATCACGACTCTCTTTTTGCTGTTGGTTAGCCAATCCTCTATCCAAGCTAATAAGTTGCCCCTAACCCCATGTGATCTTACCTTGTTTATTAACCTTTTGTCCAGCACCTTTTCAAATGCCTTCTGGAAGTCCAGATATACTACATCTACAGGATCCTCATTATCCACTTTTACATCTTCGAAGAACTCTAGCAAATTAGTCAAACACGATTTACCCTTCATAAAACCATGCTGACTCTGATGGATTGCGTTTTGACTTTCTAAATGTCCTGTTATTACTTCCTTAATAATGGATTCTAACAATTTCCCAATGACGGATGTTAAACTAATTGGTCTATAGGTTCCTACTTTCCAGGGATTGGCAATCATATACTGGGATGGATCAAAACTTGGTTAACAAACAGAGGGCAGAGAATTGGAATAAATGGGTCATTCTTAGGATGGCAGACTTTTACTAGTGGGGGAAAAAAGAATCAGTGCTTGGGCCACAGCTTCTCATAATCTACGTAAATGATTTGGATATGGGGACCAAATATAATATTTCCAAATTTGCTGATGGCACAAAACTAGGTGGGAATATAAGTTGTGAGAAGGATGCAAGCAGGCTTCAAGGGGACTTGGATAGGCTAAGTGAGTGGGCAAGAACATGGCAGCTGGAATATAATGTGAATTAGTGCGAAGTTATCCACTTTTGGTAGAAAAAGCAGAAAGACAGAGTTTCTTAAATGGTGAAAGGTTGGGAAATATTAATGTCCAAAAGGACCTGGGTGCCCTTGTTCATGAGTCACTAAAAACTAGAATGCAGGTGCAGCAAGCAATTACGAAGGTAAATGGTATGTTGGCCTTCATCACAAGAGATTTGAGTACAGCAGTAAAAATGTCTTGCTGCAATTTTATTGAGCCATGGTGAGACCGCTGCTGGAGTATTGTGTACAGTTTTGTCTTCTTACCTCAGGAAGGATATATTTGCCATAGAGGGAATGCAACTGAGGTTCACCAGACTAATCCCTGGGTTGGTGGGTTTGTCTTATGAGGAGAGATTGAGAAAATTGGGCCTGTATTCGCTAGAGTTTCAAAGAATGAAAGGTGATCTCATTGAAACTGACAAAATTCTTACAGGATGTGACAAGGTGGATGTAGATAGGATGTTTCTCCTGGCTGGATAGACTCAGATTAAGAGGTAGGCCGAATCTCTTCAATTAGAGGGTGGGGAATCTTTGGAATTCTCTACCCCAGAGGGCTGTGGACACTTCATCAGAAATCGATAGCTTTCTGGAGATTGATGACATCAAGAGATAAGGGGATAGCACGGGAAAGTGGTGTTGAGGTAGATCTTCAACTATGATCGAATTGAAAAAGTAACATGAGGAAAAGCTTTTTCATGCAGCGAGTGGTTAAGGTCTGGACTGCACTGCCTGAAAGTGTGGTGGAGGCAGGTTCAATTGAATCATTCAAAAGGGAATTAGACTGTTATATGAAAAGGAAGAATGTGCAGGGTTATGGGGAGAAGGTGAGGGAATGGAACTGAGTGAATTGCTCTTTCGGACACGATGGGCCAAATGGCCTCCTTCTGCACTGTGGCAATTCTGTGATTCTGTGAATGGTGGAGCAGGCCCAATGGGCGGAATGGCCTACCCCTGCTCCTAAACAAGTCACGACGCTTCCATAAACTTTTCCACAGTAGAAGAAAGTCAAAATCACCTCATCTGCAAGTTGGATGACTGGCACTTTAAATTATGCTAGTTAAGCATGGACGGGGTTGGGGGTGGAGGGTGGTGGAGGTGGAGGAGGGGCATCCCTTCTGCTGCTGAATGCCTCTTCAGCAGTGAGTGATTAGCACAGGTATTCCTTTTTAAATTCTTTCATGGGATGTGGGCATCACTGGCAAGGCTAGCATTTGTTGTCCATCCCCAGTTGCCTTTGACAACTGAATGGCTTGCTAGGCCATTTCAGAGGGCAGTAAGCACATTGCTGTGGGTCTGGAGTGACACGTGGGTCAGACCAGGTTTCCTTCCCCAAAGGACATTTGTGAACAAGATGGGTTTTTACGACAATTGATAATTTAATGGCACCATTACTGTTGCTAGCATTCATTTCCAGATTTTTATTAATTAATTGAATTTATTAATTACATTTAAATTCTACCACTGTCATGGTGGGATTTGAACCCAAGTTTCCAGAGCATTAGCCTGGACCTTTGGTATTACTAGCTCAGTGACATTATCACGACACCACCATCTCCCCTAAAGTTTCTGAAATGTGCGTGAAATCAGCCGGACCAGCTGATTGACGACATGATCGACCCTCTCTGGATGGTTCTGACACACGCACGGCACACCAGCGCGAGCATCCTTCCTAGCATGGGACACTGATCTGGAATTGGCCAGGGGCGTCGTCCATGCTGGTTTCGGCCTTCAGGCCTTCTGCATCGCCAGCATCAGTGGAGGCTACAGAGCCCTATTTTGTGGCCAATATCTCCTGCGTTGTCTGATCTGCCATTTTTTCACATTTATGGATTAATTAATGTTATCACAAAATCTTTATTAGTTGGTCAGTTAATTGGTTATAAAATGATCGCACTATGTAATATTTAATCATATAATGACAGTATCAGAGTGGCTTCTATAGTGTTTTATTCTTTAAAAAATGCCATACACCTCTCAAGTCTCTAAATTGCTCTTCTTGCCAAAGGACTATCCAGCTTCCTTTGATTTTGCAAAGACCCTTCATGTATATTGTCCCACAGTCTGATTGAGGTTGTTAAATCTAAGTGGTATGATCACTTTTCCTGTTATATTCTTGGTATCACTGCTGTCACTGAGATTTGAGATATTTACATAATATTTATTTCCTTTGCAGAAGCACTCACAAAGGATTGATACCTTTACCAAATTTTCTCTGAAATCTGTTCAGCAAAGGATGTCATCAACAAGCCTTCAGATCCATGGTTACAGGTTTGCACTGTTATAGTTAGTGTCATCAAAATAAAACAAAGCTGTGCTCTGGAGCTGAGTCAGAGCTTTCTCCATTGCTCGGAGCTTTGGAATTGGTTTTGCATCATAATGTTCTGCATCTTAACCACTTACACCTCTTTTCTTTTTTCTATTTGATTGATAATTGCCTGCTAGTATCACCCTCCACTTCTGTACATTAAACCTTGTTCACTACCTTGAATTGAGTCCTCTGTTGTCCTCAATTGTCGTGTCAGCCATTTGTCGTAGAGCTTTAGCAAGCAGCTGCACCGCAGCAGCACCTGACTCTTTTCTGCAGCTACCCTCTCCTATCCTTTATCTTTTATTAGCATCCCTGCATCAGAAATAACCCAGCGTGACTGCTGTGTGCAGATCATTGTCCTCATATCCTTCTTTGTTTATGTGGTGTAGCCTACATTTATACATGTTTACTAAGTTAACAGACTTCGAACAAAACTTCATTTAAAACTTAATAACCTTTGTATTTTATTAACAACTAACTACTCCACATATCACCACAATAGCCTGGACTCAGCACAGCTGCCAAGTCAGTTGAGGAGGATAAGAGTGTAACGGATTATTTATCTTCCTATTCTTTAATTTTAGGTGTTTAGAAAGGTGAGGGATGTCAGTGCTAGGGTTTGGAAGACTTCTAATTTCAAGCACTTCTGGTCAGTTTAGCACATCAAACTGTTGGGCACAGATTTAAAATTTTGGGCAAGAAATACAGTAGGGGATGTGAGGGAGAACTTTTTTACACTTTGAGTGGTAATAAGCTGGAATTCGCTGCCCACGAGGGTGGTGGAAGCAGAGATGATGGCTTGAATTTAATGTTGGGCGGGAGGCCCCACCCACTGGCTGAAATGTTGGGGGCGAGCCCTCTTCCACCAGGCCTGGGGAGCCACGCCAGGATATTTTGCTCCCCAAGCCCTTAATTGGCCATGGGTGGGAGTTCCACCTCCTTGAGGCATGAGGTCCAATCAGTGGGTTGGCAGCTCTTTGTCGCAGTCGTGCCACCGCGAGCAATGGCCACTGCTGGGAGTGCACCCAGCCATCACAAGCAAGGTGAAGGATGGCCCCAGAATCGTGATAAGGCCGGGGACAATCGGCCAGGCCCCACCGAGACAAAGTGGGGGAGCTGGTTGGGGGTGGGGCTGGAAGCGTTGTGCATTGGAGGCAGTTGGGGCTTCGGGGTGGCCCTCCATGGGGCACAGGGTGCCCGATCAGGAGGGCCCTCCCCCAACCCACAAGAAGGCCGGCAGGTTTTACCTGGCAGTGTTCTTGGGATCTTTCCCGTCTGACCGCCGCAGGTAAAATACCAGCAGCGGTGGGAGGAGGCCCCTAAGTGGCACTTAAGGGCTTTGATTGGCCAGGGACAGGTGGGCGGGCTGTTTCTCAGCGCCGCCGCCACCCTGTGTAAAATTGCAGCTGGGGTGGGAAGGTGTCGTGAATGCCCCCCCCCCCCCCCCCACTAAAAGCCCGTCAGTTGGGGGAGCCAATGAATGATTTCAAAAGGAATTGGATGGGCGTTTGAGGGAAATAAACTTTGGGGAATGGGGATAGAGCAGGGCAATTGGACTGATTGGATTGTTCTACAGAGAGCTGACATGGACTTTTATTTTTATTTATTTAAATTTTTATTTAGAGATACAGCACTGAAACAGGCCCTTCGGCTCACCGAGTCTGTGCCGACCAACAACCACCCATTTATACTAACCCTACAGTAATCCAATATTCCCTATCACCTCCTTATACTAGGGGCAATTTACAACAGCCAATTTACCTATCACCTGCAAGTTTTTGGATGTGGGAGGAAACCGGAGCACCCAGCCAAAACCCACGCAGACACAGGGAGAACTTGCAAACTCCGCACAGGCAGTACCCAGAATCGAACTCGGGTCCCTGGAGCTATGAGGCTGCGGTGCTAACCACTGTGCCACCAGATGACTTGATGGGCTTCCTTCTGTGCCATTATGACTCCAAAAATGCTTCCCTCTGCTTTAGTGGTTAGCCTCTGCCATATCTCAGAAGAATGTTTCCACAGTACTGGTATGGTATTTCTCTATTTCCCATCACAACGGTCCTTCAGCTTATCTGAGTGAGATAGCCAGTTAGTGCTGAATTCGGAGTAGTTTTGTGCTATAGGCCCATTTCCAGAAGGAACTGGATTAAGGTTTTACAAACTAGTTTCATGCAGCAAGCAAATATACATATAGAAACTGACATATCCACAGATGATGTGGCAGTAGCAGCATGTAGAAAAAGAAGAGAAGGCCAACAAGGCACAGTGGTTAGTACCACAGCCTCACAGCTCCAGGGACCCGGGTTCAATTCTGGGTACTGCCTGTGTGGAGTTTGCAAGTTCTCCCTGTGACCGCGTGGGTTTTCGCCGGGTGCTCTGGTTTCCTCCCACCGCCAAAAACTTGCAGGTAAATTAGCCATTGTAAATTGCCCCTAGTGTAGGTAGGTGGTAGGGAATATGGGATTACTGCAGGGTTAGTATAAATGGGTGGTTCTTGGTCGGCACAGACTCGGTGGGCTGAAGGGCCTGTTTCAGTGCTGTATCTCTAAATAAATAAATAAAATAAATAAATGTATGAGGGAGTTTGGAGGTAATGGGGTGGAAGATGCTCTGGCTACAACCAAATAGGAAAAATTGGAACTAAGTGAGGGCAGCCCTACTAAATTGGACAACAGAGCAGTTTTGGAGGAAGATGGTGTGGTAAACCATGTCAAAGTAAAAAAAAGTCCATAGGCAGGTTGAGAAGAATGAGTAAGGTGAGTTTACCACAGTCACATAGGATGTCATTTGAGACTTTGATCAGTTCTGTTTCTGTACAGTGGCAGGGGTGGAAACCTGATTGGAGGGAATCAAACACTGAGTTCCAGGAAAGATGAGCACAGATTTGGGAGATAACAATATGTTCAAGGACTTTGGAGAGGAAAGAGAGGTTGCAGATGGGGCAGTTGCTTGAAAAGACAGGGATCACGATGAGTTCTTTGAAAGGGTAAGTGTAAGTGACTTGGGGAGAGTTTATTCCAGGGATGAACATTTGGTTGGGAGGGCGAGAGCGGATGTAGGTGATGAGGAAAACAAGGAACTGATGTGAGATGATCTTAGTTGTCTTTGAGACCAAGTCAGATGGCAAATTCAAGGGGTGGCTGTGAATATGGACCAGAGAGTTCTATAGAGGAAAATGTTCAGGGTGGACTGTAGGGCAATGAATTTAGAGCAGGATGCACATAAGATTGATATCACTGAGGATGAGGAGTTGCTCAGTGCAGAAGTTGAGGGAGAAAAAGATGGAGTACACCTTAGGGAGAAACTTGAGATCAGGCTTAGATTGAGAAGAGAAGGAAGCTTTTAGAGGAGATACACCAGGAGTGGAACAAAGTGAGGTGCTAGAAGGAGTAAGGGTAAAGGCCAAGGCGTGATCAGGTGATAAGGGCCATAGTACTACTGTGACAGTCTGGAAGGAGCTGCTGTTTGTAGCTACTCCGACCAGGAAATCTGCTGTCATGGTATGTCATGCTTGTCTATCTTGCGCCATCCTCACACATCCACTGTAGCTCGTCTGTAACTATTCTGTGACATCCATCATCCAACTATTCCTAGGTCGACCCTTCTTTCTGCTGCCCTTCACTTTGCCCTCCAAAATAGATCTCTGTAGCTTTTCAGCTCTGATCAAATGGCCGAAATACTCCAAGGAGCAATCGGGCCAATGATTTAAATATTTAAGTAATCAATTAATTCTGGCTTTAACCCGGGATTCTGACTTAAACAGTCAGCACACTGGTTTCCCGAGTTTCGTGAAATTCGTCAGGGTCAACAAGGCGAGAGCACAGTGTCATTGTGGGGGCTTATTGATTAATCAAACTGAGAGGCTAGTCAAACTGCATAGCTGTTGCCCTGCCTATGTAAAGACTGGTGCTCACAGCACTTATTGTGAGAACCTGATTTCTTCACTGCTTCACTGTTGATTTCCAACTTTTTGGAATGCATTTCACCTACTATGGACTTGACCCACTTCCATCTGATCTTCCCTACGAAGGTATGAGGTGCAAGTTGGCTATGACAGATTGGGAAACGTTACTTAAAGGGATGACGGTGGATAGGCAATGGCAAACATTTAAAGAGCGCATGGATGAACTGCAACAATTGTTTATCCCTGTCTGGCGCAAAAGTAAAATGGCAAAGGTAGCCAAACCATGGCTTACAAGGGAAATGAGAGATAGCATTAGATCCAAGGAAGAGGCATAAAAATTCCCCAGAAAAAAATAACAGACCTGAGGATTGGGAACAGTTTAGAATTCAGCAAAGGAGGACCAAGGGATTGATTAAGAAGGGGAAAATAGAGTACGAGAGTAAGCTTGTGGGGAACATTAAAACTGATTAAAAGTTTCTATAGGTATGTGAAGAGAAAAAGATTTATGAAGACAAATGTAGGTCCCTTACAGTCAGAAACAGAGGAATTTATTATGGGAAACAAAGAAATGGCTGACCAACTAAATGCATACTTTGGTTCTGTCTTCACAAAGGAGGACACAAATATCATACCAGAAATGTTGGGGAACACAGGGCTGAGTGAGAGAGAGGAACTGAAGGAAATCTGTATTAGTAGAGAAATGATGTTGGGGAAATTGATGGGATTGAAGGCCGATAAATCACCAGGGCCTGATAGTCTGCTACCCAGAGTACCTAAGGAAGTGGCCCTAGAAATAGTGGATGCATTGGTGGTCATCTTCCAAGATTCTATAGACTCTGGAACAGTTCCTACAGATTGGAGGGTAGCTAATGTAACCCCACTATTTAAAAAGAGAGGTAGAGAGAAAGCAGGGAATTGTAGACCAGTCGGCCTGACATCGGTAGTGGGGAAAATTCTAGAGTCCGTTATCAAAGATTTTATCAAAGCACTTAGAGAACAGTGGTAGAATTGGGCAGAGTCAGAATGGATTTACGAAAGCGAAATCATGCTTGACAAATCTACTAGAATTCTTCGAGGATGTAACTAGTAGAGTTGATGAGGGGGAGCCAGTGGATGTGGTTTATTTGGACTTTCAGACGGCTTTCAACAAAGTCCCACATAAGAGATTAGCTTGTAAAATTAAAGTGCATGGGATTGGGGGGTAGTGTATTGCAATGGATAGAAAATTGGTTGGCAGACAGGAAACAAACAGTAGGGATAAATGGGTCTTTTTCCGAATGGCAGGCAGTGACTAGTGAGATACCGCAGGTATCGGTGCTAGGACCCCAGCTAATCATAATATATATTATTGATTTAGATGAGGGAACTAAGTGTAATATCTCCAAATTTTCAGATGACACAAAACTGGGTGGGAGGGTGAGTTGCGAGGAGGATGCAGAGAGGCTTCAGGGTGATTTGGACAAGTTGAGTGAGTGGGCAAATGCAGTATAATGTGGATAAATATAAGCTTATCCACTTTGGTGGCAAAAACAGGAAGGTAGATTATCAGAACGGCTATAAACTGAGAGAGGGAAATATGCAACGAAACCTGGGTGTTTCTGTACACCAGTCGCTGAAGGTAAGTATGCAGATGCAACAGGCAGTAAAAAAGGAAAATGGTATGTTGGCCTTCATGGCGAGAGGATTCGAGTACAGGAGCAGGGATGTCTTGCTGCAATTATACAGGGCCTTGGTGAGACCACACCTGGAATATTGTGTGCAGTTTAGGTCTCCTTATCTGAAGAAGGATGTTCTTGCTATATAGGGAGTGCAGCAAAGGTTTACCGGACTGATTCCTGGGATGGTGGGACTGACGTATGAGGAGAGATTGAGTCGGTTAGGATTATATTCGCTGGAGTTCAGAAGAGTGAGGGGGAATCTCATAGAAACCTATAAAATTCTAACAGGACTTGACAGGGTAGATGCAGGAATTATGATCCCGATGGTGGGGGAGTCCAGAACCAGGGGTCATAGTCTAAGGATATGGGGTAAATCTTTCAGGATTGAGATGAGGAGAAATTTCTTCACCCAGAGAGTGGTGAGCCTGTGGAATTCACTACCACAGAAAGCAGTTGAGGCCAAAACATTGTATGTTTTCAAGAAAGAGTTAGATCTAGCTCTTGGGGCAAAAGGGATCAAAGGATATGGGGGGAAAGCAGGAACAGGTTACTGAGTTGGATGATCAAACATAATCATATGAATGGCAGAGCAGGCTCGAAGGGCCAAATGGCCTACTCCTATTTTCTATGTTTCTATGTTTCCCTGCTGTCAGTCTTCTATCCAGCATGGGAACAACCTCTGCAGCAGTGACATATGATGAGGAACAACAGGAGCAACCATACCAACAGTACCAGCAGCACAAGGAGCAGCAACAACATCACAAAAGCTGACTTCTCCACAGCCACGTGCTGCTCCACAGGATAGAGAAGATGGACACACGGTTCAAAGGAGGGAATACGTCAAGCACAGGGAATTCAACTTCCTCGACATGACCGAGCAACAGTGCCACGGCAGCCACAGGCTTTCGTGGCAGGTCATTGCTGACATCTGCGACTTCCTGGAACAAAAGATACTTCCAAGAGGGCCATGTGGGCAGACATTGCCAGTGGCCATTAAGGTCTCCACAGCCCTGAATTTCTTCATCTCTAGCCACTCCCTCAATGTTCAGCTGTTTTGTGAGAAGTTTTACATGTATGACTAAGAACATAAGAAATAGGAGTAGACCATTCGGCTTCTCGAGCCTTCTCTGCCATTCAGTATGATCATGGTGATCTTCTGCCTCAACTCCACTGTTGCAATCAACCCTCACTGCCTCCTTGGCAGCTCAGTCAATACATTCCTCACCTCTGTGGACAGTAAGTTAATCTAACCTGCCTTTTCACTCTCTCCCTTCTGCATTCAAGGGTATTCCCTCTTGTTGTATAATCTCTAACTAAATAAAGCATTTATCTGTACCCTTTGAGATCTTGATCATATTTTGAATGTACTTTCTTCCTGCGAGGTAGTGGTAATTTGTGTGGGAAAACTTGCTAGCTATAACAAAAGGAAATTCTGTGGAGCAAAATGTCAGTAACAGTAACAGGATAGCATAGACAAAGTAGCAGCTGTTTCAAGAATATTGCTTCAAGACTATAACAAAGGTTTTGGATGGCTGCACATTGCATGAGTTGTTTTTAATGCCATCAAAAAGCCTTGGCCATGTTGCAGCTTATGACATGCTCTGTCGCCATCTGTTTAGATCTGTGTGGCAGATCGTTTCGATAAATTATGTTTTACGTAATTTTTTATGCTCCCATTCTAGGATATTCTGCTCCCATTCAAAGAGCATTGACCCTGTTTTTTTCTAAGCATAACAAGCTGATGCTGTTTTCTGTTTCATAAGAGAGTAAGCAGCAGTAAATTTCAAACATTTCAAGATGTATAAATAGACCTCATTAATTTTTTTAATGTCTTGTGAATTTTAAGTTCTGGAATATTGGCATTACCATTTTGCGGTTCTATGCATTTCGCAAATCCTACTTTAAATTGTGCAATTTTGAAGGCATAATACTGCAATATGGTAAAAAGACAGTTGAGGTTTAAAAGGATAAAGAGACTATGGCAGGATTTACAACTAATAAGGTTATCAAAGCCATTGTTTCTTCTAGACTGCACTATTCCAATGCACTCCTGGCTGGCCTCCCAATTCTACTGTCCATAAACTTAGCGTCATCCAAAACTCAGCTGCCTGTGTCCTTATTCACAATAAGTGCCATTCATCCATCACCCCTGTGCTCGCTGATCTACATTGGCTCCAGGTTAAGCAATGCCTCAATTTTAAAATTCTCATTTATTTTCAAATCCCTCAAGGTCCTACCTCT
Source organism: Heterodontus francisci (assembly GCF_036365525.1). NCBI lineage: Eukaryota > Metazoa > Chordata > Chondrichthyes > Heterodontiformes > Heterodontidae > Heterodontus > Heterodontus francisci. Next base: position 15,333,147 of record NC_090386.1, on the reverse strand, counting down.
GTAATCACCTCCAGTCCCTCAAGATACCTGTGCTCCTCTACTTCTAACTTCTTGAACATCCCAGGTTTTAATTACTGCACTGTTGGTAGGTGCGCCTTCAGCTGCCAAGGCCCTAAACTCTGGAATTCAGTCCCTAAACCACTCCGCCTCTCTTTATCAATTAAGGCTGAGAGTACAAAACCAGGAAGCTATGCTATAAAACACTAACTCAGCTGCAGCTAGAATATTATGTCAAATTCTGGGGACAACATTTTAGGAAGGATGCGAAGGCTTTGGAAAGGGTACAAAAGAAATTTACTGGAATGGCTCCAGGGATGAATAGACTAGAGAAACTGGGGTTGTTCTCCTTAGAGCAGAGAAGCTGAGGAGTATTGATCATGGGGTTTAAAATCATGAGGGGTTTAGATAGAGTAAGTAAAGAGAAACTGTTTCCAATGGTTGAAGAATTGATAACCAGAGGACACAGCTTTAAGATGATTTGCAAAAGAATCAGAGGCGATATGAGGAATAACGCAATGAATGGTTAGGATTTGGAAGGTCTTGCCTGATAAGTTGGTGAATACAGATTCAATGAGAAGGGAAGTGGGACGAACTGGATTGCTCTTCAAAAGAGCTGGCGCAGACTCAATGGGCCTAATGGCCTCATGCTGCATTGTACTCTTCTATGATTCCCGCTCACTCCCCATATCCATTGATTACCTGAGAGGTTAAAAATCTGTCAGTCTCAGCCTTAAATATATTCAATGATGAAGCATTCACAATGTTTTAGGATAGAGAATTCCAAAGAGTCACAATCCTTTGAGTGAAGAAATTTCTCCTTACCTAAATCCTAAATGGTTGACCCCTTATCCTGAAACTGTGTCCACGTGTCCTGGATTCCACAACCAGGGGAAACAATCTCTCAGTGCCTACTCTGTCAGGCTCTTCAGAATCTTGTGCATTTCAATGAGATCACCTCTCATTCTTCTAAACTCTGGAGAGGATATCGGCTCAATTTACCTAGCCTGTCATTTTAGGACAGAGATTTTGAACACGTATTTTGAAGAAGGTGGGTGCGTGGAATGCACTGCCAGCGGTGGTAGTAGAAGCAGATACATTAGGGACATTTAAGCGACTCTTGGATAGGTACATGGATGATAGTAGAATGAAGGGTATGTAGGTAGTTTGATCTTAGAGTAGGTTAAAGGGTTGGCACAACATCGTGGGCCGAAGGGCCTGTACTGTGCTGTACTGTTCTATGTTCTAATAGTAGAAAATCAAGGGGCAAAAGGGAGGGAGGAATTTAAAACAATCATTATCACTGGAGAAAAAGTACCAGCAAAACTCATGGGACTGAAAGCTGCCAAGTCCCCTTCACTGGGGGCCTTCATGGCGAGAGCATTCGAGTACAGGAGCAGAGATGTCTTGCTGCAATTATACAAGGCCTTGGTGAGACCACACCTTGAGTATTGTGTGCAGTTTTGGTCTCCTTATCTGAAGAAGGATGTTCTTGCGATGGAGGGAGTGCAGCAAAGGTTCACCAGACTGATTCCTGGGATGGCAGGACGTATCAAGAGAGATGGGTCGATTAAACTTGTATTCGCTAGAGTTTAGAAGAATGAGAGGGGATCTCATAGAAACCTACAACATTCTAAAAGGACTGGACAGATTAAATGCAGGAAGAATGTTCCCGATGGTGGGGGAGTCCAGGACCAGGGGTCACAGTCTAAGGATAAGGGGTAAACCATTTTGGACTGAGATGAGGAGAGATTTCTTCACCCAGAGAGTGGTGAATCTGTGGAATTCTCTACCACAGAAAGTAGTTGAGGCCAAATCATTAAATATATTCAAGAAAGAGTTAGATATAGTTCTTAGGGCTAAAGGGATCAAGGGATACGGGTAGAAAGCGGGAACAGGGTACTGAGTTTGGATGATCAGCCATGATCGTATTGAATGGCGGAGCAAGCTGGAAGGGCCGAATGACCTACTCCTGCTCCTATTTTTCTATGTTTCTCCGTTCTATATTTCTACATTCTATGCCTCGACTAATAAAGGCAAGTATCCCATATGCGTTCCTAACCACATTATCTAGCTGTGCTGCTGCTTTCAGTGATGTATGGAGTACATCACCAGACTGACACCAAGGTCCCTCTGACCTTCTGCACTTCCTAGGGTCCTACCATCCATTGTATATTCCCTTGCCTTGTTAGTCCTCCCAAAATGCATCACCTCACACTTCTCAGGATTAAATTTCATTTGCCACAGCTCCACCCATTTTACCAGCCCATCTACATCGTCCTGTAATCTAAGGCTTTCCTTCTCACTATTTACAACACCACCAATTTTCGTGTCATCTGCAAACTTGTTCATCAAAATACATAGTCCTTATTAGTCTGCTTCTATCTAAATGGTACTACTCCCTTCTCTATTAATATCCAACACTCTCACTCCTTTATGCACCTTACTTTATTTTCATGGGATGTGGGCATCACTGGCCAGCATTTATTGTCCATCCCTAAATGCCCTTGAAAGGTGGTGGTGAGCTGCCTTCTTGAACTGCTGCAGTCCATGTGAGGTAGGTACACCACAGTGCTGTTAGGAAGGGAGTTCCAAGATTTTGACCCAGCAACAGTGAAGGAACGGCGATATAGTTCCAAGTCAGGTGGTGGTGTTCCCATGCATTTGCTGCCCTTGTCCTTCTAGTTGGTAGAGGTCACGGGTTTGGAAGGTGCTGTCTAAGGAGCCTTGGTGCGCTGCTGCAGTACATCTTGTAGATGGTACACACTGCTGCTACTGTGCATCGGTGGTGGAGGGAGTGAATGTTTGTAGATGGGGGTGCCAATCAAGCAGGCTGCTTTGTCCTGGATGGTGTCGAGCTTCTTGAGTGTTGTTGGAGCTGCACCCATCCAGGCAAGTGGCGAGTACTCCATCACACTCCTGACTTAGTTTTAGTTTTAGTTTTAGAGATACAGCACTGAAACAGGCCCTTCGGCCCACCGGGTCTGTGCTGACCACCAACCACCCATTTATACTAATCCTACACTAATTCCATATTCCTACCACATCCCCACCTGTCCCTATATTTCCCTACCACCTACCTATACTAGGGGCAATTGCTAATGGCCAATTTACCTATCAACCTGCAAGTCTTTGGCATGTGGGAGGAAACCGGAGCACCTGGAGGAAACCCACGCAAACACAGGGAGAACTTGCAAACTCCACACAGACAGTACCCAGAATTGAACCCGGGTCGCTGGAGCTGTGAGGCTGCGGTGCTAACCACTGCGCCAGTGTGCCGCCCTTGTGCCTTGTAGATGGTGGACAGGCTTTGGGGAGTCAGGAGGTGAGTTACTCACCGCAGGTTTCCTAGCCTCTGACCTGCTCTTGTAGACACGGTATTTATATGGCTACTCCAGTTCAGTTTCTGGTCAATGTTAACCCCCAGAATGTTGATACTGGGGGATTCAGCGATGGTAATGCCATTGAATGTCAAGGGGAGATGGTTAGATTCTGTCTTGTTGGAGATGGTCATTTTTGTTTGTGGCCCCCCCCCCCTTCCCCTGGGGGGGGGAATCCTCTGTCGTATTGCTGCCTAAGCATCCCGCGCCAGGATCCCCATCCCTTTAAAGAAGGGGATCCCGTCTCCAAGAGCTGCCAGCCAATCACAGGGCTGCCAGCTCAGCAGTATCAACAATGCTGTAATTGATGTAATTGCACTAGAGAGGGTACAGAGGAGATTTACGAGGATGTTGCCAGGACTGGGAAAATTCAGCTATGAGGAAAGATTGAATAGGCTGGGGTTGTTCTCCTTGGAACAGAGAAGGCTGAGGGGAGATCTGATTGAAATGTACAAAATTTTGAGGGGCCTGGATAGAGTGGAGGTGAAGGGTCTATTCACCTTAGCCGAGAGGGCAGTGTCAAGGGGACATAGATTTAAAGTGATTGGTAGAAAAATTAGAGGGGAGATGAGGGAAACCTTTTTTCACCCAGAGGGTGGTGGGGGTCTGGAACTCACTGCCTGAAAGGGTAGTTGAGGCAGAAACCCTCAACTCATTCAAAAGGAGTCTGGATATACACCTCAAGTGCCGTAATCTGCAGGGCTACGGACCAAATGTCATAGAGTCATCGATTCATAGAGAGATACAACACTGAAACAGGCCCTTCGGCCCCCCGAGTCTGTGCAGACCAACAACCACCCATTTATACTAATACTACATTAATCCCATATTCTCCCATATTCCCTACCATATCCCCACCATTCTCCTACCACCTACCTACACTAGGGGCAATTTACAATGGCCAATTTACCTATCAATCTGCAAGTCTTTGGCTGTGGGAGGAAACCGAAGCACCCGGCGAAAACCCACGCGGTCACAGGGAGAACTTGCAAACTCTGGACAGGCAGTACCCAGAACCGAACCCGGGTCACTGGAGCTGTGAGGCTGCGGTGCTAACCACTGCTGGAAAGTGGGATTAGAATAGGTGAATCGTTTTTTGGCCGGCACAGACACGATTGGCCAAGTGACCTCTATCTGTGCCTTAAACTTTCAATGCTTCTATGCCACCGGGAGCGGTGGCCTCTGCCGGTACTGCGTAGGCCTTGGACCCAGGCCCAGTGCTGGAACCCCAGACCTCAATAAGGGGCCGGTGTGGTAATGTCACTAGACTATTCACCCACAGCCCCAGGCTAATGTGCTGGGAACATGGGTTTGAATCCCACCATGGCAAATGGTGTAATTTGAATTCAATTAATAAATCGGGAATTAAAAAGCTTTTCTAGTGGTGATCACAAATTGTTGGAAAAACCCATCTGGTTCACTAATGTCCTTTAGGGAAGGAAATCTGCCATCCTTACCTCGTCTGGCCTAGATGTGACTCCAGTCCCACAGCAATGTGGTTGACCCTGAAAATGCCCTTTGAAATGGCCACATCCCTTAACTGAATATATTTTTAAAAAGTGAGGCGGCGTCGCTGGGACCAGATCATAAGGCAAGTTAGGGTGAGAGGATGGGCATGAAGTCCAGGGGGAGGAATGGTCAATGGAGGTGGTGATTTTGCCGGCAGCTGTCTTCCATGAGCTACAGATTGCCCAAGAAGCAGGGACCCTCCTCCACTCCACAAGCCCACAGGGCTAATTCATTAAGATATATTTTAAATAGCTGAGGCCCCAGCACTGATCCTGGTGGCACCCCAGGAGTAACAGCCTGCCAACCAGAAAATGACCTGTTTATTCTTACATGATAATATAGTACCCCCAAATCCCCATGAACCCTTATCTTGTGCGACAATCTTTCATGTGACACCTGATCAAATGCCTTTTCAAAATCCAAATATACTACTTCCACTGGTTCCCCTTTATCTGACGTGCTAGTTACATCTTCAAAAAGCTAATAGATACGTCAAACACAATTTCCTTTTCATAAAACCATGCTGGCGGCGCAGTGGTTAACACCGCAGCCTCACAGCTCCAGCGACCCAGGTTCAATTCTGGGTACTGCCTGTGTGGAGTTTGCAAGTTCTCCCTGTGTCTGCGTGGATTTCCTCCGGGTGCTCCGGTTTCCTCCCACATGCCAAAGACTTGCAGGTTGGTAGGTAAATTGGCCATTACAAATTGCCCCTAGTATAGGTAGGTGGTAGGGAAATATAGGGACAGGTGGGGATGTGGTAGGAATATGGGATTAGTGTAGGATTAGTATAAATGGGTGGTTGACGGTCGGCACAGACTCGGTGGGCTGAAGGGCCTGTTTCAGTGCTGTATCTCTAAACTAAACTAAACTAATCATATTATGATCTTTTGTTAACCTGTTGCCACTTCCTTAATCATGGATTCCAGCACTTTCCAGATAATAGTTGTGAAGCTAACTGGCCTGTAGTTCCCTGATTTCTTTTACCCTCTTTTCTTGAATTAAATTTTAAATATTAATTTTTTGACTGTCCAATCTGATAGGATCATTTCAGAATCTAAGGAAGTTTGCAAGATCACAACCAGTGAATTCACCATCTCTACAGCCATCTCTTTTGGAAACTGAGGATGTAGGCTTCAGGTCTTTTAGTCACATTTATTTATCCAGTATTTTTCCTTTGCTAATATTAATTTCTTTAAGCTTCTCACTCACATTAGATCCGTAGATCATCTCTATTTCAGTTTTTTTGTTGTGTCTTCTACTGTGAAGACAGACACAAAATATTTGTTTAACTTCACTGCTATTTCCTCATTCCCCATGATAATTTCTCCTGATTCTGCCTCTAAGGGACCCACATTTGTTTTCATTACTCCTTTTTGCATACTTGTAGAAGCTCTTATAACCTGTCTTTATATTTCTTGCCTCTTTAGTGAAGTGTAGACATCCTAAGCGTTGGTCTTCACTGAGGTGCAGTAACGAATTGCTCCCTAAATACCTGAGTGGTATGGCCTTCAGCTGGAGTGTGGCATTTAAAAATGGCAGTGCTGGTATCGAATCAGTGTAACACTCCAATTAATGTCATCATCTACCTGCTGTGGATGCTGCTGGCTATCACTAGGTACATGTGCACAAACTATTGTACCAACATGGCATCCGGCGCATTTTCCATTGCAAGTGTACACATCCATCTAGAACTCAACTTATGACCTCTCGGAGGCCAATTAACACCTAAAAAATTTTGCTTTCAAAATTCGATTCTCTTTTTTTGAATTAAAGGACTGAAATTAACATGAAGAAAAATGTTATCCCCGATTTTGACCCCTTCTCCCACCAGGCATGAACAGGGGCTAAAATGGGCCGAGTGAACTCACTGCCCTCCAAGTTGACCCATTCCTGTCCAGTGGCATTTTAATGGCATCGAATTTCTTCAGGGACAAAGGCTTCCTTTACAGGCAGGTGGAGATGTCCTCAATACTTTGCCTATTAACACCCTAGTGTAATAACCTGCAGAACACAGGCATCGTACTTATTGGCAAACCCACTGGGAAAATCTGTTTCTTCACTCAACAGGCTATCAGATTTAAAGGGGCCACAACTGGATTTTACATTAGTGAGTAAACATGTTATTACGCAGACATGTTGAATGGAGCTAAACGTAACATAGTTAGAATGCTTTGGCATAATTGCAAGCAAGCATATAAAAAGACTCTAGAGCTCCTTGGGGGCTTTTAATTGTGGACTCTGTGGCACAAATAACGCATATACACTCACTTGCCTACATTGAAATCCATTTGCCACAGTTTTGCTTGTGCTATCTTGTCAATGTGCTATTCGTATCGAATGAGGAAAGTAGACTGGTTCAACATAACAGGAATTTATTTACTACGGTATCTACATGAACATCCAGCACGAGGTACATATTTGTTACATCACATCCTGTGATGATGCTTAATGTTTATATACATAGTTTACTCAGCAACAGCTTATGTACATTATACTACATCTCCCCCCCAAGTCTCTGACTTCATTCATCAGGTCTGTAACACTGTGGGGTTCTCACAACTCTGTTCTTCTTTCACTTGTTTGGCATATTGATTATTTCAGTTCTTCTTACTCACTTTCCTGTGAGTGAGTGGAAGTATCAGATGACTCATGTTCTCTGTCTTCACAGTCATCTGGGTTATCTGTTGTTGGTTGTGTCACCAGTTCATCAGCTCTCTCTGGTAGCTGGTTCTCTTGATATTTCATAAATTTTTCTGGATGGGATCATCTCTTTGTGAGATGGAGGCAAACCATAACTGTCCCTTTCACATGAGGAAGGTCATCTTGAGCCACTTCCTCTTCTCCCCCCCATTTCTTCACTCCGCGTTGGTCTCGAAGGAAGGGACCTTTTAGCTGGTGGTACATTCCTCTCAAGGTTCCTTCTCCTGAATCCACTCACCACGCCCACCTTTTGGGGGGAACCTCACATTCCTCCTCAAATCCTCCTAGGAGAATCACAGCTTCTTGTGGGTGGAGATGGTCTATGTTGCCTACTATTTTCAAATGCTAGACTAATAGCTTGCTGTACTTTCATGGATTTTCCATCTAAAGGTGTACCATTCATATCCCGGGCTGCATCCCTCGCATCTCCTGGACTTTTGAAGGTAATGAAAGCAAACTCCCTCGACTTAATCGTTTCACAATCTTTCATCAGCAGGACATCTACTATTCTTCCATATTTGCCAAACACTGCTTCAAGTGCCTTTTCATTTGTTTCAGTATTCAGTTCACCAATGCAGAGTTTTCCAGGGCGATCTGCTTCCACCCTGTGAAACAGCTTTATGGCTAGGCACGCTTTTTTACTAAAGAGCAAACAGGTTTGGTTCCTAATGATATATAGGGATTCCATGATCATGTTTCTGTGTGTTAGAGTTGTCTGTATTTCTCCCAAATTCTTCAATTGGATCCCTTCTAGGCCATATAATTTTTTGTTGGTTTACCTAAGTCTTTCTTTCCTCAGCCAAGGTGTTTCATTAGACAGGATAGAAACTGCTGCTACTGTATCTAATTCAAAAGTAGCTTTATTTTTTCCCACAAAGATTTCTGCTTCCAAGCAATCTTTATTTTTTTTTCTGTTCTTATAGTCATAGAGTCGTCCAGCATAGAAACAGGCCCTTCGGCCCACCGCGTCCATGCCGACCATAATGGCCATAAGGGCGGCACAGTGGTTAGCACCGCAGCCTCACAGCTCCAGCGACCCGGGTTCAATTCTGGGTACTGCCTGTGTGGAGTTTGCAAGTTGTCCCTGTGTCTGCGTGGGTTTCCTCCGGGTGCTCCGGTTTCCTCCCACATGCCAAAGACTTGCAGGTTGATAGGTAAATTGGCCATTATAAATTGCCCCTAGTATAGGTAGGTGGTAGGGAAATATAGGGACAGGTGGGGATGTGGTAGGAATATGGGATTAGTGTAGGATTAGTATAAATGGGTGGTTGATGGTCGGCACAGACTCGGTGGGCCGAAGGGCCTGTTTCAGTGCTGTATCTCTAAACTAAACTAAATAATGCCTATCTATACTAATCCCACCTGCCTGCATTAATTCCATATCCCTCTATGCCTTGCTCATTCAAGTACCTGTCCAGATGCCTCTTAAATGTCGCTACTGTTCCTGCCTCCACCACCTCCTCAAGCAGCTCATTCCAGATACCCACTATTCCTTGTGTGAAAAATTTACTCCTTTGATCCCCTTTAAACCTCCTCCCGCTCACCTTAAATCTATTCCCTCTAGTTTTACTCACCCCTACCATGGGAAACAGACTCTGGCTATCTACCCTATCTATGCCGTTCATAATTTTATATACCTCTATCATGTCCCCTCTCAGCCTCCTTCACTCCAGGGAAAACAGACCCAGCCTATCCAATCTCTCTTTATAACTCAAGCCCTCCAAACCAGGCAACATCCTTGTGAATCTTTTCTGCACCTTCTCTAGCTTAATCACATCTTTCCTGTAATGTGGCGACCAGAACTGCACACAGTACTCCAAATGCGGCCTAACCAACGTTATGTACAACTGCAACATGACATCCCAACTCTTGTACTCAATGCCTCGGCTGATGAAGGGAAGCATGCCATACACCTTCTTCACCACCCTGTCTACCTGTGTTGCCACTTTCAGGGAACTATGTACTTGCACCCCAAGGTCTCTCTGCTCAACAACAGTCCCCAGGGCCCTGCCATTCACTGTATATGTCCTGCCCTGGTTTAAATTCCCAAAATGCATCACTTCTCAGCTTTAAATTCCATTTTTCAATCCCTTGCCCACTTTCCCAGTTGATCTATATCCTGTTGTAACCTTAGACAACCTTCTTCACTGTCCACTATGCCACCAATTTGGTGTCATCATGCCCCCTACATTCACATCCAAGTCATTAATATATATGACAAACAACAGAGGGCTCAGCACCGATCCCTGAGGCACACCACTGGTCACCGGCCTCCAATTTGAAAAACAACCCTGCACTACCACCCTTCTGCCTCCTATCACCAAGCCAATTTTGTATCCAATTGGCTAGCTCACCCTGGATCCCATGTGTTCGAACCTTCTGGACCAGCCTACCATGTGAGACCTTGTCAAAGGCCTTGCTAAATTCCATGTAGACAACGTCCATCGCCCTGACCTCGTCAATCCTCTTGGTCACCTCCTCGAAAAACTCAATCAAATTCATTAGACATGATTTCCCACGCACAAAGCCATGCTGACTATCCCTAATCAGACCATGCCTTTCCAGATGCATATAAATCCTGTCTCTCAGAATCCCTTTCAATAACTTTCCCACAACTGATTTAAGGCTCACTGGCCTGTAGTTCCCTGGCTTATCCCTGCTGCCCTCCTCAAATAAAGGCACAACATTAGCTATCCTCCAGTCTTCTGGTACTTCACCCGTGGCTAACGATGACACAAAAATCTCTGCCAGGGCCCCAGCAATCATCTAGGAGTGGAGTGTTAAATATTTGACCCTCCTTTATTTCCTCTAACTTTTTTCCAGTCTGCAGTGTTTCTTTTCTACTGCGACAGACCTGCTAAAAGTGCCCCTTTCTCTTGCGCCAGAAATATTCAGCTTCCCGGGCTGGGCAACTTTCCTGTCAGTGCCATCCCGGCCACACCTACTGCATTTCAGTGTTGCTGCCTGTAAGTGGCTTTCCTGCCTCTCGGGCTTTCTGATGCCATTTCTCTCTGTTTTCTCAACACACCCGACTGATTCTAGAATTTGCAAGGCTGGACTCCCTCAATCCCCCCGAACTAGTAGTCTTTTGTACTTCTGCCTGCCTACTCAATAAAATGGCTTTTTTCAAAGTCAGATCTTCTTTCGAGTGAAGCTGATCTGATAGCGCTTCGTCTATGACTACTATTCTATCCCGAATTAGTTCCTCTCGCAGACTCCTATAGTTGCAGTCCTCCATACTTTATAAACATCATTAATAAATGAATCAATACTTTCACCAACTTTCTGAGTGAGCCTGTTGAACTTAGCTTGCTCCACGATTACATTTTTCCTGATCTGAAAGTAACCTTCGAATGCTTTAATCACCTCGCCATATGGGGTTTCATTTTCGGCAATCCCCAGGGTAGTCAGAATGTTGTCCGCACTGTCTCCCATGGCATAAATCAAAACACTGACCTATTCTTTGTCCAATCATGCTGTTAAACCTGACATGGAACGGTACCTGTTGAATCTTCGAGTCCATCTTGACCACACTTTGTCCTGGTTGGGCCCCGCCGCTCGCATGAAGTTTTCTGGTAATGGTATCAACATTTCTATGTTTCTTCAAAATCTTCGATCTCTTCTGATTTCTTATGCTAAAATAGTGATTTTTACCACTGCCACCATGTACTATCTTGTCAATGTGCTATTAATATCAAATGAGGAAAGTAGGAGGAGTTTATTTACAGAGGTCTTATTACTAGTGTTCTACGTGAACACTCAGTAGCACAAGGAACAGACTCGTAACATCGCATCCTGTGATGCTGCTTAAGGTCTGTATATAAAATCTACCCAGCAACAGCTTATGTACCTTATACTACTTTGCCCATTCACTTAATCTATCAATATTGGGCTACGCAGCACTGCTGGTGCCTGCGCTATGAAAGGCTTGAAGGGTTAAAATGGCACTTCCGGTGCAGAATCCCCATGCTGGGCTAGCATGGGCATGGTATGATTAGATTAGAGATACAGCACTGAAACAGGCCCTTCGGCCCACCGAGTCTGTGCCGAACATCAACCACCCATTTATACTAATCCTACACTAATCCCATATTCCTACCAAACATCCCCACCTGTCCCTATATTTCCCTACCACCTACCTATACTAGTGACAATTTATAATGGCCAATTTACCTATCAACCTGCAAGTCTTTTGGCTTGTGGGAGGAAACCGGAGCACCCGGAGAAAACCCACGCAGACACAGGGAGAACTTGCAAACTCCACACAGGCAGTACCCGGAATCGAACCCGGGTCCCTGGAGCTGTGAGGCTGCGGTGCTAACCACTGCGCCACTGTGCCGCCCCAAAGGTGCTAGAAGCGGTGGAAGAGGTGCTATCACAATGTCAGACTGTCATTCAGGATGATCTGATGCTCATTTAATAAACTTGATACGTACATGTGCACTGAACGCCTGTGCTTATCACTCCCAGCTGAACATGCTGCTATGCTCAGATGAGGAGGGGTCAAAGCGCCTTGTTTGACCATAACAGGTTTACTTCTTTTTTTTTAAAGTTCATGTACTGGCCAAATCAGTAGGTGTTTGATTATTTATTTGCTATGATCATATCAAGAACCAACTGGACAGGATTGGTAGGAGTGACCACTGTGCAGTCCTTGTGGAGACAAAGTCCCGCCTTCACATTGAGGATACCTACCATCGTGTTGTGCGGCATTACCATCATGCTAAATGGGATAGATTTCGAACAGATCTAGCAACTCAAAACTGGGCATTCATGAGGCGCTGTGGGCTACCATCAGCAGCGAGAATGTATTCAACCACAACCTGTAACTTCATGGCATGGCATATCCCCCACTCTAGCATTACCATCAAGCCAGGACATCAACCCTGGTTCAAAGAACAGTGCAGGAGGGCATGCCAGGAGCAGCACCAGGCATACCTCAAAATCAAGTGTCAACCTGGTGAAGCTACAATACAGGACCACATATGCATGCCAAATAGGGAAGCAGCATGTGATAGAGAGAGCTGTGATCCCACAACCAATGGATCAGATCTAAGCTCTGCAGTCCTGAATATTTGGGCAGCACAGTGGCGCAGTGGTTAGCACCGCAGCCTCACAGCTCCAGAGACCCGGGTTCAATTCTGGGTACTGTCTGTGTGGAGTTTGCAAGTTCTCCCTGTGTCTGCGTGGGTTTCCTCCGGGTGCTCCGGTTTCCTCCCACAAGCCAAAAGACTTGCAGGTTGGTAGGTAAATTGGCTGTTATAAATTGCCCCTAGTGTTGGTAGGTGGTAGGGCATATGGGATTACTGTAGGCTTCGTATAAATGGGTGGTTGTTGGTCGGCACAGACTCGGTGGGCCGAAGGGCCTGTTTCAGTGCTGTATCTCTAAATAAAAAAAAAATAAATAAACTTCCAGTCAAGAATAGTGGTGGACAATTAAACCACTAACGGGAGAAGGAATCTCCACAAATATCCCCATCCTCAATGATGGGGGAGCCCAGCACATCAGTGCAAAAGACAAGTCTGAAGCATTTGCAACCATCTTCAGCCAGACATGTCGAGTGGATGATCCATCTTGGCCTCCTCTTGAGGTCCCCAACCAGTCTTCAGCCAACTCAATTCACTCCACGTGACATTGAGAAACAGCAGAGGCACTGGATACTGCAAAGGCCTATGGACCCTGACAACATTCAAGCAATAGTGAAAACGTGTGCTCCAGAACTTGCCGTGCCCCTAGCTAAGCTGTTCCAGTACAGCTACAACACTGGCATCTACCTGACAATGTGGTAAATTGCCTAGGTATGTCCTGTACACAAAAAGTAGGATAAATCCAACCAGATCAATTACTGCCTTATCAGTCTATTCTCGATCATCAGCAAAATGATGGAAGTGGTCATTGACAGTGCTATCAAGTGGCACTTACTCAGCAATAACATGCTCACTGACATTCAATTTTGGATATGCCATCGCCACTCAGTTCCTGATCTCATTACAGCCTTGGTCCAAACATGGACAAAAGAACTGAACTGAAGAGGTGAGGTGAGAGTGACTGCCCTTGACATCAAGGCAGCATTTGACCGAGTAAACATCAAGGAGCCCTAGCAAAACTGGAGTCAATGGGAATCGGGGGAAAACTCTCTGCTAGTTGGAGTCATACCTAGCACAAAGGAAGATGGCTGTGGTTGTTGGAGGTCAATCATCTGAGCTCCAGGACATCACTGCAGGAGTTCCTCAGGGTAGTGTCCTAGGCCCAACCATCTTCAGCTGCTTCATCAATGACCTTCCTTCAATCATAATTTCAGAAGTGGGGATTTTCAGTGATTGCACAATGTTCAGCACCATTCGTGACTCATGAAGTACTGAAGCAGTCCTTGTCCATATGCAGCAAGACCTGGTCAACATTCAGGCTTGGGCTGATAAGTGGCAAGTAACATTTGCGCCACACAAGTGCCAGGCAATGACCATCTTCAACAAGAGAGAATCTAACCATCTCCCCTTGACATTCAATGACATTACCATCGCTGAATCCCCCACTATCAACATCCTGGCAGTTACCATTGACCAGAAACTGAACTGGACCAGCCACATAAATACTGTAGCTACAAGAGCAGGTCGAGGCTGGGAATCCTATGGCAAGTAACTCACCTCCTGACTCCTCAAAGCCTGTCCACCATCTACAAGGCACAAGTCAGGAGTGTGATGGAATACTCTCCACTTGCTTGGAGGAGTGCAGCTCCAACAACACTCAAGAAGCTCGACACCATCCAGGACAAAGCAGCCCGCTTCATTGGCACAACCTTCAACATTCATTTCCTCCACCACCGACGCACAGTGGCAGCAGTGTGTACCATCTACAAGATGCACTGCAGCAATGCACCAAGGCTCCTTGGACAGCACCTTCCAAACCCATGAGCTCTACCACCTAGAAGGATAAGGGGAGCAGTTGCATCGGAACATCACCACCTACAAGTTTCCCTCCAAGCCACACACCATCATGGCTTGGAACTATATTGCCGTTCCTTCACTGTCACTGGGTCAGAATCCTGGATCTTCCTTCCTAACAGCACTGTGGCGTACCTACACCCCAAAGACTGCAGTGGTTCAAGAAGGCAGCTCACCACCACCACCAGGGCAATTAGGAATGGACAACAAATGCTGACCTGGCCAGCGATGCCCACATCCCGTGAAAGAATTTTTAAAAACTCGAAGAAACACATGCAGCCATCAGTACACCTCACAAGCAACTATCAACTAGAAATGTTTCATTCAGTAAATATACAAGTTTTTTTGTGTTCAGAAGAAGAGGTTGTAAGTCCTAGCTCTGTACCTAGGAACCTGTCATTTTAAGCCCTGCTAATAACTCTTTGATTTGATTGGCTTATCAACAAAATTCCAAAGTGAATTTTTTTTTTCCTATTATTAAACGTTGTTGGGTTGGATTTTACTGACCCCCGACATCAGGGTTCATGGTGGGGGTGCGGGAAAATAACTCCGGGGGAGGGCCTCCACACATCTCGCGCTGGAAATGCCCGGCCCGATATTACCAGCAGTGGCAAGGGCTCGTGGTGGCCCACCTGCCCACTGCTCGGCGACGGGACCCCAATTTGAATATTTAAATACATTTAAATGATTGATTGAATTAAGCACACGTCACCACCTGATGTCCCGCTGCAATCTTTGGCCCAGCCGCTGGTACTCCCGCGCCTTTGGCTCCCCATCCAGGGAAACGTGTCGCAACACTGGTGGGGGAGGGGAGGAGGTTTATCAGTGTGGGGGTGGGAATGGGGTCAAATTGATGTCATGGGTGTAGGGGATGGTGGGAAGGGTTTAGTTGTGCAGTTTTGGGAGGCAAGGTCAGATGGTAAATGTTAGTGTTTTTGGGGTGGAAAGGGCAAATAATTAACTTGATTGTTATTGGAGGGGGGGGGGGGGGGGCGCAAACGAGATATATATATTTATTTTAATTCAATTTACTTTTAAATATTTAAATTAGCCAGTAGGGATGATAAAAATGACACCAGTGACTGCCCACAGGCAGCTGACGCCATTGCTGGCGACGGACAGCTCATCCCCTCCACGTGATCGGGGGTCAGGGGTGGCCCGCCCCAGGGATGCAAATGAGCCACTTCACGGAAGGTTGGGGTGGCTCTATGGCGGGCGGCCCGCACGGGTGGGCCACCACTTTGATTATTAAATCCAGCCCATTGTGTTTAGATGGGATGTTCTCATTATAAATGTTGACATAGGCAGTGTCCATTGTAAATGTTGACATGAAAACTGTTTCAGGAAGTTAACACTGGCAGACAGTAAATTTGTGTTGTAAGATTTTTAATATATGAATTTGTGTTGTTTTTGTAGGTTGCAGCGGCTGAACAAGTTTCAAACAATTGTCACCCAGGAACTGGAACATTTTGAAAAGGACTCTCAGTCTCTAAAGAGTATGGAAAAAGAACTAACAGTATGTACAGTAGCAGATAGTCTGAATAGCAAATCAGATTATTAGGACACCCCACAAAGAATTGTAATCAAACTATTTCTCTTGTAATTCTCTCCATTTTTGTAGTTTACAATAGTTTGCTTTTAATGGAGATTGCTGATGTGTGTTTGCACTCAGTTTTCATGACGCGAGTATTAATGGCCTACCCAGAGGAAGGGGATGAAGGGTTCACTGATCCCATGAATAGAGATGCCTACCACAAAACTAGCTTGTCTTACATGCTACTCAGACCAGAAAAAGGTGGGAAATGGTGTTCCACAAGGATTGGTGCTGGTGCACAGTAGAACACAATTTACATTTATGAGTTGGACTTGGGAATGGAACGTAAAATTTCAAAACTTACGGATACAGTTTGGGAGGTGTAGTTTATACAGAGGAAGGATGCGACAAAATATGGAAAGCTATTAATAAGACTGCAAAACAGGCTTGTAATTTGAAAATCAATTTCAATATAGAGAAGTTTTTTTTTTAGAACATTACAGCGCAGTACAGGCCCTTCGGCCCTCGATGTTGCACCGACCTGTGAAACCATCTGACCTACACTATTCCATTTTCATCCATATGTCTATCCAATGACCACTTAAATGCCCTTAAAGTTGGCGAGTCTACAACTGTTGCAGGCAGGCGTTCCACGCCCCTACTACTCTGAGTAAAGAAACTACCTCTCACATCTGTCCTATATCTATCACCCCTCAACTTAAAGCTATGTCCCCTCGTGTTTGCCATCACCATCCGAGGAAAAAGACTCTCACTATCCACCCTATCTAACCCTCTGATTATCTTGTATGTCTCTATTAAGTCACCTCTCCTCCTCCTTCTCTCCAACGAAAACAACCTCAAGTCCCTCAGCCTTTCCTCGTAAGACCTTCCCTCCATACCAGGCAACATCCTAGTAAATCTCCTCTGCACCCTTTCCAAAGCTTCCACATCCTTCCTATAATGCGGTGACCAGAACTGCACGCAATACTCCAGGTGCGGTCTCACCAGAGTTTTGTAGAGCTGCAGCATGACCTCGTGGCTCCGAAACTCGATCCCCCTACTAATAAAAGCTAACACACCATATGCTGCAATTTGGTAGGATAAGTAAAGAGTCCACATGCTGTTTGGTTAATAAGAATCTGTATGGGAGAGAGGAGCAAAGGGATTTAGGGCTACAGATTCACAAATCACTAAAAGTAGCAATGCAGCTTTATAAGGCCATACAAAAGCAAACCAAGCCCTGGCATTCATTTCTATAGGAATAGAATTAAAAAAGCAGAGAAGTTATAGATCGAATGTTGGTTCGACCACGCTTTGAGTACTGTGTACAGTCATGGTCTCCATCTTATAAAAAGGATAAAGAGGCTTTTATGGAAGATCCAAATAAGATCGATAAGGATGACATTGAACGGAGCGGTTATACTTAGCTGGAAACACTGAACAGGTTGGGGCTCTGTCTCTGGAAGAGAGAAGGCTGTGTGGTGACCTGATGGAGGTCCTCAAGATTATGAAAGGGTTCAATAGGGTAGACATAGAGAAAGTGTTTCCACTTGAGGGGAAGAGTACAGCAAAGGGGCCAGAAATATAAGATAGTCACTAACAAATACAATAGGAAATTAAGGAGAAACTTCTTTATACAAAGCATGGTAAGAATGAGTTTTATACCACTACATGGAGCAATTGAGGTGAATAACACAGATGCATTTAAGAGGAAGCTAGGTAAGCACATGAGGAAGAAAAGAATAGAAGGAAATAGAGTCATAGAGTTATACAGAACAGAAACAGGCTCTTCAGTCCATCACGTCCATGCCAGCCATCAAGCACCTATCTTTTGTAATCCCATTTTCCAGCACTTGGCCCTTACCTATGGCATTTCAAGTGCTCATCTAAACTTCTTAATGTTGTGAGGGTTCCTGCCTCTACCAACCCTTCAGGCAGTGTGTTCCAGATTCCAACCACCCTCTAGATGACATTTTTTTTTCCTCAAATCCCCTCTAAACCTCCTGCCCCTTACCTTAAATCTATGTCCCCTGGTTATTGACACCTCTGCTAAGGAAAAAAGTTTCTTCCTATCGACCTTATCTATGCCCCTCATAATTTTGTATACCTCAATCATGTTCCCCCTCAGTTTTCTCTGCTCTAAGGAAAACAACCCGAGCCTATCCAGTCTATCTTCATAGGGGAAATGCTCCAGTCCAGGCAACATCCTGGTGAAACAAAAACAAGAAATGCTGGATTCACTCAGCAGGTCTGGCAGCATCTGTGGAAAGAGAAGCAGAGTTAACATTTCGGGTCAGTGACCCTTCTTCGGAACTGACAAATATTAGAAAAGTCACAGATTATAAACAAGTGAGGTGGGGGTTAGGCAAGAGATAACAAAGGAGAAGGTGCAGATTGGACCAGGCCACATAGCTGACCAAAAGGTCACAGAGCAAAGGCAAACAATATGTTAATGGTGTTTTGAAAGACAAAGCATTAGTACAGATTAGGTGTGAATATACTGAATATAGAACATCAGCAAGTGCAAACCTGAAGAAAAACAACCTGAAAAAAACAGTGGGTAAGCAAACTGAACAAACTAAGATGAAATGAAATAAATGCAAAAAATGTAAAAAGGAATGCAAAAAAAAAAAAGGAAGAAAAAATAACTAAAAATGACTAAAAATGAAAGTAAAGTGGGGGGCTGTCATGCTCTGAAATTATTGAACTCAATGTTCAGTCCGGCAGGCTGTAGTGTGCCTAATCGGTAGATGAGATGCTGTTCCTCGAGCTTGCGTTGATGTTCACTGGAACACTGCAGCAATCCCAGGACAGAGATGTGAGCATGAGAGCAGGGGGGAGTGTTGAAATGGCAAGCAACCGGAAGCTCAGGGTCCTGCTTGCGGACTGAGCGGAGATGTTCCGCAAAGCGGTCACCCAGTCTGCGCTTGGTCTCCCCAATGTAGAGGAGACCACACTGTGAGCAGCGAATACAGTATACTACATTGAAAGAAGTACAAGTAAATCGCTGCTTCACCTGAAAGGAGTGTTTGGGGCCTGGGATAGTGAGGAGAGAGGAGGTAAATGGGCAGGTATTACACCTCCTGCGATTGCAAGGGAAGGTGCCCTGGGACGGGGACGAGGTGGTGGGGGTAATGGAGGAGTGGACCAGGGTGTCGCGGAGGGAACGATCCCTTCGGAATGCTGACAGGGGAAGGGAGGGGAAGATGCGACTGGTAGTGGCATCACGCTGGAGGTGGCGAAAATGGCGGAGGATGATCCTTTGGATATGGAGGCTGGTGGGATGAAAAGTGAGGACAAGGGGAACCCTGTCACGGTTCTGGGAGGGAGGGGAAGGGGTGAGGGTAGAGGTGCGGGGAATGGGTCGGACACGGTTGAGGGCCCTGTCAACCACAGTGGGGGGAAATCCTCGGTTGAGGAAAAAGGAGGTCATATCAGAAGCACCGTCATGGAAGGTAGCATCATCAGAGCAGATGCGTCGGAGACGGAGAAACTGGGAGAATGGAATGGAGTCCTTACAGGAGGTAGGGTGTGAAGAAGTGTAGTCGAGGTAGCTGTGGGAGTCAGTGGGCTTATAATGGATATTGGTAGACAACCTATCCCCAGAGATGGAGACAGAGAAGTCGAGGAAGGGAAGGGAAGTGTCAGAGATGGACCATGTAAAGGTGAGAGAAGGGTGGAAATTGGAAGCAAAGTTGATAAAGTTTTCGAGTTCGGGGCGGGAGCAGGAAACGGCACCGATACAGTCATCAATGTACCGGAAAAAGAGTTGGGGGAGGGGGCCTGAGTAGGACTGGAACAAAGAATGCTCGACATATCCCACAAAAAGACAGGCATAACTAGGACCCATGTGGGTACCCATAGCGACACCTTTTACTTGAAGGAAGTGCGTGGAGTTGAAGGAGAAGTTGTTCAATGTGAGAACAAGTTCAGCCAGGCGGAGGAGGGTGGTGGTGGATGGGGACTGGTTGGGCCTCTGTTCCAGGAAGAAGCGGAGAGCCCTCAAACCATCCTGGTGGGGGATGGAGGTGTAGAGAGATTGGACGTCCATAGTGAAGAGGAGGCGGTTGGGACCAGGAAACTGGAAATTGTCAAAATGACGTAGGGCGTCAGAAGAGTCACGGATGTAGGTGGGAAGAGACTGCACCAGCGGAGAAAAGATAGAGTCTAGATAGGAAGAAATAAGTTCAGTTGGGCAGGAGCAGGCTGACACAATGGGTCTGCCGGGACAGTCCCGTTTGTGGATTTTGGGAAGGAGATAGAAGCGGGCTGTCCGGGGTTGCGGGACTATGAGGTTGGAAGCTGTAGAGGGAAGATCTCCAGAGGAGATGAGGTCAGTGACAGTCCTTTGGACGGTGGCTTGATGTTCGGTGGTGGGGTCATGGTCCAGAGGGAGGTAGGAAGAGGTGTCTGTGAGTTGGCGTTGAGCTTCTGCAAGGTAGAGGTCGGTACGCCATACAACAACAGCACCACCCTTGTCTGCAGGTTTGATGACCATGTCGGGGTTAGACCTGAGAGAACGGAGTGCCTCAAGTTCAGAGGGGGACAGGTTAGAGTGAGTGAGGGGGGCAGAGAAATTGAGACGACCAATGTCTCGCCGACAGTTTTCAATGAAGAGATCAAGAGCGGGTAAGAGGCCAGGGTGAGGGGTCCAGGTAGAGGGAGAATGCTGGAGGCGGGTGAATGGGTCTGCTGGTCGGGGGGAGGACTCCTGGTCAAAGAAGTGAGCCCGGAGGCGGAGGCGACGGAAGAAGAGCTCAACGTCATGCCGAGCGCGAAATTCATTGAGGTGGGGGCGTAAGGGGATAAAACTGAGTCCTTTGCTGAGTACAGAACGCTCAGCATCAGAGAGGGGGAGGTCAGAGGGTATAGTGAATACACGGCAAGGGGTCAGATCAGAAGGGGTGGGGTCAGAGGGAAGTGAAGCGGAAGGAGGATCTGGAGGGGCATTAGTCCCCATCAGCTGCTGGAGCTTGCGTTCCTTAACACCTTAACATCCTGGTGAATCTCCTCTGCACCCTCTGCAGTGTAATCACATCCTTCCTATAGTGTGGTGACCAGAAATGTACTCAGTACTCCAGCTGTGGCCTAACTAGCGTTTTATACAGCTCCATCATAACCTCCCTGCTCTTATATTCTGTGCCTCGGCTAATAAAGGCAAGTATCCCATATGCCCTCCTAACCACCTTATCTACCTGTGCTGCTAGATAATTAACATGCGAAGAGGCTCACGTGGAGTATAAATGCTGGTATAGACCGTTGGGCCAAGAACATACTGATCAAGGAAGTTCTCCTGAACACATTTTAGAAATTCCTTCTCCTCCTTACCCTTTACTCTAAAATTATCCCAATCAATATTTGGGTAATTAAAGTCCCACAGTATCACCACTCTATAGTTATTGCACATCTCTGTGATTTCCCTGCAGATTTACTCCTCTGTTTCTCACTATTTGCGGCCTTTAGAATAGCCCTCATACCGTGATCGTACCATTTTTGCAGCTCAGTTCTAACCAAAGGGATTCTGTCCTTGCCCCTTCAAGAATATTCTCCCTTTTCAGCACTGCAATGTCTTCCCTAATCAGTACTGCCACGCCACCTCCCTTTTTCCTTCTCTATCGTTTCTGAACACTTTATATCCTTGTATATCTTAAGAGCTCAGTCCTCGCCATTTTAAGCCATATTTCCATTATTGTCACGACATCATATTACCATACTGCAATTTATGCTTCTAGTTCACCAACCTTATTCACCACATTTAGTGTGTTTACACACATGCATTGTAATCCTGTCTTTGCATTCTTCGTAGTCCTTCTCAGTCCACTCCCATCTAATATGGAACTACTCCCTACTCTACTACTGTCTAACACTCCCACTCTGACCCCACCTAATACGTTGCTATTTCCTACCCTAGTGCTATCTGTCTCTTCCAATTCTCTGGGCACCTTTCTGTTCCTCTCTTGTAATATCTCGTGTTTCCCATACCCATGCCAAGTTAATTTAAACCCCAGCCAATAGGACTAGCAAATCGCCCCGCAAGGAAATTTGTCCCAGCTCTGTTCAGGTGCAACCCATCCGGCCTGTACAGATCCCAGCCTCTCCAGAATTGGTCCCAGTGACCCAGGAATCTAAAGCCTGCTCCATCTTTCCAGCTCTGCATTCATCTGCACTATCCTCCTATTTCTATACTCACTTGCGTGTGATACTGCAAGTAAGCCAGCGATTCTTACTTTTGTGGTCCTGCTTGCTAATTTCTTACCTAGCTCACTAAACTATTTCTGCAGGAACACATCCCTCTGACTACCTATGTCATTGGTACCAGTGTGAACCACAATTGCTGCATGTTCACCCTCCCCCCTCAGGGTGCTCTGCAGCCAGTCAGTGACATCCTTGACTCTCTCACCAGGGAGGCAACACGCCATCCTGGATTCATATCTGCGGCCACAGAAATGCCAGACTGTTCCCCTGACCATTGAATATCCGATCACTATCGCTTGCGCCCCCTTGTGCAGCTGAGACAGCTGTAATGCAATGGCCTTAGCTCTGGCTGCACTCCCCAGATAAACCATCACTTTCCTCAGTATTCAGAACTGAATAACGGTTGGAGAGTGGGATGCACTTAGGAGTCTCTTGCACTACCTGCCTGTTTATTTTTGATTATCTGGTGTTTGCACATTCCCTCTCACCTTGCATACTGATAAGCTGCAGGGTGACCACCTCTCTAAACGTGCTATCCACAAAGCTCTCAACCTCACGGATGCTCTGCAGTGATGCCAGCTGCTGCTCAAGTTCTGAAACCCGGAGCTCAAGCTGCTGCAACTGACGACACTGCCTGCACATGTGGTTATCCAGGACACAGAAAGTGTCCTAGAGTTTCTACATAACACAGGATGTGCTCTCCAGAGGTTGAATCAGCTCTGCCATTCCTCCAGCTATTGGACTATAAACGCTGGTACAACAAATAAACCCTGATACTACTAATATTAATAAACCCTACCAATAGTAATAAATCTTACCAATAGTAATAATAACCTTACCAGTACTAATAATAAACTTTATCAATACTAATAAACCTTCCCACTATTAATAAACCCTACCAATACTAAAATGTTACCAATTGTAGTGATAATCTCACCAATAGTAATAAACCTTAATTTTAAAAAATGACTCACCAGCTTCTCACTTGTTACTTGCGATTAATACTTAATATTTTAAAGTTTTTAAACTCCTAGTTGTTTAGACTCAGTCCCTAAGCAGCAATACTCACCAGCCAATCAACTCACAGCTTTCCTGTGATGTCGGAGTTTGTTTTTTATTCAAACTCTGGCACGTGGGGGTTTCTCGCAAGTCAGCTGCCTCTCTCAACTCCCTCCAGGTAGGTGAAGGCCTCAAGCCTGTGTCTCACCTTATACATTCCCAGGCAGTTGGTTTCTCGCAGGTTTACCGCCTCGCCTGACTTCCTCCAGGTAGGTGAAGGCCCAAAGCCTGGGTGTCGTTTATGCAATTCCTGGTGGTTTAATTCCTCGCAGGTCTGCTGTCTCTCCTGACTCCCTTCATGTTTCCCAGGTAAAGCTGATACATCACATTTGGGCAGTTAAAAAGAATCAGAATGGGAGAGCCTTTGACTTCGCTACGATGATTGAACTGCCCCAAGTGCATAGCACAATTGAGAAACACCTGCTGGCCATGATATCCAGATGATTAGAATGCAAGGGGGCAGAAGTCATGCGACAGCTATATAAAGCCCTGTTAGACCACACCTGGAATACTGTCAGCAGTTCTGGGCCATGTAGGGAATGCAGCCAGATTTACTAAAATGAGAACTGGACTCCAAAGATTAAACTACAAGGAGACATTAAACAAACTAGAGTTGTATTCTCTTAAATTTAGAAGGTTGAGGGCTGATTTGATTCAGGTTTTCAAGATATTAAGGGAACAAATAGGGTAGATTCAGAGGAAATATTTCCGCAGGCTGTGGAATGTAGAACTAGGAGCCATAACCTAAAAATTACAGCCAGACCTTTCAGGAGTGAAATTAAAAAACACTACTTCACACGATTTTTGTGCTCGGTTGGAAGACAGGTTCTAAGATGGGGGGAGTGGGAGGGGGTGGGGTGTGGGGGAGAATTGGTGCGGGTTCATCGCCACAGAACCCAACGCCGCAATGCCGGGTTCCGAATTTCACGGAGGCGGCAAGGTTCCATGGTGGCACCTCCGCTGCAAAGCAACGGGATTGTAGTTTAAATATGTTAAATACTGTTTTGTAAGCATTTGTATATAATTCGCCGGGATCCTACGCGGTATACGCAATCACCTGCATGACATGCGGCACTCATGTGCCTTTACTTTCCCATCTTTAAAAAGCCAGCATCACCAAGGGGGAACCCACGGTGCCTGCAATGGTTAGGTAGGTTACACATGGTTACCTCAATTTTTTTTGCCATCGGTATTTGCCACTAAGCTCAATCTGCAGATGTGACGGAAGGGGGAACTCTGCAAATGGGGACTGTTTTGGGGGGGAGGGGGAACTCTGCAAATGGGGACTGTTTTGGGGGGGAGGGGGAACTCTGCAAATGGGGACTATTTTGAGGGGGGAGGGGGAACTCTGCAAATGGGGACTGTTTTGAGGGGAGGAGGAACTTGCAAATGGGGACTGTTTTGAGGGGGGGTGACTTTCATATGGGGACTGTTTTGAGGGGGGAGGGGAAACTCTACAAATGGGGACTGTTTTGGGGGGGAGGGGGAACTCTACAAATGGGGACTGTTTTGGGGGGGGGAGGAGAAACTCTACAAATGGGGACTGTTTTGGGAGGGGGAACTCTGCAAATGGGGACTGTTTCGGGGGGGGAGGGGGAACTCTGCAAATGGGGACTGTTTTGAGGGGGGTGGGAGAACTCTGCAAATGGGGACTGTTTCGGGAGGGGGAACTCTGCAAATGGGGACTGTTTCGGGGGGGGAGGGGGAACTCTGCAAATGGGGACTGTTTTGGGGGAGGGGGAACTCTACAAATGGGGACTGTTTTGGGGGGGGTGGGAGAACTCTGCAAATGGGGACTGTTTTGGGGGGGGGGGAGAACTCTGCAAATGGGGACTGTTTTGAGGGGGGTGGGAGAACTCTGCAAATGGGGACTGTTTTGGGGGGGGGGGGAGAACTCTGCAAATGGGGACTGTTTTGGGGGGGGGGGGGGGGGGGGGGGTGGGAGAACTCTGCAAATGGGGACTGTTTTGGGGGGGGGGGGGGGAGAACTCTGCAAATGGGGACTGTTTTGGGGGGGGGGGGAGAACTCTGCAAATGGGGACTGTTTTGGGGGGGGGAACTCTGCAAATGGGGACTGTTTCGGGGGGGGAGGGGGAACTCTGCAAATGGGGACTGTTTCGGGGGGGAACTCTGCAAATGGGGACTGTTTTGGGGGAGGGGAAACTCTGCAAATGGGGACTGTTTTGGGGGAGGGGAAACTCTGCAAATGGGGACTGTTTTGGGGGGGGGGGTGTGAGAACTCTGCAAATGGGGACTGTTTTGGGGGGGGGGTGGGAGAACTCTGCAAATGGGGACTGTTTTGGGGGGGGTGGGAGAACTCTGCAAATGGGGGCTGTTTTGGGGGGGGGTGGGAGAACTCTGCAAATGGGGACTGTTTTGTGGGGGGTGGGAGAACTCTGCAAATGGGGACTGTTTGGGGAGGGGGAGGGGGAGGGGGAGGGGGAACTCTGCAAATGGGGACTGTTTCGGGAGGGGGAGGGGGAACTCTGCAAATGGGGACTGTTTTGGGGGGGAGGAGGAACTCTGCAAATGGGGACTGTTTTGGGGGGGAGGAGGAACTCGACAAATGGGGACTGTTTTGGGGGGGTGGGAGAACTCTGCAAATGGGGACTGTTTTGGGGTGGGGGGTGGGAGAACTCTGCAAATGGGGACTGTTTTGGGGGGGGGGGGTGGTGGGAGAACTCTGCAAATGGGGACTGTTTTGGGAGGGGGAACTCTGCAAATGGGGACTGTTTCGGGGGGGAGGGGGAACTCTGCAAATGGGGACTGTTTCGGGGGGGAGGG
Organism: Heterodontus francisci; assembly: GCF_036365525.1. Taxonomy (NCBI): domain Eukaryota; kingdom Metazoa; phylum Chordata; class Chondrichthyes; order Heterodontiformes; family Heterodontidae; genus Heterodontus; species Heterodontus francisci. Next base: position 15,307,047 of record NC_090386.1, on the reverse strand, counting down.
GGAACTCTGCAAATGGGGACTGTTTTGGGGGGAGGGGGAACTCTGCAAATGGGGACTGTTTTGGGAGGGGGAACTCTGCAAATGGGGACTGTTTCGGGGGGGAGGGGGAACTCTGCAAATGGGGACTGTTTCGGAGGGGAGGGGGAACTCTGCAAATGGGGACTGTTTTGGGGGAGAGGGAACTCTGCAAATGGGGACTGTTTTGGGGGAGAGGGAACTCTGCAAATGGGGACTGTTTCAGAGGGGGGGGGGAACTCTGCAAATGGGGACTGTTTTGGGGGAGGGGGAACTCTGCAAATGGGGACTGTTTCAGAGGGGAGAGGGAACTCTGCAAATGGGGACTGTTTTGGGGGAGGGGGAATTCTGCAAATGGGGACTGTTTTGGGGGAGGGGGAACTCTGCAAATGGGGACTGTTTTGGGGGGAGGAGGAACTCTGCAAATGGGGACTGTTTTGAGGGGGGAGGGGGAACTCTACAAATGGGGACTGTTTTGGGGGGAGGGGGAACTCTGCAAATGGGGACTGTTTTGAGGGGGGAGGTGGAACTTTGCAAATGGGGACTGTTTTGGGGGGAGGGGGAACTCTGCAAATGGGGACTGTTTTGGGGGAGGGGGAACTCTGCAAATGGGGACTGTTTTGGGGGAGGGGGAACTCTGCAAATGGGGACTGTTTTGGGGGAGGGGGAACTCTGCAAATGGGGACTGTTTTGGGGGAGGGGGAACTCTGCAAATGGGGACTGTTTTGGGGGAGGGGGAACTCTGCAAATGGGGACTGTTTTGGGGGGAGGGGGAACTCTGCAAATGGGGACTGTTTTGGGGGGGGTGGGAGAACTCTGCAAATGGGGACTGTTTTGGGGGGGGTGGGAGAACTCTGCAAATGGGGACTGTTTTGGGGGGGGTGGGAGAACTCTGCAAATGGGGACTGTTTTGGGGGGGGGTGGGAGAACTCTGCAAATGGGGACTGTTTTGGGGGAGGGGGAACTCTGCAAATGGGGACTGTTTTGGGGGGAGGGGGAACTCTGCAAATGGGGACTGTTTTGAGGGGGGAGGTGGAACTCTGCAAATGGGGACTGTTTTGAGGGGGGAGGGGGAACTCTACAAATGGGGACTGTTTTGGGGGGAGGGGGAACTCTGCAAATGGGGACTGTTTTGAGGGGGGAGGTGGAACTTTGCAAATGGGGACTGTTTTGGGGGGAGGGGGAACTCTGCAAATGGGGACTGTTTTGGGGGGAGGGGGAACTCTGCAAATGGGGACTGTTTTGAGGGGGGAGGTGGAACTCTGCAAATGGGGACTGTTTTGGGGGAGAGGGAACTCTGCAAATGGGGACTGTTTTGGGGGGAGGTGGAACTCTGCAAATGGGGACTGTTTTGGGGGGGGGAGGAGGAACTCTACAAATGGGGACTGTTTTGGGGGGGAGGAGGAACTCGACAAATGGGGAGTGTTTTGGGGGGGTGGGAGAACTCTGCAAATGGGGACTGTTTTGGGGGGGTTGGGAGAACTCTGCAAATGGGGACTGTTTTGGGAGGGGGAACTCTGCAAATGGGGACTGTTTCGGGGTGGGAGGGGGAACTCTGCAAATGGGGACTGTTTTGGGGGAGAGGGAACTCTGCAAATGGGGACTGTTTTGGGGGGAGGGGGAACTCTGCAAATGGGGACTGTTTTGGGGGGAGGGGGAACTCTGCAAATGGGGACTGTTTTGAGGGGGGAGGGGGAACTCTGCAAATGGGGACTGTTTTGGGGGGAGGGGGAACTCTGCAAATGGGGACTGTTTTGGGGGGAGGAGGAACTCTGCAAATGGGGACTGTTTTGGGGGGAGGGGGAACTCTGCAAATGGGGACTGTTTTGGGGGGAGGGGGAACTCTGCAAATGGGGACTGTTTTGGGGGGAGGAGGAACTCTGCAAATGGGGACTGTTTTGGGGGGAGGGGGAACTCTGCAAATGGGGACTGTTTTGGGGGGAGGAGGAACTCTGCAAATGGGGACTGTTTTGGGGGGAGGAGGAACTCTGCAAATGGGGACTGTTTTGGGGGGAGGGGGAACTCTGCAAATGGGGACTGTTTTGAGGGGGGAGGAGGAACTCTGCAAATGGGGACTGTTTTGAGGGGGGAGGAGGAACTCTGCAAATGGGGACTGTTTTGGGGGGAGGGGGAACTCTGCAAATGGGGACTGTTTTGAGGGGGGAGGAGGAACTCTGCAGATGGGGACTGTTTTGGGGGAGGGGGAACTCTGCAAATGGGGACTGTTTTGAGGGGGGTGGGAGAACTCTGCAAATGGGGACTGTTTTGGGGGGGTGGGAGAACTCTGCAAATGGGGACTGTTTTGGGGGGGGGTGGGAGAACTCTGCAAATGGGGACTGTTTTGGGAGGGGGAACTCTGCAAATGGGGACTGTTTCGGGGGGGAGGGGCAACTCTGCAAATGGGGACTGTTTCGGGGGGGGAGGGGGAACTCTGCAAATGGGCACTGTTTCAGCTGGGGGGTGGGAGAACTCTGCAAATGGGGACTGTTTTGGGGGGGGGGTGGGAGAACTCTGCAAATGGGGACTGTTTTGGGAGGGGGAACTCTGCAAATGGGGACTGTTTCGGGGGGGGAGGGGCAACTCTGCAAATGGGGACTGTTTCGGGGGGGAGGGGCAACTCTGCAAATGGGGACTGTTTTGGGGGAGGGGGAACTCTGCAAATGGGGACTGTTTCGGGGGGGGAGGGGGAACTCTGCAAATGGGGACTGTTTCGGGGGGGAGGGGGAACTCTGCAAATGGGGACTGTTTTGGGGGAGGGGGAACTCTACAAATGGGGACTGTTTTGAAGGGGGAGGGGGATCTCTGCAAATGGGGACTGTTATAGGGGGGGGAACTCTGCAAATGGGGACTGTTTTGGGGGGGGGACTTGCAAATGGGGACTGTTTTGGGGGGGGGGTCTTGCAAATGGGGACTGTTTTGAGGAGGGGACTTGCATATGGGGACTGTTTTGAGGAGGGGAGGGGGAACTCTGCAAATGGGGACTGTTTTGGGGGGGGGACTTGCAAATGGGGACTGTTTTGAGGAGGGGACTTGCATATGGGGACTGTTTTGAGGGGGGAGGGGGAACTCTGCAAATGTGGACTGTTTTGAGGGGGGGACTTGCATATGGGGACTGTTTTGAGGGGGGAGGGGGAACTCTGCAAATGTGGACTGTTTTGGGGGGGGAACTCTGCAAATTGGGACTGTTCTGGGGGGGAGGGGGCACTCTGCAAATTGGGACTGTTTTGGCGGGGAGGGGAAACTCTGCAAATTGGGACAGTTTTGCTGGGGAGTGGGAACTCTGCAAATGGGGACTGTTTTGGGGGGGGACTCTGCAAATGGGGACTGTTTTGGGGGGGGACTCTGCAAATGGGGACTGTTTTGGGGGGGGACTCTGCAAATGGGGACTGTTTTGGGGGGGGACTCTGCAAATGGGGACTGTTTTGGGGGGGGACTCTGCAAATGGGGACTGTTTTGGGGGGGACTCTGCAAATGGGGACTGTTTTGGGGGGGACTCTGCAAATGGGGACTGTTTTGAGGGGGGGACTCTGCAAATGGGGACTGTTTTGGGGGGGACGCTGCAAATGGGGACTGTTTTGGAGGGGGAACTCTGCAAATGGGGACTGTTTTGAGGAGGGAGGGGGGACTCTGCAAATGGGGACTGTTTTGGAGGGGGAACTCTGCAAATGGGGACTGTTTTGAGGAGGGAGGGGGAACTCTGCAAATGGGGACTGTTTCAGCGGGGGGGGGGGGAAACTCTGCAAAGGGACTGTTTTGGGGGAGGGGGAACTCTGCAAATGGGGACTGTTTTGGGGGAGAGGGAACTCTGCAAATGGGGACTGTTTTGGGGGAGAGGGAACTCTGCAAATGGGGACTGTTTTGGGGGGAGGGGGAACTCTGCAAATGGGGACTGTTTTGAGGGGGGAGGTGGAACTCTGCAAATGGGGACTGTTTTGAGGGGGGAGGGGGAGCTCTGCAAATGGGGACTGTTTTGGGGGGGGGAACTCTGCAAATGGGGACTGTTTCGGGGGGGAGGGGGAACTCTGCAAATGGGGACTGTTTTGGGAGGGGGAACTCTGCAAATGGGGACTGTTTTGAGGAGGGAGGGGGGACTCTGCAAATGGGGACTGTTTTGGAGGGGGAACTCTGCAAATGGGGACTGTTTTGAGGAGGGAGGGGGAACTCTGCAAATGGGGACTGTTTCAGCGGGGGGGGGGGAAACTCTGCAAAGGGACTGTTTTGGGGGAGGGGAACTCTGCAAATGGGGACTGTTTTGGGGAGAGGGAACTCTGCAAATGGGGACTGTTTTGGGGGAGAGGGAACTCTGCAAATGGGGACTGTTTTGGGGGGAGAGGGAACTCTGCAAATGGGGACTGTTTTGGGGGGAGGGGGAACTCTGCAAATGGGGACTGTTTTGAGGGGGGAGGTGGAACTCTGCAAATGGGGACTGTTTTGAGGGGGGAGGGGGAGCTCTGCAAATGGGGACTGTTTTGGGGGGGGGGAACTCTGCAAATGGGGACTGTTTCGGGGGGGAGGGGGAACTCTGCAAATGGGGACTGTTTTGGGAGGGGGAACTCTGCAAATGGGGACTGTTTTGAGGGGGGAGGGGGAACTCTGCAAATGGGGGACTGTTTCAGCGGGGGGGGGGGAACTCTGCAAATGGGGACTGTTTTGTGGGAGGGGGAACTCTGCAAATGGGGACTGTTTTGGGGGGAGGAGGAACTCGGCAAATGGGGACTGTTTTGGGGGGGGGGAGGAGGAACTCTGCAAATGGGGACTGTTTTGGGGGGGGGGAGGAGGAACTCTGCAAATGGGGACTGTTTTGGGGGGGGGAGGAGGAACTCTGCAAATGGGGACTGTTTTGGGGGGGTGGGAGAACTCTGCAAATAGGGACTGTTTTGGGGGGGTGGAGAACTCTGCAAATGGGGACTGTTTTGGGGGGGGGTGGGAGAACTCTGCAAATGGGGACTGTTTTGGGGGGGGTGGGAGAACTCTGCAAATGGGGACTGTTTTGGGGGGGGTGGGAGAACTCTGCAAATGGGGACTGTTTTGGGGGGGTGGGAGAACTCTGCAAATGGGGACTGTTTTGGGGGAGGGGGAACTCTGCAAATGGGGACTGTTTTGGGGGAGGGGGAACTCTGCAAATGGGGACTGTTTTGGGGGAGAGGGAACTCTGCAAATGGGGACAGTTTTGGGGGGAGGGGGAACTCTGCAAATGGGGACTGTTTTGGGGGGGGGTGGAGAACTCTGCAAATGGGGACTGTTTTGGGGGGGGGGGTGGGAGAACTCTGCAAATGGGGACTGTTTCGGGGGGGAGGGGGAACTCTGCAAATGGGGACTGTTTCAGCGGGGGGGGGAACTCTGCAAATGGGGACTGTTTTGGGGGAGGGAACTCTGCAAATGGGGACTGTTTTGGGGGAGGGGAACTCTGCAAATGGGGACTGTTTTGGGGGGCGGTGGAGAACTCTGCAAATGGGGACTGTTTCGGGGGGGAGGGGGAACTCTGCAAATGGGGACTGTTTCAGCGGGGGGGGGGGAACTCTGCAAATGGGGACTGTTTTGGGGGAGGGGGAACTCTGCAAATGGGGACTGTTTTGGGGGAGGGGGAACTCTGCAAATGGGGACTGTTTTGGGGGAGGGGGAACTCTGCAAATGGGGACTGTTTTGGGGGGGACTCTGCAAATGGGGACTGTTTTGGGGGGGACTCTGCAAATGGGGACTGTTTTGAGGGGGGGACTCTGCAAATGGGGACTGTTTTGGGGGGGACGCTGCAAATGGGGACTGTTTTGGAGGGGGAACTCTGCAAATGGGGACTGTTTTGAGGAGGGAGGGGGGACTCTGCAAATGGGGACTGTTTTGGAGGGGGAACTCTGCAAATGGGGACTGTTTTGAGGAGGGAGGGGGGACTCTGCAAATGGGGACTGTTTTGGAGGGGGAACTCTGCAAATGGGGACTGTTTTGAGGAGGGAGGGGGGACTCTGCAAATGGGGACTGTTTTGGAGGGGGAACTCTGCAAATGGGGACTGTTTCAGCGGGGGGGGGGGGAAACTCTGCAAAGGGACTGTTTTGGGGGAGGGGGAACTCTGCAAATGGGGACTGTTTTGGGGAGAGGGAACTCTGCAAATGGGGACTGTTTTGGGGGGAGAGGGAACTCTGCAAATGGGGACTGTTTTGAGGGGGGAGGTGGAACTCTGCAAATGGGGACTGTTTTGAGGGGGGAGGGGGAGCTCTGCAAATGGGGACTGTTTTGGGGGGGGGGAACTCTGCAAATGGGGACTGTTTCGGGGGGGAGGGGGAACTCTGCAAATGGGGACTGTTTTGGGAGGGGAACTCTGCAAATGGGGACTGTTTTGAGGGGGGAGGGCGAACTCTGCAAATGGGGACTGTTTTGTGGGAGGGGGAACTCTGCAAATGGGGACTGTTTTGGGGGAGGAGGAACTCGGCAAATGGGGACTGTTTTGGGGGGGGGAGGAGGAACTCTGCAAATGGGGACTGTTTTGGGGGGGGGGAACTCTGCAAATGGGGACTGTTTCGGGGGGGAGGGGGAACTCTGCAAATGGGGACTGTTTTGGGGGGGGGAACTCTGCAAATGGGGACTGTTTCGGGGGGAGGGGGAACTCTGCAAATGGGGACTGTTTTGGGAGGGGGAACTCTGCAAATGGGGACTGTTTTGAGGGGGGAGGGCGAACTCTGCAAATGGGGACTGTTTTGTGGGAGGGGGAACTCTGCAAATGGGGACTGTTTTGGGGGGGGGAACTCTGCAAATGGGGACTGTTTCGGGGGGGAGGGGGAACTCTGCAAATGGGGACTGTTTTGGGAGGGGGAACTCTGCAAATGGGGACTGTTTTGAGGGGGAGGGCGAACTCTGCAAATGGGGACTGTTTTGTGGGAGGGGAACTCTGCAAATGGGGACTGTTTTGGGGGGAGGAGGAACTCGGCAAATGGGGACTGTTTTGGGGGGGGGAGGAGGAACTCTGCAAATGGGGACTGTTTTGGGGGAGGGGAACTCTGCAAATGGGGACTGTTTTGAGGGGGGAGGTGGAACTCTGCAAATGGGGACTGTTTTGAGGGGGGAGGGGGAGCTCTGCAAATGGGGACTGTTTTGGGGGGGGGAACTCTGCAAATGGGGACTGTTTCGGGGGGGAGGGGAACTCTGCAAATGGGACTGTTTTGGGAGGGGGAACTCTGCAAATGGGACTGTTTTGAGGGGGAGGGCGAACTCTGCAAATGGGACTGTTTTGTGGGAGGGGGAACTCTGCAAATGGGGACTGTTTTGGGGGGAGAGGAACTCGGCAAATGGGGACTGTTTTGGGGGGGGGAGGAGGAACTCTGCAAATGGGGACTGTTTTGGGGGGGGAGGAGGAACTCTGCAAATGGGGACTGTTTTGGGGGGGAGGAGGAACTCTGCAAATGGGGACTGTTTTGGGGGGGTGGGAGAACTCTGCAAATAGGGACTGTTTTGGGGGGGTGGAGAACTCTGCAAATGGGGACTGTTTTGGGGGGGGGGTGGGAGAACTCTGCAAATGGGGACTGTTTTGGGGGGGGTGGAGAACTCTGCAAATGGGGACCTGTTTTGGGGGGGGGGTGGGAGAACTCTGCAAATGGGGACTGTTTCGGGGGGGAGGGGGAACTCTGCAAATGGGGACTGTTTCAGCGGGGGGGGGAACTCTGCAAATGGGGACTGTTTTGGGGGAGGGGGAACTCTGCAAATGGGGACTGTTTTGGGGGAGAGGGAACTCTGCAAATGGGGACTGTTTTGGGGGAGGGGGAACTCTGCAAATGGGGACTGTTTTGGGGGGGGGGGGTGGGAGAACTCTGCAAATGGGGACTGTTTCGGGGGGGAGGGGGAACTCTGCAAATGGGGACTGTTTCAGCGGGGGGGGGAACTCTGCAAATGGGGACTGTTTTGGGGGAGGGGAACTCTGCAAATGGGACTGTTTTGGGGGAGGGGGAACTCTGCAAATGGGGACTGTTTTGGGGGGGGGTGGGAGAACTCTGCAAATGGGGACTGTTTTGGGGGGGGGGGTGGGTGAACTCTGCAAATGGGGACTGTTTTGGGAGGGGGAACTCTGCAAATGGGGACTGTTTTGGGGGGAGGAGGGGATCTCTGCAAATGGGGACTGTTTTGGGGGAGGGGGAACTCTGCAAATGGGGACTGTTTTGGGGGGGGGGTGGGTGAACTCTGCAAATGGGGACTGTTTTGGGAGGGGAACTCTGCAAATGGGGACTGTTTTGGGGGGAGGAGGGGGATCTCTGCAAATGGGGACTGTTTTGGGGGGGGGGGGAAACTCTGCAAATGGGGACTGTTTTGGGAGGGGGAACTCTGCAAATGGGGACTGTTTTGGGGGGAGGAGGGGGATCTCTGCAAATGGGGACTGTTTTGGGGGAGGGGGAACTCTGCAAATGGGGACTGTTTTGGGAGGGGGAACTCTGCAAATGGGACTGTTTTGGGGGGGAGGAGGGGGATCTCTGCAAATGGGGACATCTGCAAATGGGGACTGTTTTGGGGGGGAGGAGGGGGATCTCTGCAAATGGGGACTGTTTCAGCGGGGGGGGGAACTCTGCAAATGGGGACTGTTTTGGGGGGAGGGGGAACTCTGCAAATGGGGACTGTTTCAGCGGGGGGGGGAACTCTGCAAATGGGGACTGTTTCAGCGGGGGGGGGAACTCTGCAAATGGTGACTGTTTTGGGGGAGGGAGAACTCTGCAAATGGGGACTGTTTCAGCGGGGGGGGAACTCTGCAAATGGGGACTGTTTCAGCGGGGGGGGGGAACTCTGCAAATGGTGACTGTTTTGGGGGAGGGAGAACTCTGCAAATGGGGACTGTTTCAGCTGGGGGGGGGAACTCTGCAAATGGGGACTGTTTTGGGGGGAGGGGGAACTCTGCAAATGGGGACTGTTTTGAGGGGGGAGGGGGAACTCTGCAAATGGAGTCTGTTTTGGGGGGAGGGGGAACTCTGCAAATGGGGACTGTTTTGAGGGGGGGAGTGGGAACTCTGCAAATGGGGACTATTTTGAGGGGGGAGGGGGTACTCTACAAATGGGGACTGTTTTGGGGGGGAGGAGGAACTCTGCAAATGGGGACTGTTTTGGGGGGGAGGAGGAACTCTGCAAATGGGGACTGTTTTGGGAGGGGGAACTCTGCAAATGGGGACTGTTTCGGGGGGGGAGGGGGAACTCTGCAAATGGGGGACTGTTTCAGCAGGGGGGGGAACTCTGCAAATGGGGACTGTTTCAGCGGGGGGGGGGGGAACTCTGCAAATGGTGACTGTTTTGGGGGAGGGAGAACTCTGCAAATGGGGACTGTTTCAGCTGGGGGGGGAACTCTGCAAATGGGGACTGTTTTGGGGGGTGGGAGAACTCTGCAAATGGGGACTGTTTTGGGGGGGGGTGGGAGAACTCTGCAAATGGGGACTGTTTTGGGAGGGGGAACTCTGCAAATGGGGACTGTTTTTGGGGGGGAACTCTGCAAATGGGGACTGCTTTGGGGGAGGGGGAACTCTGCAAATGGGGACTGTTTTGGGGGGAGGGGGAACTCTGCAAATGGGGACTGTTTTGAGGGGGGAGGGGGAACTCTACAAATGGGGACTGTTTTGGGGGAGAGGGAACTCTGCAAATGGGGACTGTTTTGGGGGGAGGGGAAACTCTGCAAATGGGGACTGTTTTGGGGGGAGGGGAAACTCTGCAAATGGGGACTGTTTTGGGGGGGTGGGAGAACTCTGCAAATGGGGACTGTTTTGGGGGGGGTGGGAGAACTCTGCAAATGGGGACTGTTTTGGGGGGGGTGGGAGAACTCTGCAAATGGGGACTGTTTTGGGGGGAGGGGGAACTCTGCAAATGGGGACTGTTTTGGGGGGGTGGGAGAACTCTGCAAATGGGGACTGTTTTGGGGGGAGGGGAAACTCTGCAAATGGGGACTGTTTTGGGGGGGTGGGAGAACTCTGCAAATGGGGACTGTTTTGGGGGGGTGGGAGAACTCTGCAAATGGGGACTGTTTTGGGGGGGGTGGGAGAACTCTGCAAATGGGGACTGTTTTGGGGGGAGGGGGAACTCTGCAAATGGGGACTGTTTTGGGGGGGTGGGAGAACTCTGCAAATGGGGACTGTTTTGGGGGGGGGTGAGGAAGTCTGCAAATGGGGACTGTTTCGGGGGGAGGGGGAACTCTGCAAATGGGGACTGTTTTGGGGGAGAGGGAACTCTGCAAATGGGGACTGTTTTGGGGGGAGGGGGAACTCTGCAAATGGGGACTGTTTCGGGGGGGGAGGGGCAACTCTGCAAATGGGGACTGTTTCGGGGGGGGAGGGGCAACTCTGCAAATGGGGACTGTTTTGGGGGAGGGGGAACTCTGCAAATGGGGACTGTTTCGGGGGGGGGAGGGGGAACTCTGCAAATGGGGACTGTTTCGGGGGGGGAGGGGGAACTCTGCAAATGGGGACTGTTTTGGGGGAGGGGGAACTCTACAAATGGGGACTGTTTTGAAGGGGGAGGGGGATCTCTGCAAATGGGGACTGTTATAGGGGGGGGAACTCTGCAAATGGGGACTGTTTTTGGGGGGGGGGACTTGCAAATGGGGACTGTTTTGGGGGGGGGGGACTTGCAAATGGGGACTGTTTTGGGGGGGGGGTCTTGCAAATGGGGACTGTTTTGAGGAGGGGACTTGCATATGGGGACTGTTTTGAGGGGGGAGGGGAACTCTGCAAATGTGGACTGTTTTGAGGGGGGGACTTGCATATGGGGACTGTTTTGAGGGGGGAGGGGGAACTCTGCAAATGTGGACTGTTTTGGGGGGGAGGGGGCACTCTGCAAATTGGGACTGTTCTGGGGGGGAGGGGGCACTCTGCAAATTGGGACTGTTTTGGCGGGGAGGGGAAACTCTGCAAATTGGGACAGTTTTGCTGGGGAGTGGGAACTCTGCAAATGGGGACTGTTTTGGGGGGGGGACTCTGCAAATGGGGACTGTTTTGGGGGGGGACTCTGCAAATGGGGACTGTTTTGGGGGGGACTCTGCAAATGGGGACTGTTTTGAGGGGGGGACTCTGCAAATGGGGACTGTTTTGAGGGGGGGACTCTGCAAATGGGGACTGTTTTGGGGGGGACGCTGCAAATGGGGACTGTTTTGGAGGGGGAACTCTGCAAATGGGGACTGTTTTGAGGAGGGAGGGGGGACTCTGCAAATGGGGACTGTTTTGGAGGGGGAACTCTGCAAATGGGGACTGTTTTGAGGAGGGAGGGGGAACTCTGCAAATGGGGACTGTTTCAGCGGGGGGGGGGGGAAACTCTGCAAAGGGACTGTTTTGGGGGAGGGGGAACTCTGCAAATGGGGACTGTTTTGGGGGAGAGGGAACTCTGCAAATGGGGACTGTTTTGGGGGGAGAGGGAACTCTGCAAATGGGGACTGTTTTGGGGGGAGGGGGAACTCTGCAAATGGGGACTGTTTTGAGGGGGGAGGTGGAACTCTGCAAATGGGGACTGTTTTGAGGGGGGAGGGGGAGCTCTGCAAATGGGGACTGTTTTGGGGGGGGAACTCTGCAAATGGGGACTGTTTCGGGGGGGAGGGGGAACTCTGCAAATGGGGACTGTTTTGGGAGGGGGAACTCTGCAAATGGGGACTGTTTTGAGGGGGGAGGGGGAACTCTGCAAATGGGGACTGTTTTGGGAGGGGGAACTCTGCAAATGGGGACTGTTTCAGCGGGGGGGGGGAGAACTCTGCAAATGGGGACTGTTTTGGGGGGGTGGGAGAACTCTACAAATGGGGACTGTTTTGGGGGGGGGAGGAGGAACTCTGCAAATGGGGACTGTTTTGGGGGGGTGGGAGAACTCTGCAAATAGGGACTGTTTTGGGGGGGTGGGAGAACTCTGCAAATGGGGACTGTTTTGGGGGGGGGTGGGAGAACTCTGCAAATGGGGACTGTTTTGGGGGGGGGGTGGGAGAACTCTGCAAATGGGGACTGTTTTGGGGGGGGTGGGAGAACTCTGCAAATGGGGACTGTTTTGGGGGGGGTGGGAGAACTCTGCAAATGGGGACTGTTTTGGGGGAGGGGGAACTCTGCAAATGGGGACTGTTTTGGGGGAGGGGGAACTCTGCAAATGGGGACTGTTTTGGGGGAGAGGGAACTCTGCAAATGGGGACTGTTTTGGGGGGAGGGGGAACTCTGCAAATGGGGACTGTTTTGGGGGGGGGGTGGGAGAACTCTGCAAATGGGGACTGTTTTGGGGGGGGTGGGTGGGAGAACTCTGCAAATGGGGACTGTTTCGGGGGGGAGGGGGAACTCTGCAAATGGGGACTGTTTCGGGGGGGAGGGGGGAACTCTGCAAATGGGGACTGTTTTGGGAGGGGGAACTCTGCAAATGGGGACTGTTTTGAGGGGGGAGGGGGAACTCTGCAAATGGGGACTGTTTTGGGAGGGGGAACTCTGCAAATGGGGACTGTTTCAGCGGGGGGGGGAGAACTCTGCAAATGGGGACTGTTTTGGGGGGGTGGGAGAACTCTACAAATGGGGACTGTTTTGGGGGGGGGAGGAGGAACTCTGCAAATGGGGACTGTTTTGGGGGGGTGGGGAGAACTCTGCAAATAGGGACTGTTTTGGGGGGGTGGGAGAACTCTGCAAATGGGGACTGTTTTGGGGGGGGGTGGGAGAACTCTGCAAATGGGGACTGTTTTGGGGGGGGGGTGGGAGAACTCTGCAAATGGGGACTGTTTTGGGGGGGGTGGGAGAACTCTGCAAATGGGGACTGTTTTGGGGGGGGTGGGAGAACTCTGCAAATGGGGACTGTTTTGGGGGAGGGGGAACTCTGCAAATGGGGACTGTTTTGGGGGAGGGGGAACTCTGCAAATGGGGACTGTTTTGGGGGAGAGGGAACTCTGCAAATGGGGACTGTTTTGGGGGGAGGGGGAACTCTGCAAATGGGGACTGTTTTGGGGGGGGGGTGGGAGAACTCTGCAAATGGGGACTGTTTTGGGGGGGGTGGGTGGGAGAACTCTGCAAATGGGGACTGTTTCGGGGGGGAGGGGGAACTCTGCAAATGGGGACTGTTTCAAGGAACTCTGCAAATGTGGACTGTTTTGGGGAGGGGGAACTCTGCAAATGGGGACTGTTTTGGGGGAGAGGGAACTCTGCAAATGGGGACCTGTTTTTGGGGGAGGGGGAACTCTGCAAATGGGGACTGTTTTGGGGGGGGGGGTGTGGGAGAACTCTGCAAATGGGGACTGTTTTGGGGGGGGGTGGGAGAACTCTGCAAATGGGGACTGTTTTGGGGGAGAGGGAACTCTGCAAATGGGGACTGTTTTTGAGGGGGGAGGGGGAACTCTACAAATGGGGACTGTTTTGGGGGAGAGGGAACTCTGCAAATGGGGACTGTTTTGGGGGTGGGTGGGAGAACTCTGCAAATGGGGACTGTTTTGGGGGGAGGGGGGAACTCTGCAAATGGGGACTGTTTTGGGGGGGGGGTGGGAGAACTCTGCAAATGGGGACTGTTTTGGGGGGGAGGGGGAACTCTGCAAATGGGGACTGTTTTGGGGGGGAGGAGGGGGATCTCTGCAAATGGGGACTGTTTTGGGGGGAGGGGGAACTCTGCAAATGGGGACTGTTTCAGCGAGGGGGGGGGAACTCTGCAAATGGGGACTGTTTCAGCGGGGGGGGAACTCTGCAAATGGTGACTGTTTCAGCGGGGGGGAACTCTGCAAATGGTGACTGTTTTGGGGGGGGGAACTCTGCAAATGGGGACTGTTTTGGGGGAGGGGGAACTCTGCAAATGGGGACTGTTTTGAGGGGGGAGGGGGAACTCTGCAAATGGAGTATGTTTTGGGGGGAGGGGGAACTCTGCAAATGGTGACTGTTTTGAGGGGGAGTGGGAACTCTGCAAATGGGGACTATTTTGAGGGGGAGGGGGTACTCTACAAATGGGGACTGTTTTGGGGGGGAGGAGGAACTCTGCAAATGGGGACTGTTTTGGGGGGGAGGAGGAACTCTGCAAATGGGGACTGTTTTGGGAGGGGGAACTCTGCAAATGGGGACTGTTTCAGCAGGGGGGGGAACTCTGCAAATGGGGACTGTTTCAGCGGGGGGGGGGGAACTCTGCAAATGGGGACTGTTTTGGGGGGTGGGAGAACTCTGCAAATGGGACTGTTTTGGGGGGGGGTGGGAGAACTCTGCAAATGGGGACTGTTTTGGGAGGGGGAACTCTGCAAATGGGGACTGTTTTTGGGGGGAACTCTGCAAATGGGGACTGCTTTGGGGGAGGGGGAACTCTGCAAATGGGGACTGTTTTGGGGGGAGGGGGAACTCTGCAAATGGGGACTGTTTTGGGGGAGAGGGAACTCTGCAAATGGGGACTGTTTTGGGGGGAGGGGAAACTCTGCAAATGGGGACTGTTTTGGGGGGGTGGGAGAACTCTGCAAATGGGGACTGTTTGGGGGGGTGGGAGAACTCTGCAAATGGGGACTGTTTTGGGGGGGTGGGAGAACTCTGCAAATGGGGACTGTTTTGGGGGAGGGGGAACTCTGCAAATGGGGACTGTTTTGGGGGGTGGGGAGAACTCTGCAAATGGGGACTGTTTTGGGGGGAGGGGAAACTCTGCAAATGGGGACTGTTTCGGGGGGGTGGGAGAACTCTGCAAATGGGACTGTTTGGGGGGGGTGGGAGAACTCTGCAAATGGGGACTGTTTTGGGGGAGGGGGAACTCTGCAAATGGGGACTGTTTTGGGGGGGGTGAGGAAGTCTGCAAATGGGGACTGTTTCGGGGGGAGGGGGAACTCTGCAAATGGGGACTGTTTTGGGGGAGAGGGAACTCTGCAAATGGGGACTGTTTTGGGGGGAGGGGGAACTCTGCAAATGGGGACTGTTTTGGGGGGGTGGGAGAACTCTGCAAATGGGGGACTGTTTTGGGGGGGTGGGAGAACTCTGCAAATGGGGACTGTTTTGGGGGGGGGTGGGAGAACACTGCAAATGGGGACTGTTTTGGGAGGGGGAACTCTGCAAATGGGGACTGTTTCGGGGGGGAGGGGGAACTCTGCAAATGGGGACTGTTTTGGGGGGGAGGGGGGAACTCTGCAAATGGGGACTGTTTTGGGGGGAGGAGGGGGATCTCTGCAAATGGTGACTGTTTTGGGGGGGGAGGAGGGGGATCTCTGCAAATGGGGACTGTTTTGGGGGAGGGAGAACCTCTGCAATTGGGGACTGTTTTGAGGGGGGAGGGGAACTCTGCAAATGGGGACTGTTTTGAGGGGGGAGGGGGAACTCTGCAAATGGGACTGTTTTGAGGGGGGAGGGGGTACTCTGCAAATGGGGGACTGTTTTGAGGGGGAGGGGGAACTCTGCAAATGGGGACTGTTTTGGGGGGGAGGAGGAACTCTACAAATGGGGACTGTTTTGGGGGGGTGGGAGAACTCTGCAAATGGGGACTGTTTTGGGAGGGGGAACTCTGCAAATGGGGACTGTTTCGGGGGGGGAGGGGAACTCTGCAAATGGGGACTGTTTCAGCGGGGGGGGGGGGGACTCTGCAAATGGGGACTGTTTCAGCGGGGGGAACTCTGCAAATGGTGACTGTTTTGGGGGGAGGGAGAACTCTGCAAATGGGGACTGTTTCAGCTGGGGGGGGAACTCTGCAAATGGGGACTGTTTTGGGGGGAGGGGGAACTCTGCAAATGGTGACTGTTTTGGGGGAGGGGGGAAACTCTGCAAATGGGAACTATTTTGAGTGGGGGAGGGGGAACTCTGCAAATGGGGACTGTTTTTGGGGGAGGGGGAACTTGCAAATGGGGACTGTTTTGAGGGGTGGACTTGCATATGGGGACTGTTTTGAAGGGGGAGGGGGATCTCTGCAAATGGGGACTGTTATAGGGGGGGAACTCTGCAAATGGGGACTGTTTTGGGGGGGGGGACTTGCAAATGGGACTGTTTTGGGGGGGTGGTCTTGCAAATGGGGACTGTTTTGAGGAGGGGACTTGCATATGGGGACTGTTTTGAGGGGGGAGGGGGAACTCTGCAAATGTGGACTGTTTTGAGGGCGGACTTGCATATGGGGACTGTTTTGAGGGGGGAGGGGGAACTCTGCAAATGTGGACTGTTTTGGGGGGGAGGGGCACTCTGCAAATTGGGACTGTTTTGGCGGGGAGGGGAAACTCTGCAAATTGGGACAATTTTGCTGGGGAGTGGGAACTCTGCAAATGGGGACTGTTTTGGGGGGGGACTCTGCAAATGGGGACTGTTTTGGGGGGGGACTCTGCAAATGGGGACTGTTTTGGGGGGACTCTGCAAATGGGGACTGTTTTGGGGGGGGACTCTGCAAATGGGGACTGTTTTGGGGGGGACTCTGCAAATGGGGACTGTTTTGGGGGGGGACGCTGCAAATGGGGACTGTTTTGGAGGGGGAACTCTGCAAATGGGGACTGTTTTGAGGAGGGAGGTGGGACTCTGCAATGGGGACTGTTTTGGAGGGGGAACTCTGCAAATGGGGACTGTTTTGAGGAGGAGGGGGAACTCTGCAAATGGGGACTGTTTCAGCGGGGGGGGGAACTCTGCAAATGGGGACTGTTTTGGGGGAGGGTGGAACTCTGCAAATGGGGACTGTTTTGGGGAGAGGGAACTCTGCAAATGGACTGTTTTGGGGGGGGGAACTCTGCAAATGGGGACTGTTTTGGGGGGGAGAGGGAACTCTGCAAATGGGGACTGTTTTGGGGGGAGGGGGAACTCTGCAAATGGGGACTGTTTTGGGGGGGAGAGGGAACTCTGCAAATGGGGACTGTTTTGGGGGGAGGGGGAACTCTGCAAATGGGGACTGTTTTGGGGGGGGGAACTCTGCAAATGGGGACTGTTTCGGGGGGAGGGGGAACTCTGCAAATGGGGACTGTTTCAGCGGGGGGGGGGAACTCTGCAAATGGGGACTGTTTTGGAGGGAGGAGGAACTCTGCAAATGGGGACTGTTTTGGGGGGAGGTGGAACTCTGCAAATGGGGACTGTTTCGGGGGGAGGTGGAACTCTGCAAATGGGGACTGTTTCAGCGGGGGGGGGGGAGAACTCTGCAAATGGGGACTGTTTTGGGGGGAGGTGGAACTCTGCAAATGGGACTGTTTTGGGAGGGAGGGGGATCTCTGCAAATGGGGACTGTTTTGGGGGGAGGTGGAACTCTGCAAATGGGGGACTGTTTTGCGGGGGTGGGAGAACTCTGCAAATGGGGACTGTTTTGGGGGGGGTGGGAGAACTCTGCAAATGGGGACTGTTTTGGGGGGAGGAGGAACTCAGCAAATGGGGACTGTTTTGGGGGGGTGGGAGAACTCTGCAAATGGGGACTGTTTTGGGGGGGTGGGAGAACTCAGCAAATGGGGACTGTTTTGGGAGGGAGGGGGATCTCTGCAAATGGGGACTGTTTTGGAGGGAGGGGGATCTCTGCAAATGGGGACTGTTTTGGGGGGGAGGAGGAACTCTGCAAATGGGGACTGTTTTGGGGGGAGGAGGAACTCTGCAAATGGGGACTGTTTTGGGGGGAGGGGGAACTCTGCAAATGGGACTGTTTTGGGGGGAGGAGGAACTCTGCAAATGGGGACTGTTTTGGGGGGGTGGGAGAACTCTGCAAATGGGGACTGTTTTGGGGGGGGTGGGAGAACTCTGCAAATGGGGACTGTTTTGGGGGGAGGGGGAACTCTGCAAATGGGGACTGTTTTGGGGGGAGGGGAACTCTGCAAATGGGGACTGTTTTGGGGGGGTGGGAGAACTCTGCAAATGGGGACTGTTTTGGGGGGAGGGGAACTCTGCAAATGGGGACTGTTTTGGGGGAGGAGGAACTCTGCAAATGGGACTGTTTTGGGGGGAGGTGGAACTCTGCAAATGGGGACTATTTTGGGAGGGAGGGGAACTCTGCAAATGGGGACTGTTTTGGGGGGAGGAGGAACTCTGCAAATGGGGACTGTTTTGGGGGGGTGGAGAACTCTGCAAATGGGGACTGTTTTGGGGGGAGGTGGAACTCTGCAAATGGGGACTGTTTTGGGGGGGGTGGGAGAACTCTGCAAATGGGGACTGTTTTGAGGAGGGAGGGGGAACTCTGCAAATGGGGACTGTTTCAGCGGGGGGGGGAACTCTGCAAATGGGGACTGTTTTGGGGGGGGTGGGAGAACTCTGCAAATGGGGACTGTTTTGGGGGGGTGGGAGAACTCTGCAAATGGGGACTGTTTTGGGGGGGGTGGGAGAACTCTGCAAATGGGGACTGTTTTGGGGGGGGTGGGAGAACTCTGCAAATGGGGACTGTTTTGAGGAGGGAGGGGGAACTCTGCAAATGGGGACTGTTTCAGCGGGGGGGGGGAACTCTGCAAATGGGGACTGTTTTGGGGGGAGAGGGAACTCTGCAAATGGGGACTGTTTTGAGGGGGGAGGTGGAACTCTGCAAATGGGGACTATTTTGGGAGGGAGGGGGATCTCTGCAAATGGGGACTGTTTTGGGGGGAGGAGGAACTCTGCAAATGGGGACTGTTTTGGGGGGGGTGGGAGAACTCTGCAAATGGGGACTGTTTTGGGAGGGAGGGGGATCTCTGCAAATGGGGACTGTTTTGGGGGGAGGAGGAACTCTGCAAATGGGGACTGTTTTGGGGGGGGTGGGAGAACTCTGCAAATGGGGACTGTTTTGGGGGGGTGGGAGAACTCTGCAAATGGGGACTGTTTTGGGGGGGGTGGGAGAACTCTGCAAATGGGGGACTGTTTCGAAGGGGGGAGGGGGAACTCTGCAAATGGGGACTGTTTCAGCGGGGGGGGGGAACTCTGCAAATGGGGACTGTTTTGGGGGGGTGGGAGAACTCTGCAAATGGGGACTGTTTTGGGGGGGGTGGGAGAACTCTGCAAATGGGGACTGTTTTGGGGGGGGTGGGAGAACTCTGCAAATGGGGACTGTTTTGAGGAGGGAGGGGGAACTCTGCAAATGGGGACTGTTTCAGCGGGGGGGGGAACTCTGCAAATGGGGACTGTTTTGGGGGGAGAGGGAACTCTGCAAATGGGGACTGTTTTGGGGGGAGGGGGAACTCTGCAAATGGGGACTGTTTTGAGGGGGGAGGTGGAACTCTGCAAATGGGGACTGTTTTGGGGGGGGTGGGAGAACTCTGCAAATGGGGACTGTTTCGAAGGGGGGAGGGGGACTCTGCAAATGGGGACTGTTTCAGCGGGGGGGGGAACTCTGCAAATGGGGACTGTTTTGGGGGGGGGAGGGGGAACTCTGCAAATGGGGACTGTTTTTGGGGGGGGGAGGGGGAACTCTGCAAATGGGGACTGTTTCAGCGGGGGTGGGAGAACTCTGCAAATGGGGACTGTTTTGGGGGGGGGAGGGGGAACTCTGCAAATGGGGACTGTTTCGAAGGGGGGAGGGGGAACTCTGCAAATGGGGACTGTTTTGGGGGAGGGGGAACTCTGCAAATGGGGACTGTTTTGGGGGGAGGGGGAACTCTGCAAATGGGGACTGTTTTGGGGGGGTGGGAGAACTCTGCAAATGGGGACTGTTTTGGGAGGGGGAACTCTGCAAATGGGGACTGTTTTGGGGGGGGGGAGAACTCTGCAATGGGGACTGTTTTGGGGGGGGTGGGAGAACTCTGCAAATGGGGACTGTTTTGGGAGGGGGAACTCTGCAATGGGGACTGTTTTGGGGGGGGAGAACTCTGCAAATGGGGACTGTTTTGGGGGGGGTGGGAGAACTCTGCAAATGGGGACTGTTTTGGGGGGGTGGGAGAACTCTGCAAATGGGGACTGTTTTGGGGGGGGGGAGAACTCTGCAAATGGGGACTGTTTTGGGGGGGTGGGAGAACTCTGCAAATGGGACTGTTTTGGGGGGGGTGGGAGAACTCTGCAAATGGGGACTGTTTCGAAGGGGGGAGGGGGAACTCTGCAAATGGGGACTGTTTTGGGGGGGAGGGGGAACTCTGCAAATGGGGACTGTTTTGGGGGGGTGGGAGAACTCTGCAAATGGGGACTGTTTTGGGGGGGGGAGAACTCTGCAAATGGGGACTGTTTTGGGGGGGGTGGGAGAACTCTGCAAATGGGGACTGTTTTGGGAGGGGGAACTCTGCAAATGGGGACTGTTTTGGGGGGGGGGAGAACTCTGCAAATGGGGACTGTTTTGGGGGGGGTGGGAGAACTCTGCAAATGGGGACTGTTTTGGGGGGGGTGGGAGAACTCTGCAAATGGGGACTGTTTTGGGGGGGGTGGGAGAACTCTGCAAATGGGGACTGTTTCGAAGGGGGGAGGGGGAACTCTGCAAATGGGGACTGTTTCAGCGGGGGGGGGAACTCTGCAAATGGGACTGTTTTGGGGGAGGGGGAACTCTGCAAATGGGGACTGTTTTGGGGGGGGTGGGAGAACTCTGCAAATGGGGACTGTTTTGGGGGGGGGGTGGGAGAACTCTGCAAATGGGGACTGTTTTGGGGGGGGGTGGGAGAACTCTGCAAATGGGGACTGTTTTGGGAGGGGGAACTCTGCAAATGGGGACTGTTTTGGGGGGAGGGGGAACTCTGCAAATGGGGACTGTTCGGAGGGGAACTCTGCAAATGGGGACTGTTTCGGGGGGGAGGGGAACTCTGCAAATGGGGACTGTTTTGGGGGGGAGGGGGAACTCTGCAAATGGGGACTGTTTTGGGGGGGAGGGGGATCTCTGCAAATGGGGACTGTTTTGGGGGGAGGGGGAACTCTGCAAATGGGGACTGTTTCAGCTGGGGGGGGAACTCTGCAAATGGGGACTGTTTCAGCGGGGGGGGAACTCTGCAAATGGTGACTGTTTTGGGGGAGGGAGAACTCTGCAAATGGGGACTGTTTCAGCTGGGGGGGGAACTCTGCAAATGGGGACTGTTTTGGGGGGGGAGGGGGGATCTCTGCAAATGGGGACTGTTTTGGGGGGAGGGGGAACTCTGCAAATGGGGACTGTTTTGAGGGGGGAGGGGGAACTCTGCAAATGGGGACTGTTTTGAGGAGGGAGGGGGAACTCTGCAAATGGGGACTGTTTCAGCGGGGGGGGGGAACTCTGCAAATGGGGACTGTTTTGGGGGGAGAGGGAACTCTGCAAATGGGGACTGTTTTGGGGGGAGGGGGAACTCTGCAAATGGGGACTGTTTTGAGGGGGGAGGTGGAACTCTGCAAATGGGGACTGTTTTGGGGGGGGTGGGAGAACTCTGCAAATGGGGACTGTTTCGAAGGGGGAGGGGGAACTCTGCAAATGGGGACTGTTTCAGCGGGGGGGGGAACTCTGCAAATGGGGACTGTTTCGAAGGGGGGAGGGGGAACTCTGCAAATGGGGACTGTTTCAGCGGGGGGGGAACTCTGCAAATGGGGACTGTTTTGGGGGAGGGGGAACTCTGCAAATGGGGACTGTTTTGGGGGGAGGGGAACTCTGCAAATGGGGACTGTTTTGGGGGGTGGCAGAACTCTGCAAATGGGGACTGTTCTGGGGGGGGGTGGGAGAACTCTGCAAATGGGGACTGTTTTGGGGGGGGGAGGGGGAACTCTGCAAATGGGGACTGTTTCAGCGGGGTGGGAGAACTCTGCAAATGGGGACTGTTTTGGGGGGGGGAGGGGGAACTCTGCAAATGGGGACTGTTTTGGGGGGGGGAGGGGGAACTCTGCAAATGGGGACTGTTTCAGCGGGGGTGGAGAACTCTGCAAATGGGGACTGTTTTGGGGGGGGGAGGGGGAACTCTGCAAATGGGGACTGTTTCGAAGGGGGGAGGGGGAACTCTGCAAATGGGGACTGTTTTGGGGGAGGGGGAACTCTGCAAATGGGGACTGTTTTGGGGGAGGGGGAACTCTGCAAATGGGGACTGTTTTGGGGGGGTGGGAGAACTCTGCAAATGGGGACTGTTTTGGGAGGGGGAACTCTGCAAATGGGACTGTTTTGGGGGGGGGGAGAACTCTGCAAATGGGGACTGTTTTGGGGGGGGTGGGAGAACTCTGCAAATGGGGACTGTTTTGGGAGGGGGAACTCTGCAAATGGGGACTGTTTTGGGGGGGGGGAGAACTCTGCAAATGGGGACTGTTTTGGGGGGGGTGGGAGAACTCTGCAAATGGGGACTGTTTTGGGGGGGTGGGAGAACTCTGCAAATGGGGACTGTTTTGGGAGGGGGAACTCTGCAAATGGGGACTGTTTTGGGGGGGGGGGAGAACTCTGCAAATGGGGACTGTTTTGGGGGGGGTGGGAGAACTCTGCAAATGGGGACTGTTTTGGGGGGGGTGGGAGAACTCTGCAAATGGGGACTGTTTCGAAGGGGGGAGGGGGAACTCTGCAAATGGGGACTGTTTTGGGGGGGAGGGGAACTCTGCAAATGGGGACTGTTTTGGGGGGGTGGGAGAACTCTGCAAATGGGGACTGTTTTGGGAGGGGAACTCTGCAAATGGGGACTGTTTTGGGGGGGGGAGAACTCTGCAAATGGGGACTGTTTTGGGGGGGGTGGGAGAACTCTGCAAATGGGGACTGTTTTGGGGGGGGTGGGAGAACTCTGCAAATGGGGACTGTTTCGAAGGGGGGAGGGGGAACTCTGCAAATGGGGACTGTTTCAGCGGGGGGGGAACTCTGCAAATGGGGACTGTTTTGGGGAGGGGGAACTCTGCAAATGGGGACTGTTTTGGGGGGGGTGGGAGAACTCTGCAAATGGGGACTGTTTTGGGGGGGGGGTGGGAGAACTCTGCAAATGGGGACTGTTTTGGGGGGGGGTGGGAGAACTCTGCAAATGGGGACTGTTTTGGAGGGGGAACTCTGCAAAATGGGGACTGTTTTGGGGGGGAGGGGGAACTCTGCAAATGGGGACTGTTTCGGGAGGGGGAACTCTGCAAATGGGGACTGTTTTGGGGGGGAGGGGGATCTCTGCAAATGGGGACTGTTTTGGGGGGAGGGGGAACTCTGCAAATTGGGGACTGTTTCAGCTGGGGGGGGAACTCTGCAAATGGGGACTGTTTCAGCGGGGGGGAACTCTGCAAATGGTGACTGTTTTGGGGGAGGGAGAACTCTGCAAATGGGGACTGTTTCAGCTGGGGGGGAACTCTGCAAATGGGGACTGTTTTGGGGGGGGAGGGGGATCTCTGCAAATGGGGACTGTTTTGGGGGGAGGGGGACTCTGCAAATGGGGACTGTTTTGAGGGGGGAGGGGGAACTCTGCAAATGGGGACTGTTTTGAGGGGGGAGGGGGTACTCTGCAAATGGGGACTGTTTTGAGGGGGGAGGGGGAACTCTGCAAATGGGGACTGTTTTGGGGGGAGGAGGAACTCTCCAAATGGGGACTGTTTTGGGGGGGTGGGAGAACTCTGCAAATGGGGACTGTTTTGGGAGGGGGAACTCTGCAAATGGGGACTGTTTCGGGGGGGAGGGGAACTCTGCAAATGGGAACTGTTTCGGGGGGGAGGAGGGGGATCTCTGCAAATGGGGACTGTTTTGGGGGGAGGTGGAATTCTGCAAATGGGGACTGTTTCAGCGGGGGGGGGGGGAACTCTGCAAATGGGGACTGTTTTGGGGGGAGGTGGAACTCTGCAAATGGGGACTGTTTCAGCGGGGGGGGAACTCTGCAAATGGGGACTGTTTCAGCGGGGGGGATCTCTGCAAATGGGGACTGTTTTGGGGGGAGGTGGAACTCTGCAAATGGGGACTGTTTCAGCGGGGGGGGGAACTCTGCAAATGGGGACTGTTTCAGCGGGGGGGGGGAACTCTGCAAATGGGGACTGTTTCAGCTGGGGGGGGAAATCTGCAAATGGGGACTGTTTTGGGGGGAGGGGGAACTCTGCAAATGGGGACTGTTTTGAGGGGGGAGGGGGAACTCTGCAAATGGGGACTGTTTTGAGGGGGGAGGGGGTACTCTGCAAATGGGGACTGTTTTGAGGGGGGAGGGGGAACTCTGCAAATGGGGACTGTTTTGGGGGGGAGGAGGAACTCTACAAATGGGGACTGTTTCGGGGGGGGAGGAGGAACTCTGCAAATGGGGACTGTTTCAGCGGGGGGGGGAACTCTGCAAATGGGGACTGTTTCAGCGGGGGGGGGAACTCTGCAAATGGTGACTGTTTTGGGGGGGTGGGAGAACTCTGCAAATGGGGACTGTTTTGGGGGGGGTGGGAGAACTCTGCAAATGGGGACTGTTTTGGGGGGGGGGTGGGAGAACTCTGCAAATGGGGACTGTTTTTGGGGGAGGGGGAACTCTGCAAATGGGGACTGTTTTGGGGGGAGGGGGAACTCTGCAAATGGGGACTGTTTTGAGGGGGGAGGGGGAACTCTACAAATGGGGACTGTTTTGGGGGAGAGGGAACTCTGCAAATGGGGACTGTTTTGGGGGAGGGGAAACTCTGCAAATGGGGACTGTTTTGAGGGGGGAGGGGGAACTCTACAAATGGGGACTGTTTTGGGGGAGAGGGAACTCTACAAATGGGGACTGTTTTGGGGGAGAGGGAACTCTGCAAATGGGGACTGTTTTGGGGGGAGGGGAAACTCTGCAAATGGGTGACTGTTTTGGGGGGGTGGGAGAACTCTGCAAATGGGGACTGTTTTGGGGGGGTGGGAGAACTCTGCAAATGGGACTGTTTTGGGGGGTGGGAGAACTCTGCAAATGGGGACTGTTTTGGGGGGTGGGAGAACTCTGCAAATGGGACTGTTTGGGGGGTGGGAGAACTCTGCAAATGGGGACTGTTTTGGGGGGAGGGGGAATCTGCAAATGGGGACTGTTTTTGGGGGAGGGGAACTCTGCAAATGGGACTGTTTTGGGGGAGGGGGAACTCTGCAAATGGGACTGTTTTGGGGGGGGGTGGGAGAACTCTGCAAATGGGGACTGTTTTGGGGGGAGGGGGAATCTGCAAATGGGACTGTTTTGGGGGGAGGGGGAACTCTGCAAATGGGGACTGTTTTGGGGGAGGGGGAACTCTGCAAATGGGGACTGTTTTGGGGGGAGGGGGAACTCTGCAAATGGGGACTGTTTTGGGGGGGTGGGAGAACTCTGCAAATGGGGACTGTTTTGGGGGGAGGGGGAACTCTGCAAATGGGGACTGTTTTGGGGGGAGGGGGAACTCTGCAAATGGGGACTGTTTTGGGGGGGTGGGAGAACTCTGCAAATGGGGACTGTTTTGGGGGGAGGGGGAACTCTGCAAATGGGAACTGTTTTGGGGGGGTGGGAGAACTCTGCAAATGGGGACTGTTTTGGGGGGGTGGGAGAACTCTGCAAATGGGGACTGTTTCGGGGGAGGGGGAACTCTGCAAATGGGGGACTGTTTTGGGGGGGAGGAGGGGGATCTCTGCAAATGGGGACTGTTATGGGGGGAGGGGGAACTCTGCAAATGGGGACTGTTTTGAGGGGGGAGGGGGAACTCTGCAAATGGGGACTGTTTTGAGGGGGGAGGGGGAACTCTGCAAATGGGGACTGTTTTGAGGGGGGAGGGGGAACTCTACAAATGGGGACTGTTTTGGGGGGAGGAGGAACTCTGCAAATGGGGACTGTTTTGGGGGGGAAGGAGGAACTCTACAAATGGGGACTGTTTTGGGGGGGTGGGAGAACTCTGCAAATGGGGGACTGTTTTGGGGGGGAGGAGGAACTCTGCAAATGGGGACTGTTTTGGGGGGGGGGGGGGAGAACTCTGCAAATGGGGACTGTTTTGGGAGGGGGAACTCTGCAAATGGGGACTGTTTCGGGGGGGGGGGGAACTCTGCAAATGGGGACTGTTTTGGGGGAGGGAGAACTCTGCAAATG
Organism: Heterodontus francisci; assembly: GCF_036365525.1. Taxonomy (NCBI): domain Eukaryota; kingdom Metazoa; phylum Chordata; class Chondrichthyes; order Heterodontiformes; family Heterodontidae; genus Heterodontus; species Heterodontus francisci. The sequence goes on along the minus strand of NC_090386.1, from coordinate 15,281,380 downwards.
GGGGCTGTTTCAGCTGGGGGGGAACTCTGCAAATGGGGACTGTTTTGGGGGGTGGGAGAACTCTGCAAATGGGGACTGTTTTGGGGGGGGGGAGAACTCTGCAAATGGGGACTGTTTTGGGGGGGTGGGAGAACTCTGCAAATGGGGACTGTTTTGGGGGGGGTGGGAGAACTCTGCAAATGGGGACTGTTTTGGGGGGGAGGGGGAACTCTGCAAATGGGGACTGTTTTTGGGGGGGAACTCTGCAAATGGGGACTGTTTTGGGGGAGGGGGAACTCTGCAAATGGGGACTGTTTTGGGGAGAGGGAACTCTGCAAATGGGGACTGTTTTGGGGGGAGGGGGAACTCTGCAAATGGGGACTGTTTTGAGGGGGGAGGGGGAACTCTACAAATGGGGACTGTTTTGGGGGGTGTGGAGAACTCTGCAAATGGGGACTGTTTTGGGGGGGGTGGTGAGAACTCTGCAAATGGGGACTGTTTTGGGGGAGGGGAACTCTGCAAATGGGGACTGTTTTGGGGGGGTGGTGAGGAACTCTGCAAATGGGGACTGTTTCGGGCGGAGGGGGAACTCTGCAAATGGGGACTGTTTTGGGGGGAGGGGGAACTCTGCAAATGGGGACTGTTTTGAGGGGGGAGGGGGAACTCTGCAAATGGGGACTGTTTTGGGGGGGAGGAGGAACTCTGCAAATGGGGACTGTTTTGGGGGGGGAGGGGGAACTCTGCAAATGGGGACTGTTTTGGGGGGGAGGAGGAACTCTACAAATGGGGACTGTTTTGGGGGGGTGGGAGAACTCTGCAAATGGGGACTGTTTTGGGGGGGAGGAGGAACTCTACAAATGGGGACTGTTTTGGGGGGGTGGGAGAACTCTGCAAATGGGGACTGTTTTGAGGGGGGAGGGGGAACTCTGCAAATGGGGACTGTTTTGGGGGGAGGAGGAACTCTACAAATGGGGACTGTTTTGGGGGGGTGGGAGAACTCTGCAAATGGGGACTGTTTTGGGAGGGGGGAACTCTGCAAATGGGGACTGTTTCGGGGGGGGAGGGGGAACTCTGCAAATGGGGACTGTTTTGGGGGGGTGGAGAACTCTGCAAATGGGGACTGTTTTGGGGGGGGGTGAGGAACTCTGCAAATGGGGACTGTTTCGGGGGGAGGGGGAACTCTGCAAATGGGGACTGTTTTGGGGGGGAGGAGGGGGATCTCTGCAAATGGGGACTGTTTTGGGGGGAGGGGGAACTCTGCAAATGGGGGACTGTTTTGAGGGGGGAGGGGAACTCTGCAAATGGGGACTGTTTTGGGGGGAGGAGGAACTCTGCAAATGGGGACTGTTTTGGGGGGGAAGGAGGAACTCTACAAATGGGGACTGTTTTTGGGGGGGTGGGAGAACTCTGCAAATGGGGACTGTTTTGGGAGGGGGAATCTCTGCAAATGGGGACTGTTTCGGGGGGGGAGGGGAACTCTGCAAATGGGGACTGTTTCAGCGGTGGGGGGGGAACTCTGCAAATGGGGACTGTTTCAGCGGGGGGGGAACTCTGCAAATGGGGACTGTTTTGGGGGTGGGAGAACTCTGCAAATGGGGACTGTTTTGGGGGGGTGGAGGGAACTCTGCAAATGGGAACTATTTTGAGTGGGGGAGGGGGAACTCTGCAAATGGGGACTGTTTTGGGGGAGGGGGAACTTGCAAATGGGGACTGTTTTGAGGGGTAGACTTGCATGTGGGGACTGTTTTGAAGGGGGAGGGGGATCTCTGCAAATGGGGACTGTTATAGGGGGGGAACTCTGCAAATGGGGGACTGTTTTGGGGGTGGACTTGCAAATGGGGACTGTTTTGGGGGGGGTGGACTTGCAAATGGGGACTGTTTTGAGGGGGGGACTTGCATATGGGGACTGTTTTGAGGGGGGGGGAACTCTGCAAATTGGGACTGTTCTGGGGGGGAGGGGGAACTCTGCAAATGGGGACTGTTTTGGGGGGGGACTCTGCAAATGGGGACTGTTTTGGGGGGGACTCTGCAAATGGGGACTGTTTTGAGGAGGGAGGGGGAACTCTGCAAATGGGGACTGTTTTGAGGGGGAGGGGAACTCTGCAAATGGGGACTGTTTTGAGGGGGGAGGGGGAACTCTGCAAATGGGTACTGTTTTGGGGGGGAGGGGGAACTCTGCAAATGGGGACTGTTTTGGGCGGGGTGACTCTGCAAATGTGGACTGTTTTGGGGGGGAACTGTGCAAATGGGGACTGTTTTGAGGAGGGAGGGGGAACTCTGCAAATGGGGATTGTTTGGAGGAGGGAGGGGGAACTCTGCAAATGGGGACTGTTTTGAGGGGGTAACTCTGCAAATGGGGACTGTTTTGAGGGGGTAACTCTGCAAATGGGGACTGTTTTGAGGAGGGAGGGGGAACTCTGCAAATGGGGACTGTTTTGAGGGGGGAGGGGGAACTCTGCAAATGGGGACTGTTTTGAGGGGGAGGGGGGAACTCTGCAAATGGGGACTGTTTTGGGGGGGAGGAGGAACTCTGCAAATGGGGACTGTTTCAGCGGGGCGGGGGGCGGGGGGGGGGGGAACTCTGCAAATGGGGACTGTTTTGGGGGGGAAGGAGGAACTCTACAAATGGGGACTGTTTTGGGGGGTGGGAGAACTCTGCAAATGGGGACTGTTTTGGGAGGGGGAACTCTGCAAATGGGGACTGTTTTGGGGGGGAAGGAGGAACTCTACAAATGGGGACTGTTTTGGGGGGGTGGGAGAACTCTGCAAATGGGACTGTTTTGGGAGGGGGAACTCTGCAAATGGGGACTGTTTCGGGGGGAGGGGGAACTCTGCAAATGGGGACTGTTTCAGCGGGGCGGGGGCGGGGGGGGGGGGAACTCTGCAAATGGGGACTGTTTCAGCGGGGGGGGAACTCTGCAAATGGTGACTGTTTTGGGGAGGGAGAACTCTGCAAATGGGGACCGTTTCAGCTGGGGGGGGAACTCTGCAAATGGGGACTGTTTTGGGGGGTGGGAGAACTCTGCAAATGGGGACTGTTTTGGGGGGGGGGTGGGAGAATTCTGCAAATGGGGACTGTTTTTGGGGGGGAACTCTGCAAATGGGGACTGTTATGGGGGAGGGGGAACTCTGCAAATGGGGACTGTTTTGGGGGAGAGGGAACTCTGCAAATGGGGACTGTTATGGGGGGAGGGGGAACTCTGCAAATGGGCACTGTTTTGAGGGGGGAGGGGGAACTCTACAAATGGGTACTGTTTTGGGGAGAGGGAGAACTCTGCAAATGGGGACTGTTTTGGGGGGGTGGGAGAACTCTGCAAATGGGGACTGTTTTGGGGGGGGTGGGAGAACTCTGCAAATGGGGACTGTTTTGGGGGGAGGGGGAACTCTGCAAATGGGGACTGTTTTGGGGGGGTGGGAGAACTCTGCAAATGGGGACTGTTTTGGGGGGGTGGGAGAACTCTGCAAATGGGGACTGTTTTGGGGGGGGGTGAGGAACTCTGCAAATGGGGACTGTTTCGGGGGAGGGGGAACTCTGCAAATGGGGATTGTTTTGGGGGGGAGGAGGGGGATCTCTGCAAATGGGGACTGTTTTGGGGGAGGGGGAACTCTGCAAATGGGGACTGTTTTGGGGGGAGGAGGGGGATCTCTGCAAATGGGGACTGTTTTGGGGGGAGGGGGAACTCTGCAAATGGGGACTGTTTGAGGGGGGAGGGGGAACTCTGCAAATGGGGGACTGTTTTGGGGGGGAGGAGGAACTCTGCAAATGGGGACTGTTTTGGGGGGAAGGAGGAACTCTACAAATGGGGACTGTTTTGGGGGGGTGGGAGAACTCTGCAAATGGGGACTGTTTTGGAGGGGGAACTCGGCAAATGGGGACTGTTTCGGGGGGAGGGGGAACTCTGCAAATGGGGACTGTTTCAGCGGTGGGGGGGGAACTCTGCAAATGGGGACTGTTTCAGCGGGGGGGGGGAACTCTGCAAATGGTGACTGTTTTGGGGGAGGGAGAACTCTGCAAATGGGGACTGTTTCAGCTGGGGGGGAACTCTGCAAATGGGGACTGTTTTGGGGGGTGGGAGAACTCTGCAAATGGGACTGTTTTGGGGGGGGTGGAGGGAACTCTGCAAATGGGAACTGTTTTGAGTGGGGGAGGGGGAACTCTGCAAATGGGGACTGTTTTGGGGGAGGGGGAACTTGCAAATGGGGACTGTTTTGAGGGGTAGACTTGCATGTGGGGACTGTTTTGAAGGGGGAGGGGGATCTCTGCAAATGGGGACTGTTATAGGGGGGGGAACTCTGCAAATGGGGACTGTTTTGGGGGGGACTTGCAAATGGGGACTGTTTTGGGGGGGGTGGACTTGCAAATGGGGACTGTTTTGAGGGGGGGACTTGCATATGGGGACTGTTTTGAGGGGGGAGGGGGAACTCTGCAAAGGTGGACTGTTTTGGGGGGGGGAACTCTGCAATTGGGACTGTTCTGGGGGGGAGGGGGAACTCTGCAAATTGGGACTGTTTTGGCGGGGAGGAGAAACTCTGCAAATTGGGACGGTTTTGCTGGGGAGGGGGAACTCTGCAAATGGGGACTGTTTTGGGGGGGGACTCTGCAAATGGGGACTGTTTTGGGGGGGACTCTGCAAATGGGGACTGTTTTGGGGGGACTCTGCAAATGGGGACTGTTTTGGGCAGGGTGACTCTGCAAATGTGGACTGTTTTGGGGGGGGAACTCTGCAAATGGGGACTGTTTGGAGGAGGGAGGGGGAACTCTGCAAATGGGGACTGTTTGGAGGAGGGAGGGGGAACTCTGCAAATGGGGATTGTTTGGAGGAGGGAGGGGGAACTCTGCAAATGGGGACTGTTTTGAGGGGTAACTCTGCAAATGGGGACTGTTTTGAGGGGGTAACTCTGCAAATGGGGTACTGTTTTGAGGGGGGTAACTCTGCAAATGGGGACTGTTTTGAGGAGGGAGGGGGAACTCTGCAAATGGGGACTGTTTTGAGGGGGGAGGGGGAACTCTGCAAATGGGGACTGTTTTGAGGGGGGAGGGGGAACTCTGCAAATGGGGACTGTTTTGGGGGGGAGGAGGAACTCTGCAAATGGGGACTGTTTTGGGGGGGAGGAGGAACTCTGCAAATGGGGACTGTTTTGGGGGGGAAGGAGGAACTCTACAAATGGGGGACTGTTTTGGGGGGGGTGGGAGAACTCTGCAAATGGGGACTGTTTTGGGAGGGGAACTCTGCAAATGGGGACTGTTTCGGGGGGGAGGGGGAACTCTGCAAATGGGGACTGTTTCAGCGGGGCGGGGGCGGGGGGGGGGGAACTCTGCAAATGGGGACTGTTTCAGCGGGGGGGGGAACTCTGCAAATGGGGACTGTTTTTGGGAGGGGTAACTCTGCAAATGGGGACTGTTTTGGGGGGTGGGAGAACTCTGCAAATGGGGACTATTTTGAGTGGGGGAGGGTGGAACTCTGCAAATGGGGACTGTTTTGGGGGAGGGGGAACTTGCAAATGGGGACTGTTTTGAGGGGTGTACTTGCATATGGGGACTGTTTTGAAGGGGGAGGGGGATCTCTGCAAATGGGGACTGTTATAGGGGGGGGAACTCTGCAAATGGGGACTGTTTTGGGGGGGGGACTTGCAAATGGGGACTGTTTTGGGGGAGGGGGAACTTGGAAATGGGGACTGTTTTGAGGGGTGTACTTGCATATGGGGACTGATTTGAAGGGGGAGGGGGATCTCTGCAAATGGGGACTGTTATAGGGGGGGGAACTCTGCAAATGGGGACTGTTTTTGGGGGGGGACTTGCAAA